>NC_064631.1:639917243-640536350 GCF_023864275.1 Schistocerca cancellata | reverse complement strand
AGCGATCTGAAGTGGAATGATCACATAAAACAAATAGTGGGAAAAGCAGGCGCCAGGTTGAGATTCATAGGAAGAATTCTAAGAAAATGTGACTCATCGACGAAAGAAGTAGCTTACAAAACGCTTGTTCGTCCGATTCTTGAGTATTGCTCATCAGTATGGGACCCTTACCAGGTTGGATTAATAGAAGAGATAGACATGATCCAGCGAAAAGCAGCGCGATTCGTCATGGGGACATTTAGTCAGCGCGAGAGCGTTACGGAGATGCTGAACAAGCTCCAGTGGCGGACACTTCAAGAAAGGCGTTACGCAATACGGAGAGGTTTATTATCGAAATTACGAGAGAGCACATTCCGGGAAGAGATGGGCAACATATTACTACCGCCCACATATATCTCGCGTAATGATCACAACGAAAAGATCCGAGAAATTAGAGCAAATACGGAGACTTACAAGCAGTCGTTCTTCCCACGCACAATTCGTGAATGGAACAGGGAAGGGGGGATCAGATAGTGGTACAATAAGTACCCTCCGCCACACACCGTAAGGTGGCTCGCGGAGTATAGATGTAGATGTAGATGTAGAAGGGATAGATAACATTCCATCAGTATTTCTAAAATCATTGGGGGAAGTGGCAACAAAACGACTATTCACTTTGGTGTGTAGAATATATGAGTCTAGCGATATACCATCTGACTTTCGGAAAAGCATCATCCACACAATTTCGAAGACGGCAAGAGCTGACAAGTGCGAGAATTATCGCACAATCAGCTTAACAGCTCATGCATCGAAGCTGCTTACAAGAATAATATACAGAAGAATGGAAAAGAAAATTGAGAATGCGCTAGGTGACGATCAGTTTGGCTTTAGGAAAAGTAAAGGGACGAGAGAGGCAATTCTGACGTTAAGGCTAATAATGGAAGCAAGGATAAAGAAAAATCAAGACACTTTCATAGGATTTGTCGACCTGGAAAAAGCGTTCGACAATATAAAATGGTGCAAGTTGTTCGAGATTCTGAAAAAAGTAGGGGTAAGCTATAGGGAGAGACGGGTCATATTGAATATGTACAACAACCAAGAGGGAATAATAAGAGTGGACGATCAAGAACGAAGTGCTCGTATTAAGAAGGGTGTAAGACAAGGTTGTAGACTTTCGCCCCTACTCTTCAATCTGTACATCGAGGAAGCAATGATGGAAATAAAAGAAAGGTTCAGGAGTGGAATTAAAATACAAGGTGAAAGGATATCAATGATACGATTCGCTGATGACATTGCTATCCTGAGTGAAAGTGAAGAAGAATTAAATGATCTGCTGAACGGAATGAACAGTCTAATGAGTACACAGTATGGTTTGAGAGTAAATCGGAGAAAGACGAAGGTAATGAGAAGTAGTAGAAATGAGAACAGCGAGAAACTTAACATCAGGATTGATGGTCACGAAGTCAATGAAGTTAAGAATTCTGCTACCTAGGCAGTAAAATAACCAATGACGGACGGAGCAAGGAGGACATCAAAAGCAGACTCGCTATGGCAAAAAAGGCATTTCTGGCCAAGAGAAGTCTACTAATATCAAATACCGGCCTTACTTTGAGGAAGAAATTTCTGAGGATGTACGTCTGGAGTACAGCATTGTGTGGTAGTGAAACATGGACTGTGGGAAAACCGGAACAGAAGAGAATCGAAGCATTTGAGATGTGGTGCTATAGACGAATGTTGAAAATTAGGTGGACTGATAAGGTAAGGAATGAGGAGGTTCTACGCAGAATCGGAGAGGAAAGGAATATGTGGAAAACACTGATAAGGAGAAAGGACAGGATGATAGGACATCTGCTAAGACATGAGGGAATGACTTCCATGGTACTAGAGGGAGCTGTAGAGGGTAAAAACTGTAGAGGAAGAGACGAAGACAGAGATTGGAATACGTCAAGCAAATAATTGAGGACGTAGGTTGCAAGTGCTACTCTGAGATGAAGAGGTTAGCACAGGAAAGGAATTCGTGGCGGGCCGCATCAAACCAGTCAGTAGACTGACGACCAAAAAAAAAAAAAGGCTCTGTAATGATGTGGGTGGTGTGCAGTGATATGGGACCCCTGATACGTCTAGATACGACTATGACAGGTGACACGTTCGTGTCCATTGTGCATTCGGACGAACCTGGGCCATTCCAGCAGGACAATGCGACACCCCACACGTCCAGAATTTCTTCAGAGTAGCTCCAGGGACACTTTTCTGACTTTAAATACTTCCGCCCGCCATCAGGCTCCCCAGATATGAACATATTAAGTATATCTGGAAAGCCTTGCAACGTGCTGGTCAGAGGAGAGCTCCACTCCCTCGTACTCTTACGGATTTATGGGCGGCCCTGCAGGATTCATGGTGTCAATTCTCTCCAGCACTACCTCAGACATTAGTCGAGTCCAAGCCACGTCGTGTTGCGGCACTTCTGCGTGTTGGCGGGTGCCCTACACGATATTAGGCAGGTGTACCAATTTCTTTGGCTCTTCAGTGTATCACGCTTGTGACAGTATTAGAAAAGCGCGTTGGAAAAAGTGAAAATATGTTATTTTACACCCTTTTTAAATGACCTGCAAATAATATATTTTGAATCAGGAATATTCTTCAAATTAAGGTGGTAAATAAACAAATAATTTTCACATAAAATAACAAATAAAATAATTTATTGTTAAATCATATACAAATTGCAGATTTTGTACAACGAATGGCTGAGTAATGATGACAGAGAAATACATTAAGATAACAGATCGATTAGTGTAGAATCCAGAAAATGCTTGGTCTAAGTAGGCTGCTGACCATTAATTATTTCTACGAATGCTATTAAGTTTCAGTGCAATTCTAAAAGAAGAGTTGACGCCTTTCCTATAATATGTACAGCATTATTGTTAAAGCAGTATGATAGCAAGAGATTTTGTCCCGAACGACACGCCAAGATCGTGTGTTTGAAATGTAAATGTCTCTGGACGATAATGTACGTAACTGTAGTATTTTAGACCTTTCGTTGTACTTCTTTAATATTGCTAATTTGTGCTTAGGAATCGTAAAGCACAGACGAAGGTAATTACAGTAGTAGGAAAAAACAATGGTCACAATTTGATGACAAATCGTTGGAGAGATCAAGTTCTGATATCCGCGAAACAAGAGTACAGTAGAATGAAATTTTCACTCTACAGCGGAGTGTGCGCTGATATGAAACATCCTGACAGATTAAAACTGTGTGCCGGACCGAGACTCGAACTCGAGACCTTTGCGTTTCGTGGGAAAGTGCTCTACCGGTAGAGCTCTTGTCCGCGGAAGGCAAAGACCCGAGTTCGAGTCTCGGTCCGACACACAGTTTTAATTTGTCAGGAAGTTTCAAGAGTACAGTAGATCGAAACAACGAAGGCATTAGAAAGAATCAGTCACGAACGAAGAAGGCTCTCTTGAGCGAAAGATCTCTCGTGATAGCAAATAGTGACATAGGGCAGGCAAAGATGAAAATGAGACTATACGTCTGCGTCACAGTATTGCGTAGAACTGAAGCGAGGACCGTGAGAAAACCGTGCAAGAGAGAACTCGAAAAGTTTGGAACTACCTGCTGGCAAAGTATGTTCAAGATTGAGAGCAAAGATGAATTATGAAATGAAGAGGTACTGAAATATTAAACGACGAAAGCCATTTGTGGGAAAGTGGGAAATGAACAAAGTCGTACAGAAACAGTTAACTTGGGCACTTGAATTATTCGCAGAGACATTTTTCGTTTAGCAAATATGCAAATCTGAAAAGATCAGTGATTCGTAGATAGAGATGGAGGGCAACACTGAGCTGGTCGAAATACTCGATTAAAAAAATAAATACTACGAAAGACATTATTAGTACTGCTGGCCAAGTGAAAGAAGTAGCTTCGCTACATTTCTCATTATTTGTGAGAGTGATCGGATCTCCGGGTGAGAACTCATTGTCACCCAGGATCCAGTCTGCCTGACGATGCCTCCATTTCAGTTGAGAGTTCTTACTCGTCCGTCAGACGCAGAGCCGTCTCGGTGGGCGGTAGAAAAACTTTCCACTCGGTCTCGAGAGGCACGCGCGCGCGTGCTGCCCTGCCTGGCGCCCGTTTCAGAAGAACTCCTGGAAGAATCGTCAGTGTGGCGAAGTGCGTGCTGGAGCTGCAAGTTGTCGGCGGGGCGGCCTGGAGGCGCGCGGCCTCACAGCTCCGGACCCACCACCTTCCGGCGCACGAAGCGCGAGAAGTAGTCGGGCTTCCAGCACTTGCAGCTGCCCGGCACCAGGAACCAATCGTAGTACAGCCGCACCTGTGGACACGCGATCAGAGGGGCGTTAGCGCCGTCAGGCTGTCCGCTCACGATGCTACTGCACTACTGGCCATTAAAATCACTCCACCACGAAGATGAAGTGCTGCAGACGCGAAATTTACCCGACAGGAAGAAGATGTTGTGATATGCAAATGATTAGCTTTTCAGAGCATTCACACAAGGTTGGCGCCGGTGGCGACACCTACAACGTACTGACACGAGAAAAGTTTCCAACCGATTTCTCATACACAAATAGCAGTTGACCGGCGTTGCCTGGTGAAACGTTGTTGTGATGCCTCGTGTAAGGACGAGAAAAGCGTACCATCACGTTTCCGACTTTGATAAAAGTCGGATTCTAGCCTATCGCGATTGCGGTTTATCGTATCGCGACATTGTTGCTATCGTTGGTCGAGATCCAACGACTGTTAGCAGAATATGGAATCGGTGGGTTCAGGAGGGCAATACGGAACGCCGTGCTGGATGCCACAACGGCCTCGTATCACTAGCAGTCGAGATGACAGGCATCTTATCCGCATGGCTGTAACGGATCGTGCAGCCACGTCTCGATCCCTAAGTTAACAAATCGGGACGTTTGCAAGACAACAACCATCTGCACGAACAATCCGACGACGTTTGCAACATGGACTATCAGCTCGGAGACGGTGGCTGCGGTTACCCTTGACGCTGCATCACAGACAGGAGCTCCTGCGATGGTGTACTCAACGACTAACCTGGGCGCACGAATGGCAAAACGTCATTTTTTCGGATGAATCCAGGTCCTGTTTACAGCAACGTGATGGTCGCATCAGTGTTTGGCGACATCGCGGTGAACGCACATTGGAAGCGTGTATTTGTCATCGCCATACTGGCGTATCACCCGGCGTGATGGTATGGGGTGCCATTGGTTACACGTCTCGGTCACCTCTTGTTCACATTGACGGCACTTTGAACAGTGGACGTTACATTTCAGATGTGTTATGACCCGTGGCTCTACCGTTTATTCGATTTCTGCGAAACCCTACATTTCAGCAGTATAATGCACGACCGCATGTTGCAGGTCCTGTACGGGCGTTTCTGGATACAGAAAATGTTCGACTGATGCCCTGGCTAGCAGTTTCTCCAGATCTCTCACCAATTGAAAACGTCTGCTCAATGGTGGTCGAGCAACTGGCTCGTCACAATACGCCAGTCACTACTGTTAATGAACTGTGGTATCGTGTTGAAGTTGCATGGGCAGCTGTACCTGTACACGCCATCCAAGCTCTGTTTGGCTCAATGCCCAGGCGTATCAAGGCCGTTATTACGGCCAGAGGTGGTTGTTCTGGGTGCTGATTTCTCAGGATATATGCACCCAAATTGCGTGAAAATGTAATCACGTGTCAGTTCTAGTATAATATATTTGATGATATATTTATCATCTGCATTTCTTCTTGGTGTAGCAATTTTAATGGCCAGTAGTGTATTATTGGATGGAGGTTCTGCCTTTTATGCAAAACACTGCTTTTTCTTGTTGCCAAAACATCTTTCAGCGTCTCTCTGTCATCATCAGTGGGCTTTTTTTGTCGGATAACAGTAAAAGTGAACATATTTTTGGTTGTAGCCGAGCTAACAAAGTGAGGCCTAAAGACAGTTTTGTTCGTTTTTTTTCTGACCTTGATTTTACATTATATGATTTTGCAGTATACAGTACAGATGGTCCTGTATAACAATATAATGTAGATTCAAATTAAGGAGAAAACCGAACAAAATATTTTGTTAGATCTGTTACAACCAAAAATATGTTCACTCTACTGTTATCCAATAAACAAAGCTCGCTGATGATGACACAGAAGTGCTGGAACACGTTTGGGTAACAAGAAAAAACAGCATTTTGCTTAAAAGGTGGAATCTATATCCAATAATTTTAACTGCAAACACGGAAGAAATACAACAGCTGTAAATCCAAAAGATTAATAAGACGATGGTACTGTTAGACTACTGTAAGCGACACAGAAAGAGACATAATTTTCAGTGGATAAATGCCAAATTTTGTCAACAACAGAGAGAAAAGTCCCGGCAGTATGTGACTACTGGTGAACATCTAGAGCACATCGTAGAAATAAGCTCAATGTGCAAATTACTGTTGACCCCTTTAAAAGAGCACACTTGCCGCTTTGTAGCAGTTTTCAGGTTTTCACACGTTTTCTGCCATTATAAATAATTCACCTTTACTGTACTGGGACAGAGATGGATGAGCGCACTGCACAGGTAATGCATGAATGATGTGCATCTGTGGTTCGCTTACTCGCCTTTCAGTTGTGCAACGCTATAACATTCCTGAGTTTCTAGAGAAGGAGATCAGATATTTGTGAATCTCAGATAAATTGTCTGGAATACTTTATTCTCTCTCTCTTTCCAAGCATTAATCCCGACTTGCGGGGTCTGCTGGTTAATTGGATGTGGCATGTTAATTTTAAGGGGTAGACGGATGCCCTTCCTGTCGCCACCCCGCACCCCTCAGGAAGGAATAAGTGTACCCCAACTGCCTGCATCCAGTGTAATCCACGGAATAGTGCGAATGTGTTCAGATCTCTGCGAGCCTTGTAACTGAGGCCAAACGCGGGGACCAGCCCCACATTCACCTAATGGGATGTGGGAAACCGCCTAAAAACCACATCCAGGCTGGCCGGCACACTGGCCCTTGATGGTAATCCGCCGGGCGGATTCGATCCGGGGCCAGCGCGCCTACCCGAGTCCAGGAAGCAGCGCGTTAGCGCTCTTGGCTACCCTGGCGGGTCGTCTGGAATAGTTTATTATGGAGAAGAAAACCTGTCTGTAAACATATGTTATTAATTCTGTTGATGGAAAAGATTTTTTGGAGGAATTTTTCGTATGCGCAAGAATGGAATGTTTGTTTGTTAGAACTATTAATTGAAGGAAATCTTTCTCCCTCAGATAACTAGTTACACTCTTGATTAGTGTTAATTTCATGTCTTTTTTTTCTTTACGTCACAAATAACACAGTTGGGTGGAGTGTCTGTCACTTTTGAAATGAGAGAATTCCGTAATTGTTAATGTATTCTTATGTTGTACAGTCTTTCTGTCAATAATCAGAGTTTAATTTTTCAAGAACTACTTCCTTTAATGTAAAACTCACCTCCATTAGTCTTAGTAACGTTTTGAATATTTTTTTGTGTGTGCACTGCACCTTATGCTACACGAAGTCGCAGATTGCTTCTGACAAGCAAAAATAAATTTTGTGGTGAGTAGTTTATTTTCTTGTCCTTAGCTGCTGCATATGTCGGTTTCAATTTGCTTTCGATAAAGTCACTGCACCAGATGTAAAATAACATGCTAAGTAAGAGGTAAGTTACTTTTCTTACAAGGTAGATCTCACTTTGCATTCTTAAGAGGGAAGAATTCGTAGTTAGAATTATCAGGCGTTGTGTCTTAGCGAGTAGATTAAATTACAGTGAACAGTGTAAGTAATATCAAACATCTTTTTTTCTGGGTAGAGCAGTATTTTTTTGTTTTTGTGTGAACATTTCAAGTTAGAAACTGCACTTCATATCACGCAACTTTCATAATGTACTTCAGCATTAAATTTTAGATACATAGTTTTCATTTATAGATAAATTTTTATAGAAAGCTTACACACTATGGATAGGCGTGATCTTCCATCGCTGACGTAAGGCAGAGTGACACAGTCTGACATGCCTGCTCACCTCTGTTATACTTGCACATTGTGACAGCAGTGCTCCAGGTGGACAGTAAGCTACAGAGTTGAATGCGACAGCCGATGAATGCGAATAGTATCATTTACATTGATTTGTTACATGTTTTTTACTAAGACAAGAACACGTAGTGCAATAAACTGTAACAATACCGAAAAGAAGGCACCGAATGTGTCAATCTATAGGTTTACTAAGAACCACCAGAGCTACGAAATATCACATTACAGGACTTTTGAGCTACGATTTCCTTGTAACCTACAGACGTTAACTGAAGAATAACGTTTTTTTTTAAGAACGAGAAATATCAAATCGCGAATAGACGTCGTATATCCACATTATAACGTGTTTTTTCACAACACTTCGAGACAGACCAGATTATGAATGTGTTCAAATGGTTCTGATCACTATGGGACTCAGCATCTGAGCTCATCAGTCTCTTAGAACTACTTAAACCTAACTAACCCAAGGACATCACACACATTCATGCCCGAGGCAGGATTCGAACCTGCGACCGTAGCAGTCGCGCGGTTCCGGACTGAAGCACCGGCTATGAATGTGTACAATAGGAATCGTACTGGGTGCAATACCTACGTTATTTATCGTGTAAGATAGACCACCAATAACTGTATCTGAAGAGAAGAGGCATGGCAATAAAACGACAAAAACAGTATGTTTCCCGACTGAAAGGAGATCAGGACGCAATTTATTTTCAAGAGCTGGTGCCCCACACCAAGTGTTTTTAAGTATTTGAAAACCGACTCGAGCTGATGATAAAATTCCTTATTTAACAAGCCGTTTCGGCCGACAGGCCATCATCAGCTTCTTAAAAGCATTTACAGCATCATATTAGGCGAATATAAAACCACTGACTTTTTGAAAGAAACATCCGCCGCTTGACTGTAAATTACTATTAATTTATTTCACAGAAACATGATTTCGGTTTTATAGCCATTAGCAAGTGCATTTTGAAATGTCACAGTGTATCTGGCCTGTCCAAGACACATGCCTTCGTTGAAGGAACATACGTATGATCTTAAAAACCAGTTGTTTTTCGACGATGACATGTTCCTTTGAGAGGTCAGAGACAATGTAACATTTCAACACTCACTCGAGAATCGCTATGATGGAGAAATCACGATTTTGTGAAATAAATAAATAATGATTTACAGCCAAATGGCGGAAATTTCTTTCAAAAAGTTCTACATATCTGTTGGAAGGAAAAATATGAGTTTGTTACTGTTGTTACATTGTGATAAAAATTACACCGTCAATATATAAACTCCGTTAGACAGTTCACTCTTTCCTGTTACAACAGCAGCAAATTCTTGGTTTCATTGTCTGACGCGAATTATTTTATATTCGGCTAATATGATGCCGTGATTGATTTTAAGAACTTGTTAATGATCTGTCGACCGAAACTGGTTGTTGAATAAAGAATTTTATCAGCAACTCCAGGCGGTGTGTAACAACAACGACGCTGTACTGTTGTACATATAAGTAAATTTTTTTCCATCTGATTTTTCCATCTGATTTTTCGATAAACTTGTGTAATTGATCTGATTTCATTTCTGTTTTGTTTCATGTCATTATGTTAAGAAAACTGTAAATAAGTTTCAATGTGAATATTAATGTTTATGTCAAATGTCAAGTAATATTGCGATAGAATTGAAATGTAACAAATTTTGGAACTGTTGTAAGATATTTAAAATTGTAACTGTGCGTCTGGTCCATACGTAGGCAATGTGTTAGGATATGGAGAATGCAAAACTTCGGGTGAATACCCGGTCTGTCAGGGAGCGGTAAAAGGTGGATGGCAGGCGAGCGCGGGAAAATGCACGCGGGCACTGCACGGCACAACGGGCTCAGCAGTAGTAGTTGGAGTTTGGCATTGGTCTGAGCAACACCTTCTGGAGCGAGGAGGCTCTCCTGAAAGACGTAGTTTCACTGAGCCTCGGGTATGCTGTTCCAACGCCCACACAGCATGGCAATATTCCATAGGCACTAAATGGAAAAGTATTGCGACGCTAAGAAGAATTAAAGTGCCGATTCGTCAAGAGCCATAGCTGTGGTTGTATGTGTGCTCTGTGCCTCGCCATCTCGCCGCCCGCCAACCGCCGCATAGATACAAGCAGGTTGAAACTTTTAGTACTGTATTCGTATGGACCATAGAGTGAACTGTTGAATAATAACCTAAATTTTACCAGAACTTTCCTCTCATTTAATTATCCTCACAACTAACCTTGACAGGGTGCTTTCCAAATGTTGTGAAATCCGAGTGTCCCGAAATGAAAAATTAAATTTTGTGTTAATAATAATTACTTGCAGACCTAGTTATGTTAGAGTGGTGTTTAAAGAATTGGTTTGTTAATGAACCAGTAAATGAATAACGAAGGTCTAACGAAGTTGAAAGATAACTTTAATATTGATATAGTAATGAAGTTTAATTATTTCGAGACAGATATAAAGGTATTTAAATGAGAAGTAAATAAGATAAAAAGAGTAGTAACTCATATACTGGAAATCTTGAAGGCATTATAATTTCAGTAATCAATTTTTTTAATATAGTGATCATAACAGTTTCAGGGTCCCCCCCCCCCACTTTTATTCATTTGAATTCTGAAGTGTTCCACATTGGTTTGACCAGCAAAAGTTAAAGTCAATATATAAGTCAAAATTTATCAGTGTTTTATCTTTATCAAAATTGACATTTTGTGTGTGGCTCGAAAGTGCTATTTCTAGGGTAACCTATGCCCGATTTTAATCAGACCAATAGACAGTACGAAGCTTTGTAGAATACATTATAGTGTAGTGTTATGTATTCATGGTTTTTCCATATCAGTACAGAACGTGAAACTATCAGTTCAATAGATTTTCTGGTTCTAAAATTTTACTATATTACGCAGTGTTACTACGTGTTGTTTTGCATGAATATATATCAACTTGTACAGGGAAGAAACTCAGGTAATGCCTAATTAGGCTGGCGACCGTATTATTATCAAATTGGTTTCATGTTCAGTGTTGCTTTTGGTACATAATGACGTGTAATTGCATTTTGAACTTACTTGACGGATCATTGTTATTGCAGAGTGGGTGTAAGTCTGATTTGCCACCATTCGGGTACACGCGGTCAATATCTATACGAAAATCCTGTCTCGTAAGGTGAACCCAGCTCACTAACCATAGTACAGGCTTTAATGAGTATTGTGTGCCCCACGCGCACGTTACAGGTAATCTTGATATTCTTCAATCCGCATTTGTTGCTACATCAGAGCCGGAAAATGTGAACTTTTCAATGCAGTCGTCTTCCGCAGAAGAAGTGATTTATATTGAACAAATATTCGTGAACTGAAAAGTCGAATCTTCAGACCTTGCCCAAAATTGTTGAGTGAAAAGAAAGTGCAAATAATGAAACCAGTCACCAACAGATATATACTCTAAGACTGAAAGAAATGACACACCACGAAGGAATTATCGGAATGGGAGAGAAATCGGTAAATGTGATGTACATGTACAGACAAACAAATGATTAACATGTCAGAAAATTTGGTGATATTCTAGAGAAAGAGATTCGCAAACTGAACGAGTCCACCTCAGTCCCTTATGCAAGCAATTATTCGGCTTGGCATTAACTGACAGAATTGTTGGATGGCCTCCTGAGGGATATGGTGCCAAAATCTGTCCAATTGGCGAGTCAGGTCGTCAACATCCCGAGCTGGTTGGAGGGCCACGCTCACAATGCTCCAAACGTTCTCAGTTATGGAGAGACCCAGCGACCGTGCTGGCCTAGTTAGTCTTTGACAGGTACGACGACACGCAATGGAAACTCTCGCCGAATGCGGGCGGGCATTATCTTGCTGACACGTGAGCCAGGATGGTTTCCAATGAAGGGCAACCAAACGGGACGTGGAATATCGTCGCTGTATCATTGTGTTGTAACGGGTCCTACTATGAAAAGCCCCAACCATCGCTCCTGGTTGTCGGGCCATATGGCAGGCGACAACCGGGTTGGTATCCCGCTGCCGTCTGGAGCGTCTTCACACTCGTTTTCGCTGGTCATCGGGGCTCATTTCGAAGCGGGACTCGTCACTGAACTCAATTCTCCTCCAGCCAATGAGATTCCAGGCCGAAGACGTATCTGTCGTATTGGCAGTGTTTGATACGCTTTATTCTTGATCTACAGTATTATTACTGTTGGTGTCTTTCTTCTTTTGGTCGACTGAGAAAGAGAAAGGAAAAGTGTGAATGAGAAGTGTATATGTGTATGTGCCACGTTTTCTTCCTATGATAGTGTGAATATCTAAAGAGTAATTAGAGGAAAGGATGAGAATTCAGTGTGGTTCAAGTGTTTGATTCCTGAAACAAAACTGACTGGTGATTAATGTCGAAGATGTATGGTTCAATAGCTGAATGCCACGCATGGGGGCCCGGGTTCGATTCCCGGCGGGGCCGGGAGATATTCTCCCCTGAGAGACTGGGTGTTGTGCTGTCCTCGTCATCATTTCATCCGCACTGTCGGCTCGCAAGTCGCCCATTGTGGCGTCGCACTCAACACGATTTGCACTTGACGGCCGAACTTCCCGACTGGGACCTCCCGGCCACTGGCGCCATCCGCTCATTTCTATTTTCCAATGTCGAAGAGCACACGTGTACTACTATCAGAACTACCAAGTTTTAACAATCGGATAACTAAAGTCGTCTTCTGTGGTAGTTTTTCTAGTTCTTAGTGAAGGGAACCGCTACGTAGAATAGATTATGGATTATATAAATACAAGGTTTGGTTAGTTTTTAACAGTATGCGATTCTCCCGTTAGAAAGGCCACCGCATCACCTCAGCAACAGGAGATTCATACCCTTATTATCAAAATTTTATCCAAATAACAACACTAAGAAATCGATAAAACAACATTTTAGTAGAAGCTGTAGTACTACACTGCTTGGCAATTGCTAAGCAACAACTGACACTTGCTAAGGAACAACCGCCAGTTGCTACGGAACAACCAACAGTTGTTACGAATCACCTAACTAATGATAGTAAAAGGAAATGCAGAGGGCGAGACATGTTAACTGCAGCGAAGCCTGTGCAAAAGGCTGTGTATGCATTCGACAGTTCATGCACTACGGTGTTTGACGAAAGCTGTTGTGGAACTGCTTAGTGCAACATCCCATGTGATACGGCAACATGGCAACAGACTTTCGGAAAAAAATCATCCACACAATTTCGAAGAGAGCAAGGGAAGATATGTGCTTAAATCTCCTAGGTCCAAGCTGATGTCAAGAATAATATACAGAAGAACGGAAAGGAAGATTGAAGATGTATTAGAGGACGACCCGGTTTGCTTTAGGAAAGGTAAAGGCACCGGAGGTAAATCTTGATAATGGAAGCGTAGCAGAAGTAGAATCAAGATACGCTCATAACATTTGTCAACTAGAAAAAGCTTTCTACAGTGTGAAATGGTGCAAGATGTTCGAAATTTTGAGAAAAATAGGAGTAAACTACAAGAAAAGACGGGTGATATACAACACGTACAAGGGCCAAGAGGGAAGAATAAGACTGGATAACAAAGAACGAACTGCTCGGATTAAAAAGAATGCAGGACAGGGGTACGGACTTTCACCCCTATTGTTCAATCTGTACATCGAAGAATGTACAATGAGTAACGAATATAGTTTGAGAGTAAATCTGGAAAGGACAAAGGTAACGGGAAGTAGTAGAAATGCCGATAACGAGGAACATAAAACCAAAATTGGTATCACGAAATAGACGAAGTTAAAGAATTCTATCTTGAAAGCAAAGTACTCATTATGACCGAAGCAAGACGGATATGAAAAGCAGACTAGCACAGGCTATAGGGCGTTCCAGGTCAAGAGAAGTCTACTGGCATCAACATAGACCTTAATTTGAGAGGAAGAAATTTCTGAGAATGTACGTTTGGAGCACAGGATCGCATGGTAGTGAAACGTGGACAGTGGGAAAACAGAAAAAGAAGGTAGTCGAAGCACTGAGACGTGGTGCTACAGAAGAATGTTTAAAATTAGGTGGACTGATAAGGTAAGGAATGAGAAGGTTCTCCGGAGAATCGGCGAAGAATGGAACATACGGAACTGACAAGAAGAAGGGACAGCATGACAGGACACGTGTTAAACGCCGGGGAATAGCTTGCGGGGTCCTAGAGTAGAGATCATAGCGGATAGGTAAGGAAAAAAATTGAGGGGGATATATATATATATATATATATATATATATATATATATATATATATATATATATATATATATATATATATGCAGACTGAAGCGAAGAGTGAAAATTTGTACCACGACCGGAATTCGAACAGAGTCCTCCTGTGTACGAGGGAAATACGGTGACCACTATGCCATCCTGGAATTGTGGCTTTTCAACTGCACGCCCTATCCTAGTAAACTCCAAATTCTCATTCACGCGTCAGCCCACCTGGTATTCCCCCTAAACTTGAACAGCAATGAAGAGGCTCTCCAACTGCATTGGAACAGCACCACAGCATCGAACAAAAATTTCCATTCGTCGCTTCAGGCTGCATATAATGCAGTTACATGGCTTGCACCACAAGCTGCAACATGATTTCAACGGTGCTGACGTGGTAACAATTGTCTCTCTGCCAATATTTGTGTCAATAACTAGTATTTTTCGTGGCAAATCATGTTCTCTCCTGACCCTTACCTCCAATAGTTGATCTCATTTCAGTAAACACAGCTGTCTAGGGCTTGGACAATTTCATGTTTTTCTTTTGTAGTGTTTATTGTGTTCCTAGGTTTTGCTACAGAAGAACATCATGCTGGCATATAATCTAAAATTGTTGACTGATTTTGTTTCATAATGTAGCGGGGCTACTAGGCATTTACTTTGTCTCTGATGATCAATGTAGCTACATTCATTCCTCCTTTAACTGCTTGAATGTTACTTACAGATCTGATATAATTAACGAATGTAGTGCGGGACAATACGTTGAGAATGTGGGTTTCGCGGGAGGCGTGCCGGAGATAAATCCCTGCAGTCGCCCTATTCTCTGTGTCCTCGGTGGCTCAGATGGAAAGAGCGTCTGCCATGTAAGCAGGAGATCCCGGGTCCGAGTCCCGGTCGGGGCACACATTTTCATCTGTCCCCGTTGACGTATGTCAACTTCTATAAGCAGCTATGGGTGTTCATTTCATTGTAATTTCAATTAAATTTTCCTCGAGACACTTGAGTCTGATCATCTACGATAATGACGGAAGCTGAGGAAATGAATTAAAATTTGTGCCATAGCTGCGACTTAAAGCGAAGTCTCGTTGCTTAGTAGGCAGGGATGCTACCCATTATACCATCAGAGGACTATAGTTTACTTTGCTGCACAGACTACCCTGCTCCAATGCCCTCCCTAACACAATCTTCAATTCGCATCTTCGGCTTGTTTTCCCCTTCTTAGATCGTCACTATTGCCGAGGCTCTCTGGTATCGAAATACCACTCCAGTGTAATCGATGCAACAATGTTAGCTATAGTGCTGTGGAGGTGTAATGGCTAGCATTCCTGCAGAGTAGATGAGGAGGCCTGGGTTCAAGTCTCGACCATGGCAAAAATTTTAATTCATTTCTTCATCTTCCATCATGACTGTTACTTATTTATGGCTATTTCCCTCTGTCTATTTTTAATATCATTTACTCTGCGAACATAAATACCTGCATAACGAGTGGCAGTCCCGTATCTCCACAGTCAGTAATTGTATTACTTGACAGCAGGGAAATTGTGTCACCACAGCTGATTGGCTACACTACTGGCCATTAAAATTGCTACACCAAGAAGAAATGCAGATGATAAATATATCATCAAATATACTATACTAGAACTGACATGTGATTACATTTTCACGCAATTTGGTTGCATAGATCCTGAGAAATCAGCACCCAGAACAACCACCTCTGCCCGTAATATCGGCCTTGATACACCTGGGCATTGAGCCAAACAGAGCTTGGATGGCGTGTACAGGTACAGCTGCCCATGCAGCTTCAACACGATACCACAATTCATCAACAGTAGTGACTGGCGTATTGTGACGAGCCAGTTGCTCGACCACCATTGAGCAGACGTTTTCAATTGGTGAGAGATCTGGAGAAAGTGCTGGCCAGGGCAGCAGTCGAACATTTTCTGTATCGAGAAAGGCCCGCACAGGACCTGCAACATGCGGTCGTGCATTATCCTGCTGAAATGTAGAGTTTCGCAAGGATCGAATGAAGGGTAGAGCCACGGGTCGTAACAAATCTGAAATGTAACGTCCAATGTTCAATGTGCCGTCAATGCGAACAAGAGGTGACCGAGACGTGTAACCAATGGCACCCCATACCATCACGCCGGGTGATACGCCAGTATGGCGATGACGAATACACGCTTCCAATGTGCATTCACCGCGATGTCGCCAAACACGGATGCGACCATCATGAAGCTGTAAACAGAACCTGGATTAATCCGAAAAAATTACGTTTTGCCATTCGTGCACCCAGGTTCGTCGTTGAGTACACCATCGCAGGCGCTCCTGTCTGTGATGCAGCGTCAAGGGTAACCGCAGCCACCGTCTCCGAGCTGATAGTCCATGCTGCTGCAAACGCCGTCGAACTGTTCGCGCAAATGGTTGTTGTCTTGCAAACGTCCCCATCTGTTGACTCAGGGATCGAGACGTGGCTGCACGATACGTTACAACCATGCGGATAAGATGCCTGTCATCTCGACTGCTAGTGATACGAGGCCGTTGGCATCCAGAACGGCGTTCCGTATTACCCTCCTGAACCCACCGATTCCATATTTTGCTAACAGTCATTGGATCTCGACCAACGCGAGCACCAATGTTGCGATACGATGAGCCGCAATCGCGATAGGCTACAATCCGACCTTAATCAAAGTCGGAAACGTGATGGTACGCATTTCTCCTCCTTAGACGAGGCATCACAACAACGCTTCACCAGCCAACGCCGGTCAACTGCTGTTTGTGTATGAGAAATCAGTTGAAAACTTTCCTCATGTCAGCACGTTGTAGGTGTCGCCACCGGCGCCAACCTTGTGTGAATGCTCTGAAAAGCTAATCATCTGGATATCACAGCATCTTCTTCCTGTCGGTTAAATTTCGCGTCTGTAGCACGTCATCTTCGTGGTGTAGCAATTTTAATGGCCAGTAGTGTTATGAAAGGTCTCTGTTGGATTCGTTTCATGTTAATTTTTTAAAACTGTTGTCATTTACGGCATACATTCCACTTCTAAATTTACTGTGGTGTTTCTGACTATTTGGGAGGAGACTGAGCAGTGGAACGTGTTACTTTTACACATATTCAAGAACGATCTGTCACAGTACTACACTTTAAAACACACTATATATGTAATTCATGTCATGCAGTCTCATACGGAACCTACATCCACTTTCTTTTATATAGTGTATATGATAAGATACTGTTATCTCCCTTCCCTTCTGTGTGAGAGGATGAATGAGCAAATGTATTTCTAGTTGCATGCTTGATGGTAGCAGACAAGCCTGTCTGCTAGAGAACAGTAGGACCAATATCGGAACAGGTAGCTACGCTTTCTAAAAGCAAAGAGGTTTCTATTCTTAGTATGGTCCTGTCCGTCACTTGTCATGCTGGTATAGGAAGCTGCCTCTCTGGTCACTTCCTCTGCCTCTCTGGAAGCATCCTCGGTAGGGGCCCACGGCAGTCAGTCCGCAGAGAGCGTCTGAAGTGGTAAGATCTCTGGCTAAGTGCGTGTCTGCTAAGTCCATAGGACAATGGATTTCTTAAGTTCAGCCTAACTGAAAATTTAATCACCTTTATTTGAGGTTTAGATCTAAAATATCTAATGTTATCTTAAATTGCAACGCAGTGTAATTCGAGTGTGAAGTTCAGATTATCTTCCAGTAGTTGCTTTGCCACTACTTTGTGAGTAAAGTGGAACCACGTGTGGATGATCCGTAACTCTAACTGAGATCATCAATCTTAAATGCGAATGTGCGTGAGATTATAATGTCTCGTCTTGACAATATTTTTCAATATAGTAACTTTTCTTTATGTTCAACCCACGTGGGATGTACTTTGTGAGATCAGTACCACGTGCTTATACAATTGTTTGACCCATCAGGTTAATAGTAAGACGATAGTATCCAGTTCGAGGTTTTTCTTTTGTAATTTGTGTTTCAATGTAATTTATTTTAATTATCAAAATTATTGTGGAGTTACACTATTTGTGTAAACAAAGTTGACCACGTGAAGCATGTAGTGTAATCATCAAAGTAGCCCTCAGCTATTCTTTTCGGGAAGATTTCACAGAGAGTTAGTATTAATTTCGTATACCAGTGTGTGGTAATTTCATGACGGACAGGATTGCGCTACGAACGTAACTTCTTTGGGTGAAAATTGAATCGGTTGGTTGTGGTTAATTTCCTCTTTCATATGTTTCAACGTTCTTCGTGTGTTATTTTATGAATGCAGTGTTGTATTCAGTGTATTTAATATTCATATCTTCAAAATGAGCATCACTTGAACTAGTTCTTAAGCCTCCGACTACTGTGCCCTCTAGGCATATTTAGGAAAGCCGATCCGTCAGTTTGTAAGGGGTCCGTAGGCCCTTACTATAAGTTTGCACTCGGCACAGGTCGACAGGGCGAACTATCGATAGTGTGTCGAGTGGCGAGAGCGAGTGGAGAGTTGAGTTGAGTCAGTTGGTTCCCGTGTGGCGGGCCGAGCTGTGCGGAAGCCAGCAGTTGTTGTAATGCAAAGTTTACCGACAAAGGGAGTGGCCATCGCCGCGGTTTAACCTCTTTGTGATAGAATAATACGGGAAGTGATAAAGTATAATTACGAGAGTGGTCAGTGCTATTTCAGTGCCGATATTTTGATTTCGCGTCTACCGCGCCGGCATCATTTGGACAGCAGTGTTGGATTGCAGTGTTGGAGTGCAGTGATTGGATTAGCGTGTGACGATATTGAATAACGGAGAAGCCTGTGCTGAGATTAGCCGTTATTAAAAGTGTATGACGAAGGCAGTGGCTGTCTCCTTTTTCCTGTGTTTTTGAGATGAATATAGGTTCCTGATTAAGTGAAGCTGTGTTGGTGTTCTTGTTACCAGACATTTCATTATTGCAGCATTTGAGGACAAAATGGAATGTAACAACTCCGTAGCAGTCCATTCCGATAGCCAGCCCCATTAGGTACACGGTTACATTAATTAATTATTCATTTGGGCTGCTATCAGATCCCGATCGAGCGGGAACATAAAATACGGACGTGTTACAAGTTAGAGAGCGGCCGAAGCCCGCTTCCTCAGGATACCAGATGGTGAGTCTTGCACCCCCAGCAGCCGAGAGGATGACCCAGGCGTGGCCGGGTATCGAGCGCAACACGCCCTGGTAGTGGCGTCGGTTTACCTGGAAGCAGCCGAGCTCGTCGACGCCGTCGCAGTGCGAGGGCTTCTCGGTGGTGGGCGGGTCGACGCCGGCGCCGGCGCGCTTGCGCAGCGCGTCCTGGTAGTTCTGGAAGTCGTGCACGGGCGGCATGGCGTCTGCGGCGGCGACGGGCGGCCGCGGCTGGCGCTGCTGGTAGGCGGGCAGCACCGTGTTGGGGTAGAAGACCTCGGCCACCAGCAGGCTCACCCAGCGCGGGGACGAGAGGCAGCCGCCGCCCTCCAGGTAGTGGCACCGCGTCTGCCTGCCACACACCACACACAACCTGTCTGTCTGCTCCGCACCTCTGCCACTGGCCCCCACTTAAAACTGTCCCGCAAGACTGCTCCAACATAAAGGTAGCTGGTTAAAGTCCGGTTAATAAACGATGTAAATGGTACACTTGGATGATACACAGAAGAATAGCGTTCAAAATGGTACAATGACTCTGAGCACTATGGGACTAACTGCTGTGGTCATAAGTCCCCTAGAACTTAGAACTACTTAAACCTAACTAACCTAAGGACATCACACACAACCATGCCCGAGGCAGGATTCGAACCTGCGACCGTAGCGGTCGTGCGGTTCCAGACTGTAGCGCCTTTAACCGCTCGGCCACTCCGGCCGGCAAGAATAGCGTGTTTTCTTTTTAAAAATGGTACACTTTGATTATACAGAGAAGAAAGCCTGTCTTCTTTTCTTAAAAACATGTGTTCCATTTTCTTACAGGAATTAGAGGAGGAGACGGTCAGACTTTCGCTTACCCGCCAGGGTAGCCGAGAGCCCTAGCCGGCACAGTAGCTCAGCGTGTTTGGTCAGAGGGCTACCTGTCCTCTGTAATAAAAAAACTGAGTTAATGGATCAACAACGAACGGAAACGGGTGTCTTTCGACGTCCGCCCAGAGCAGATATGACGAACAAAAACGTACAAAATGAGATTATACAAAAAAAAGAGCGTTAAGGCGCTGCTTCCTGGACTCGGGTAGGCGCGCCGGCCCCGGATCGAATCCGCCCGGCGGATTAACGACGAGGGCCGGTATGCCGGCCAGCCTGGACGTGGTTTTTAGGCGGTTTTCCACATCCCACTAAGTGAATACCGGGCTGGTCCCCAAGTTCCGCCTCAGTTACACGACTCACAGACATTTGAAAACGTTCGCACTATTACACGATTTACACTACACGCAGACAGTTGGGGTACACTTTTTCCGTCCCGGGGGGGGGGGGGGGGTGTTCGGGGTGGCGTCAGGAAGGGTATCCGGCCACCCTCTGCCATTAACACTACCAAATCCGTACTAACAAAGCCCCGACCCCGCGTTGGAGTGGGACAAAGGCCCCAAGGAAGAAAGAATGACTGTCAGACTTTCGTTTTAGCCCCCTAACAGGAGGAATGTTCAATACCCAGGGATCATTCGAAGGGAAAAAGTGTAGTAAAACGGGCTCTAAAACGCACAACTCAAGAACTATAAGCACATCTTCGACTTTTTTTTGTGTCGTCAGTGTTCGGATATACATCTTGTCAACCGCCATGAATTCCTCTCCTGTGTCAACCTTTTGAACTCTGAGATTGCAACCTACGTTCTCAGTTATTTGGCGGATGTATCCCCATCTCTGTCTTTCTGTACAGCTTTTACCCTCTACAGCTCCCTCTATTACCATGGAAGCTATTCCATGAAGTCTTAACAGATGTCCTATCATTCTGTCCTTCCTTCTTGTCTATGGTTCCGATTTTCCAGACAATCTCCTTATTCCTTCCTTATCAGTCCACCTAATTTTCTGTAGCACCACTTATCAAATGCTTTGATCCTCTTCTGTTCCGGTTTTCCCGCACCGCATGTTTCACTGCCGTCAATATCGTGTTCCAAACGGACATTCTTAGATATTTTTCCTCAAATTAAGACCTATATTTGATACTAGTAGATTTCTCTTGGCTAGGAGTGCTATATAAAGGGTGGTCCACTGATCGTGACAGGACCAAATATCTCACGAAATAAGCGTCAAACGAAAAAACTACAAAGAACGAAACTTGTCTAGCTTGAAGGGGGAAACCAGATGGCGCTATGGTTGGCCCGCTAGATGGAGCTGCCATACGTCAAACGGATATCAACTGCGTATTTTTTTTAAATAGGAGCCCCCATTTTTATTACATATTCGTGTAGTACGTAAAGAAATATGAATGTTTTAGTTGGACCACTTTTTCGCTTTGTGATAGATGACGCTGTAATAGTCACAAACGTATAAGTACGTGGTATCACGTAACATTCCGCCAGTGCGGACGGTATTTGCTTCATGATACATTATCCGTGTTAAAATGGACCGTTTACCAATTGCGGTAAAGGTCGATATCGTGTTGACTTATAGCTATTGTGATCAAAATGCCCAACGGGCGTGCGCTATGTATGCTGCTCGGTATCCTAGACAACATCATCCAAGTGTCCGGACCGTTCGCCGGGTAGTTACGTTATTTAAACAGGAAGTGTTCAGCCACATGTGAAAGGTCAATCACTGCTGTCGCGGCTAATCCGCACATCAGTAGCAGACAAATTGCGCGAGAATCGGGAATCTCGATACCTTAAAAGCTAAGAGCACTTTTTCATCTTCGCTGCTGTGAGACGCATCCGTTCTTGTGAAGAATTACTCATAGCTTCTAAGGTCCTAAGGTGCACAATTTAGAGCACATGCTTCCTAGGCTTTGTTTTCTTGTTTTGACTCGTATTACCATCTGCCAGAACATACAATACAAAGAGTTTGGAGTAGAAGAGATTTGTTTCAGAGTAT
This sequence comes from Schistocerca cancellata, assembly GCF_023864275.1. Classification (NCBI taxonomy): domain Eukaryota; kingdom Metazoa; phylum Arthropoda; class Insecta; order Orthoptera; family Acrididae; genus Schistocerca; species Schistocerca cancellata. The sequence goes on along the minus strand of NC_064631.1, from coordinate 640,514,124 downwards.
CGATGATGAAGAAGTGCCTACAGTTCGTAAGATATGCATTTATAGCCGCTATTTACTAGACTTTTGTGGTTCGAATTTTCATTCCATTTATATCCCTGAATACTGAATATTCTTGCTTGGACACCCAGTACATATTCATATTCCATTTTTAAATGATGGCCTTCACTTTTTAAGTGCTGTAGTCTTTTTCTGAAACTTCAAAAATTACTCAGTAAAATTAAGCTTTTACAAATGTGAAAAGATGTGCCTAGGAACAAGTATTCTACTGAAATTTACAAGCGTTGCAATCCAGGAAACCTTGTCAGTACTGTATGTGGTCGTCTATCTGTTACATTATTACTCTACTTCACAGTAAAAATCAGTAAGTGGAATCAAACTAACCAGAAGAATTATCAAAACCCAATTACAAATGAAAATATGTTTTGAAATAGAAGCTATTGGAAACTAACTCAAAGTTCCATTTTCAAGACAGGTAAAACTATTAAGATTCATTTGGAAGCGTCACGTGTTTAGTGGTAAAGACCTCCTTCTGTTTCCAGGTACGACCGACGAAGTATGACTAAACTGTCCACATATTATGTAAACACACTCCTGGAAATTGAAATAAGAACACCGTGAATTCATTGTCCCAGGAAGGGGAAACTTTATTGACACATTCCTGGGGTCAGATACATCACATGATCACACTGACAGAACCATAGGCACATAGACACAGGCAACAGAGCATGCACATGTCGGCACTAGTACAGTGTATATCCACCTTTCGCAGCAATGCAGGCTGCTATTCTCCCATGGAGACGATCGTAGAGATGCTGGATGTAGTCCTGTGGAACGGCTTGCCATGCCATTTCCACCTGGCGCCAAAGTTGGACCAGCGTTCGTGCTGGACGTGCAGACCGCGTGAGACGACGCTTCATCCAGTCCCAAACATGCTCAATGGGGGACAGATCCGGAGATCTTGCTGGCCAGGGTAGTTGACTTACACCTTCTAGAGCACGTTGGGTGGCACGGGATACATGCGGACGTGCATTGTCCTGTTGGAACAGCAAGTTCCCTTGCCGGTCTAGGAATGGTAGAACGATGGGTTCGATGACGGTTTGGATGTACCGTGCACTATTCAGTGTCCCCTCGACGATCACCAGTGGTGTACGGCCAGTGTAGGAGATCGCTCCCCACACCATGATGCCGGGTGTTGGCCCTGTGTGCCTCGGTCGTATGCAGTCCTGATTGTGGCGCTCACCTGCAAGGCGCCAAACACGCATACGACCATCATTGGCACCAAGGCAGAAGCGACTCTCATCGCTGAAGACAACACGTCTCCATTCGTCCCTCCATTCACGCCTGTCGCGACACCACTGGAGGCGGGCTGCACGATGTTGGGGCGTGAGCGGAAGACGGCCTAACGGTGTGCGGGACCGTAGCCCAGCTTCATGGAGACGGTTGCGAATGGTCCTCGCCGATACCCCAGGAGCAACAGTGTCCCTAATTTGCTGGGAAGTGGCGGTGCGGTCCCCTACGGCACTGCGTAGGATCCTACGGTCTTGGCGTGCATCCGTGCGTCGCTGCAGTCCGGTCCCAGGTCGACGGGCACGTGCACCTTCCGCCGACCACTGGCGACAACATCGATGTACTGTGGAGACCTCACGCCCCACGTGTTGAGCAATTCGGCGGTACGTCCACCCGGCTTCCCGCATGCCCACTATACGCCCTCGCTCAAAGTCCGTCAACTGCACATACGGTTCACGTCCACGCTGTCGCGGCATGCTACCAGTGTTAAAGACTGCGATGGAGCTCCGTATGCCACGGCTAACTGGCTGACACTGACGGCGGCGGTGCACAAATGCTGCGCAGCTAGCGCCATTCGACGGCCAACACCGCGGTTCCTGGTGTGTCCGCTGTGCCGTGCGTGTGATCATTGCTTGTACAGCCCTCTCGCAGTGTCCGGAGCAAGTATGGTGGGTCTGACACACCGGTGTCAATGTGTTTTTTTTTCCATTTCCAGGAGTGTAGTTCTAGCAGTATATAGCATTTTACTCATCACAAAATTCTTTGCCTGGAAAATTAACAATAACTTCGAAATAGCTTTAATATATTATACACCACTAAAGTATATAGAACGCGAAATATTTACAAATGCTGAGCAATACACAACGTCATGTCTAACAACAAGAAGAACTTTATAAAATGGCGGAAACTTCTAATGGCCGTTTCTTCTTAATTCATGCGGTTCTAAACTAAGTCATTAGACTGACGTAGCGACAAAAAAAGATTGAGTGTTCCTAGGATCGTAGCAGAGAAGGCCAATGCTGGCCTTCGTTTTGTTGGCAGAATTTTGGGAATGTGTAGCTCGCCTGTAAAGCAGACGGTGTATAGAATGCTAGTGGGACCCATTCTTGAGCACAGTTCGAGTGTTTGGGATCCCAACCAGGAAGGATTAAAGGAAGACGTCGAAGAAATTCGAGGTGTGCTACTAGATATGTTACCGGTAAGTTCGATCGACACACAAGTATCAAGGAGTTATTTCGTGAACTCAAATGGGAATCCCTATAGTGAATGACCGAGCAAAGTAACACAGTAGTTAGCGGACTGGAATGGCTTTCGGGAGGACGACTGTTCAAACCAGCCGCAGGGCATCCAGATTTAGGTTTTCCGTGACTGATCTAAATCACTAACGGAAAATGCGGGGGTGGTTCTCCTGAAAAGGCACTCCACTCGCCCCTCCGACCTTGTGCTCCGTCTCTAATGAACTCGTTGTCGACGGGACGTTAAACACTAATCTCCCCCTACAGGAGGGAAGACGACACTCTTTTCGCGAGGCACTATTGTGAAAATTTTGAGAACAGTCATTTGAGGCCGCCTGCACATCAATTCTACTGCCGCCAACATACGTTTCGCATAAGGACAACGAAGATAAAAAGAGAATAATTAGAGCTTGTACGGAGGTACATTACTTCTTAAGTAATAGAGCCCAGTACGTTGTCCTCGATGGTGAGTGTTCATCGGAGGTGAGGGTATCATGTGGAGTGCCCCTTAGAAGTGTGGTAGGTCCGCTGTTGTTTTCTATCTACATAAATGATATTTTGAATAGGGTGCATAGCAATGTGCGGCTGTTTGCTGATGATGCTGTGGCGTACGGGAAGGTGTCGTCGTTGAGTGACTGTAGGAGGATACAAGATGACTTGGACAGGATTTGTGATTGGTGTAAAGAATGGCAGCTAACTCTAAATATAGATAAATGTAACTTAATGCAGTTGAATAGGAAAAAGGATCCCGTAGTGTTTGAATACTCCATAAGTAGTGTAGCGCTTGACACAGTCACGTCGATTAAATATTTGGGCGTAACATTGCAGAGCGATATGAAGTGGGACAAGCATGTAATGGCAGTTGTGGTGAAGGCGGATAGTCGTCTTCGGTTCATTGGTAGAATTTTGGGAAGATCTGGTTCATCTGTAAAGGAGACCGAAATAAAACACTAATACAACCTATTCTTGAGTACTGCTCGAGCGTTTGGGATCCCTATCAGGTCGGATTGAGGGAGGACATAGAAGCAATTCAGAGGCGGGCTGCTAGATTTGTTACTGGTAGGTTTGATCATCACGCGAGTGTTACGGAAATGTTTCAGGAACTCGGGTGGGAGTCTCTGGAGGAAAGGAGGCGTTGTTTCCGTGAATCGCTACTGAGGAAATTTAGAGAACCACCATTTGAGGCTGACTGCAATACAATTTTACTGCCGCCAACTTATATTTCGCGGAGAGACCACAAAGACAAGATAAGAGAGATTAGAGGCATATAGGCAGCCATTTTTCCCTCGTTCTGTTTGGGAGTGGAACAGAGAGAGAAGATGCTAGTTGTGGTACGAGGTACTCTCCGCCATGCACAGTATGGTGGATTGCGGAGTATGTATGTAGATGTAGATGAGGTTTCTAGGGAGTCGCTTTTCTTTCGCTCTGTTATGCGAGTGGAACAGGAAAGAAAGCGAGTAGCAGTGGTACAGGGCGCCCTTCGCTGTGCACGGTACGATCACTTTCGGAGTATGTATGTAGATCTAGATGTACACTATCTTCTAGGTACAGCTCTGACCCTTGCAGTTGGATGATTTGGGGAAAGTGCAGCGTGTTTTCTTTTGAGATGTGTTCTTACATGAGATAAAGCCGATCAAAATTTAAAGAGAGGCGCTGTAAACATAGACCGGGAAACAAATAGTTGTTGAAGTTTGGGCCTTTCTACAGTATTTGTGTTGAGAATGGTCATTACTGAGCGGTACAGGTAGTCTTCCTGTTGACGTTCATTGCTCATTTATTTTTGGCTATGTTCGCTTCTGTACTTAGTCCTCTGAGTGTGATGCTGTTGTCACAGACTTACAACTACCTTCTACGTTAGCCATTCCGTACATATCGTTTTGAGGTTATGCTGACACCACAACAAGATTCGTGATTCCGTGGAGGGAAAGACACATAAAAGCGGGAAAAATAGAGCGGTAGAGTAGATACCGGACGCACAAGCGCCAACACGCCATTCCTTCTATTTATTTTCAGGCCATACATCTTTTGGCCTTCTTCTGAGTGCGCCGACAGATCGAAGTAGCATCATTAGCTTCTGTTGTTTTAAATCCGACGGCCGCACCACGCACAGGCTGTATGACAATTCTAGAGTGGAATGCATAATTCCGAGACCCCGTAGTGAGGAAGCAGTGAAAATTCGTTTGGCGAAGGGTTTACTTAATGGAGATAGCAGTTTCAACCTCGACTCTGCGGTTCCTTTGACCAACTCGCAAAGATATCGTTACAGTGCAGCTCATGTTGATGCACTGATATCCCCGCATGGATCGAACGTACAACCTCAGAGTCCGTTCTCATTAAATTTTTTGCTGCCGTGCAACATCTCTGGCTCTAGTGTATATGTGATCGCATGCGCGGTAATGCGTCCGTCGAGTTTAAAGAAGGACGCGAGTGCTGTGGATAAAAATTCTGTAGGTTCGCTCGGAGATGGCCGAAAGATCTACGGTCGAAATATCATGTGAAGAAATGGGACTTCTGCAGCTGCACACCCCAAATGTAATGGATCAGTCAATATGCCGCGAAAACATGAAATTGCACCCGAAAATACACTCCTGGAAATGGAAAAAAGAACACATTGACACCGGTGTGTCAGACCCACCATACTTCCTCCGGACACTGCGAGAGGGCTGTACAAGCAATGACCACACGCACGGCACAGCGGACACACCAGGAACCGCGGTGTTGGCCGTCGAATGGCGCTAGCTGCGCAGCATTTGTGCACCGCCGCCGTCAGTGTCAGCCAGTTTGCCGTGGCATACGGAGCTCCATCGCAGTCTTTAACACTGGTAGCATGCCGCGACAGCGTGGACGTGAACCGTATGTGCAGTTGACGGACTTTGAGCGAGGGCGTATAGTGGGCATGCGGGAGGCCGGGTGGACGTACCGCCGAATTGCTCAACACGTGGGGCGTGAGGTCTCCACAGTACATCGATGTTGTCGCCAGTGGTCGGCGGAAGGTGCACGTGCCCGTCGACCTGGGACCGGACCGCAGCGACGCACGGATGCACGCCAAGACCGTAGGATCCTATGCAGTGCCGTAGGGGACCGCACCGCCACTTCCCAGCAAATTAGGGACACTGTTGCTCCTGGGGTATCGGCGAGGACCATTCGCAACCGTCTCCATGAAGCTGGGCTACGGTCCCGCACACCGTTAGGCCGTCTTCCGCTCACGCCCCAACATCGTGCAGCCCGCCTCCAGTGGTGTCGCGACAGGCGTGAATGGAGGGACGAATGGAGACGTGTCGTCTTCAGCGATGAGAGTCTCTTCTGCCTTGGTGCCAATGATGGTCGAATGCGTGTTTGGCGCCGTGCAGGTGAGCGCCACAATCAGGACTGCGTACGACCGAGGCACACAGGGCCAACACCCGGCATCATGGTGTGGGGAGCGATCTCCTACACTGGCCGTACAACACTGGTGATCGTCGAGGGGACACTGAATAGTGCACGGTACATCCAAACCGTCATCGAACCCATCGTTCTACCATTCCTAGACCGGCAAGGGAACTTGCTGTTCCAACAGGACAATGTACGTCCGCATGTATCCCGTGCCACCCAACGTGCTCTAGAAGGTGTAAGTCAACTACCCTGGCCAGCAAGATCTCCGGATCTGTCCCCCATTGAGCATGTTTGGGACTGGATGAAGCGTCGTCTCACGCGGTCTGCACGTCCAGCACGAACGCTGGTCCAACTGAGGCGCCAGGTGGAAATGGCATGGCAAGCCGTTCCACAGGACTGCATCCAGCATCTCTACGATCGTCTCCATGGGAGAATAGCAGCCTGCATTGCTGCGAAAGGTGGATATACACTGTACTAGTGCCGACATTGTGCATGCTCTGTTGCCTGGTCTATGTGCCTGTGGTTCTGTCAGTGTGATCATGTGATGTATCTGACCCCGGGAATGTGTCAATAAAGTTTCCCCTTCCTGGGACAATGAATTCACGGTGTTCTTATTTCAATTTCCAGGAGTGTAGATGCCCATTATTCTACTCAGGAAATGGCAGACATGATATTCCGCCATCATTTGAAGGGCTTATTTCAACAGTGGTACAAGTCCATTTTTGTTCATTTTAAGTTAAATGAGCGCTGAAAAATCTGCAGTTGAGGTACCAGAAACATATGGCTTCTTGCTAGTGATGAACCTTTCTTTCTGTTTGTTTGGATCATTAATGTCAGAAGCACTATAATCAGAAAAGGGAGGTAATGGACTTGTACCACTATTGAAATAAGCCCTTTATTTAGTCGGGACTGTTCCAACGCTGTCCCTTAGCGTTGCTGCACTGGCAGCGGCCCCCAGCTCGCTCGCAGGCAGGTGCAGTTAGCAAAGGCTATCCGCCTGACAGCCCTATTACACGCTTTCTGCGCTTGCGAAGGGACGTCTATTAATTGAGCTCGAAATAGGAGGAGGGACGGGGGTGGAGGGGTCTGGTAAAATCGCACCAGATCTCATTTAAAAGGAGGGCAATGAAAATCTCCCGTCAAATTTTTAATTAAGAGAATACACGTTATTATAACGGATAACAATTTGTTTCCTAGAATTACTCTCGAGCACAGACAGTATTAAAGTTTATGCTTCTCTGAACTGATACTGCGCCATGACCTGGATGCCATTACTTGAAACAAGTGCCGCACAAGTGTCAGATTTCATTCGGGAAATTCCCTGCCGCGCTGCTCGAAATCACTGCATATCAGTCAGTGAGTCAGAGTGATATTCTGCAAAATATATAGGGCAGGTTTTCTGTGTTCAGCATCAATTTGTGTCAAAACTTTACCAGTGAGTATGTTAAGCAGCATCCCGACAAGCTGAAACAAATCCGCAACCAAGAAATGCATCAGTGTGCTCCCTGCCGCCGTTGGATAAGCAGCTGCAGCAGCAAGTCGTATACTCCTAGCTCACTCATTTGTTACATAGTTTAATTCCTCATTTCTTTGCATGTTTTTGGTACTTGCATTGTTTAATTCATAAATTTCGGGCGTATTATAGTATTTGAGAGTTGTAGCATCGCGTTTTAGTACCTGAATAGTGTAAAATCGCGCAGTCTCCTTCCGCCGCCCAGCAGTGTGTCAGCAGTGCGCAAGTAGCAGCATTACTGCATTTACTAGGCAATCTTGTATTTTAATAACCGTTTAAATTTTGTGTCGATTGTTTGCGCTCTCTGTAGATTAGTTCAGACGTTCTTTGCACAACAGTTTTTAGCATGGATAGGGACTGCAACTGCTGTGTTCGGATGCAGGCTGAGTTGGCATCCCTTCGCTCCCAGCTTCAGGCAGTGTTGGCTTCGGTCACACAGCTTGAGGCTGTTGCCAATGGGCATCACTGTGGGGGTCCGGATGGGGGTTTGTCGGGGACGGCCAGCTCGTCCCACGCATCCCCCGATCGGACCACGACTGTGGTTGCCCAGGATACTGCCCGCATTGAGGCTGATCCCTCACCTGTGGTGGAGTGGGAGGTCGTCTCAAAGTGTGGCAGGGGGCGAAAGACATTCCGGAGGGCTGAACGGAGGGCCTCTCCAGTTTGTCAGACGAACCAGTTTCAGGCTCTGTCTCAGGCTGATATTGATCTTCGGCCTGACATGGTTGCTTGTCCTGTTCCAGAGGTTGCCCCCGAGTCTGCAAGATCCGGGCGGTCGCAGAGGGTGGGCTTACTGGTAGTTGGGAGCTCCAACGTCAGGCGCGTAATGGGGCCCCTTAGGGATATGGCAGCAAGAGAGGGGAAGAAAACCAATGTGCACTCCGTGTGCATACCGGGGGGAGTCATTCCAGATGTGGAAAGGGTCCTTCCGGATGCCATGAAGGGTACAGGGTGCACCCATCTGCAGGTGGTCGCTCATGTCGGCACCAATGATGTGTGTCGCTATGGATCGGAGGAAATCCTCTCTGGCTTCCGGCGGCTATCTGATTTGGTGAAGACTGCCAGTCTCGCTAGCGGGATGAAAGCAGAGCTCACCATCTGCAGCATCGTCGACAGGACTGACTGCGGACCTTTGGTACAGAGCCGAGTGGAGGGTCTGAATCAGAGGCTGAGACGGTTCTGCGACCGTGTGGGCTGCAGATTCCTCGACTTGGGGTTTCGGGTTCCGCTGGATAGGTCAGGACTCCACTACACGCAACAAGCGTCTACACGGGTAGCAGGGGTTGTGTGGCGTGGGCTGGCCGGTTTTTTAGGTTAGATGGCCTTGGGCAAGTACAGAAAGGGCAACAGCCTCTACGGGTGCGGGGCAAAGTCAGGACATGCGGGGACCAAGCAGCAATCGGTATTGTAATTGTAAACTGTCGAAGCTGCGTTGGTAAAGTACCGGAACTTCAAGCGCTGATAGAAAGCACCGAAGCTGAAATCGTTATAGGTACAGAAAGCTGGCTGAAGCCAGAGATAAATTCTGCTGAAATTTTTACAAAGGCACAGACGGTGTTTAGAAAGGATAGATTGCATGCAACCGGTGGTGGAGTGTTCGTCGCTGTTAGTCGTAGTTTCTCCTGTAGTGAAGTAGAAGTGGATAGTTCCTGTGAATTATTATGGGTGGAGGTTACACTCAACAACCGAGCTAGGTTAATAATTGGCTCCTTTTACCGACCTCCCGACTCAGCAGCATTAGTGGCAGAACAACTGAGAGAAAATTTGGAATACATTTCACATAAATTTTCTCAGCATGTTATAGTCTTAGGTGGAGATTTCAATTTACCAGATATAGAATGGGACACTCAGATGTTTAGGACGGGTGGTAGGGACAGAGCATCGAGTGACATTATACTGAGTACACTATCCGAAAATTACCTCGAGCAATTAAACAGAGAACCGACTCGTGGAGATAACATCTTGGACCTACTGATAGCAAACAGACCCGAACTTTTCGACTCTGTGTGTGCAGAACAGGGAATCAGTGATCATAAGGCCGTTGCAGCATCCCTGAATATGGAAGTTAATAGGAATATAAAAAAGGGAGGAAGGTTTATCTGTTTAGCAAGAGTAATAGAAGGCAGATTTCAGACTACCTAACAGATCAAAACGAAAATTTCTGTTCCGACACTGACAATGTTGAGTATTTATGGAAAAAGTTCAAGGCAATCGTAAAATGCGTTTTAGACAGGTACGTGCCGAGTAAAACTGTGAGGGACGGGAAAAACCCATCCGTGGTACAACAACAAAGTTAGGAAACTACTGCGAGAGCAAAGAGAGCTTCACTGCAAGTTTAAACGCAGCCAAAACCTCTCAGACAAACAGAAGCTAAACGATGTCAAAGTTAGCGTAAGGAGGGCTATGCGTGAAGCGTTCAGTGAATTCGAAAGTAAAATTCTATGTACCGACTTGACAGAAAATCCTAGGGAGTTCTGGTCTTACGTTAAATCAGTAAGTGGCTCGAAACAGCATATCCAGACACTCCGGGATGATGAAGGCATTGAAACAGAGGATGACACGCGTAAAGCTGAAATACTAAACACCTTTTTCCAAAGCTGTTTCACAGAGGAGGACCGCTCTGCAGTTCCTTCTCTAAATCCTCGCACAAACGAAAAAATGGCTGACATCGAAATAAGTGTCCAAGGAATAGAAAAGCAACTGGAATCACTCAACAGAGGAAAGTCCACTGGACCTGACGGGATACCAATTCGATTCTACACAGAGTACGCGAAAGAACTTGCCCCCTTCTAACAGCCGTGTACCGCAAGTCTCTAGAGGAACGGAAGGTTCCAAATGATTGGGAAAGAGCACAGGTAGTCCCAGTCTTCAAGAAGGGTCGTCGAGCAGATGCGCAAAACTGTAGACCTATATCTCTGACGTCGATCTGTTGTAGAATTTTAGAACATGTTTTTTGCTCGAGTATCATGTCGTTTTTGGAAACCCAGAATCTACTATGTAGGAATCAACATGGATTCGGGAAACAGCGATCGTGTGAGACCCAACTCGCTTTATTTGTTCATGAGACCTAGAAAATATTAGATACATTCTCCCAGGTAGATGCTATTTTTCTTGACTTCCGGAAGGCGTTCGATACAGTTCCGCACTGTCGCCTGATAAACAAAGTAAGAGCCTACGGAATATCAGACCAGCTGTGTGGCTGGATTGAAGAGTTTTTAGCAAACAGAGCACAGCATGTTGTTATCAATGGAGAGACGTCTACAGACGTTAAAGTAACCTCTGGCGTGCCACAGGGGAGTGTTATGGGACCATTGATTTTCACAATATATATAAATGACCTAGTAGATAGTGTCCAAAGTTCCATGCGGCTTTTCGCGGATGATGCTGTAATATACAGAGAAGTTGCAGCATTAGAAAATTGTAGCGAAATGCAAGAAGATCTGCAGCGGATAGGCACTTGGTGCAGGGAGTGGCAACTGACCCTTAACATAGACAAATGTAATGTATTGCGAATACATAGAAAGAAGGATCCTTTATTGTATGATTATATGATAGCGGCACAAACACTGGTAGCAGTTACATCTGTAAAATATCTGGGAGTATGCGTGCGGAACGATTTGAAGTGGAATGATCATATAAAATTAATTGTTGGTAAGGCGGGTACCAGGTTGAGATTCATTGCGAGAGTCCTTAGAAAATGTAGTCCATCAACAAAGGAGGTGGCTTACAAAACACTCGTTCGACCTATACTTGAGAATTGCTCATCAGTGTGGGATCCGTACCAGATCTGGTTGACGGAGGAGATAGAGAAGATCCAAAGAAGAGCGGCGCGTTTCGTCACAGGGTTATTTGGTAACCGTGATAGCGTTACGGAGATGTTTAACAAACTTAAGTGGCAGACTCTGCAAGAGAGGCGCTCTGCATCGCGGTGTAGCTTGCTCGCCAGGTTTCGAGAGGGTGCGAATATATTGCTTCCCCCTACTTATACCTCCCGAGGAGATCACGAATGTAAAATCAGAGAGATTAGAGCGCGCACGGAGGCTTTCAGACAGTCGTTTTTCGCGCGAACCATACGCGACTGGAACAGGAAAGGGAGGTAATGACAGTGGCACGTAAAGTGCCCTCCGCCACACACCGTTGTGTGGCTTGCGGAGTATAAATGTAGATGTAGATGTAGATCTGGGGAAGGAAGTTTAGCTGAAGTTCATAATCAAGAATCTATTAGTGGTCATATAAATGAAGAAATTGAAATTCTACGTAAACATAAGGTTCAAAGGAAGGCGCAAACAGTGTTTTCTTTCATCTGCAAAGCAAAAGTTCAGTGACGTTTAACGTACCCAATATATCAATAAAAGGTCAGTTTTTTTAGGGATCTTTCAAAATGATTGCTACTATTACTCGTGTTTTCGCGTTTCATTTTCGTCCGTCTGTGTGTCCATCCGCATACTACTCATGATTGGCATGTTTATTTACGTGCTAAAATGACTGTGTAATACACTTTACAAATCTATGTACTACCATTTTACTGTGAAATGAGAGCTGAAAATGATGACCGCATTTAAGGTACACCACAATGAGTTTAATTGTCTTGAAAGCTCGAACATGGCAGAGAATATTCAGTTGCTGTTGTTGTGGTCTTCAGTCCTGAGACTGGTTTAGTGCAGCTCTCCATGCTACTCTATACTGTGCAAGATTCTTCATCTCCCAGTACTTACTGCAACCTACATCCTTCTGGATCTGCTTAGTGTATTCATCTCTTGGTCTCCCTCTACGATTTTTACCCTCCACGCTGCCCTCCAATACTAAATTGGCGATCCCGTGATGCCTCAGAATATGTCCTACCAACCGGTCCCTTCTTCTTGTCAAGTTGTGCCACGAACTTCTCTTTTCCCCAATCCTATTCAATACCTCCTCATTAGTTATGTGATCTACCCATCTAATCTTCAGCATTCTTCTGTAGCACCACATTTCGAAAGCTTCTATTCTCTTCTTGTCCCAACTATTTATCCTCCATGTTTCACTTCCATACATGGCTACACTCCATGCAAATACTTTCAGAAAGGACTTCCTGACACTTAAATCTATACTCGATGTTAACAAATTTCTGTTCTTCAGAAACAAAATTTTGTCTTATAAAATTAATTCCGAGCATCCTAATAGCTATTTTTAGTGGTATAAAAATGGACATACCAAATAAATATAATTATTTAAAACTGATACTGTGAAGCTCAAGTTATGGGGGGAGAGGGGCAGGAGCTCCACCACATCTCAACAATGCTCTCTAAGGGGGGAGAGAGGCCCAATTTTTTTTAAAAAAGGTACGTAATTAAGAGTCGAGGGACATGAAAGGGAAGCAGTGGTTGGGAAGGGAGTAAGACAGGGTTGTAGCCTCTCCCCGATGTTATTCAATCTGTATATTGAGCAAGCAGTAAAGGAAACAAAAGAAAAATTCGGTGTAGGTATTAAAATCCATGGAGAAGAAATAAAAACTTTGAGGTTCGCCGATGACATTGTAATTCTGTCAGAGACAGCAAAGGACTTGGAAGAGCAGTTGAACGGAATGGATGGTGTCTTGAAGGGAGGATATAAGATGAACATCAACAAAAGCAAAACGAGGATAATGGAATGTAGTCGAATTAAGTCGGGTGATGTTGAGGGTATTAGATTAGGAAATGAGACACTTAAAGTAGTAAAGGAGTTTTGCTATTTGGGGAGCAAAATAACTGATGATGGTCGAAGTAGAGAGGATATAAAATGTAGACTGGAATGGCAAGGAAAGCGTTTCTGAAGAAGAGAAATTTGTTAACATCGAGTATAGATTTAAGTGTCAGGAAGTCATTTCTGAAAGTATTTGTATGGATTATAGCCATGTATGGAAGTGAAACAGGGACGGTAAATAGTTTGGACAAGAAGAGAATAGAAGCTTTCGAAATGTGGTGCTACAGAAGAATGCTGAAGATTAGATGGGTAGATCATATAACTAATGAGGAAGTATTGAATAGGATTGGGGAGAAGAGAAGTTTGTGACCAGAAGAAGGGATCGGTTGGTAGGACATGTTCTGAGGCATCAAGGGATCACCAATTTAGTATTGGAGGGCAGCGTGGAGGGTAAAAATCGTAGGGGGAGACCAAGAGATGAATACACTGAACAGATTCAGAAGGATGTAGGTTGCAGTAGGTACTGGGAGATGAAGAAGCTTGCACAGGATAGAGGAGCATGGAGAGCTGCATCAAACCAGTCTCGGGACTGAAGACCACAACAACAACAACAACGTAATGGTCGTCCCTCAACGACGTGGGCAACCTTGGTCGCGTGCACTCGGCCGGTGCAGAACTGTATCACAGGTTCCAGCTCGGCTAACTGACTGACCACGTGGTAGCCTTTTCGTCCGCCCCTGCTCACCTGTCCCGTGGGTGCGTAGCTGCACACCGTCAGGCACTCGAGTTGGAAACGCCTAGGGTAGCCAGTTGAGTTAACCGACAAGCACCCTTCATATACTGAAGTGCCAAAGAAACTAGTACACATCTACATCTACGTGACTACTCCGCCATTCACAATGAAGTGCCTGCAGAGGGTTCAATGAACCACCTTCAAGCTGTCTCTCTACCGTTCCACTCTCGAACGGCGCGCGGGAATAACGAGCACCTAAATTTCTCTGTGCGAGCCCCGATTTCTCTTATTTTATCGCGATGATCATTTCTCCCTATGTAGGTGGGTGCCAACAGAACGTTTTCGCAATCGGAGAAGAAAACTGGTGATTGAAATTTCATGAGAAGATCCCGTCGCGACGAAAAACGCCTTTGTTTTAATATTGCCACTCCACGTATTATATCTGTGGCACTATCTCCTCTATTTCGCGATAATACAAAACGTGCTGCCCTTCTTTGAACTTTTTCTAAGTCGTCCGCCAGCCCCACCTGATGCGGATCCCACACCGCACAGCAATACTCCAGAATAGGGTGCACAAGCGTAGTGTAAGCAGTCTCTTTTGTAGACCTGTTGCACCTACTAAGTGTTCTGCCAATGAATCTTAGTCTTTGGTTTGCTCTACCCACATCATTTTCTATGTAATCATTCCAATTTAGGTTATGTGTAATTGTAATCCCTAAATAGTTAGCTCAATTTACAGTCTTCAGATTTGTGTGACTTAACGCGTAATCGAAATTTAGCGGATATCTTTTAGTATTCATGTGAATAACTTCACACTTTTCTTTATTCAGGGCCAATTGCCACTTTTAGCACCATACAGATAGTTTATCTAAATCATTTTGCAATTCGTATTGGTCATCTAAATACTTTACATGACGCTAAATGACAGCATCATCTGCAAACAATCTAAGACGGCTACTCAGGTTGTCTCCTAGGTCGTTAATATAGATCAGGAACAATAGAGGGCCTATAACACTTCCTTGGCGAACGCCGGATATTACTTCCGTTTTACTCGATGACTTTCTGTCTATAACTATGAACTGTGACCTTTCTGACAGGAAATCTCGAATCCAGTCGCACAGCTGAGGCGATATTCCATAGGCACGCAGTTCAATTAGAAGACGCTTATGAGGAACGGTGTCGAAAGCCTTCTGGAAATCTAAAACATGGAATCTGTTTGACGTTCCCTGTCGATATCACTCATTACTTCATGAGTATAAAGAGCTAGTTGTCTTTCACAAGGACAATATTTTCTGAATCCGTGCTGACTATGTGAGAATAAATCGTTTTCTTCGAGGAACTTCATAATGTTCGAACACAGTGTATGTTCCAAAACTCTACTGCAAATCGACGTTAGTCGATGGGCCTGTAATTCAGCGGATTGCTCCTACTTCCATTTCTTGGTATTGGTGTGACTTGAGCAATTTTCCAGTCTTTAGGTACGGATCTTTCTGTGAGCGAGCGGTTGTATACAGGGTGAGTCACCTAACATTACCGATGGATATATTTCGTAAACCACATCAAATACTGACGAATCGATTCCACAGACCGAACGTCAGGAGAGGGGCTAGTGTAACTGGTTGATACAAACCATAAAAAAATGCACGGAAGTATGTTTTTTAACACAAACCTACGTTTTTCTAAATGGAACCCCGTTAGTTTTGTTAGCCCATCTGAACATATAAACAAATACGTAATCAGTGCCGTTTGTTGCATTGTAAAATGTTAATTACATCCGGAGATATTGTAACCTAAAGTTGACGCTTGAGTACCACTCCTCCGCTGTTCGATCGTGTGTATCGGAGAGTACCGAATTACGTAGGGATCCAAAGGGAACGGTGATGGACCTTAGGTACAGAAGAGACTGGAACAGCACATTACGTCCACATGCTAACACCTTTTTATTGGTCTTTTTCACTGACGCACATGTACATTACCATGAGGGGTGAGCTACACGTACACACGTGGTTTCCGTTTTCAATTACGGAGTGGAATAGAGTGTGTCCCGACATGTCAGGCCAATAGATGTTCAATGTGGTGGTCATCATTTGCTGCACACAATTGCAATCTCTGGCGTAATGAATGTCGTACACGCCGCAGTACATCTGGAGTAATGTCGCCGCAGGCTGCCACAATACGTTGTTTCATATCCTCTCGGGTTGTAGGCACATCACGGTACACATTCTCCTTTGACGTACCCCACAGAAAGAAGTCCAGAGGTGTAAGATCAGGAGAACGGGCTGGCCAATTCATGCGTCCTCCACGTCGTGGTAATGTACATGTGCGTCAGTGAAAAAGACCAATAAAAAGGTGTTAGCATGTGGACGCAATGTGCTGTTCCAGTCTCTTCTGTACCTAAGGTCCATCACCGTTCCCTTTGGATCCCTACGTAATTCGGTGTTATCCGATACAAACGATCCAACAGCGGAGGAGTGGTACTCAGGCGTCAACTTTAGGTTACAATATTTCCGGATGTAATTAACATTTTACAATGCAACAAACGGCACTGATTACGTATTTGTTTATATGTGCAGATGTGCTAACAAAACTAACGTGGTTCCATTTTAAAAAAACGTAGGTTTGTGTTAAAAAACATACTTCCGTGCATTTTTGTATAGTTTGTATTAAACAATTACACTAGCCCCTCTCCTCACGTTCGGTCTGTGGAATCGGTTCGTCAGTATTTGATGTGGTTTACGTAATATATCCAGCGGTAACATTAGGTGACTCACCCCGTATAATTGCTAAGTATGGAGCTATTGTATCAGCATACTCTGAAAGAAACCTGGCTGGTATACAATCTGGACCGGAGGCTTTGCCTTTATTAAGTGATTTAAACTGCTTAGCTACACCGAGGATATCTATTTCTATGTTTCTCATCTTGACAGTTGTTCTTGATTGGAATTCAGGAACATATACTTCGTCTTCTTTGGTGAAGTAGTTTAGGAAAACCGTGTTTAATAACTCTGCTTTAGTGGCACTGTCATCAGTGACTTCGCCGTTGTTATAGCGCAGAGATGGTATTGATTGCGTCTTGCCACTGATGTGCTTTATGTATGACCAGAATCTCTTTGGGTTTTTTGCCAGATTCCGAGACTGAGTTTCGTTGCCTAATATCGTTTAGGGCCCCCGCGAGCAAGCAAAAGTGCAGCAACAAGATGTGGCGTGGACTCGTCTTATGTGTGAAGTAGTGCTGGAGGGAAGTGACACCATGAATCCTGCAGGGCTGTCCATAAATCCGTAAGAGTACGAGACGGTGGAGATCTCTTCTGAACAGAACGTTGCTAGGCATCCCAAATACGTTCAATAATGTTCATGTCTTGGGAGTTTGGTGGCCAGCGGAAGAGTTTAAACTCAGAAGAATGTTCCTAGAGCCACTTGTAGCAATTGTGGACTTGTGGGGTGTCTCATTGTCCTGCTGGAATTACCCAAGTCCATAGGAATTCAAAATGGACATAAATGGATGCAGGTGATCAGACAGGACACTTACGTGCGTATCACCTGTCAGAGCCGTATCTACAAGTATCAGGGATCCCATATCACTCTATCTGCATATGCCTCACACCATTACAGAGCCTCCACTAACTTGAACGTTCCCCTGCTGACGTGTAGGGTCGATGGATTCATGAGGTTTCCTCCATACCCGTACACGTCCATCCGATCGATATAATCTGAAACAAGACTCTTTCGACCAGGGCACATCACCCGCCGAATGTGGGTGTTGACGGGCCCAGGCGAGGCATAAGGCTTTGTGTCGTGCAGTCATGAATGGTACAGGGGTGGGCCTTCGGCTCAGAATGCCCATATCGATGATGTTTCTTTGAACGGTTCGCAAGCTGACACTTGTTAATGGCCCAACACTGAAATCTGCAGCAATTTGCGGAAGGTTTGCACTTCTGTCACTTTGAACGATTCTCTTCAGTCGTCATTGGTCCCGTTCTTGCAGAATCTTTTTCCGGCCGCAGCGATGTCGGAGATTTGACGTTTTACCGGATTCCTGATATTCGAGGTACACTCGAGAAATGGTCGTACTGGAAAATCTCCACCTTATCGGTACCCTGGTGATGCTGTGTGCGATCCCTCATGCGCCGACTATAACACTGAGTTCAGTTTCTCTTCAATCTTGATAACCTGCCATTGTAACCGCAGTAACCGATCTAACAACTGCGCCAGACACTTTTTTATACAGACGCTGCCGATCGCAGTGCCGTATTCTGCTCGTTTACATCTCTCTGTATTTGATGCCTGTTTCAGTTTCTTTGGCGCTTCAGTGTATATGCTGAACGACATGCTCATGCGCATTCTATCTGAAAAAAAAATGACTCCAGCAGGTTGTTCCATCGAGTTATCGAGTTGCAGGTACCGTATCATTCCCAACAAGAAACAGGAATTGCGGCAGACATTGCATGATTCACACGACGAATACTGCGGCACGAGTGTAGCGCTAAGTAGATGACGGTCATGGAACAAGTGTATGAAGAACTGGAACTGTTGAAGGCATCAACTGTTCTGTACATGTAGTCACTTTGTCGGTACATCTTAGAAAATATGCAAGTTATCAGGCCACAAGGTCACTATGCCAAATTACAGTGCTGCCAGTGGATTCTAGGGTGGAGTGCAGAAGAGCCGCAATTTACAGCTTGCATTTTGTTTCCGGATAACGTGGGATTCACACAGAGCAGACTCATGACTTACCACTGTAACTATGTATGGGAAGATGCGACCGTGGAAGCAAAGCATCAGGTTTACGTTAGTACCAAAGTGTGGGCAGGAACTGTACGTGACAGACTTATAGGGCCATCCACTTTAACAAATTAATAAATTTAGTAACTTTTGCACGAAAAATGAAACGCGATATTGGAGAACGTTAGCTTCGTAGAAAGACAAGGGACATAGTTTATGCAGGATGGTGCATCACCCCAGTTTCTGTACCCTGTATGACAGTCCCCAACACAAACATTTCATGAGCAATGAATTGATCGAAGAGGTCCAGCAGTATAACCTAGCTTGGACCTTGCAAAGTGTGCCTAGCGAATCATTCTCCTCCAGCCTGTGCTTCCCCCTCCAACTCGATCCGTGCGCTGCCCTCACGGCTTGCGCAGACAGTCATGCTGTCTAACTGTAGAGACGAAAGTCGATAGCGCTGGATTGCGAGCTCTACTTACTCCCTGTAAGCCCGCCAGGCTAGCCGCGCGGTCTAACGCGCTGCTTCCCGAGCAGGAAGGCGTGCCGGTCACCGGCATGAATCCGCCCGGCGGATTAGTGTCGAGGTCAGGTGTGCCGGCCAGCCTATGGATGCTTTTGAAGGCGGTTTTCCATCTACCTCGGCGAATGCGGGCTGGTTCCCCTTATTCCGCCTCTGTTGCTCTATGTCGGCGATTGATGCGCGAACATTGTCTCCACGTACGCGTACACAATTACTCTACGACGCAAACATTAGGGGTTACACTCGTCTGGTATGAGACGTCCCCAGGGAGGGGGGTCCAATGGGGGCCGACACAATAACCCTGGGTTCGGGGTGGTGTGCCGGTAGCGGTGGGGTGGGTGACCTGTTGTGGAGTTGTGAACCACTGAGGGCTATGGCGGGACGAAGCCTCTCCGTCGTTTCTAGGTCCCCAGCTTAAATACACAATACACAATACAGTACTCCCTGTAAGCAAATGTAAATTCAGATTATTTAAGTGATCTGCAACATTTGTTAGAAATACTATTTCTCGAAAAGAAAAGTGAACCCCTCAGTCTCTTTTCAAATTCCGAAACATCCGTTTTTACCTCTTTATTCAAAAACTTGAAAATTCTAAGGGGAAAAAGAACTGAACAGTTTCCTGCGCTTAACCAATGATTTTCGGAATGAAGAACTCTATCTCCATATACCGTGTCAACTTTTCTACCAGAAACTGCTTAACTTCCGATGAAAAAGTGATGGATTTCCTTATCGTATTATGTTCGTAATTTGCGTTACATTTTTCATTACGGACTGCATTCTAACTCTTTTCTACGCAGTATTTCCTGACGAATAATGCAATGAAAAGTTAAGTAATTTACTCGGTTTTTCATAAGTGACAAACGAAGCTATTTACTCTACATATCTTAGCTGGTACAGTACTAGTACAAACGACAGAGCATTTTTGCAAACCACCAATTTGGTCAAAATACTTTTGAATAGCATTAAAACTATCCAAATCGGTTGTTCCGCGTACTAAACCAAGTACACTACTGGCCATTAAAATTGCTACACCACGAAGATGACGTGCTACAGACGCGAAATTTAACCGACAGGAAGAAGATGCTGTGATACGCAAATGATTAGCTTTTCAGAGCATTCACACAAGGTTGGCGCCGGTGGCGGCACCTACAACGTGCTGACACGAGGAAAGTTTCCAACCGACTTCTCATACACAAGCAGCAGTTGACCGGCGTTGCCTGGTGAAACGTTGTTGTGATGCCTCGTGTACGGAGCAGAAATGAGTACCATCACGTTTACGACTTTGATAAAGGTCGGATTGTAGCCTATCGCGATTGCGGTTTATCGTATCGCGACATTGCTGTTCGCGTTGGTCGAGATCTCATGACTGTTAGCAGAATATGGAATCGGTGGGTTCAGGAGGGTAATACGGATCGCCGTGTTGGATCCCAACGGTCACGTATCACTAGCAGTCGAGATGACAGGCATCTAATCCGCATAGCTGTAACGGATCGTGCAGCGAGGTCTCGATCCCTGAGTCAACAGATGCGGGCGTTTGCAAGACAACAACCATCTGCACGAACAGTTCGACGACGTTTGCAGCAGCATGGACTATCAGCTCGGAGGCGGTGGCTGCGGTTACCCTTGACGCTGCATCACAGACAGGAGCGCCTGCGATGGTGTACTCAACGAGGAACCTGGGTGCACGAATGGCAAAACGTCATTTTTTCGGATGAATCCAGGTATCATGATGGTACCATTAGTGTTTGGCGACATCGCGGTGAACGCACATTGGAAGCGTGTATTCATCATCGCTATACTGGCGTGTCACCCGGCATGATGGTATGGGGTGTCATTGGTTACACGTCTCAGTCACCTCTTGTTCGCATTGACGACACTTTGAACAGTGGGCGTTTCATTTAAGATGTGTTACGACCCGTGGCTCTATCCTTCATTCGATCCCCGCGAAAGCCTACATTTCAGCAGGATAATGCACGACTTCATGTTGCAGGTCTGTACGGGCCTTTCTGGATACAGAAAACGTCCGACTGCTGCCCTGGCCAGCACATTCTCCAGATCTCTCATCAACTGAAAAAGTCTTGTCAATGGTGGTCGAGCAACTGTCTCGTCACAATACGCCAGTCACTACTCTTGATGAACTGTGGTATCGTGATGAATCTGCATGGGCAGCTGTACCTGTACACGCCATCCAAGCTCCGTTCGACTTAATGCCCAGGCGTATCAAGGCCGTTATTACGGCCAGACGTTGTTGTTCTGGGTACTGATTTCTCAAGATCTATGCACCCAAATTGCGTGAAAATGTAATCACATGTCAGTTCTAGTATAATATACTTGTCCAATGAATACCCGTTTATCATTTGCATTCCTTCTTGGTGTAGCAATTTTAATGGGCAGAAGTGTAATTCTTCGTCCAAAGAAAAGTAGTCAGTTACTACACAAATAAAGAAATTGCTGACTGAGATCTGTTGATCAGTACTCTCGACCGACAGTCTGCAATTAAATTGTTTAGTTTCCTGCTATGACTCATATCAAAAAGTAGACCATTTGCAGCGCTACATTACGCAGAAATTACTCTTAAATATTAGTGAAATCGTCATAACCAAATGCTTTCGCCAAATCTGTTTCACATTCCTTCAGGAAAGCATTTCTGATCGTTGCCGAATATTGAGTATACTGCATATGAGCAGTTAAACACTTTTCTCTAAGACTTGATGGTTCAGGTAACTTTTCTATTTTTTTTTTTTTTCCTTATCCACTAAGGCGCATCATTCGTCATAAGATTAACGCCCGTATGTGCCTTCATGATGTAAAGAGAAATGTCGAGCAAGATTACTTTTTTTTTTTATTTAAGCACTTTTGACATATTAAACGTTCGGATTTTTCATCGGAATTGAGTACAAAACACATCTTAATCCCCCATACATCATTGAAAACATGGTTTTCCAGTGTTGTCTCTTTTCGATTGTCTCGAAAGCCGTAACAGCCACAATAATAAGCAGATCGAAATCAGAATAATAGCCACAGTAGGAACAAAAATGACAATCTGAGCGTTAGAGCAATATTAAGGAGAATAAGTCGGAGTAAATGCCTGTCAAGGTGCGAGAGAGTGGGCTTTCAGGAAAGAAAACGCTGCCCGTCTCGACTACAGGTAAACCAGCACATCGTACGCTGCCGTCTGGCCATGACCACATTGTACGAGTAGGAGTAGAGGTGGGGGGAGAGCGCCCGCTGGAGGGGAACGTCTCACGAGACGCACTCTCCCAGGCCTTCCTAGCTGTTCACCTGACCTTCATCCTCTATATCTCTTTACCTATGCGGGCATTTAAAGGCGTTGGTGCATTCCACACCCATCAACAACGTGCACACGGCACAGGACTGTGTGTCACATCTACGTGGCCAAATTTGGGGGCAGCCAGATGTGTTCCGACGAGCTCGCGATTCATTTAGAGAACGAGCGCTGAAGGATGCATAAGAGTGAGAGGTAGCCACACTCAGCATGTCCTGTAGCGTTAACAGACAGAGACTAAGAGTGGCCCACATCTAAACAAATGTTTGTTTCAGGACGTGTTTAAAGGACTTCAATAGTTTTGATCACATTTTTAAAAACACCATGTATAACGAAACAGGAACTTTATTTCTAGATTTTATTCTACAAATTTTACGCATACAATTGACATTTATTAACTAAAGTAATTGTTTCAAATCCGAAATAATTATTTAAATTATGTTTCTTTTATTCCAGGCAACAATGTTAGATTCGATCTAGAAAAAAATAACTATTGCAAAAAAAAATATGATAGTACTTTCTGAGAGATTGAACAGAGAGATCTACACCTACACTACTAGCCATTAAAATTGCTACACCAAGAAGAAATGCAGATGATAAACGGGTATTCATTGGACAAATATATTATACTAGAACTGACATGTGATTACATTTTCACGCAATTAGGGTGCATAGATCCTGAGAAATCAGTACCCAGAACAACCACCTCTGGCCGTAATAACGGCCTTGTTACGCCTGGGCATTGAGTCAAACAGAGCTTGAATGGCGTGTACAGGTACAGCTGCCCATGCAGCTTCAACACGATACCACAGTTCAAGAGTAGTGACTGGCGTATTGTGACGAGCCAGTTGCTCGGCCACCGTTGACCAGACATTTTCAATTGGTCAGATATCTAGAAAATGTGCTGGCCAGGACAGCAGTCGAACATTTTCTATATCCAGAAAGGCCGGGTACAGCACCTGAAACATGCGGTCGTGTATTATCCTGCTGAAATGTAGGGTTTCGCAGGGATCGAATGAAGGGTAGAGCCACGGGTCGTGACACATCTGAAATGTAACATCCACTGTTCAAAGTGCCGTCAGTGCGAACAAGAGGTGACCGAGACGTGTAACCAGAGGCACCCCATATCATCATGCCGGGTAATACGCCAGTATGGCGATGATGAATACACGCTTCCAATGTGCGTTCACCGCGATGTCGCCAAACACGGATGCGACCATCATGATGCTGTAAACAGAACATGAATTCATCCGAAAAAATGACGTTTTGCCGCTTGTGCACCCAGGTTAGTTGTTGAGTACACTACCGCAGGCGCTCCTGTCTGTGATGCAGCGTCAAGGGTAACCGCAGCCATGGTCTCCGAGCTGATAGTCCATGCTGCTGCAAACGTCGTCGAACTGTTCGTGCAGATGGTTGTTGTCTTGCAAACGACCCGATCTGTTGACTCAGGGATCGAGACGTGTCTGCACGATCCGTTACAGCCATGCGGATAAGATGCCTGTCATCTCGACTGCTAGTGATACGAGGCCGTTGGGATCCAGCATGGCGTTCCGTATTACCCTCCTGAACCCACCAATTCCATATTCTGCTAACAGTCGTTGGATCTCGACCAACGCTAGCAGCAATGTCGCGATACGATAAACCGCAATCGCGATAGGCTACAATCCGACCTTTATCAAAGTCAGAAACGTGATGGTAAGCATTTCTCGTCCTTACACGAGGCATCACAACAACGTTTCACCAGGCAACGCCGGTCAACTGCTATTTGTGTATGAGAAATCGGTTGGAAACTTTCCTCATGCCAGCACATTGTAGGTGTCGCCACCGGCGCCAACCTTGTGTGAATGCTCTGAAAAGCTAATCACTTGCATATCACAGCATCTTCTTCCTGTCGGTTAAATTTCGCGTCTGTAACTCGTCATCTTCGTGGTGTAGTAATTTTAATGGTCAGTAGTGTATTTACATACTCCTCCATACTGACGTAGGGTACCTTGTGCCACTACTAATCATTCCTTTCCTGTGCCATTCGGAAATTCGGAGAGGGAGAAACGATTGTCTACAAGCTACCGTACGAGCCCTAATTTCTCTTGTCTTCGCGGTCCTTAATGCACACTGGCTGCAGCAGAATCGCTCTACAGTCAACTTCAATTGCCGGTTCTATAAACTATCTCAATAGTTTTCGAGAAAAGATCGTCATGAGCCCTCCAGTGGTTCCCATTTGACTTCACGAAACATCTGCCTAACGCTCGCGAGTTGATCGAACTTACTGCTAACAAATCTAATAGTACGCGTTTGAACTGTTTCGATGTCTTCCTTTAATCCGACCTAGTGGTGTTGCCAAACATTCGAGCAGTGCTCTCAGAATGGATCGCACTAATATTCTATATGCGATCTAATATTCTATATGCGATCTCCTCTACAGATGAATGACACTTTCCTAGAATTCTCCCAATAAACCGAAGTCGACCATTCCCCATCCCTACTGCAGTCGTTACTTGCTCGTTCCATTCCATATCGCTTTGCAGCGTTATGCCCAGATATTTAATCGATATTACTGTGTGAAGCAGCACATATTTCTTCTTTTCATTTTTTTGGGGGTCATCAGTCTTCTGACTGGTTTGATAAGGCCTGACACAAATTCCTCTCCTGTGCAACCTCTTCGTATTATAGTAACACTTGCGTCCTATATTTTCAGTTATTTGCTGGATGTATTACGATCTCTGTTTTTCTCTACAGTTTTTACCCTCTACAGCTCCCTCTAGCACCATGTAACAGATGTCCCACCATCCCGTCCCTCTTTTTGTCAGTGGTTTCCACGTATTACTTTCCTCGCCAATTCTCTGGAGAACTTTGTCACTCCTTACCGTATTGTTGTTGTTGTTGTGGTCTTCAGTTCTGAGACTGGTTTGATGCAGCTCTCCATGCTACCCTATCCTCTGCAAGCTTCTTCATCTCCCAGTACCAACTGCAACCTACATCCTTCTGAATCTGTTTAGTGTATTCATCTCTTGGTCTCTCTCTACGATATTTACCCTCCACGCTGCCCTCCAATACTAAATTGGTGATCCCTTGATGCCTCAGAACATGTCCTACCAACCGATCCCTTCTTCTAGTCAAGTTGTGCCACAAACTCCTCTTCTCCCCAATTCTGTTCAGTACCTCCTAATTAGTTATGTGATCTACCCAACTAATCTTCAGCATTCTTCTGTAGCACCACATTTCGAAAGCTTCTATTCTCTTCTTGTCCACTCTATTTACCGTCCATGTTTCACTTCCACACATGGCTACACTCAATACAAATACTTTCAGAAAGGACTTCCTGACACTTAAATCTATACTCGATGTTAACAAATTTCTCTTCTTCAGAAACGCTTTCCTTGCCATTGCCAGTCTACATTTTATATCCTCTCTACTTCGATCATCATCAGTTATTTTGCTCCCCAAATAGCAAAACTCTTTTACTGCTTGAAGTGTCTCATTTCCTAATCTAATTCCTTACCGTATTAATCGATCTGATTTTCTGCATTCTTCTGAAGCACCACATCCAAATGCTTCGATTCTCTTCTTGGCCGGTTTTCTCATATTCTATGTTTTACTACAAAACAATGCTGTGCTTTGCTATGCAGCAAACTACTAATGCTGTATTCGAACTTTAAAAATTTGTTTTTCCTACTCATCTGCGTTAGCTTACATTTTTCTGTATGCTATCATTCATCACATCAAACAGTAATTCTGTCAGACAAGGAACCTGCGAGGTCACAAAACGCCATTGACGTTTACGGCATTCGACGCTCCTCGTATTGTCTACCAAGCGATCAGAATATCGGCTGCCAATGGCAATAGGGGGCGGGATTGAAGGTATCCAGTGGTGAGCACAGCATGAGGCTACGGAACGTAGTTGAACTGCTTGGTCGACGAGTAACTCACAACAGTGCCACAGTGCTAGTGGTGCTAATATAAAGCACAGCAATGGCAACGATAAACAAAGCAAACCTTGCTCTATATCTACAAAACAGTTACTGAAGTTGATGTTTTGTCGGAAAATACCCTAAGGAAATACCCTAAGGAAGTGGCAGATGAAATATTAACGTTTCTGCAAGATGAGTTAGCGGAATGTGTGGTATCGTATACGTTCGACTGTGCGTACAATGTACTAGGAGTACAATGGTGACGATACGTGCTTAATAAGTGAAAGTGATATCGAAACGGATGTCGACTTGTGTAGTTCATTTTCCTTGTCGGACATGGAGCCACAAATCCCCTCTCTACTGAAACGTAATAAAGGACAATGGTTGTCCAGGGACCGGGTACTAAACGTAACAAGGTACATGGAGGTCATCCGCAGCGTAATAAAAAAACAGTTATGAACAGATTTCGAATAAGTCCACAGCAATATGACCGTGTTGTGCATTTGAAAAACTACGGATGTTCAATGGAGGACAAGGCGCACTTGTTACAAAAATGGTGTTTGCGCGTTTCAAGGATGCTCGATGCAATTTACAGGATGTGCGTGATGGTGACCTATTACGTTATGCACATCAAACTGGTTGCGACATAGATTACAGTATTTTCAAGGGAGGCAGTGGGTGGTTGCGCACCTTCAAACAATGCCACAGAACTGGACGACGTAAGATGACAAAATTTCAAACAAAGCGTCAACTTATGATGCACAGAAAACTGCAGAATAGATCCGAGAATTTATAGATGAGGTAAACGAAGTTACTCTATCGTTCAGTAAGGAACTTATTTTCATCTCCGACCAATCGGGTTTGAAGAGGAAACGCATATGAAAGGTTTCTTGGAAATTAGAGGTACCAAGAGAGTTCGAAGTTACTCTATCGTTCAGTAAGGAACTTATTTTCATCTCCGACCAATCGGGTTTGAAGAGGAAACGCATATGAAAGGTTTCTTGGAAATTAGAGGTACCAAGAGAGTTGTATCAAGGTCAACTAACATCAATGCCTTAAAGTATTCGTGTACAATTATGCCGACCGTTAATTTGGATGGTAAAATGGCTTGAAAGTTATTTATTGTGCTTCGAGGAGTTTGGAGGTGCTCTGACCCCAACAATTCTTTCTCGTGTGCGTGAACTTGCAAGGGCAGTAGGGAATATTCCCGTCACAAAAGGGGTGGGAACGCGCGCTAAGAGAACTACAATTATGGTATGAGCACTGCTTTTGGCCGGTTGATGGTCAAAATAACTTGCTTTTACTTTATTCCTGGTCTGCGTATAAAAATCAAATCATACTCCTTTCGGGCAAACTATCCGTCCTGAAAAGTGTGTGACATTGCAGTTAACACAACCTGGAAATACTTGACAAATTCATCCTCTGGATGTTTATTTTTTCCGTGCCTATAAAACTGTTATCGCACTATCTGCAGCTACGCCTTAACTTAAAGGATACCCAGTTTCACGATAAGCCCTACGACAGACTGTTTCGCATTCGGTTGCACGCCATCACATGCCACCAGTTCTCTTCAGCACGTTACACCGATATGATTCTTTTAGCGTTCTTTAAGAGTGGATACCTAGCTGAATGTCGTGCACGGTTTGTAGCGCCAGGGACTTTACCTTCGATCTTGATGGAGCGAACCTTTGTGATCATTGTATCGCGCAATTTTTCTTTCGGTGTTCATGGTGCAAGTTAACGGTTTGTTTTGAACATTTCTTGAATATCGAAGATGTCTATTTTGTGAAGTGTAATACGTATATCTTATAGATGATTGATACCTGCATCTCCCGACACTCATTTTCTGTCCCCCCCCCCCCTGATCCACACGGTGAGTCATCCGCAACTGATAATTTACCTGTCATAACTGCTAACACAATACTTTACAACGAGATTGGGCCGGCCGGAGTGGCCAAGCGGTTCTAGGCGCTACAGTCTGGAACCGCGCGACCGCTTCGATCGCAGGTTCGAATCATGCCTCGGGCGTGGATGTGTGTGATGTCCTTAGGTTAGTTAGGTTTAAGTAGTTCTAAGTTCTAGGGGACTGATGACCTGAGCAGTTAAGTTCCATAGTGCTCAGAGCCATTTGAACCATTTTTTGAACAACGAGATTGAACTTGCGATCCCTCACTCAAGGGGTTCCTCGAAGTCATGCCGTATCTTTCTACAGCCACTCAACGGCGATATCAACAGTAAGCAGTTGCAGACTGCTGCTCACTTGATACTCCTATCATCCTTGATGAACACTCGCCATCGTGGAGAATGTAATAGGTTCTACTACGTAAGAAGTCTTAGAGTGATGCACATATCTGGGAACCTATGCGGCATGCTCGCACCTTGATTAACCGTCACAGTGTCAAACGCTTTCGGGAAACCTAGGGATATGGAATCTGCCTGCTGCCCTTCATCCACGATTCGCAGGATATCATGTGAGAAAAGGACAAGCTGAGTTTCGCACGAGCGATGGTTTCCAATACTCATGTTTTGGATTTGTAGCTCTTAATGGTTTCTAGATCCGGGTTGTTTTGTGGACAGAAGCTTTTCTGTCTCTTAGCTCTTAATGGTTTCTAGATCCATGTTGTTTTGTGGACGGAAGCTTTTCTGTCTCTTATATTCGAGTTTAGGATATGTTCAAGAATTCTGCAGCAAACCAATGTTAAGGATATTGGTCTGTAATTTTGTGGGTCATGTAAGGACTATGGTATGAAGATTAGCATCTCCAAAATGAAAGTAATGTCAGTGGGAAAGAAATATAAACGGATTGAGTGCCAAATAGGAGGAACAAAGCTAGAACAGGTGGACGGTTTCAAGTACTTAGGATGCATATTCTCACAGGATGGCAACATAGTGAAAGAACTGGAAGCGAGGTGTAGCAAAGCTAATGCAGTGAGCGCTCAGCTACGATCTACTCTCTTCTGCAAGAAAGAAGTCAGTACCAAGACTAAGTTATCTGTGCACCGTTCAATCTTTCGACCAACTTTGTTGTATGGGAGCGAAAGCTGGGTGGATTCAGGTTACCTTATCAACAAGGTTGAGGTTACGGATATGAAAGTAGCTAGGATGATTGCAGGTACTAGTAGATGGGAACAATGGCAGGAGGGTGTCCACAATGAGCAAATGAAAGAAAAACTGGGAATGAACTCTATAGATGTAGCAGTCAGGGCGAACAGGCTTAGATGGTGGGGTCATGTTACACGCATGGGAGAAGCAAGGTTACCCAAGAGACTCATGGATTCAGCAGTAGAGGGTAGGAGGAGTCGGGGCAGACCGAGGAGAAGGTACCTGGATTCGGTTAAGAATGATTTTGAAGTAATAGGTTTAACATCAGAAGAGGCACCAATGTTAGCACTGAATAGGGGATCATGGAGGAACTGTATAAGAGGGGCTATGCTCCAGACTGAACGCTGAAAGGCATAATCAGTCTTAAATGATGATGATGATGTAGTGGACTGACAAGACAGCCAGTCCACAGTGACGTGTAACAGAAAGGCACGCGTACACACACGCCGGCCGGCGTGAAGTCTGGAACAGGATACGTAATGAATGCTAATAAGAAAAGTACGTAGCTTCTATATACTTAACTTTACTTCATCCTTGTGGTACATCGCTATTGTTAATACAAATCAGACACTTTAAATATGGTTAATGGCGCCTTGCTAGGTCGTAGCCACGGACTTGGCTGAAGGCTATTCTAACTGTCTCTCGGCAAATGAGAGAAAGGCTTCGTCAGTGTAGTCGCTAGCAAAGTCGTCGTACAACTGGGGCGAGTGCTAGTCCGTCTCTCTAGACCTGCCATGTGGTGGCGCTAGGTCTGCAATTACTGACAGTGGCGACACGCGGATCCGACATGTACTAATGGACCGCGGCCGATTTAAAGCTACCACCTAGCAAGTGTGGTGTCTGGCGGTGACACCACAGATGATGATGATGTTCTTTTACCCATCGTATACACAGGAGTCGCCTGCGCTTTTTTCCAGTCGCTTGTTTGAATTTGCGCTGGGCGAGAGATTCGTTACAAATGGAAGCTGAGAAAGGGGTCAGCGCTGTACATCATTTGATGTTTCGAATAAATACTCGAAACTAAGAACTTCGCTCGTGAAACAAGACGGCCATTGCACTGAGTCCTCATCCGAGAAAGAAAGGACTTCCCTGGTGGAGCATGTGCAGCTGCTTGTTCAGATTTGTGTTTGAGGTCCGGCACTCTGACATTAGTTTTTGTCTCGCGAAGCCTGTCTGTTTTAGAAATACGTAGTAATCTGGCCAACTGCGCTCTCCCGCAGTGATGTTGGTGGTGAATTTAAAATCCTGGTTGCTGAAATGCAAGAAAGTTTGCTCAGTGCACATTTTTATCTATAAGTTCGATGGAAAAGAGTAATGACCAGCAGCCCAGAGCAATATTATTAAATAAAAAAAGCAAAACCGCTTCTGAATGATGCCGCATTAGCCACAATAATCCTGGAATCAAGCCGAAACGAATTAACTAATGCTGCTATGTAGTTCATAGTTTGTTTTTCCTCATTTAAACTAAAATCTGCACCCTTATGCATTCATGCAGAAGTTCCGTTGCAGAGTGATTAATTTTGCACTTTCCTGCTTTTCGCGGCAGATTTTATAGCTGAAAGACTTCTTTACCCTTAGAGCTATCGCAAAGTTACCTGAAATCCCAATAAAAAGCCCATTTATTTCCAATAAAGCGATACTGTCCGTCTCTCCTGGCGTTATGTAGTCAGACATAGGACTTAGAAACAGCGAAGTCTCTGTCAAGTTGGGCGATCTTTATGCTCTCGTCTGGTTGCATCTTTGGACATTAAATTTTTTTTGAGTATAGCGTCTTTTCTTTTTAATAAGCTGTTATAACCAAAATAGTACAACGCATTTAATGAGAAAGAAGAGATATTGTATTTCTCCTTTCTCTTCACCTACAAAATTACATTGGGACAGTTACCAAGCTTCAAAGATTTAATTATCTTTTCGGCTACTCAGTTAAGATCATAAATGACTTCTAGAGTCAAAACATATATGTCAGTAAGTAGGTGGTGTTCGCTGCGCAGCCCCTGCTGCAAGCATATTTCGGACCTTGTCTGTTGTTACGGGAATGATATCTGACCGACTCTCTCATCAGTAATGTCGGTGATGGTGTCCGCACAATTTTGGCCAGTTCCCCTTTGCCCTTCAGGACGAATATTTTGTAAAATACTGGATCCTGTGTAAATATTATAAATTGACACAGTGGGCCGCAATTTTCATCCAACCGTCCACAATTAAGGAGACTTAATATGATATCTGGATCTTCTCTTTGGCAACTTCATGCAGGTACTCAGCGTCCAGAACGCCTCCTCCGAATGCAAGGCGCATAACTGGCTAATATGAGGGTCACTCCAAAAGAAATGTACACTATTTTTGTAAAAATACAGTTTTCATTCTGCATGTGTGAAAGGTTTACAGTGTGTAGATACATCCTTCCGGCTTGTTTTCAAACTTAGTACAACCTGTTCCCGTGAGTGGCGCCGTCACAGCATGTCTTCAAGATGGCTGCTACACTTGACGTTCGGCAGAAGCAACGTGCTGTCATAGAATGTGCTGTGAAAACGAGACAGTGGAAACATCCACAAGAAGTTGAAAAAGGTGTATGGAGATGCTGCTGTCGATCGAGTTCAGTTAGTCGGTGGGTAAGCAGGTTACGTGATGAAAGCGGGCACGGCAATATTGAGGATTGTCCTCGCAGCGGCAGGCCTCGAACTGCACACACTCCAGACAATGTGCAGAGAGTTAACGAATTGGTGACTGCTGACAGACGCATCACAGTGAATGAAATGTCACTCAACGTTGGGATAGGGGAAGGAAGTGTTTGCAGAATACTGAAAGTGTTGGCGTTAAAAAGGTTTGTGCCAGGTGGGTTTCCAGGATGTAGACAGTGGCTCACAAAGAAATGGTATGCAGCGAACTTTTG
This sequence comes from Schistocerca cancellata, assembly GCF_023864275.1. Taxonomy (NCBI): domain Eukaryota; kingdom Metazoa; phylum Arthropoda; class Insecta; order Orthoptera; family Acrididae; genus Schistocerca; species Schistocerca cancellata. The sequence continues at coordinate 640,481,895 of NC_064631.1, read as the reverse complement.
GAACAGTACGAGAATGGTGGAGATGAATTTCTTGGAAGAATTGTGACAAGTGATGAAACATGGCTCCATCATTTTTAACCAGACACGAAGAGGCAATCAATGGAGTGGCATCATGCAAATTCACTCAAGAAAAAAAAATTCAAAACCACACCTTCTGCTGGAAAAGTTATGGCTACGGTGTTTTTCGATTCAGGAGGACTCTTGCTTGTGGACATCATGCCAAGTGGAACCACCATAAATTCTGATGCATATGTGACGACATTGAAGAAACTTCAAGCTGGACTGAGTCGTGTTCGACCAGATCGGCAAAAGCAGGATGTTTTGCTGTTGCACGACAATGCATGGCCACATGTCAGTCAAAAAACCATGGAAGCGATCACAAAACTCGGATGGACAACACTGAAACACCCGCCTTACAGTCCTGACCTGGCTCCCTGTGACTATCATCTCTTTGGGAAACTGAAAGACTCTCTTCGTGGAACAAGGTTTGAAGATGATGACTCCCTTGTGCACGCTGCCAAATAGTGGCTCCAACAGGTTGGTCCAGAATTTTACCGTGCGGGTATACAGGCGCTGGTTCCAAGATGGCGTAAGGCAGTTGAGAGGGATGGAAATTATGTGGCGAAATGAAAATATTGTTCCTAAATGACGTATATGCACACTGTAAAATTTTCACACATGTAGAATAAAATATGGATTTAAAAAATAAATAGTGCGCATTTCTTTTGGAGTGACCCTCGTAATTAGAACATATCCTCTGCAAGGCATCTCGCCAGTATTTGGACATTCGCAGGGAAAGCGGCGTAGCTTTTCTATACAATGCTGGGAAAATACTATCGCCAACTTTTCCATCTGTGACGGGTGTGTATGGAACGGCAGACGGTTATCTGGGTGACTATACATCAGTCAAACGCCTCTGAAGACCACGACGTGCTCGCAGATGTAGAAGACATAGGTCCAAGAATCACTTTAACTTTTTTCCGTGACCACCTCTGTCTCTTTCTGTCGTAGGTAGCGGCGAAGAAACGCGTTTAATAGACTAGACAATCTGATACTCACTGATACGTTGATGCAGCCGTCACACCAGTGCTTAATGATACAGCTTATCACAATATTCATAATGGCCCCTGCTTTTACATCAACAGCTTGTTTTTCGTACCTGATTTCATACACCGTTGTGAGGTCGCACCGCGGTAGAAGACTTTATAACAGTTATCAGTCATAATTGTTATGATAACCAAACGCGCTGTAGCGGATTTATATAGCTGCCCAATTCTTCTTTCTTTTCTTCTTTTGCTACTGCCTTTATCCCGCATTGTGCACAGGGTCGGCAGGGTTAAGTACGGAGTTGGCATGGCTAATTTTAAGGGGTGGCCGGATGCCCTTCCTGCCGCCACCCCATACCCCCCGGGACGGAATTGGTGTACCCCAGCTGTCTGCGTCTAGTGGAAATCGTGAAATAGTGTGAATGTGTTTCAACTGTCCGTGAGTCGGGTAACTGAGGCGGGACGTGGGGACCAGCCCAGTATTCACCTAGTAGGATGTGGAAAACCGCCTAAAAACCACATCCAGGCTGGCTGGCACACCGGCTGTCGTCGTTAATCCGCCGGGCGGATTCGATCCGGGGCCGGCGGGCCTACCCGAGTCCAGGAAGCAGCGCGTTAGCGCTCTCAGCTATATAGCTGCCCAATTAATGCACTGAAATAGCTAGGACTAGCTCGACCGCAAAGTAACTTGTGACTACGTCTACTGACCGTCCTGCTAAAAGTCTATAATAGACTAAACGAGATGCATTCTTCTACCATCCACAACGCCTACAAAAGATCTGTTCTATCCATCCTTCCCTTCGCCACCTCCCCCCCCCCCCCCAGTTTACCACTCCTTACAGCACATCAGGCACCGTGCAGTCCTCTGTATTCGCATCATTTCTCCGACTAGCAGCTTCTTCCAAGTAATAATATTCCCTCCTCTCTTCAAAATTTTTCAACGTCTGCATTGATTTGATTCATCTCGTAAACTTGAAGACCAAAAAATTACTGGGACAGTGATTAAGCATATCACTAACGACTACTGGCGAACTCGCGATTCCTATTTGCAGCCTATATACCGAGCTCTGTGTCTGGAATCATATTATATTGGAGAAACTCAGCAACAGCGTCTCATGTGAAGCCATCTTCACACAGGACGATGTTGCTTACTTTCTCCGAATTTCTTCTAGTTAGACTGTGTAGATTTTGCATCGCACTGATTTTGATATCTGGTGTCCAGTCTGGCAAAATACGATGTACCTCGCTAATCGTACACAGTTCTTAAACATGACTCATATGTCACTTCCTTTGACATATCACTGTATCAGTTGGATATTGTGTGTAAGCCTCTTCATCTATAAATAACTGCGACATCCTACATTCACTTGAAGCTGAATACTGTAGTGATGCATTAACCTTCCTCGATAATTTTTGTCTCTCACACTGCCTTCCATGAGTAGATCGAACATTACTTGATGTCTCAAAGTGTGTCCGATCAACTGATTCCATCTTTTAGTAAATTATACTGTAAATTTGTTTTTCCCCCGATTCGATTCAGGCACATATTTATCTGTTTTTCGAGCCACCACTCAAATTTGAAATTTGTGGTGAGTTCCTATGGGACCAAACTGCTGCGGTCATCGGTCCCTAGCCTTACACACTACTTAATCTAACTTTAACTAACTTGCTCTAAGGACAACACTCACCCAACCGTGCCCGAGGGAGGACTTGAACCTCCGACGAGGTTAGCAGTGCGAACCGTGGCAAGGCGCCTGAGACCACTCAAATCTTCACATTTCTAAAAACTTCAGTTTTCTTATCGTCTGTACTGTTTATCGTTCACGTTTCACTTCCGTATAAGACTACAGGGTTATTACAAATGATTGAAGAGATTTCACAGCTCTACAATAACTTTATTATTTGAGATATTTTCACAATGCTTTGCACACACATACAAAAACTCAAAAAGTTTTTTTAGGCATTCACAAATGTTCGATATGTGCCCCTTTAGTGATTCGGCAGACATCAAGCCGATAATCAAGTTCCTCCCACACTCGGTGCAGCATGTCCCCATCAATGAGTTCAAAAGCATCGTTGATGCGAGCTCGCAGTTCTGGCACGTTTCTTGGTAGAGGAGGTTTAAAAACTGAATCTTTCACATAACCCCACAGAAAGAAATCGCATGGGGTTAAGTCGGGAGAGCGTGGAGGCCATGACATGAATTGCTGATCATGATCTCCACCACGACCGATCCATCGGTTTTCCAATCTCCTGTTTAAGAAATGCCGAACATCATGATGGAAGTGCGGTGGAGCACCATCCTGTTGAAAGATGAAGTCGGCGCTGTCGGTCTCCAGTTGTGGCATGAGCCAATTTTCCAGCATGTCCAGATACACGTGTCCTGTATCGTTTTTTTCACAGAAGAAAAAGGGGCCGTAAACTTTAAACCGTGAGATTGCACAAAACACGTTAACTTTTGGTGAATTGCGAATTTGCTGCACGAATGCGTGAGGATTCTCTACCGCCCAGATTCGCACACTGTGTCTGTTCACTTCACCATTAAGAAAAAATGTTGCTTCATCACCGAAAACAAGTTTCGCACTGAACGCATCCTCTTCCATGAGCTGTTGCAACCGCGCCGAAAATTCAAAGCGTTTGACTTTGTCATCGGGTGTCAGGGCTTGTAGCAATTGTAAACGGTAAAGCTTCTGCTTTAGCCTTTTCCTTAAGATTTTCCAAACCGTCGGCTGTGGTACGTTTAGCTCCCTGCTTGCTTTATTCGTCGACTTCCGCGGGCTATGCGTGAAACTTGCCCGCACGCGTTCAACCGTTTCTTCGCTCACTGCAGGCCGACTCGCTGATTTCCCCTTACAGAGGCATCCAGAAGCTTTAAACTGCGCATACCATCGCCGAATGGAGTTAGCAGTTGGTGGATCTTTGTTGAACTTCGTCCTGAAGTGCGGTTGCACTGTTATGACTGACTGATGTGAGTGCATTTCAAGCACGACATACGCTTTCTCGGCTCCTGTCGCCATTTTCTCTCACTGCGCTCTCGAGCGCTCTGGCGGCAGAAACCTGAAGTGCGGCTTTCTACGTATCTGTAGCGTGTCGTGACCATATCTCAATGAATGGAGCTACAGTGAATTTATGAAATCGCTTCAATCATTTGTAATAGCCCTGTATAATAGAGGTAAATTTTTTCAGCATTACGATGGTCGTTAAATACAATTTCCCATTTCGAACTTTTTTAATTGTTGGAAATCTGCATTTTATATCCTCTCCAATTCAAAAACATTCATTTGTTTCACTACCATAATAGCATCACTCGGTGTGCACTTTACAAATTGGTCGCGGGTTTGTTTAACCTATGGAAGAGTGCCAAGAAGGTGCTGAGAGAGCGAAATCAGCAAACATTTGAAGACAGAAGCAAACTACGCCCTGAAAAACTACTTAGAAACTCTGAAGTGTTTTGTGCCACCCTCTGGAAATTGGAGGAACGGCTTGAGCACGTTTGTCGCCACAAAAATGCTAACGAAATTCTCCTTCTCCACGACAACGCAAGGCCTCACACAAATCTGCAGACATGAGAGGAGCTCACAGAACATGATTAGACTGTTCTCCCTCACACACCCTACACTCTGGATTTCGTAACTTCCGACTTCCATCTGTTTGGCCCAATGAAGGATGCACTCTCGCAGGAAGCACTACGTGCATAATTGCGAGGCCACTGATACAGCAAAAAGTTGGCTCCGACACTTAAGAAGGTGCAACAGGTTTACTAAAGAGACTGCTTATACCACGCTTGTCCGCCCTATTCTGGAGTATTGCTGTGCGGTGTAGGATCCGCATCAGGTGGGGCTGACGGATGACATCGAAAAAGTACAAAATGGTTCAAATGGCTCTGAGCACTATGGGACTCAACATCTTAGGTCATAAGTCCCCTAGAACTTAGAACTACTTAAACCTAACTAACCTAAGGACATCACACAACACCCATGCCCGAGGCAGGATTCGAACCTGCGACCGTAGCAGTCCCGCGGTTCCGGACTGCAGCGCCAGAACCGCTAGACCACCGCGGCCGGCCGAAAAAGTACAAAGAAGGGCAGCTGGTTTTGTACTATCGCGAAATAGGGGAGATAGTGTCACAGACATGATACGTGAATTGGAGTGGCAATCATTAAAACAAAGGCGTTTTTCGTTGCGACGGGATCTACTCATGAAATTTCAATCACCAGTTTCCTCCTCCGATTGCGGAAACATTGTGTTGGCACCCAGCTACATAGAAAGAAATAATCATCACGATAAAATAAAAGAAATCAGGGCTCGCACAGAAAAATTTAACTGCTCGTTTTTCCCGCATGCCGTTCGAGAGTGGAACGGTAGACAGACAGCTTGAAGGTGGTTCATTGAACCCTCTGCTAGGCACTTTATTGTGAATAGCAGAGTAATCACGTAGATGTAGATGTAGATGTAGACCAACACAGGGGTACCAAGCGGGCGTACAGGCACTCCCAGAGCGGTGGCGTAAGGCCGTTGGATTTAGCGGAGATTACGTTGTAAAATAGGATTTTATAGTCATAAGAGTGTGGTTAATAGGGTGTATTGGACTCTTGAATGAAACCAAACTGCTATCAGAAAGCAAAAGTGTTACATTACTTATTGAACGCCCCTGGTATAAATGCTATAAATGTAGGTTTGTCTTTCTCTGAAATAAGAGTAGGGCGAGTATTCTATTCATTTCTCGAAAACCCAAATTGGTCTGAAGTCTAGAAGAACAAGTTGCACATGTGTCACTCACAGGCAGCGGACGACCTCGACGGTCTGAGTGAAGTAGCCCTCGTAGGGGATCTGGACGACGTATCTCCAGACGCCCTGGTAGTTCCTGGCGAAGACTGGGGTGGCGTACTCGACGCGCGCCGGACACGGCGTGGGCGGCAGCGCGCTGGGGCCCTGGCCGGGGGCGGCCGGCTGCTCGGCGCGCCGGTAGTGAGGGGGTGGCGGCGGGGGCGGCCTCCTGGCGCCGTCCTCGGCGTCGCCGTCGCCGGGGACGCTACCGTCGCGACGCTCCGCCACGCCGCCACTCAGCGGCTCTCCGTTGATCATCTTGTACAGCATGCACAGTCTGCAACACAGTGTCCTGGATACCAGATAGCTGTTCCATTATGCTGGTGAATGGCTATAGTACTCAGACGAAGCAAGATAGAAAACTATTCACTCATAGCTCGAGGACTGAGGGACTGGATTGCGATTGCAGGGGAAGGAGTAGAAGAAAGGGTGTAAGACAGGGATGTACTCTTTCGACCCTGATGTTCAATCTGTTCATCGAAACACCAATGAAGGAAATAAAAGAATGTTCAGGGTGGGACTAAAATTCAAGGTGAAAGGATTAACGCTGATAAGATTTGCTGATCACGTTGCTATCCTCATTGAAAGTGAAGAAGAATTACAGAGTCTACATCTACATCTACATCCATACTCCACAAGCCACCTTACGATGTGTGGCGCAGGGTACCTTGAGTACCTCTATCGGTTCTCCCTTCTATTCCAGTCTTGTACTGTTCGTGGAAAGAAAGATTGTCGGTGTGCCTCTGTGTGGCCTCTAATCTCCCTGATTTATCCTTATGGTCTCTTTGCGAGATATACATAGGAGAGAGCAATATACTGCTTGACTCATCGGTGGCCGGCCGGAGTGGCCGAGCGGTTCTGGGCGCTACAGTCTGGAACCGTGCGACCGCTACGGTCGCAGGTTCGAATCCTGCCTCGGGCATGGATGTTTATGATTTTTTTAAAAATTTTATGGGACTTAACTGCTAAGGTCATCAGTCACTAAGCTTACCCAACACTTAACCTAAATTATCCTAAGGACAAACACACACACCCATGCCCGAGGGAGGACTCGAACCTCCACCGGGACCAGCCGTACAGTTCATGGCGGCAGCGCCTCGACCGCTCGGCTAATCCCGCGCGGCGGATGTTTGTGATGTCCTTAGGTTAGTTAGGTTTAAGAAGTTCTAAGTTTTAGGGGACTGATGACCTTAGAAGTTTAGTCCCATAGTGCTCAGAGCCAATTGAACCAACTCCTCGGTGAAGGTATGTTCTCGAAACTTCAACTAAAGCCCGTACCGAGCTACTGACCGTCTCTCTTGCAGAGTCTTCCACTGGAGTTTATCTATCATCTCCGTAACGCTTTCGCAATTACTAAATGATCCTGTAACGAAGCGCGCTGCTCTCCGTTGGATCTTCTCTATCTCTTCTATCAACCCTATCTGGTATGGATCCCACATCGGTGAGCAGTATTCGAGCACTGGGCGAACAAGTGTACTGTAACCTACTTCCTTTGTTTTCGGACTGCATTTCCTTAGGTTTCTTCCAATGAATCTCAATCTGGCATCTGCTTTTCCGACGACCCAGATAATTTATGGAATTAACTGCTTCCAGTTGCTGACCTGCTATATTGTAGCTAAATGATAAAGGATCTTTTTTCTATGTATTCTCAGCATATTACACTTGTCTACATTGAGATTCAGTTGCCATTCCCTGCACCATGTCTCAATTCGTTGCAGATCCTCCTGCATTTCAGTACAATATTCCATTGTTACAACATTTCGATTTACTACATCATCATCTGCAAAAAGCCTCAGTGAACTTCCGTTGTTATCCACAAGGTCATTTATATATATTGTGAATAGCAACGGTTCTACAATACTCGCCTGCGGCACACCTGAAATCACTCTTACTTCGGAAGACTTCTCTCCATTGAGAATGACATGCTGCGATCTGTTATCTAGGAACTCTTCAATCCAGTCACACAATTGGTCTGATAGTCCATATGCTCTTACTTTGTTCATTAAACGACTGTGGGTAACTGTATCAAATGCCTTGCGGAAGTCAAGAATCACGGCATCTATCTGGGAACCCATGTCTATGGCCCTCTGAGTCTCGTGGACGAATAGCGCGATGTGGGTTTCACACGATCGCCTTTTTCGAAACCCATGCTGATTCCTATAGAATAAATTTCTAGTCTCCAGGAAAGTCATAATACTCGAACATAATACGTGGTTCCAAAATTCTACAACTGATCGACGTTAGAGATATAGGTCTATAGTTCTGCACATTTGTTCGACGTCCCTCTTGAAAATCTTTTGGAACGCTACGCTCTTCTAGAGACCTACGGTAAACCGCTGCAAGAAGGGGGGCATGTTCCTTCTGTTGAATGAAAAGGTCTAATGAGTACGGAACATGGACTGACAGTAAAATGTAGAAAGACGAAATTTATGACGTCACTTCCTGCTATTTCACATTGTGCAGGCAGTGACGCACATGAAACAAAATACGTTCCACGATTTTTCGGCGACGTGCCACGATACGTTGAACCAATAAGAGACAGGAAGACGCTCTACGTCACAAGTAGATCCTCGAAGACGCCATACTGGATTTCGTCGTTTTCAGTTGAAGCACATATTTGTTGTGTTTTACAATTTATGTCCTATGAATATATGCTGCTTCTAAGCTCCAGCAGATTGAGGACCTCTCGGAAACTCAGCCTTATTGGGACGATTTGTTGTAATTAAATGACAGAAAACGTCATATCCGTTGTTAAAGGATTTTCATATTTAGTTATTTTCGTGTTGTAACTTCTGCGTGGGGAAAGTATGCCATTTTGAGGCAACAGCACGCAGAAGATTCATCACGAACTCGAAGTTCTTGATCGTATTTGTTATGATTCAAATTTTCGTTGATAACATATCAGAGAGTATACAGGAGACTGTAACATAAAGTACAAGGTCATATGTTACACAAGTAGTGAATAGTAACGCCGCGTTACGAAGTAATGTGTAGCGACGTCCAGTCTTGCTGCATGAGAAAAAAAATTACCCACCTTCACATTTATATCGAGATGTAGCAGAATTGAGAACAACGAGAAACTTAACATCAGAATTGCGGATCACGAAGTAGACGAAGTTAAGGAATTCTGCTGCATAGGCAGTAAGGTAACCCAAGATGAACGAAGCAAGGAGGACACAAAAAGCAGACTAGCACCGCCACAATGGGCATTCCTGGCCAAGAGAAGTCTACTAGTATCAAAGATAGGCCTTAAGTTGCGGGAGATATATCTGAGAATGTAGAGGAAGTCAGGCTATAATGACATACTCGGGTAAAGTGACACAGCAAGGTTATGGACGAAACCAGTTGAGTGGCAACACCTGCACTAAGCTGTATAGAAAGGTCGATCGGCAAACCTGTTCCTACATATGTAGCGAAGAGCTGCCAGCTTTCGACTTGGTACTGCGAACGAAAAACTTACAGGTAAGTATCCAACATTTTTACTTTTATTCACATATATTCAGTCATTAATATTGCAGGTAATTAAATGTTTGAGAAAAGTATAAGTTATTTCGTAAAACATACTTTTATCTATGTTTTGAGAGGTAGACTGTCCTGCTAGAGGACGAGGTGAACGTTTCTCGAAGGAATCAAAGAAGGCGTTTCAGGCCACAGTGACATACCACCTGTCAAGGTAAAATGACACGTCATTTCATCCAGATGTGGACGCTGTTTCTTTTCTCTGTGATCTTTGATACTAATTAATTAATTAAGCTATGTATTTTACGTATGTGTTTAAATTTAGTAGGTATAATAAATTGAATAAAACGAAACATTAGACATGAATTAATAAATGTGTAATGATGCGCAAATGCAATGAATTTTCGTAGGCCAGATATAAGTACAGTAGGTGAATTTCCCCTTTCAGATGGCAGGAAATCGTCAAGACAGTCTTGGGATGCGGTGCAGACACAGTGGGCTATAGATGTTTCCAGAATGAGATTTTCACTCTGCAGCGGAGTGTGCGCTGATATGAAACTTCCTGGCAGATTAAAACTGTGTGCCCGACGGAGACTCGAACTCGGGACCTTTGCCTTTCGCGGGCAAGTGCTCTACCATCTGAGCTACCGAAGCACGACTCACGCCCGGTCCTCACAGCTTTACTTCTGCCAGTATCTCGTCTCCTATCTTCCAAACTTTACAGAAGCTCTCCTGCGAACCTTGCAAGAGGCGATATGGGATGACTGCGGGCGTCGAAAGCACCCGTAGTTCCTCAGGCTATGCATAGAAGACGAACTAGGAAAACGAACAAAATGTTCAGTGGTGTTCAGAAAGGACTGGTAGGTTCCAGCCAACTTTCAACACTGCATTGGAGCGTTAATTGGTACACCACCTGAAACTGTTGGATTCGCGCATGGTTGGTATGACAATGAAGGAGGTGAGACAACTTGCAGTCCAAATAGCTGAGAAAAGCAAAGAGGAAACTTAATTTTAGAAAGAGAAATATTTTACAAAAGAGCCCTTTTTTGGTGACAGTAATGGTGCGCCCGAAGATTGTCAATGTTTGCACTGCTTGGAACTATAATTGCATTCAAAACCCGGAGAACACCGGTTGTCAGCCCACACACTGAATGTGCTGGAGTAAGCCACAAACAAAAAACATTATTTGTGGTACCCGCAAATAGATAGGATTTGTGCGAATTTTTTTTTTTTCAAAAACGGAATTAACTTTGTTGTTTCATGGATTCACATTCGTAATTCTACCTTCAGTCTTCACTTTTTGCACGACTGAACTGAGGAACCTTAACTGATACTGTTGAAGAATTTTTTCAGGAATAGTGATTTATTTGTTAAGTACAAATCTAGTAAGATATTAAATATCTAATGTTTATCTGAATTTCTTCCTTTTTCGTACTCCTATGTCATTTTACCCCCGACATCGTTCTAAAATTACATATTATGCAATTTTTACAAGAATGTAAAAAGTTATGGTTTGTATTAATTTAAAAACATGACACCAAGATATCGAAACTTACATGTGGATGAGGCACTGTCCTGATACAAACTTTATTTAACATCATGGTTTATGAAGCAATAACAACCTAAAAACAAAATATGTCATTTATACGGACTTCCCCTACATTTGGAGCACAGTATCGTACAGTAGTGAAACGTGGCCTGTGTGAAAGCCAGAACAGAAGAGCATCGAAGCATTTGAGATGTGGTCTTGCAGAAGAATATTGAAAACTAGGTGCACTGATAAGGAAAGACGAGGTTCTCTGCCTAATTGGCGAGAAAAGGAATATATGGAAAACACTAACAAGAAGAAGGGAGAGGATGATAGGACATCTGTTAGGACATCAAGGAATAACTTGTATGGTAGTTAGAGGGAGGTGTAGAGGGTAAAAACTGTAGAGGAAGACAGAGACTGGAATACATCCAGTAAATACACTACTGGCCATTAAAATTGCTACACCAAGAAGAAATGCAGATGATAAACGAATATTCATTGCACAAATATATTATACTAGAAATGACATGTGATTACATTTTCACGCAATTTCGGTGCATAGATCAGTACCCAGAACAACCACCTCTGGCCGTAATAACGGCCTTGATACGCCTGAGCATTGAGTCAAACAGAGCTTGGATGGCGTGTACAGGTACAGCTGCCCATGCAGCTTCAACACGATACCACAGTTCATCAAGAGTAGTGACTCGCGTATTGTGACGAGCCAGTTGCTCGGCCACCATTGACAAGACGTTTCCAGTTGGTGAGAGATCTGGAGAATGTGCTGGCCAGGGCAGCAGTCGGACATTTTCTGTATCCAGAAAGGCCCGAACAGGACCTGCAACATGAAGTCGTGCATTATCCTGCTGAAATGTAGGGTTTCGCAGGGATCGAATGAAGGGTGGAGCCACGGGTCGTAACACATCTGAAATGTTACGTCCACTGTTCAAAGTGCCGTCAATGCGAACAAGAGGTGACAGAGACGTGTGACCAATGGCACCCCATACCATCACGCCGGGTGATACGCCAGTATGGCGATGACGAATACACGCTTCCAATGTGCGTTCACCGCGATGTCGCCAAACACGGATACGACCATCATGATGCTGTAAACAGAACCTGGATTCATCCGAAAAAATGACCCAGGTTCGTCGTTGAGTACACCATCGCAGGCGCTCCTGTCTGTGATGCAGCGTCAAGGGTAACCGCAGCCATGGTCTCCGAGCTGATAGTCCATGCAACTGCAAACGTCGTCGAACTGTTCGTGCAGATGATTGTTGTCTTGAAAACGTCCTCATCTGTTGACCCAGGGATCGAGACGTGTCTGCACGATCTGTTACAGCCATGTGGATAAGATGCCTGTCATCTCGACTGCTAGTGATACGAGGCCGTTGGGATCCAGCTCGGCGTTCCGTATTACCCTCCTGAACCCACCGATTCCATATTCTGCTACCAGTCATTGGATCTCGACCAACGCGAGCAGCAATGTCGCTATACGATAGACCGCAGTCGCGACAGGCTACAATCCGACCTTTATCAAAGTCGGAAATTTGATTGTACGCATTTCTGCTCCTTACACGAGGCATCACAACAACGTTTCACCCGGTAACGCCGGTCATCTGCTGTTTGTGTATGAGAAATCGGTTGGAAACTTTCCTCATGTCAGCACGTTGTAGGTGTCGCCACCGGCGCCAGCCTTGTGTGAATGCTCTGAAAAGCTAATCATTTGCATATCACAGCATCTTCTTCCTGTCGGTTAAATTTCGCGTGGCGGGATGCATCAGCAAATAATTAGGATCGTAGGCTGCAGTTCCTACTCTGAGATGAAGATGTTAACAGAAAAAAGGAATTCGTGGCGGGATGCATCAGATAAAAAAAATGATGACTCAAAGGAAACTGAGTAAGATCCTGTAAGATGTTGCTACTAGTGTGCCGAAAGTAACACCTACAACAGCCATCTCATAGTCAAAGAATCTGCCATGAATACTGTTGTGTTGGCCGATGAGCCAACACCGTGTTACTAGAGGAGGCCGAAATGCACGCGTTTTAGCTCACGCAGACTGGCGTGAGGAGGGAAGGACTATACTGACGTGAGGTCTGGAACATGACAAGGAATTAGAATTCAGAAAGCGGACGTAATTAGTTTCATACATAACTTTAATCCATTAATGATGAACGTCGCTCTTGACGGTACATGAGTCACAATATTATCTGTTCAGAAGACATAGTAACTGGATATGGCGCCTTGCTAGGTCGTAGCAATTGACGTAGCTGAAGGCTATGTTAAACTGTCGTCTCTGCAAATGAGAGCGTAAGTAGTCGTTGAACCATAGCTAGCAAAATCGGGTGTACAACTGGGCGAGTGCTAGGGAGTCTCTCTAGACTAGACCTGCCGTGTGGCGGCGCTCGGTCTGCAATCGCTGATAGTAGCGACACGCGGGTCCGACGTATACTAACGGACCGCGGCCGATTTAAAGGCTACCACCTAGCAAGTGTGGTGTCTGGCGTGTGACACTACAAATACTATAGCAAGGGTGGCGCAACTGTGCAAATGGGGGCCGGGCGGAGTGACCGAGCGGCTCTAGGCGCTACAGTCTAGAACAGTGCGACCGCTACGGTCGCAGTTTCGAACCTGCCTTGCGCATGTATGTGTGTGATGTCCTTAGGTTAGTTAGGTTTAAGTAGTTCTAAGTTCTAGGGGACTGGTGACCACAGCAGTTAAGTCCCATAGTGCTCAGAGCCATTTGAACCATTTTTGTGCAAATGGGTTTTACAGACTGAGCGTGTCTGGACATAGACGGGCATAGTTTGTGAGGAGGTAGCGTGTCGCTGCTGCAGACGACAACTGAGCCTCTGCCATTGGCGGGATGAACTGGCTGAGAAGTAAACCACAGCTGTCAGGGGGCAGCAAGTACACTGATACGTTAGTGCGCGTGGAACTCCCAGGCAAATGGCTGTTTAAAGGCATTCCATGATGTAAGGCTATCCTGAATCAGGAAAGGCAGTTGACAACGACTTTGACGCGGACGGGAAATCCAACCGCACGAGAGACAGACAGCGTCTGCATGGGACATGCTGGTTAACGTAATTTGAGTCTGCACCGCTTCCCAGTGCAGCTGATGGCTGTATCTAGCTCGCAAACCACACAATTTATTTACAAAAATGGACGCGGCTAAAATTAGCTCCATTAAAACGCACATTTCCTCCCTTGTCCATATGATACTCATGTTGTACTGTCTATAGTGTACTCAAATAAAAGCTTCAATATCCATGAACAGTTACGAGACAAAAAGGAAAGCTTCATGACCAGTCAGTAGGGCAGCACCTTCTAAAAGTCCACAAAATCGAACAAACTCACTCCTGAGACACAGTTATATTTACATAACATCGATTATTACGGAAAATATTTCCGTTAAATGAATTAGAATGTCTTTTTGTCCGCAGCTCGTGGTTTCGCGGCAGCGTTCTTGCTTCCCGGGTTCGATTCCCGGCGGAGTCAGGGATTTTCACCTGCCCCGAGATGACTGGGCGTTGTTGTGTTGTCTTCATCATCATCATTCATTCCCATTACGGTCGGACGAAGGCAACGGCAAACCACCTCCATTAGGACCTTGCCTAGTACGGCGGTGCGGGTTTCCCGCATCGTTCCCCTACGCTCTGTCAAGAAGCAAGGGACTTCATTTCCATGTAACCTTTTAGGAAATGCACCTGATTAAACGTATGCCTGCGATAGTGGAAATTGTTATCAAGGCAAAGGGTGGGCCAGCACCATATTGAATTCCAGCATGACGGATGGAGGGCGCCAGGAACTTGTAAGTCATTTTCAGCCAGGTGTCCGGATAATTTTGACCACATAGTGTACATTTCCCCCCCCCCCCCCACGAACCATGGACCTTGCCGTTGGTGGGGAGGCTTGCGTGCCTCAGCGATACAGATAGCCGTACCGTAGGTACAACCACAACGGAGGGGTATCTGTTGAGAGGCCAGACAAACGTGTGGTTCCTGAAGAGGGGCAGCAGCCTTTTCAGTAGTTGCAGGGGCAACAGTCTGGATGATTGACTGATCTGGCCTTGTAACAATAACCAAAACGGCCTTGCTGTGCTGGTACTGCGAACGGCTGAAAGCAAGGGGAAACTACGGCCGTAATTTTTCCCGAGGGCATGCAGCTTTACTGTATGATTAAATGATGATGGCGTCTTCTTGGGTAAAATATTCCGGAGGTAAAATAGTCCCCCATTCGGATCTCCGGGCGGGGACTACTCAAGAGGACGTCGTTATCAGGAGAAAGAAAACTGGCGTTCTACGGATCGGAGCGTGGAATGTCAGATCCCTTAATCGGGCAGGTAGGTTAGAAATTTAAAAAGGGAAATGGATAGGTTAAAGTTAGATATAGTGGGAATTAGTGAAGTTCGGTGGCAGGAGGAACAAGACTTCTGGTCAGGTGACTACAGGGTTATAAACACAAAGTCAAATAGGAGTAATGCAGGAGTAGGTTTAATAATGAATAGGAAAATAGGAATGCGGGTAAGCTACTACAAACAGCATAGTGAACGCATTATTGTGGCCAAGATAGATACGAAGCCCACACCTACTACAGTAGTACAAGTTTATATGCCAACTAGCTCTGCAGATGACGAAGAAATTGAAGAAATGTATGATGAAATAAAAGAAATTATTCAGATAGTGAAGGGAGACGAAAATTTAATAGTCATGGGTGACTGGAATTCGAGTGTAGGAAAAGGGAGAGAAGGAAACGTAGTAGGTGAATATGGATTTGGGCTAAGAAATGAAAGAGGAAGCCGCCTGGTAGAATTTCGCACAGAGCACAACTTAATCATAGCTAACACTTGGTTTAAGAATCATGATAGAAGGTTGTATGTATGGAAGAACCCTGGAGATACTAAAAGGTATCAGATAGATTATATAATGGTAAGACAGAGATTTAGGAACCAGGTTTTAAATTGTAAGACATTTCCAGGGGCAGATGTGGACTCTGACCACAATCTATTGGTTATGACCTGTAGATTAAAACTGAAGAAACTGCAAAAAGGTGGGAATTTAAGGAGATGGGACCTGGATAAACTGAAAGAACCAGAGGTTGTACAGAGTTTCAGGGAGAGCATAAGGGAACAATTGACAGGAATGGGGGAAAGAAATACAGTAGAAGAAGAATGGGTAGCTTTGAGGGATGAAGTAGTGAAGGCAGCAGAGGATCAAGTAGGTAAAAAGACGAGGGCTAGTAGAAATCCTTGGGTAACAGAAGAAATATTGAATTTAATTGATGAAAGGAGAAAATATAAAAATGCAGTAAATGAAGCTGGCAAAAAGGAATACAAACGTCTCAAAAATGAGATCGACAGGAAGTGCAAAATGGCTAAGCAGGGATGGCTAGAGGACAAATGTAAGGGTGTAGAGGCTTATCTCACTAGGGGTAAGATAGATTCTGCCTACAGGAAAATTAAAGAGACCTTTGGAGATAAGAGAACCACGTGTATGAACATCAAGAGCTCAGATGGAAACCCAGTGCTAAGCAAAGAAGGGAAAGCAGAAAGGTGGAAGGAGTATATAGAGGGTCTATACAAGGGCGATGTACTTGAGGACAATATTATGGAAATGGAAGAGGATGTAGATGAAGATGAAATAGGAGATACGATACTGCGTGAAGAGTTTGACAGAGCACTGAAAGACCTGAGTCGAAACAAAGCCCCCGGAGTAGACAACATTCCAGTAGAACTACTAACGGCCTTGGGAAAGCCAGTCCTGACAAAACTCTACCATCTGGTGAGCAAGATGTATGAAACAGCCGAAATACCCTCAGACTTCAAGAAGAATATAATCATTCCAATCCCAAAGAAAGCAGGTGTTGACAGATGTGAAAATTACCGAACACTCAGTTTCATAAGCCACAGCTGCAAAATACTAACACGAATTCTTTACAGACGAATGGAAAAAATAGTAGAAGCCGACCTCGGGGAAGATCAGTTTGGATTCCGTAGAAATACTGGAACACGTGAGGCAATACTGACCTTACGACTTATCTTAGAAGAAAGATTAAGGAAAGGCAAACCTACGTTTCTAGCATTTGTAGACTTAGAGAAAGCTTTTGACAATGTTGACTGGAATACTCTCTTTCAAATTCTAAAGGTGGCAGGGGTAAAATACAGGGAGCGAAAGGCTATTTACAATTTGTACAGAAACCAGATGGCAGTTATAAGAGTCGAGGGGCATGAGAGGGAAGCAGCGGTTGGGAAGGGAGTGAGACAGGGTTGCAGCCTCTCCCCAATGTTATTAAATCTGTATATTGAGCAAGCAGTAAAGGAAACAAAAGAAAAATTTGGAGTAGGTATTAAAATCCATGGAGAAGAAATAAAAACTTTGAGGTTCGCCGATGACATTGTAATTCTGTCAGAGACAGCAAAGGACTTGGAAGAGCAGTTGAACGGAATGGATGGTGTCTTGAAGGGAGGATATAAGATGAACATCAACAAAATCAAAACGAGGATAATGGAATGTAGTCGAATTAAGTCGGGTGATGCTGAGGGTATTAGATTAGGAAATGAGACACTTAAAGTAGTAAAGGAGTTTTGCTATTTGGGGAGCAAAATAACTGATGATGGACGAAGTAGAGAGGATATAAAATGTAGACTGGCAATTGCAAGGAAAGCGTTTCTGAAGAAGAGAAATTTGTTAACATCGAGTATAGATTTTAAGTGTCAGGAAGTCATTTCTGAAAGTATTTGTATGGAGTGTAGCCATGTGTGGAAGTGAAACATGGACGGTAAATAGTTTGGACAAGAAGAGAATAGAAGCTTTTGAAATGTGGTGCTACAGAAGAATGCTGAAGATTAGATGGGTAGATCACATAACTAATGAGGAAGTATTGAATAGGATTGGGGAAGAAGAGAAGTTTGTGGCATAACTTGACCAGAAGAAGGGATCGGTTGGTAGGACATGTTCTGAGGCATCAAGGGATCACCAATTTAGTATTGGAGGGCAGCGTGGAGGGTAAAAATCATAGGGGGAGACCAAGAGATGAATACACTAAGCAGATTCAGAAGGATGTAGGTTGCAGTAGGTACTGGGAGATGAAGAAGCTTGCACAGGATAGAGTAGCATGGAGAGCTGCAGCAAACCAGTCTCAGGACTGAAGACAACAACAACAACAACAGTGTACATTTGTGATCAAATTGTGATCGTATGGTGTATCAAGCGAAATTTGTGACTGAACTCAGGGTTATTGTAGTAGATTGGATGTAGCAAGCTATTTTGGATGGAGAGTCATCGGGAGAAGTAGAATTAGCTTCAGGTGTGCTCCCGGACAAGTGTGTTACGACTCTCGATGTCCATGTTGTATACTAATGACCTTGCGTTCAATGTTAATAGTAATCTCAGACTTTTCTCTGATGATGCTGTTATCTATAATGAATTACTGCCTGAAAGGAGCTGTACAAATATTATCAGATCTTGATAAGGTTTCAAGGTGGTGGAAAGATTGACAGCTTGCATTAAATGTTCAGAAACGTAAAATTGTGCGCTACACCAAACGCAAAAAACGACTAGTTATCAACGAGTCACAGTTATAATCGGTCAGCTCAGGTAAATAGCTGGGCGTAACACTTTGTAGGTATATGAAATGGAATGATGACACAGGCTCAGTGGCAGGTAACGCAGGTAGCGGACGTCCGTTTATTAGTAAAATATTATGCAAATGCATTCAGTCTACAAACGAGCTTGCCTACAAATCACTCATTCGACCCATCCTAGAACACTGTTCAAGAATATGGGACCTGTACCAGAAAGGAGGACTAACGGGGTTTACTGAACGTATACAGAGAAGGACAGTACGAATGGTCACAGGTCTGTGTGTCCCGTGGAGAGTGTGACAGAGATGCTGAACAAAATGAACTCACAGACTCTTCAAGATAGACCTAAACTATCCCTAGAAAGCTACTTACAAAGCTTCATGAACGGGCATTAAGTGATTCTAGATAGGTATAGAACTCCTTCGTATCGCTCCCGTGGGGGTCGTGAAGACAAGATTAGATTAATTACAGCACGCACGGAGGCATTTGAGAAAGCTCTCTTCCCGTGCTCCATAAGTGAATGGAATGTGAAAAAACCATAAAAGCTGATACACTGGGACGTAACGTGCCATGAACTTCACAGTTGGTTGCAGAGTGTAGATGTAAATGTAGATGTAGAATGAAGACGTAACTCTACCTTTCTTGTTTACATAATACATGTTGTGTCCACTAACAGCATTTGACCAGCGCTTCCGAAATACAGTACCTGAATTTTTATTAAACAAACACAATTTTAGTAATGAGATAGAATGTTCATTCTGATGACTGAAAAGTTAACTTATGTAAAAATAGTTTGAAAGTCAATGAATTAGCAGTTTATCATAAGGAATCAGTGTAAGAATTTGTAGATATATAATGATCTTTCACAGTTTTCAATAATTAAGGGTGACGTCCATGTTGATTGTTTGGCTATAAAAATGTGTAGATGTGTTTCAAAAGGGCAAAACACTAAGGGCATCACCTAAAAGCTGACCAAATTCTAGTCCGTGGTGATAGATACGACTTGTGGTAACAGTATGTTTTAATAACAATACTTTTAACATAGATTTCATTTATTGAAAAGCCTTCGCTTGGGACTGGAGCGACATATTCAAGATTCACCTGTAAATCATAATGTAACTGGCATTTTGTAACATGCCAGAGGGATCAGTGTGTAAGCGAGAGCTGTATAGTGCAGACTGATAGGTAATTTTAGTAGTGATATGTAAAAAAAAAATGGATTTTCCAACGACATATTGCTGTATATGGGCAGAGGCCGTGTTGGTCTCAGTGAGCCTGTTGTTTGTGGTCTACGTGACAAAGCACCTTGCGGATGTAAGACTCACAAGTCGCTTCTGAAAGGGTTTAAAATTTTTCGTGCGAGAGGTCTTGAGATTTTAAAATTTCTTCGTGCGCTCGCGGGCACAGCAATGTTTTCTACAGTACATATTGCGGACTTTATCTCTGAACTGCAGGGTAGTGTTCAAGTTCTTCATTTGTGTGGCCACAGTGTCCGTAGTTGCTTTATAATCCTTGATGGTATTTTTGTTCTGTCGTGGAAGCTTCAAAAATGCGTGATTTTTTCACCAGACGCGTTTCGCTTGATTGACGTAAAGCATCATACGTCTCCTGTAATTAAGTTATTTACATTTTGATTCGCTTTTGTATCGAAAAACAGTTCTTTAAAAGAATATGTGATTTATACTTACGGTGATTATTTGGCTAATTTCTCGCTTACATCGGGAAATGCCATCTGCTAGCACATCGTTGTTTTTCTGTGTTAGACGCTGATAATTTTGGTCTAATTTTTAGCTGTTCTGCAGCACTACGCATTTCTTATGTTTTTCGCAACACACTTTTATGCACACCACTGTATTCTGTTTGTTTTTGTACTGCTAGTATGTGTTGTTGTTTGTGTTTTGTAATGTTGCCAACATTATCTGCCCACTACTTTGTCTTTGACCTACATTTTTTTTTAAAATTACATCATTGTATGTGTGTAATTCTATTTAATTATGTTTCTGTGTATTTATGTACTGTGTAAGAGTAGAGAAGAAATAGCGATGGAGGTTTTTTTCTTTTTTTCTTTCTTGTTTGTAGGGGAGGGGAAACCATCACGACTGGACATAAGTATATAGCAGTGAGTTAGAGGAGAAGGGGAGAAGGTGAGGAGCGAGAAGTGAAATGAAACTGTGAGTGGGTGGGTGGGTGGGGGGGGGGGTGTTGTGGGAGAGTGGGGGGGGGGTGAAGGATGGAAAAGGCTCTTTTCTTTTTTAAGATATAGAAAAATGTTGCACGAGTTCGCGGATTCGTCATATTTTCCGCAGTGAATTTTAACAGACTATTTTGCAAAGTATCGCACTCGTAATTGCACTGAACAATGGATAAAAAGGTAAGAATATCAATTTGTTGTCGTACTTTCTGCACATAAGAACGTATGATACAAACAATTTATTTAGCAAGCTATAGCCGCACTTCGTTGAGAAGGTTTATTTTCATCTAGATGCGATTGGGAGAAAACTGGTACCGCCATAGTTAAATGCTGCGGGCAACAACCTAATGACAGGTGTCGCTGCGAGAAACCGCTTACTTTACCAACGGTTAGACGAACTACAGTGCAGCGAATCTCTCGCTTTTCACTGTTAGACAATGGTGACTGGCGTGTGACTATACCTTCCAGAACCACTTTCACTCTTTAAAGTACAGAAACTGCAAAATCATACTTTCAGCCTCTTGATTCCATCCCAGAAATGACCTCCCGCCAGAAATACGTCATTCTTGTCACCAAACGATTAAATATGATACGACATTGCCCAGACACAACCCGATGATGATTTGTAACGATCTGGCCTTTTATTCTTTTACGTCATCAGTATATGACTGCTTTGATTTTGTACTTACCAGGAAGTACTTGGGCTCGAACAAACAGATCTGTATGAACGTTTGGTTACAGGACCATTATGTACCTCTGAATGTGCTAGTGGGTGTCGTTTTTCTGCAAAACTCTGCAGTCATGCTCTAGATATCACTGTAGATGTAATTGTAGACGCCATACGCAATGCAGCAATCTTAACTATAAATGTAAATGCGGAATGTCAATAAAATGCTACGAGCAATACGAATGACTGCAAAATGCACAGTGAAGAAATGCAAGTTGATCGCATAGCGTATTTGCACATTCTATAATACCAGTGTTGAACGACACGTCAATGACACTTTTGAAGTTGTTCACTGGTTCACCAATATCGTAGCCAGCGTTCTGCCACGCGTAACGAAGAATTCGTCTGTATACTCCCGCAGATAACTGATTGTAAATGACAGAATGCATATTCATGATAAAGAATCTGTCGTGCAATTTCGGCTGCATATTACTGGAAAGTAGTTTAATGAAGTCTGTTATTCTCTTGGCATATATTTTATATTGCCTGAAGAAATACACATCCAGAGGTTGTGCATATTTTGTAGTTTTAGGCGGAATGATTTTTAAATCTACATGTTTTCCGCCAGATGCTTCCAGTAGTACTCGTTCATCCTTATGTCCAGACCAGGAGTCACAAAGTACTAATGACTTTCTCGACAAATGTGGATTCAAAATTGACAGAAAAAACGTCTTCAGATGTTGTTTCGTCATCTTCTGCACTGTAATAGATACCAGAAAACATGTGAATGATTCGTCTTCTACACCAATACCATCTTCACGAAGAAGGGTTCTTCGTAACTTCATCTCAACCAATCGCAATACATTAGCAGGATTGATTACCAATCGCCGAGCCATCTGACGCTTCAATGCACAAATAATGTCACAAAACGCAACTTCAGAGGCACACTGCACCGTCCCTACTGGCCCCGACTGGCGTACCGGGAGGTCAGTGTGCAATGCGGCATGACGTACGCAGAGGCGTCTAACGGACGACTGCACAGTTTTGCAGATGTATCACTAGTGCAATAAGAGACCTTTACATTATTTCTCACACGATTTTGGTGTATTTGTGTTTGTTCGAGCCCAAGTACTTTCCTGGTTAGTGTTTTCCTTCTTTGAGCCAACATTCTCTTCTCGACGTAACTAGTACACACTGAACCCTCTGCAGTCTGTCTTGCATATTCTAGTCTTCATCTGCTACTAATATTTTCCTTTCGTCTAGCACCAAGTTGACTACTCCTGGATGCAGCAGCAGACATCCCAGTAACACATCCCTTCCTTTGGTAAGAATTTGCCGTAGAATTAAGTGTATTTCATAGCCTATTGTTTTTAACACTCCCTCATTTCATACTTTACCTGCTATCTTAATTTGTAACATTTTTCGATAGATCAACGTTTCAAATGATTACGGTTTCTTCCTCTCCAGAAGTGTGATCGTCCACGTCTCACGTTGAGTTCTATAAGGGCACATTCATGAACGTCTTCATCTCCATATTGAAATATTTTATTGAAGACAGCTCTCTTCGCTTGTGACAGTCTACCTCTGACAACTTTCTTGCTTCGGCCATCCTGCCTAACCCTTGTTACTAGACAGAAGAATTTTTTCACTTCCTCCAACATTGTGCCAGTCAGAGTCCTGTAGTTAAGCAGTTACTTTCTCTGCTTTCTCTTACTCATCATCACCTTTGCTCATTTTTTTCATCCGCAAGCCATGTTCTGCCATTCCTTTCAACAGACATTCAAAGCGTTCCTTACACTCGGCCAGAACGGCTGCGTCGTCA
This sequence comes from Schistocerca cancellata, assembly GCF_023864275.1. NCBI lineage: Eukaryota > Metazoa > Arthropoda > Insecta > Orthoptera > Acrididae > Schistocerca > Schistocerca cancellata. The sequence continues at coordinate 640,458,769 of NC_064631.1, read as the reverse complement.
GGCGACCATAGCACTGCAGTCTGTTACCGTTGAACTACACTCCTGGAAATTGAAATAAGAACACCGTGAACTCATTGTCCCAGGAAGGGGAAACTTGATTGACACATTCCTGGGGTCAGATACATCACATGATCACACTGACAGAACCACAGGCACATAGACACAGGCAACAGAGCATGCACAATGTCGGCACTAGTACAGTGTATATCCCCCTTTCGCAGCAATGCAGGCTGCTATTCTCCCATGGATACGATCGTAGAGATGCTGGATGTAGTCCTGTGGAACGGCTTGCCATGCCATTTCCACCTGGCGCCTCAGTTGGACCAGCGTTCGTGCTGGACGTGCTGACCGCGTGAGACGACGCTTCATCCAGTCCCAAACATGCTCAATGGGGGACAGATCCGGAGATCTTGCTGGCCAGGGTAGTTGACTTACACCTTCTAGAGCACGTTGGGTGGCACGGGATACATGCGGACGTGCATTGTCCTGTTGAAACAGCAAGTTCCCTTGCCGGTCTAGGAATGGTAGAACGATGGGTTCGATGACGGTTTGGATGTACCGTGCACTATTCAGTGTCCCCTCGACGATCACCAGTGGTGTACGGCCAGTGTAGGAGATCGCTCCCCACACCATGATGCCGGGTGTTGGCCCTGTGTGCCTCGGTCGTATGCAGTCCTGATTGTGGCGCTCACCTGCACGGCGCCAAACACGCATACGACCATCATTGGCACCAAGGCAGAAGCGACTCTCATCGCTGAAGACGACACGTCTCCATTCGTCCCTCCATTCACGCCTGTCGCGACACCACTGGAGGCGGGCTGCACGATGTTGGGGCGTGAGCGGATGACGGCCTAACGGTGTGCGGGACCGTAGCCCAGCTTCATGGAGACGGTTGCGAATGGTCCTCGCCGATACCCTAATTTGCTGGGAAGTGGCGGTGCGGTCCCCTACGGCACTGCGTAGGATCCTACGGTCTTGGCGTGCATCCGTGCGTCGCTGCGGTCCGGTCCCAGGTCGACGGGCACGTGCACCTTCCGCCGACCACTGGCGACAACATCGATGTACTGTGGAGACCTCACGCCCCACGTGTTGAGCAATTCGGCGGTACGTCCACCCGGCCTCCCGCATGCCCACTATATGCCCTCGCTCAAAGTCCGTCAACTGCACATACGGTTCACGTCCACGCTGTCGCGGCATGCTACCAGTGTTAAAGACTGCGATGGAGCTCCGTATGCCACGGCAAACTGGCTGACACTGACGGCGGCGGTGCACAAATGCTGCGCAGCTAGCGCCATTCGACGGCCAACACCGCGGTTCCTGGTGTGTCCGCTGTGCCGTGCGTGTGATCATTGCTTGTACAGCCCTCTCGCAGTGTCCGGAGCAAGTATGGTGGGTCTGACACACCGGTGTCAATGTGTTCTTTTTTCCATTTCCAGGAGTGTATTACTCCTCTTCCGAAATTTTCTTTCACCTCGTCCATAGCTTCCTCAGAGTACAAGTTCAACAATACAAACAAACATCGTCCGAACAGGCCTCGAAGCCCCAACGGCACCGACCGGCCGCCGTGTCATACACAGCCCTTAGGCGTCAGCGGATGCGGATACGGAGGGGCATATGGACAGCACACCACTCTCCCGACCGTTGCCAGTTTTCGCGACCCGGTGCCGCTACTTCTCATTCCAGTAGCTCCTTACTTTGCCTCACAAGGGCTGAGTGCACCCCGCTTGCCAACAGCACTCGGCAGACCCGGTCAGTGACCTCTGCAAGTGCTAGCCACGGTGATCTGACAGTAGCCAGTGTTACCCCACTGCGGCAAGGCCGTTGGCCAGAAGTTGAACAATGGTGGTGATAAACTGAACCCTGTCTTAGACCCTCCGTGTCATGAACTTGCTTTTGTTAACTTTCCACTTGTTTTAATTTCACGTGGGTTTCATTGATTACTTGTCTGCCCTTTGGAGAAAGGCAAGAACCTTTTAATTGTGTGACTGATGTAAAAAAGTCATATGTTAGTGTTGAAAAGAGAGCAGATATGGGAGGGTCCCAGGAAAGGGAATGTACCTGAAGGACTGGTATGGAAAATCCGGATGCTGTACAATTACAATACAAGCTGTGTACAAATTGGAAAGAACTATCCTCATGGTTTCAGACCAAGAGTGGATTTCAAAGAGACTGTCACCACTACTGTTCACCACTGTTGAGGATGATTTAATAAAGAATATCAACAAAAGTTTTTGTCCACTTAATGAAATTATCTTTACTTCCAGGGATAAGTCGATTGGACAGGAGATTACAAACAGAGTGCAAAAGGGTGCTGAATTATACCTAAAAATGGAGAACTCGTATATGGGAAGACATGATTCCAGAATAAGCAAAACTGGTGATGTTGACTTACGATATCGAAGCTTGCACCGTCACAAAGAAAGAGTCATCGTGACTCCAGGTGTCAGAAATGAAATTTCTTAGATCGTCTATCCAGGAGACCAAGCGAACAAGGAATAAGGAGATGAGGAAGAAAGCTGGAGCCAAGGCAGCTCTTTTAGACTGGATCAGTACGTCTAGACTACTTTGGTACGGGCATGTAATTAGGTTGGAGCCTACAAGAGCAGTCCGAATAAAAATGGGAAGAGAGTTGGAACAAACGTTCTGCAGGAAGGCCCAGAAACCTTTGATTGGACGTGACCAAGGATGACCTCGCTGCCAGGAGAAGGATAACGGATGATGTTATCCGTGACAGGTGGTACGTGGACAGGAGGAAGTGGAAGAGGCTCATTAACAGTATCCGGGAAACTGAGTCTGTACTGTGACGACGATGACGGCGACAACGACGACGATGAAGATGATGATTATGATTGTATACCCCTGCACGATGATGATGACAGTTTGCCTCTGTACTTTAGCTCCAATCCAAGAATTGTCGAAGGCTTCCTCTAGGTGAAGAAACGCGAGGAAGGTAACCTGATTTTTATTCAGTCTGCGTATCAGTGCCAAGTGCAATATCAGATTTGTTTTTCTGGTACATTTTTCCCTCCTGAAATTAAACCAATCTTCATTCGGTTCGTTTTCAATTTTAACTTGTACTTCTGTATATATTATTTGGGCCAGTAGTTTACAAGCGTCACGTGTCAGATTAATCGTGTGATATATTCCAGAAGTGTACCCTCTCAGTGAAAATAATGATGAGTGCAAGTTGTTTCTTCGCGCTTGACTGAAGTGTATTCATTCGTCAGCCATCGCAGTCGTTTACGTATGTGACCATAGTTCAGCAGTGTCTTTAACTTCACTTTTTCTGATGATTCCTTTAAAGGATATATTTAAAAAAGTCTTGTTCTTCTGTAAGTTTTGAAATAAACGATATTTTGAGTCAGGAAGCAAAGAGAATAGACGTAATCAGTTTTAGATTACATTTTACATTCGAAAAATGATAATGAAACGTGACGTTCTCGAATAGCTGAGTGGGCAATGCATCTGTTCGCGACGATTGGAAACTTGCTACATCCTGTCCACAAAAGCGTTAATCTAAGCTGGTACTCAATACATTATTGTCACTGCGTGTTGTATCGAGGTCGTACCACCATTTCAGAGATTTTTACGATGTAACGCAGGAACTAAAGTGACCTTTGTTCCTTTTTTATTCACTCTATGGTAGCTTTCATAATACAACTGTCCACAATGCTGATACCTTGTCGATTACTTAGAGTGATCTGTTAGTGGTATTATCTCACGTATTTATCTGGTGATTTGATAACAGTGCTCTCCTACCTGGTTGCAGATATAGTTAAGTGTTATTTTTCTTAGACTGAGGTATTTCAAGAGTCGCGGCAAACGCTAGTAAATTTGTCAATGAAATCTGATAACGATGGGCTTGTGAGGCAATTAAGTACTTCAAACAATACATGTTGACACTGTTATCTGATGTTCCGAAATGTGCTTCGTGTAAAACGATGACTTCAAATGGTCCAAAACTAATTTTTTTGTACCTAGATGGCGAAACTACTGCAAGCGGCAGTGTGGTTCTCTAAACCAGAAGACTTCAAACTAGTCGTTCTGTGGTATTTTGTACTATTGCTTCTACAACTGCTTAGTTTTGCTAAAACATGACAGAAAACTGCACACTCAGACCTGAAAGAATTTCCACACGAGAAGAAGGTAACTGGGTACTCGAAATCTTTCGCCGCGTAATGATCGAACAAAATACTATTTCGCTGATCCTTTGCAAACTATGTACCAAACCTAGTCCAGGGACCACTACTACTAGGACAGAGTAAAAAAAAAGTATGACAGTCGATGTTAATTTCCTGGGTGATTGCGTCAGTGTGATCTTGTTACAAATGACTGTAAAGTTATCTATGAATTAGCGAAAATTATTTGTCAGTGACTTTTAATCTTCTTAAACTGAAGGTTAACCTCTACAGAGACAACAATGTAATCGCGGAGTAAATGACTTTGTTATTAACTTCTCATAAAACTGAGGGTGTCAGTTGAATGGATCCAAAACTAACATCAGCGTAAGCTTGTGTGGTAAATATAGTTGTAATAACATCATCTCTAATGTAATGTGGACATTAATTTCGTCAGATCTGGGAACAGTATTTTCTTTTTACAGTGTTTGTATGTAATTCAGCGTACGTTTTGAAAACTTACGTCAATACACTTATAAAAGAGAATACCTCTTGAGAATAAAAATATAACAATAAGCGGAAAGAGCTATTATTGGTCTCAATCACTGGGCCCCTCAAAACAGTTAACATCATCATCATCAGTGTTCTGCCTAAAGGGAGGTTTTCACATCGTAGTTCTCCAGGCTGTCCGGTCTTCTGCCATCCTCTTCAGGTCTGCATAATTTCCTCTTCCCTTTATGTCGTCTATCATCTTGTATCTCCTTCTTCCTCTCAGTCTTCTCCCACAAACCAATCCTTCCAAAGCACCTACTAGCAAGCACTCCCTTCTCAATGAATGTCCCAACCAGTTCTTTTTCCTTTCTCTTACAACCTTCAGCAGACATCTTCTCTCACCAACCCTTTCCAATATTCTTTCATTACTCACTCTTTCCATCCAGCTTATTCTCTCCATTCTCCTCCACATCCACATCTCAAAGGCTTCTAACCTTTTTTCATCCTCTCGTCTCAGTGTTCATGTTTCTGCCCCATATAGTGCCACACTCCAGACAAAACATTTTCCAAGCCTCTTCCTTAGACTTTTATCTAATTTGCCACATAAGAGTCACCTCTTTCTGTTGAATGCCTCCTTCGCTATGGCAATTCGACTTTTCACCTCCTGGTGACATCTCAAGTCTTCCGTTATTGTGCTTCCAAGATATTTAAATTCACTTACTTGGCTAATGGTAGATTGTCCTATTTTAATATTGGACAGTCTGTGTCTAGTACTGATGACCATACTCTTTGCTTTTGCTGTGTTTATTTGCATCCCATATTCCACACAAGCTTCATTCAAATCTTTGAGCATGTTATTCACTGTCCGCTCACTTTCTGCCACTAATACCATGTCATCAGCAAATCTTAAACATTCTATTCTCTTTCCACCAATACATATTCCTCTTTTCCCATCTAAGCTTTTCGTAATAATCTCTTCAAGGTATACGTTAAACAACAGTTGGGAAAGGCGACAACCTTGTCTAACACCTCGGCCAATGCTGCTTCCTTCTGACATTTCATTTCCAATCCTTATCCTTACTTTCTGGTGTAAATATAGATTCTGTATCAGTCGTCTCTCTTTCCAATCCACTCCTTTCCTCTTCAAAATATCCATCAGTTTGTTCCACTGAACTCTGTCAAAAGCCTTTTCTAAATCTATAAAAACAGCAAAGATTTCTCTACCCTTTTCCCCTATAGTTCTTAGCAGGCCAATAGCATCTGTTGTTCCTTTTCTAAATCCGAACTGCTCCTCTGCAATCCCTCTATCCAGCTTGCCATATAACCTTCTATAAACACTCTCAGCAAGACTTTAGCTGCATGAGAAATTAGACTGATGGTCCGGTGCTCTTCACATTTTTTAGTGTTTCTACAGTTAACAAAGCCTTTTAAAGCGGGGCGGAAACGCCGACCCCATTTGTAGGCGAGACATATGCCAGAGCAAATTGCATTGGAAGTATTCTAACGAAAATTTCTTATCTCTTCAGGATTCAATTGCGAAATACGAAAATTATTTGCACAAAACTGAACAAAATGGAAAAATCGTCACAAAAATAGTAAATCTGTGACCTCTACTGTTAACAACAGGAGATAACCAGAATAACATTTAGTTTTCTGACAAGTTGTTAATTACGTTTAGATTTTTGGCAGCCAGTCGGTAACATTATATAACAGCAGCCGCTCGGATCTCTCGGCTGCTCGTTATCGCATGCTAAGCGGAACCTAAAAATCCTGTGCTTAAAGCCGGCATCCACATGTCGTGCACGTAACTTGTTTCCTCTACAGCTAGTTACAATGGTGTACCGACAAAATGCGAATAACTTCGCATTGTACTACAAAAACTCAGAAAGGAACCATAGATCTTTTCCTAAATCCTTTCACATTCAGGATCCTTCTGCCCAGTTTTACAACGAGGTGCATTCAAGTTCTAAGGCCTCCGTTTTTTTTCTCCGGACTGGAAGGAGATAGAAACATGCGCATTGTTTTAAAATGAGGCCGCGGACATTGTCAATACGTCCCAGAGGTGGCAGCACCGTACGGAAGATGGAATTTTACCGCCAGCGGCGAGAATGAGAACTGTTTTAAATTCTTAAATTGGCGACGTTTTCCTTACTTGAACAGCGTGCAATCATTCGTTTTCTGAATTTGCGTGGTGTGAAACCAATTGAAATTCATCGACAGTTGAAGGAGACATGTGGTGATGGAGTTATGGATGTGTCGAAAGTGCGTTCGTGGGTGTGACGGTTTAATGAAGGCAGAACATCGTGTGACAACAAACCAAAACAACCTTGGGCTCGCACAAGCCGGTCTGACAACATGATCGAGAAAGTGGAGAGAATTGTTTTTGGGGGATCGCCGAATGACTGTTGAACAGATCGCCTCCAGAGTTGGCATTTCTGTGGGTTCTGTGCTCACAATCCTGTATGATGACCTGAAAATGCGAAAAGTGTCATCCAGGTGGGTGCCACGAATGCTGACGGACGACCACATGGCTGCCCGTGTGGCATGTTGCCAAGCAATGTTGACGTGCAACGACAGCACAAATGGGACTTTCTTTTCGTCGGTTGTGACAATGGATGAGACGTGGATGCCATTTTTCAATCCAGAAACAAATCGCCAGTCAGCTCAATGGAAGCACACAGATTCACCGCCACCAAAAAAATTTTGGGTAACCGCCAGTGCTGAAAAAATGATGGTGTCCATGTTCTGGGACAGCGAGGGCGTAATCCTTACCCATTGCGTTCCAAAGGGCACTACGGTAACAGGTGCATCCTACGAAAATGTTTTGAAGAACAAATTCCTTCCTGCACTGCAACAAAAACGTCCGGGAAGGGCTGCGCGCGTGCTGTTTCACCAAGACAACGCACCCGCACATCGAGCTAACGTTACGCAACAGTTTCTTCGTGATAACAACTTTGAAGTGATTCCTCACGCTCCCTACTCACCTGACCTGGCTCCTAGTGACTTTCGGCTTTTTCCAACAATGAAAGACACTCTCCATGGCCGCACATTCACCAGCCGTGTTGCTATTGCCCCAGCGATTTTCCAGTGGTCAAAGCAGACTCCTAAAGAAGCCTTCGCCACTGCCATGGAATCATGGCGTCAGCGTTGTGAAAAATGTGTACGTCTGCAGGGCGATTACGTCGAGAAGTAACGCCAGTTTCATCGATTTCGGGTGAGTAGTTAATTAGAAAAAAAAAACTTGAATGCACTTCGTATTTAACATTGTCTTTATTAGTTGTGAAACGTTTTGGAATTGGAGTTTGCCTACTGTGTAAGGGTTCTGGGGATACAGTGCCAAGAGAAGAGGCATCAACATGTTTGTGACAGGGGCCGGTTTTAGAAGAATCTGTATAAAGTAGATGCTTGTATTTAACAAAGAAAACTGCCTTTTGTGTGGAACAACGTAAATATGTGAAGGTGTCGTTAGGAAAAATTTCACTAGCGAGGATAAAAAGAGCCTGAAAATTACTTGTTAATTTGTTTCTGCATATATCGTCCCGATCAGTATCATGTATTCACTTTTCCTTCAGAATTCCACTGCATAGTTCGAAGTGCTATCAGTCGGAAGATTTCAGGCTGTTAGTCTTTCGTTTCCGATTGCTACTAGCAGCGGAGACCAAGCAATAGTGTTTGCAGTAGCCCTGTAGTAGTCGTTGGTGAATTCTGCTGTCTGTTCCTTTGCGGCGAAATGAGTGGTGAAATAGGTCCTGATCCATCACAAGGGTATCACTATACATGTTGGTGCATGTCGAAGAAGAGTTACTGCTCGAAATGGGAGCGGTAAAACTTTCGTAGATACTCGATACCACGTACACAGCACTAGTATAATGACTGTACTGCCGAAGGAAGATGGAGTTCACTGCTTCTCCCTGCGTCTTATTAACGCTCAAGGAAAACTGTAATCATAGCACATGTACTTTTTGGACGTTTAGCCATTCTGGCGCAAAATGGATTTTGTAAAGTGGTTTTTCGCTGAAAGTCGTCACAAATTTCACACATACCCATCTCTTTCACGGCACGTAATAACTATTATATGGTCTAAAAATGTTTCGTGGTCGGTTTAGTTGCGGATTTCGTTTAAACGTGCTTGTGTTCAGCAGCACAACCGCAGTTGCTGCGATCGGCCCTTTCTCTACGACGTGATGAGCCGTAACTGCAATCTGGCAGGGATACTGCAGATGCCTGAATGCCATCCGACAAAAGAAAAGTGAAGTGTCTGAATCGCTACTGGCTACGTCTTATGCCTGAATTATTTCGTATCATAAAGAGATCATTCTGAACAGGCCAAAATAAATATATGCGCGAATTAAAAAAGAGAACGAAGGGAGTAGTGTCACTCCAGGGGTAAAGCAATGAAAACCGGCAGCATGTAAGCAACCAAGAAAGTGCCACATCAGTTTATTCTACAAGAAGATATCGACATTCAAAGTCACAGTCGACGTAAGGCGGATGTCAATTCATATTAAATAATTTTTGTCGGTATCGACGTTTATTCTATCTTCCAAATTGCTAGAGAAACTGTGGTTCACTGATTTAATTGCGCCTGCGTAATGAATTTCAGTAAAGTGTACAAAGCTGAAATTAGTATAAAAGAAAAAAAAAGGTTCAAATGGCTCTGAGCACTATGGAACTTAACATGTGAGGTCATCAGTCCCCTAGAACTTAGAACTACTTAAACCTACCTAACCTAAGGACATCACACATCCATGCCCGAGGCAGGATTCGAACCTGCGACCGTAGCAGTCGCGCGGTTCCAGACTGTAGCGCCCAGAACCGCTCGGCCACCACCGGCCGGCATAAAAGAAAACATGCCAAAGGTGAAAGAAGAGTAAACTTAGTTCTTTTCCTAAAATAATTTAGATTGCTTATTACTCCTTTGATTTACACAACATTAAACTACTGTCGCATTCACGAATACCGCTTAAAACGTATCCGTTTAAGTTTTGATTATACTCAGTTATTAAACTTGGACGGACTGTGCTGACGTAAATTCTAGCTTAGTTTTCAGAACGAGATTGTAAAAGGGTGGTACTTATTGCCTCGTGGGCTGTGGAAGCGAATTTTTCTGCTCCTGCAAACAAGAGAAAGAGAGAGAGAGAGAGACTCCCTCTGAGGGAGACAAAAGAACAAGGGGCGAAGTAAGACGGAGAAAGAGAGAGAACCATACGCCGTGATACTTAACAGTGAACAGCATACGCTTTCGGCAATCTTCCCTCCTTCTATATTGTCGATCTGACGTCTTTCATCCTCCAGAACTCGTTGTTGTACACGACACTTCATTAAAACTTGATATTCTTTCTTTCTGCTGCAGGAGGGCACTCAGAAAAAGAAAACAGTATCATACTTCTTTGTGGAAGGCCTTTTTAGGAAGCTCTTTCACGGTATGCAAGTGACACTTAAGTCTGAATTTGTGAAATTGACTGGAAAAACTGTGAGTTTCGGGAGCTGCAGTAATCAGAACCGTGTTTTCAATTAAAATACTGTAATGCTGTAAACTTTCCTGAACAGCAGGCAAGCATCGGGATACACAAATACAGTAAAATATTGTCTAGGTGTTCCTGTTTTCAGCTTCCTTAGTTAATAGGACAATCTCTAAAGTGACCTATTCTTTTCAGTCTTCCGAGTTCCGTACCCATTTTCGTCCCCATTAGGAGAAAGGACAGCCACTATCGCTTCTGACGTCAGCTATTTGTTACTGCTGGGCTGGGCGCGCCCCCTCCGGTATTTGTTTTTTTGTTTTCTCGGGGTTCTGACTTCCTTAAAACTCTTTCATTGCTCTGTGCATTTCCGTAGCAACTTTACGTGGCAATAGCTTATGAACCTAGAGAGAGTAACTTGTTACGGGAGCGTGTTCTCCTTAAATCACTCCAGGCGATTTCAAAATCCTTTCCTCCCTGTCTTTAGCCACCTGATCTAGCGTTCCGCTTCCAACTGTTTTGACAGAAACACAGTGTGACTGAATTCAGCTGGCAATCTCAACTTCACTTGGAAGTCGACTTTTTGCCGTCATCGCTGACATATTCATCAGCAATTGAGTTAAAGGCAATTACCTAGCTGCTTTGCCACCAAGAGACGCCCTGGGCGTTGGGGAGCCATCCTGTTCTGTGAGCACTCACGCATAGTGGTGAGATCTGGATCCAAGGCACTCACACCTCATTTTCCAATAACACAACACAGTGCCGAGTATACACGGTGGTCCATTGGTAGTGACCTGACTAAATATCTCACGAAATATGCATCAAATGAAAAAACTTCAAAGAACGAAACTCGTCTAGCTTGAGGGGGAAACCAAATGGCGCTGTGGTTGGCCCGCTAGATGGCGCTACCATAGGTCAAACGGATATCAGCTGCGTTTTTTTTTTTTAATAGGAACCCCCATATTTTATTACATATTCGTGTTGTACGTAAAGAAATATGAATGTTTTAGTAGGACCACTCTTTTCGCTTTGTGATAGGTGGCGCTGTAATAGTCACAAACGTATAGGTACGTGGTATCACTTAACATTCCGCCAGTGCGGACGGTATTTGCTTCGTGATACATTACCTGTGCTACAATGAAACGTTAACCAATTGCTGAAAAGGTCGATATCGTGTTGATGTATGGCTATTGTGATCAAAATGCCCATCGGGAGTGTGCTATGTATGCTGCTCGGTATCCTGGACGACGTCATCCAAGCGTCCGAACCGTTCACCGGATAGTTAAGTTATTTAAGGAAACAGGAAATGGTCAGCCACATGTGAAACGTCAACCACGACCTGCAACAAATGATGATGCCCGCATATCAGTAGCAGAAAAATTGCGCGAGAATCGCGAATCTCAAAAACGTCGGTGTTGAGAATGCTACATCAACATCGATTGCATCCGTACCATATTTCCATGCAGCAGGAATTGCATGGCGACGATTTTGAACGCCGTGTTCAGTTCTGCCACTGGGCACAAGAGAAATTACGGGGCGATGACAGATTTTTTGCTCGCGTTCTACACTCCTGGAAATTGAAATAAGAACACCGTGAATTCATTGTCCCAGGAAGGGGAAACTTTATTGACACATTCCTGGGGTCAGATACATCACATGATCACACTGACAGAACCACAGGCACATAGACACAGGCAACAGAGCATGCACAATGTCGGCACTAGTACAGTGTATATCCACCTTTCGCAGCAATGCAGGCTGCTATTCTCCCATGGAGACGTTCGTAGAGATGCTGGATGTAGTCCTGTGGAACGGTTTGCCATGCCATTTCCACCTGGCGCCTCAGTTGGACCAGCGTTCGTGCTGGACGTGCAGACCGCGTGAGACGACGCTTCATCCAGTCCCAAACATGCTCAACGGGGGACAGATCCGGAGATCTTGCTGGCCAGGGTAGTTGACTTACACCTTCTAGAGCACGTTGGGTGGCACGGGATACATGCGGACGTGCATTGTCCTGTTGGAACAGCAAGTTCCCTTGCCGGTCTAGGAATGGTAGAACGATGGGTTCGATGACGGTTTGGATGTACCGTGCACTATTCAGTGTCCCCTCGACGATCACCAGTGGTGTACGGCCAGTGTAGGAGATCGCTCCCCACACCATGATGCCGGGTGTTGGCCCTGTGTGCCTCGGTCGTATGCAGTCCTGATTGTGGCGCTCACCTGCACGGCGCCAAACACGCATACGACCATCATTGGCACCAAGGCAGAAGCGACTCTCATCGCTGAAGACGACACGTCTCCATTCGTCCCTCCATTCACGCCTGTCGCGACACCACTGGAGGCGGGCTGCACGATGTTGGGGCGTGAGCGGAAGACGGCCTAACGGTGTGCGGGACCGTAGCCCAGCTTCATGGAGACGGTTGCGAATGGTCCTCGCCGATACCCCAGGAGCAACAGTGTCCCTAATTTGCTGGGAAGTGGCGGTGCGGTCCCCTACGGCACTGCGTAGGATCCTACGGTCTTGGCGTGCATCCGTGCGTCGCTGCGGTCCGGTCCCAGGTCGACGGGCACGTGCACCTTCCGCCGACCACTGGCGACAACATCGATGTACTGTGAAGACCTCACGCCCCACGTGTTGAGCAATTCGGCGGTACGTCCACCAGGCCTCCCGCATGCCCACTATACGCCCTCGCTCAAAGTCCGTCAACTGCACATACGGTTCACGTCCACGCTGTCGCGGCATGCTACCAGTGTTAAAGACTGCGATGGAGCTCCGTATACCACGGCAAACTGGCTGACACTGACGGCGGCGGTGCACAAATGCTGCGCAGCTAGCGCCATTCGACGGCCAACACCGTGGTTCCTGGTGTGTCCGCTGTGCCGTGCGTGTGATCATTGCTTGTACAGCCCTCTCGCAGTGTCCGGAGCAAGTATGGTGGGTCTGACACACCGGTGTCAATGTGTTCTTTTTTCCATTTCCAGGAGTGTATTTAGCGACGAAGCGTCATTCACCAACAGCGGTAACCTAAACCGGCATAATATTCACTATTGGGCAAAGGAAAATCCACGATGGCTGCGACAAGTGGAACATCAGCGACCTTGGCGGGTTAATGTATGGTGCGGCATTATGGGAGGAAGGATAATTGCCCGCATCTCGTGGTCGTGCGGTAGCGTTCTCGCTTCCCACGCCCGGGTTCCCGGGTTCGATTCCCGGCGGGGTCAGGGATTTTCTCTGCCTCGTGATGGCTGGGTGTTGTGTGCTGTCCTTAGGTTAGTTAGGTTTAAGTAGTTCTAAGTTCTAGGGGACTTATGACCACAGCAGTTGAGTCCCATAGTGCTCAGAGCCAATGGCCAAGGATAATTGGCCCCCATTTTATCGATGGCAATCTAAATGGTGCAGTGCATGCTGATTTGCTACCTAATGTTCTACCGATGTTACTACATGATGTTTCACTGCATGACAGAATGGTGATGTACTTCCAACATGATGGATGTCCGGCACATAGCCGCGTGCGGTTGAAGCGGTATTGAATAGCATATTTCATGACAGGTGGATTGGTCGTCGAAGCACCATACGATGGGCCGCACGTTCACCGGATGTGACGTCCCCGGATTTCTTTCTGTGGGGAAAGTTGAAGGATATTTGCTATCGTGATCCACCGACAACGCCTGACAACATCCGTCAGCGCATTGTCAATACATGTGCGAACATTACGGAAGGCGAACTACTCGCTGTTGAGAGGAATGTCGTTACACGTAATGCCAAATGCATTGAAGTTGACGGACATCGTTTTGAGCATTTATTGCATTAATATGGTATTTACAGGTAATCACGCTGTAACAGCATGCGTTCTCAGAAATGATAAGTTCACAAAGGTACATGTATCACATTGGAATAACGGAAATAAAATGTTCAAACGTACCTACGTTCTGTAATTCAATTTAAAAAACCTACCTGTTACGAACTGTTCGTCTAAAATTGTGAGCCACATGTTTGTCACTATTACAGCGCCATCTATCACCAAGGGAAAAAAATTGTCCAACTAAAACATTTATATTTCTTTACGTACTACACGAATATGTAATAAAAAATGGGGGTTCCTATTTGAAAAACCGCAGTTGATATGCGTTTGACCTGTGGCAGCGCCATCTAGCGGGCCAACCATAGCGCCATCTGGTTTCCCCCTTCAAGCTAGACAAGTTTCGTTCTTTGCAGTTTTTTCGTTTGACGCTTATTTCGTGAGATATTTGGCCCGGTCACGATCAATGGACCGCCCTGTAGGCGCCTGATGAAAGCTAAATCACGTGTGCTAGTAACAAGGACCCACAGTAAAAGAGCCAGGGAAATGAAATGCTCTGTCATCAATGGCGGATCATGAGGATGGCGGTATTGTGCTGCCGAAACTACTCGTGTGATAGAACAAAGATATTGTCAAGTACAGCTACCTCGGTATTTTTTCTTATGTGTGTCATCAACTGAAGTCCCCCGTCCATACAATAAGATAGACATCCATTAATTGAGCTTTATTATAAACTTCAAACGAACGTTTCGACCTATTACAACGGCCTTCCTCAGGGCAAGAGTTTTGACGGAGGAAAGGCTCTGTATTACAGACGATTGGTGCCAATATGTCATTTTTCTGAAACTTTATTGGGAATAGAATATAACACAATAGTCATGACGGGAGGGGAAGGTATTTGTGGGCTAGCCGCCTTGCCAGTGATTGGCGAAAGTTCCCAATCAGCGCTTGGCTTCTGGTGGGCACATTTCCTTCCTCGTGTGGGCGGAAATGCATTGACAGTTTCCCCATATTTTTCAGTCTAGGCTGTCGAGTTCGTTGGACAGGGGTGGATGGCAGCCAGGACGCTGGAAGCTTACAGCTGTCCTCTTTGCTAATGATATAAGGCTCCTTAATAATTTCAATCGCCTCCCGAATTCTGCGTTGCTGCGACAACAACTCTTTTGCCAGCACACAGGTTTCCTGGAATAAGACAGATTGTCCACAGTCATGGTGGTGTCGCGCTATTGCCAATTTATTATGCTGTGCTAATTGCACATAGCATTCATGTCCTGCTACTCCTATGCAGGCAGTTTCGCACTCACACCGTAGTTCATATACTCCTGCGGTACTTAGTTTGTTTACTGCATCCTTGGTGGAACCTATCGTGTTGTGGATCATGTAACTACTGCGGAAAATGGGTTTCAAACCTCGTGAGCGGAGGACGTTGCCTAGACGTTCACCGAGGTGCTTCAATTATGGTAAGTGCACCAGCGGAAGCTTTTCTTCATAGCTCTGTTCTCTTGTTTTATTTCTGTCGGCGTTCGTCGACTTTGTTATAATATTGTTGTCATCACTGTTAGTGCGAAACCTGTTGTGTAGCTCCCTCAATTCTTCTTTGATGTTGTTATTGTCACTTGTCGGGTAGACGTAGGCAGTCAAAGTGTACAGAACTGAATACTTCTGAGATGGGTGATGGTGGCTGTCCGCGTGCAGGTACCGATTTGTCTGGGCTCGCTTCCGGTACACTTTATGTCCCAGTGTGCCATCCACAGTTTTATACACCTCTACGTCCGAAAGTGGCAACGCACAGTAGGATGCGTCAGCAGACTGATTACTGCAGGAGTATATGAATTACGTTGTGAGTGGGGAGCTGCCTACGCAAGGGAGACACGAAGACCAGTTAGCACACGAGTAGCAGGACATGAATGCTGTGTGCCATTGGAAATGGAAATGAAGCATTGCGGGAGACCCGCACCGCCGTACTAGGCAAGGTCTTAATGGAGGTGGTTTGCTGTTGCCTTCCTGCTACCGTAATGGGGATGAATGATGATGCTGAAGACGACACAACAACATCCAGTCATCTCAGGGCAGGTGAGAATCCCTGACCCCGCCGGGAATCGAACCCGGGACCCCATGCGCGGGAAGCGAGGACGCTACCGCGAGACCACGAGCGGCAGCCTGTGTGCGATTAGCAGAGCATAATAAATCGGCGACAGCGGAACACGACCTTGGCTGTGGACAACCTATCTTGTTGCACGATGCCAGTGTGCTGGCGAAAGAGTCGTGGACGCGGCAACACTAAATTCGAGAGGCAACTGAAATTGTTAAGCGGCCTCACAACATCAACAAAGAGAACGGCTACGAATTTTCGGCGGCCTGGCTGCTTGCTATCCCAGTGCTAGGGGCGCGAGCGGTCACGGGGTAGAAGCCTCACCGGGCACGAATAAACAGCTATAGAGAAACTGTCATGGCATTTCTGTGCACACCAGGAAGAAAACTTGTCCACTAGAATCCAAGCGCTGACTGGTACACTGTCGCAAATCACTGAAAAGCCGGCTAGTCCACGAATATTTTCTTTCCTACCCTCCCCCTTCCGTCATGACTAGCTTGTTATATTTTAGGACCAAAAAAGTTGTAGAAAAAAATGACTTATTGACACCGATCGCCTGCAATAACCGTAGCCACATTTCCTCCACCAAACAAGTCTTACCCTGAAGAAAGCCATTGTAATACGGTTGAAACGTTGGTTTTATGTTTATAGTGAAAGTGTATGCAGTACAATACCCAGAAGAATGTTAATCATCATGACACCGACCGCAGAAGCCTACGTAGTTATGTTGAAAAAGTAAATTACTGGTGTCATTGCACTCGAAGATCATTGCGAAACGAAAGTGGTGCGTTGTCAGAAAGGAGTCCAAGTTCTGTATTTCCTGCAGAAGGAAGGAATGACGTTTATAATTTAACATCTCAACGACAGTGCGGTCATTAGAAACGGAGCACAAGCTTAGATTACTAAAGGATAGCGAAAGTAACCAGACGTTCCTTTTTTCAAAGGAACCATCGTTGGATGGTTTAATGAACAAAGTAAGAGCATATGGACTATCAGACCAATTGTGTGATTGGATTGAAGAGTTCCTAGTTAACAGAACGCAGCATGTCATTCTCTATGGAGAGAAGTCTTCCGAAGTAAGAGTGATTTCAGGTGTGCCGCAGGGGAGTGTCGTAGGACCGTTGTTATTCACAATATACTTAAATGACCTCGTGGATGACATCGGAAGTTCACTGAGGCTTTTTGCGGATGATGCTGTGGTATATCGAGAGGTTGTAACAATGGAAAATTGTACTGAAATGTCTCTTCTTTATAAATACTGTTTTTTAAGTCTTTTCGTAATATAGCACTGGGGACGCTATAAGGATCTGCAACGAATTGACGCAGGGTGTAGGGAATGGCAATTGAATCTCAATGTAGACAAGTCTAATGTGCTGCGAAAACATAGAAAGAAAGATCCCTTATCATTTAGCTACAATATAGCAGGCCAGCAACTGGAAGCAGTTAATTCCATAAATTATCTGGGAGTACGCATTAGGAGCGATTTGAAATGGAATCATCATATAAAGTTGATCGTCGGTAAAGCAGATGCAAGACTGAGATTCATTGGAAGAGTCCTAAGGAAATGCAATCAGAAAACAAAGGAAGTAAGTTACAGTACGGTTGTTCGCCCACTGTTTGAATACTGCTCAGCAGTGTGGGATCCATACCAGATAGGGTTGATAGAAGAGATAGAGAAGATCCAACGGATAGCAGCGCGCTTCGTTACAGGATCATTTAGTAATCGCGAAAGCGTTACGGAGATGATAGATAAACTCCAGTGGAAGACTCTGCAGGAGAGACGCTCAGTAGCTCCGTACGGGCTTTTGTTGAAGTTTCGAGAACATACTTTCACCGAGGAGTCAAGCAGTATATTGCTCCCTCCTACGTATATCTCACGAAGAGACCATGAGGATAAAATCAGAGAGATTAGCGCCCACACAGAGGCATACCGACAATCCTTCTTTCCACGAACAATACGAGACTGAAATAGAAGGGAGAACCGATAGAGGTACTCAAGGTACCCTCCGCCACACACCGTCAGGTGGCTTGCGGAGTATGGATGTAGATGTAGATGTAGATGTAGATGGATGTGCCTAGCGAAATTTAGGGAAAATACGGAAAACTTAAATCAGGATGGCCGGACGGGGATTTGGAAGCTGTTCTCCCGAATGGGTTTGCTGCAGACACAATGCAACTGTGTTATGGTTAACAGGTGTTTCACAGTGAGAGAGTGAAATGGCGCGGTAAGTCGAAATTTGTTCCAAAGTTGAAGTACGCAGATCAGTACGAGTCTTGTGGGCAAAACGTATGATTGTGATCTGCACCCAGATTCACCGTGAAATTCCGGGGGTGTACAGACCAAATGCAATGTCGCCTGCAACCGTAGTGAAATTGTGCCCACAATCTGACGAAGGCCGCACAGACGTGGCTGACGCCGATTGGGAAGGAAGTCGATCGACATCGACCGCAGACGTAAATGTCCAAGCAGAGGAAACATTTCGCAGCAGTCGCAGAATTTCCACTGACGGGGACGTTCACAGTGTGATTCTCAATTGGCTCGGTGACCAAGAGTGGTTTTCTGTCGTCGAAGAATTGAACGACTAGTGGAATGTCCCGACCGTTGTTCACAGGGACTTGGTGATTATGTTGAGAAATAGTGTCACTTTGAAGCATACTGCAGCATTCAATAAGCGTTACTTGGTCTGCAATAATAACGTGTAACTTCTTTTTTGAAGTCCCTCGTAGATTGTCCCTTATGTGTTCAATATAGTTGAGGTCAGTCTACCTGGAGAGGAAGGAGGGGCGAGGCGTTGGGGACGACGATGGCACACATGCTGCAAGAACCCACATGTTCGTAGAGCGTTCCGCAAACCGATGACACTATTAGGAAATCATGGAGTGCTGCACTATCTAGCTGAGCGTATCACTTGTGGAGGCCCTATTAGGTCCTGTGTGAACATACCAGACACAGAAATGCGTCCACCACCACATTTAGGAGCAACAGCTAGCCGACGTTTTACACTGACCTCGCCCCCTTACATGGGATTACCACAGTGACCAATTCTATATGTTCTTTTATACTCATTGTACATTAGTTAAGCAGGTTTGGACTTGCAACTAAGATTTGGTAGTAAGAAGACGATATCTGAATCTATTTATCATCTCAGAACGCTAGTACAAAACTGAACTTAACCTTCCTTGCGTAGCATCTTCTCAAGACTTCAGTGGAAGAATGCAGTGCACTAGACTTGGCCACCGTTTCTATGTTTCGATACAGTGTATCGATACATCGAACTGTTTCAGTGTTTCGGAACGGCTGTAGTTCACTGTTTCGAAACAGTGGTGTTTCATTCCGCCCCTGTTTCGGATAACCGGACCAGATTCCATCTCGAGCCAGACACAGAAACTGTATCGTTGTTTTAAAATAAGGCTGTTTCAGTCCACCTGTGCTTAGAACGGACTAATTGTATCGAAATAGTGATGTTTCATTCCGCTCTATGTCGGACGAGATTCGGGTTCGGCACAGGTACTGAAATACAACATACCACTTCATGAAACACTTTCAAGAGTGTCGAAATCTTTTTGACAAGCAATAGCATGAGGCTTAAGATATCCGAAAATAAGAAAATAAAGCTTCGTTTCTAGCTGACTGTCCTATTCCGAAATGACGTAACATCTGCTTTATAAACACTAACCAAACAATAAAACAACGCATATTATTCACATTCAAAATAATAAATATGTGAAAATCATTGAGTTAAATTACACTTTTTTTTATAACGTACGTTTCTCTGTTCATGTACTGTAATCATATTAAGAAACACAAGTAAGCCTACAACATTTTGAATAAAAAAAGGCGTATATACATAAATTTGATGTAGGTATAATTGCAAGCAATCTGTTTTACATATCACAGATAGTATAATGGTGAACGGGAAGGGCTGGGAAGCAAGGTGAATTTATAGTAACGGTTCGAAACACCTTGCAAGGCAAATTTTTTTCCGTTATATTTTGTTATTTATTCGAATTATTTGGCTTTATTTGTGAGTCTATAGTCACTGTGCCTATTATCCACAATGATTCCCTTTGTGTGCATGGAAATTAGCAGGATGGGTATATTACCCATACTATCAGAATGTGGGAATCCCAGTAGCATATCCGTTGTTTCTGCAGTTTGCTCTCATCTCCAGTTCCGTTCGTGGTGGTTCTTCTGTCTTCAGCTATGGCGGTCCTCAGCCAGTTGAAAAGTATGAGTCACACGACACGAAAGCAGCGCATTTGCTGCAGGAAGTACGAAACTGCCAAGATGCCTAAGTGATAGTTGCATACTTTCTGCGATATGATTAGCGCTCTCGCACCTCATTTGTGTTTATATGGACATACTTATACAGTAGACATTCAAGATGATAAAATGTGTAGGTTTATTAGATTACAAAACACAAACTGTTTCACTGTTTCGAAACAGCGTATCGAAACATTACATTGTACTGTTTCATTTGTTTCGAAACAGTTAGGTGTTTCAGTTTGCCCATCTGTACAGTGCACTTACTTCATCTTAGACTATGTAGGCTGGCAGAATAAATGAAGGTCAGATTCGCACCTTACATAAGAGCTTGATACATCGCAACGGGAAGGTGAATATGACACCCAACTTAATTTGGCGATAATGAGCGAATTTGCCTATCAGTATCTAACACAAAACAGGGATGACACTCAATCGACAGTAATTAACACACCTTTCCTATAAAACGCATGTCTACGAGCAGAAGGTGCAACAAGCAGTGAGAGGCGTTTTAGTTTGGAATTTCAGAGGGGTTAGCAGAGGCAAGGCCACGGTACAGGGGGTACCACGGAAACCAGGGGAGTCCCAGGTGGGAAGTCAACGACCGACCAGCTGACTCAGATGGGGAGAGCGAGTATAATGGCCAATCTGAGGGAGGACAGGAAAGAAAGCTTGTAGAAAACTGCGTTTCGGAATTCCAAAAGGATATGAAACAAGACCAGTGACGCACTTTCGATCACGTGTCCAGCGAGTGCTACACACGTGAGAGAGTCAATGTGCGCATTTAGGTGCCTGATATGGGCATAAAACGTCCGACTGGCGGAAACGCGCTAGGAAGGAGAAAAGAGCCAAAGTTTCGACGGAATTTAATGGTAGGGACCTTGCGATTGGTAGAGAGTGTTTCCACAACATAAGTGGCACGTTCCTATTGGTCGAAAAAAGTTGTGACGTGACGAACGAAAGAACCGAGGTGGGGAGACAGTTCGGCTATCTACATCTACATCTGCATTTATACTCCGCAAGCCACCCAACGGTGTGTGGCGGAGGGCACTTTACGTGCCATTGTCATTACCTCCCTTTCCTGTTCCAATCGCGTATGGTTCGCGGGAAGAACGACTGTCTGAAAACCTCCGTGCGCGCTCTAATCTCTCTAATTTTACATTCGTGATCTCCTCGGGAGGTATAAGTAGGGGGAAGCAATATATTCGATACCTCATCCAGAAACGCACCCTCTCGAAACCTGGCGAGCAAGCTACACCGCGATGCAGAGCGCCTCTTTTGCAGACTCTGCCACTTGAGTTTGTTAAACATCTCCGTAACGCTATCACGGTTACCAAGTAACCCTGTGACGAAACGCGCCGCTCTTCTTTGGATCTTCTCTATCTCCTCCGTCAACCCGATCTGGTACGGATCCCACACTGATGCGCAATACTCAAAGTATAGGTCGAACGAGTGTTTTGTAAGCCACCTCTTTTGTTGATGGACTACATTTTCTAAGGACTCTCCCAATGAATCTCAACCCGGTACCCGCCTTAACAACAATTAATTTTATATGATCATTCCACTTCAAATCGCTCCGCACGGATACTCCCAGATATTTTACAGAAGTAACTGCTACCAGTGTTTGATCTGCTATCATATAATCATACAATAAAGGATCCTTCTTTCTATGTATTCGCAATACACTACATTTGTCTATGTTAAGGGTCAGTTGCCACTCCCTGCACCAAATGCCTATCCGCTGCAGATCTTCCTGCATTTCGCTACAATTTTCTAATGCTGCAACTTCTCTGTATGTTACAGCATCATCCGCGAAAAACGCATTTTACGATTGCCTTGAACTTTTTCCATAAACACTCAACATTGTCAGTGTCGGAACAGAAATGTTCGTTTTGATCTGTTAGGTAGTCTGAAATCTGCCTTCTATTACTCTTGCTAAACAGATAAACCTTCCTCCCTTTTTTTATATTCCTATTTACTTCCATATTCAGGGATGCTGCAACGGCCTTATGATCACTGATTCCCTGTTCTGCGCTTACAGAGTCGAAAAGTTCGGGTCTGTTTGTTATCAGTAGGTCCAAGATGTTATCTCCACGAGTCGATTCTCTGTTTAATTGCTCGAGGTAATTTTCGGATAGTGCACTCAGTGTAATGTCACTCGATGCTCTGTCACTACCACCCGTCCTAAACATCTGAGTTTCCCAGTCTATATCTGGTAAATTGAAATCTCCACCTAGGACGATAACATGCTGAGAAAATTTATGAGTAAGACAAGACGGAAATTTCGGGGGAATCTTCTCTGAACTGGAGTCAAGTGCAGAACGGAGCGCTTTGCGCTCTGTATGACGCAGAGAAGAAATTTGGGCGAACACTGCGTTCACAGCGGCTGACATACAGCTAGGAATTAGCTGTAGCATGGTTTAAATCCAACTGTGGAGAAACGAACCAGCCAATTTGTCAACTGTTCTTGCGAGAACTGAGAGGGCATTATACACTCCTGGAAATTGAAATAAGAACACCGTGAATTCATTGTCCCAGGAAGGGGAAACTTTATTGACACATTCCTGGGGTCAGATACATCACATGATCACACTGACAGAACCACAGGCACATAGACACAGGCAACAGAGCATGCACAATGTCGGCACTAGTACAGTGTATATCCACCTTTCGCAGCAATGCAGGCTGCTATTCTCCCATGGAGACGATCGTAGAGATGCTGGATGTAGTCCTGTGGAACGGCTTGCCATGCCATTTCCACCTGGCGCCTCAGTTGGACCAGCGTTCGTGCTGGACGTGCAGACCGCGTGAGACGACGCTTCATCCAGTCCCAAACATGCTCAATGGGGGACAGATCCGGAGATCTTGCTGGCCAGGGTAGTTGACTTACACCTTCTAGAGCACGTTGGGTGGCACGGGATACATGCGGACGTGCACTGTCCTGTTGGAACAGCAAGTTCCCTTGCCGGTCTAGGAATGGTAGAACGATGGGTTCGATGACGGTTTGGATGTACCGTGCACTATTCAGTGTCCCCTCGACGATCACCAGTGGTGTACGGCCAGTGTAGGAGATCGCTCCCCACACCATGATGCCGAGTGTTGGCCCTGTGTGCCTCGGTCGTATGCAGTCCTGATTGTGGCGCTCACCTGCACGGCGCCAAACACGCATACGACCATCATTGGCACCAAGGCAGAAGCGACTCTCATCGCTGAAGACGACACGTCTCCATTCGTCCCTCCATTCACGCCTGTCGCGACACCACTGGAGGCGGGCTGCACGATGTTGGGGCGTGTGCGGAAGACGGCCTAACGGTGTGCGGGACCGTAGCCCAGCTTCATGGAGACGGTTGCGAATGGTCCTCGCCGATACCCCAGGAGCAACAGTGTCCCTAATTTGCTGGGAAGTGGCGGTGCGGTCCCCTACGGCACTGCGTAGGATCCTACGGTCTTGGCGTGCATCCGTGCGTCGCTGCGGTCCGGTCCCAGGTCGACGGGCACGTGCACCTTCCGCCGACCACTGGCGACAACATCGATGTACTGTGGAGACCTCACGCCCCACGTGTTGAGCAATTCGGCGGTACGTCCACCCGGCCTCCCGCATGCCCACTGTACGCCCTCGCTCAAAGTCCGTCAACTGCACATACGGTTCACGTCCACGCTGTCGCGGCATGCTACCAGTGTTAAAGACTGCGATGGAGCTCCGTATGCCACGGCAAACTGGGTGACACTGACGGCGGCGGTGCACAAATGCTGCGCAGCTAGCGCCATTCGACGGCCAACACCGCGGTTCCTGGTGTGTCCGCTGTGCTGTGCGTGTGATCATTGCTTGTACAGCCCTCTCGCAGTGTCCGGAGCAAGTATGGAGGGTCTGACACACCGGTGTCAATGTGTTCTTTTTTCCATTTCCAGGAGTGTAATATACACGCTGCTCCAGCCATGCGCGTGTATATCGCCACTTTCTAATACTCCGGATGAGTACATGTTCTCTCGCATAACGACAAACATAGGGAAAGTTTTTACTGGAAAATTCAGCAAAGGTGTAATTAGTTTTTTAGGAAGTTCAGCAGTAGAGAGCAGCCTAGCAGACGACAGCTCATCACAGCTTTTAAGGTAAATACCGTGTGCAGAGGCACAATCTTGTATCACCAGCTTGCGTCCACTGTAAACTCGAGCGACCTTGGATAATCTGTTGCTCAATTTGTCACATAATAACCATCCACCATGGACTTGATTGTCATCCTAAAAACAGTACCGGACTTTGAGCCGGAATCGGCCTATTTTCGTAGCACTGACGAACATCAAAACGTAAGTGTAGGAATAATTTTGTGAAGATACTTCTAGTTAAACTTTAATATTGTCGTGTTTAGGATAATTTAACCTTCTGAGAGTTAATATTTAATATTGCTGTGTTTAGGATTATTTTGCTTTTTGATGTTGACGAGATGCGTTATCCCAACAACTGTTTTTTGTTGTCACACTGAAAACTGTGTAAAAGCGTGTATTTTTGCGCTAATATTGCGACATCAAACATGTCATTTCAACTTACACAGTTGTCTTCAATCCTAGAATAAGTAAACCACAAATATTGCGCGTTACAACTATGCAATCTTCCTGTGAAAATTTCAAACAAACTGCTAGGTCTATGCGAAACAGCAGGACGACGTGGACCAGACTCCTAGCCTAAGTGACTTGAAAGACTGGGCATATACTGAACATACTACCTACAATGACTCAAGTACTGTGGGGAGCTGACGTAATAGTGTTACTGAATGAGACCCAAGAAATATTTCTGAAAATTCACAGGCATCTATTAGCTCAGAAATTTATACAGGGCTATTACAAATGATTGAAGCGATTTCATAAATTCACTGTAGCTCCATTCATTGACATATGGTCACGACACACTACAGATACGTAGAAAAACTCATAAACTTTTGTTCGGCTGAAGCCGCACTTCAGGTTTCTGCCGCCAGAGCGCTCGAGAGCGCAGTGAGACAAAATGGCGACAGGAGCCGAGAAAGCGTATGTCGTGCTTGAAATGCACTCACATCAGTCAGTCATTACAGTGCAACGACACTTCAGGACGAAGTTCAACAAAGATCCACCAACTGCTAACTCCATTCGGCGATGGTATTCGCAGTTTAAAGCTTCTGGATGCCTCTGTAAGGGGAAATCAACGGGTCGGCCTGCAGTGAGCGAAGAAACGGTTGAACGCGTGCGGGCAAGTTTCACGCGTAGCCCGCGGAAGTCGACGAATAAAGCAAGCAGGGAGCTAAACGTACCACAGCCGACGGTTTGGAAAATCTTACGGAAAAGGCTAAAGCAGAAGCATTTCTTAAACAGGAGACTGGAAAACCGATGGATTGGTCGTGGTGGAGATCATGATCAACAATTCATGTCATGGCCTCCACGCTCTCCCGACTTAACCCCATGCGATTTCTTTCTGTGGTGTTATGTGAAAGATTCAGTGTTTAAACCTCCTCTACCAAGAAACGTGCCAGAACTGGGAGCTCGCATCAACGATGCTTTCGAACTCATTGATGGGGACATGCTGCGCCGAGGGTGGGAGGAACTTGATTATCGGCTTGATGTCTGCCGAATCACTAAAGGGGCACATATCGAACATTTGTGAATGCCTAAAAAAACTTTTTGAGTTTTTGTATGTGTGTGCAAAGCATTGTGAAAATATCTCAAATAATAAAGTTATTGTAGAGCTGTGAAATCGCTTCAATCATTTGTAATAACACTGTACTTCATAGAGCAGTAGCATCACCACAGCGATTCCTTCAGAAAGATTAGGCGTTCAGCGAAATTATCAAGGCCACTGATGTACCATGGGGAAAGAACTGGCCAAAAAAGACGATTCGTCTGTACAGGCGACCTTCTTTCGATTTTCTAGCGCGCAGTGGCTACGCGTCCTTACTAATCTTTGCACCCTGTGACGAATGATGAATAGATGCAGACTTTTCTTCTACACTCCATTCCGAGGTGTTGGTTCCGAATGATACTGTACGACAGCTGAACGAACGGTGCTCTTCAGCACTGAAATGGCGCATTATTTACTGCACTTTGGATCTGCCCCAATCCGCAATAGTCAGTTTCTACCCCCGTCATCAAAATATTGTTGCTCATGGAAGTCAACTATGGACGTGTCGAGCCACTTTGTAGAGCGTTATGAGACCACGATGAAATACACTGATACCAAGTGTCTTGCACGTCCCGTGCTCGTGTGTCACGCTGATTACGAGTACAAGGTCTGACAACATCGCAGTCGCGCGACGCCTCGTCCAGTACCATTTGTGTGGCTCTCTTTTCAACACGGCATTTATTTGTGAGGTAGCTGTCCATGAGTATAATATGTTCTATGCTTTAAAGTCGATCACAAACAGTTTCGACTGTTACCGGTTTAGGTCGGTATTTGACCATACGATGATGGCAGGCGGTGCCGACGAACGGAGCAAGTGTTGTGACTCCACGATCGAGTGCAGTTGACGTTTGGGGCATCACAGCATCTGTTCTGTTCGCCGCTACGGCCTACCATCAAGGTATAAGCTTCTGAGGATGGTCAAATATTGACCGAAACCGGCAAACATCGAAATAAATGTTTTATTGCGGTCAAGACTGTTTCTCCACGAGAAATGTTCTCAAAAATTATTTTTAACAGATATAAAAGTGTTTACAGTGAAAGACCTTCATAAAAAACTTGAATCGTGATCCCTTCCGCATCTGATGTGAATTTGCAACGATCTCCGCCACTAGTTAAGATGGAATCTGCACTTTTACTAATGCAAGATGTGACTTGTATTCAAAGGTACCAATGGAGACAGAAATTGAGGGTAGCGTGTCTGTGAGATGCCTCTCACATTCTGAATGAGAGCAAGAAGTGATGGTAATGGTGCCGATCAACATCTACGCCTCATTTCGTTGTCCTACTGCCGCAGGCCTCGCAGTGAAGGTGCGGCCGTAACCGCGAGCAGATTTGTCTAAGGCATTTCAGAAACGATGGAGGTTTCAGACAGTGACAGCGAAATAAATTATGCCGTGTAACGTTATTCTGTACTTGAAACTGATATAAGGGAATATGACAGGTCAGTCCGATTTTTCTTCTTAAGGAGCTCACAGAATAGCTGTTGCAAAAGGAAATCTCGTGCATTAAAATGCGTTACCATAATGCTGCAGGCAGAAGTTCGAGAAGAGATTCCGCACGTCGTTGAAGCTGTAGATGCCTATAGAGAGCGGGCAGCTGCAGTAACGAGCGCTGTAAAACTCACCCTGGAGTTGCAGACGGAGACTAAAGGTATGTGCGGGGAACAGGCTGAAGAGCTACTTGCTTCGCGTACTTAGGGATGGTTTGCTGGAGTCATTTCAATCCGGACAGAGAGTTTACGTGCATTACATGCGGTGCGAGAGACTGCGGTAGTCATTGCGAAAAGCGCAAATATCTAATGGGGTTTTGTTCCCAATCGCATGGGAGCAGGCATACTCTCTACGTGAGCATTCTTGGACTTTTGGAGCGGATTTTCCCCAAAATCCGAGAATAGATTGGCGCTTGGGAAAACTTTCAAAGAACACGAATAAAGCTCGTAGGATTTCCCGGGACGTCAGGGGAACATTTCTGGTGTAAAAGTATGAAAGGCTAAGTCCGTATGGCTGATTTTAGTTGTGGTGTGGGTTGACCTAATAAGAGTGCCTGTCGGCGATAAAATAGCTAATCGTTCTGCAGTCAGAGTATTGACTGTCTAAAAAGATGTTCGTAGGTTGCTAGGAAGAAAAATTGAAGAGACGATCGTGTACTAGTCCAGGATGTGTACTGTGCAGTGATGCGTTAGTAGCCACCATATAGCACGTGACGCACAAATGATCATCGTGCTTGTCATCTACGTCACCTAGTCGGAAACAATCTTTTACTAGAAGAATCGGAATTGATCAGTAAAAATCTGCTACGGTTTCTACGTCCAACGCACGCTTCTGCGTACTAAAGTTGAAACGCACTTGGAGAAGTCTACAGAACAGGCAGGGCACTGAACTCCCTCATGGTTCCGTACTATGTCATAGCAAATGCGCACTAACTACACAACTAATACAAGACTATACGCCGTGTCCAAGAGAACGAAAATCAGAAAACATTTCTGGTTTTTGAGAATTGAGGCCTATTTGGATCGCATTGTGGATTATTCTATCTCCAAACTGACATTCGTATAGGAAGAAATATTGATATATGTGATAACCAAACATGTCCCATAAGTACAGTTAATTTACACCTGCAAGCATCAGGGTAACGCCTCTGACTCCCACCTGTTACCGCCACTCACCGCTCACAACAGGCGGCTGTGCAGCCCTGGAGGGAACAGGGCACCTCTGGTCTGCTAAAATGAGTCCTGCTACCTCCTACGGATTTACGACGGTGGCAGCCACATCTGAAGTCAGTGCGGCTCTCTCCTAGGCGACTGCTACATTAGCTCCGTTGCGTGGCCCCGATGCATAGAGTTACAACCTACTTTCGAATTCCAGGCAAGCTCGCACATAATCCGCTTAACGGTATGTTGGCCATTAATCATTACATTGCATAACGGGCTTGTAGAAGCCACTGGTTGGCATTATCTATGGGGTTACAACACAAACTAAAGTACATCGCAATGCGACACGTATCTCGCGAAGGTTTCTGGGGCTCTCTCCCGCCTATAGAAAACGTGTAGGTTGCCTGCGTGCTTGCCATCTGCGTATAGGAAATTAGCACGCGTTCGGTTTCGGGCGTGTTTGTTAGGTAAATTATGACATAAATGCTTATAATGTATATGTGCGCTACAGATATATGTATGTGTGTGTGTGATAAACACAAATGAAGTAAAGTACATCGTTAATGGGTAAAGAGTACATAGAAAATCGGTATGATTGCAGAAATTCTTTATAAACGTAAATTAATTTGCCTAAATGTGCCAAAGTTATCCGCAGTTTATGCCTCTCAGCTACGACTAATGCGACCGCGGTGCAACTACTACACTGTAGTACCACTGAAACGTCCCCTTAGAAAAATTATGAATGACTGTGCTGGTAAACTTCTACGTTATTTGATTTTCAAACAGCTGAGCAATACTCAACGTACTCAAACAGTTTTCTCTTTACTTATTCAGATCCTCACTAAACTGACACACAATATTTTTTATAGAGAACAAGCAATGTATTTACCTTATTATTGTTCAAAAATGACATCCATCTTTCCAAATTTCTTTTTTCTGGCGGACACACGTCCAACTCGTCCGCTTATAGTAACCTCTCAAAACTCTGGCACCTCTCTCTCTCTCTCCACATCCACCACTCCTAGCGGCTCACCTCCAACTTCCCAACGCTAGGCGCTGATCACATCCAACTGCCCAACACTACACAAGCGAATATTCCAACAATGAGTCCAACTAGCCACAGACTGCACACAGCGCAGTCAGCGATTTTCACACAGAGCACTACGTGGCGTTACCAATATAAAAACTTAAACAGCCTACTTACACCTTCTTCATTATGTGCTGTGTTGCTATTGTAAGCATACCACCTATATGTACAACGATTGTTGCGCTTCACGGTAGTGGGAGAGCGTCGGACATAAAACAAGCCAATACTTCGTCTG
The DNA here is from genome assembly GCF_023864275.1 of Schistocerca cancellata. Lineage (NCBI taxonomy): Eukaryota > Metazoa > Arthropoda > Insecta > Orthoptera > Acrididae > Schistocerca > Schistocerca cancellata. The sequence continues at coordinate 640,428,925 of NC_064631.1, read as the reverse complement.
CTTCAGCTTTTCACAAAAAAAAGGTTCAAATGGCTCTGAGCACTATGGGACTCAACTTCTGAAGTCATCATTCCCCTAGAACTTAGAACTACTTAAACCTAACTAACCTAAGGATATCACACACATCCATGCCCGAGGCAGGATTCGAACCTGTGACCGTAGCGGTCTCGCGGTTCCAGACTGTAGCGCCTAGAACCGCTCTTTTCACAAAACAATTTTCCCTTGATTCATGAGGTGAATATATGAGGGTCATTCTGCCTGATGACTCACGAGTATCTCATGCTGCTGCCACCTGTGAAATACACTACTGGCCATTAAAATTGCTACACCAAGAAGAAATGCAGATGATAAACGGGTATTCATTGGACAAATATATTATACTAGAAGTGACATGTGATTACATTTTCACTCAATTTGGGTGCATAAATCCTGAGAAATCAGTACCCAGAACAACCACCTCTGGCCGTAGTAACGGCCTTGATACGCCTGGGCATTGAGTCAAACAGAGCTTGGATGGCGTGTACAGGTACAGCTGCCCATGCACCTTCAACACGATACCATAGTTCATCAAGAGTAGTGACTGGCGTATTGTGACGAGCCAGTTGCTCAGCCACCATTGACCAGACGATTCCAATTGGTGAGAGATCTGGAGAATGTGCTAGCCAGGGCAGCAGTCGAACATTTTCTGTATACAGAAAGGCCCGTACAGGACCTGCAACATGCGGTCGTGCATTATCCCGCTGAAATGTAGGGTTTCGCAGGGATCGAATGAAGGGTAGAGCCACGGGTCGTAACACATCTGAAATGTAACGTCCACTGTTCAAAGTGCCGTCAATACGAACAAGAGGTGACCGAGACGTGTAACCAATGGCACCCCATACCATCACGCCGGGTGATACGCCAGTATGGCGATGACGAATACACGCTTCCAATGTGCGTTCACCGCGATGTCGCCAAACACGGATGCGACCATCATGATGCTGTTAACAGAACCTGGATTCATCCGAAAAAATGACGTTTTGCCATTCGTGCACCCAGGTTCGTCGTTGAGTACACCATCGCAGGCGCTCCTGTCTGTGATGCAGCGTCTAGGGTAACCGCAGCCATGGACTCCGAGCTGATAGTGGGTAGTCCATGCTGCTGCAAACGTCGTCGAACTGTTCGTGAAGATGGTTGTTGTCTTGCAAACGTCCCCATCTGTTGGCTCAGCGATCGGGACGTGGCTGCACGATCCGTTACAGCCACGCTTGTCATCTCGACTGCTAGTGATAAGAGGCCGTTGGGATCCAGCACGGCGTTCCGTATTACGCTCCTGAACCCACCGATTCCATGTTCTGCTAACAGTCATTCGATCTCGACCACCGCGAGCAGCAATGTCGCGATACGATAAACCGCAATCGCGATAGGCTACAATCCAACCTTTATCAAAGTCGGAAACGTGATGGTGCGCATTTCTCCTCCTTACACGAGGCATCACAACAACGTTTCACCAGGCAACGCCGGTAAGCTGCTGTTTGTGTATGAGAAATCGGTTGGATACTTTCCTCATATCAGCACGTTGTAGGTGTCGCCACCGGCGCCAACCTTGTGTGAATGCTCTGAAAAGCTAATCATTCGCATATCACAGTATCTTCTTCCTGTCGGTTAAATTTCGCGTCTGTAGCACGTCATCTTCGTGGTGTAGCAATTGTAATGGCCAGTAGTGTATATATACTCCGCTAAAAATAGAAAACGTCTATTAATTTCTCTGATATAATGTTGTACAAGGGAAGATATTTGTCTAAGTAACCACTAAGAGAAGGCTGTTTGTAGCCCACGTTATCTACTTCTTTGAATTTTTAAGGGATTCGCTTGAGTTTAGAGCAATAGGAAGAGCGAAAACGGTTAGTTACATTACATACACAAGGGGCCATCATACTGAACTGTGTGCCTTACAGGATGATTCAGGCTGCCCCTACCGACGTCGTTTTATGCAACACGCAATGTTATGACCTTCACGAAGCACACGCCAGATTTTCATATACTCTCGCTCGCTACGCGCAAACTGTTAGTCCTACAGAAAAAAAATGACCAGGGCCGTTTCATAGGAAATCTAACGAAATTAAATTTTGTTCTGCGATACGCTTTCGTGAGACGTTGAAATACTCGAGGTACTCAAGAGAAAAGTGCAAAAGTGACCTTCAAACGGAGCTCCTCCCTGCTCCCTCCTCACCCCCCCCCCCCGCCCATCCCCCGTCCCACATTCAGTCCCTATCAGTCAGAATTTCCGGTTTGTTGTTCAAGGCACTCTCCCCTACAGCAATACAAAAATTTGCGACTGCACGAATTATTTTTCTCACGTTCGACCTTTTTTGGTCTTCATTGACTGGCCTTATTACGCCACCAGGGTCATCGAGCAGTTACAAATTGTAAAACTAACGTTTGTGTAAATTTTACCTAACAGTTTTGTGAATGTTAACAGCATGAAATAAACAATAACATAGATGCGTTCATCAGGCGTTCTGACTACGAAACTACTGTGCTTGTAAGGGTCACGTTTGGATCGAACTGACAGTATAATTTGATTTGGTGAAATGTTTGCAAACGTCGTTTTTCTTTCATTGCTCTCACCGGAACATGTAAATTAATAATGTTAATGAAATAACCGACTATGCTGGTGGCGTAATAGCCCAATGAATAGAGGCAAAAAAAGATCGAAATCGTGAATAGTTCGTGTAGTCGGAAATTTTTGCATAGTGGTAGGAGGAAGTGCCACGAACGACAAACTTGAAGTCCCGTCTGGTGAGGGATGGGTGTGGGGATGGAGGAGCGTTCGAAGGTGACTTTTATGCCTCCAGCGGAAACGTATCCCATAACAAAATTTAACTACATTAAATTTCCTTCAAAAGATTCTACTAGTTTTTTCTATAGGACTAATTGTGTGCGCGTAGCGAGCGAGAAAATATAAAAATCTCGCGCATCGTTTTTTTTTAGGCCAGATATAACGGTGTGGGTTGCTTAAACGACATCGGTAGGTGCTCTCAAATCTCCCTGTGCATATAGTGGACTGTAACCAATGACTGTTTTGCTATGATAAAAGTTGCTAAAATTAAACGCAGTTCAGTTTTTGACTTGTAGCAAGTCTATAGTAGATGTCTCTGGTAATGCATCATCACTTGTCCTGCTTAATAATGCAGGTCTATTTCTTTCAACTATTTTACGGTAAGAATATTTCAGTTATTTAATTGCCTAACTCGATTTTTAAACACATCTTGCGTTATTCAGTTTTCATACTAGATCGACTAAGGAATTAGTTTGTCATGTCCTCCTAACGCCTGCCATTCACGTACCTCTGCGCTCTCTTCAAACTGCTCAGTTTTGCTTCACTAATTACTTACCAGGAACATTCAGTCACGCACACGACGTAAATCTTCTTATCACTTTAAAACTCATTATGTCACATCTACATCTATACTCTGCAAACCACTGAGAAATACTGTCCATCGTAACATCTGTTAGGGTTTTTTCCTGTTCCGTTCACATATGGCGCGGGAAGAATTCTTAATCGCCTCTTTGGACGCTATAATTGATCTAATCTTGTCTTCGCTATCGCTATGGGAGCAATACGTAAGGGTTCTAATATATTGTGTATAAAGTTGGTTCTAGAAATTTCTAAGTATGCTTTTACGGGCTAGTTACATCTATCTTCAAGCGTCTGCAGTTCAGTTCTTTTAGCATCTCCCTGACATTCTCTCATGCATCAAACAAAAAATGTCCTTCTTCGTATACGTTCAATGCTCTGCTAGTCCTACCTCGTACGGGTCGCACAGACTTGAGCAATATTCTAGAATCGTTCACACGAGTGTTTCGTATGCAATTTCCTTTGTACATTGACTACGTTTCCCCAGTAATTTACCAGTCAACCGCCTTTTGCCACCCGCTTTACCCATTGCTATGGCTATGGGGTCGTTCGATTTCATATCCCCCAGTCCGCCCCGATAGCTGAGTGGTCAATTTTACATTTCTGAAGCTTTAAAGCAAGCTTTTCAAGAATTTTCTTCCCCGTTAGGGGCTCTAGCATTTTTCACTGAGACCCGTAGAATGCCAGTGTTGCTTTTGTTAACGATGATGCACTGCTGAGTAGTCCAGACATGGAGATCTGAATAGCACGACACAAGAGTACATGTGTTTGGCAGTGTCGTGGTATCAGTGATAGCCTGGCCAGGGGTCATCTGACATTAGCACAGCTGCAAGCAGACGGTTCCCGTTTGTCTGTGCTGACACGTTAGGTGCTCTCATAACCCATCTACCTTGATGTGCGTTTGTACGCGGACGTCCAGAACCAGGTCTAAGGGTGAGGAAATGTTCCACAGACACTACTCAGACCAGCGACATACACAGGTACATGCCTCAACATGAGCAGCAACCCATCCACACGCCCATCCAGCTTTTCGTGACCCCTAATGCAACCCTGTACAAATGCTTCAAGTTCTCCAACAGTAGTACGTACTCTTTGGTGGATAATGATTTTATCCTAGAATGGATGTTGCACAAACTGTTCACCTCTAAACACAACACAGTTGTTACTTGCAGAGCCAAAACAAGAGGGCGCACAGACAGGTCTCTCGACCACAACGGCCGGCCGTGTCACTCAACACAGTCCTTGGTGGTGGTGGTAAATTCCTATGGGTCAAACTGCTGAGGTCATCGGTTCCCAGCCTTACAAACTACTTAACCTAACTTGAACTAACTTACGCCAAGGACAACACACACACCCACGCCGAGGGAGGACTCGAACCGCCGACGGGGAAGGCCACTCGAACCGTGGCAAGGCGCCTAAGACCGCGCGGCTACCCCGTGCGGCTCCTTGACGGTGTTGTAATTTTTTTACGGCAGTGTATTTTTGTTGTAACTCAATGATGGAAAAATTTAATCATTTTTATCTAATCTATTTAGAATATCTTATTTACTGTGATAGGTTAAGGGTAATAAATGTAGCCATAGTGCTAAGTGGATTAGCGAAGAGGAAATAAAAGTGGTTGCGACATTCTGTCAGACTTACACGCCGCCGCCCTTGTCGCAGTACTTGCGGGCCCCGCGTCCCTCCTCCAGTTCCAGAGGTCCTTCCTCCGGCGGCTTGAGTTCATTGTCCTTCGCCTTCTTCTCCTCCTCCTTCACGCTCGCCGGGTCCTTGGCGGCGGCCTCGCCGTCCTCGTCCAAGGTCGAGCTGCGTCTGCTGCGGCTCAGTCTGTAAACAAGCGGGCACCTTCACTTGGCGTGGCGAGCTGCAGTGCAGGATATGTACTGTAATATCTCACATACAGCTCTAATAGAATAGTCGAACAAACAGGTCTACGGTAAATCATTAGAAAAAAGATAGAGCTAGTTAGTTGAACATCTGGTAAGGAATCCAAAGTTAGTATTGGAAGGAACATTATAGGGGAAAAATATGGACAGGTAGATGTTACAATTACATAAATTGAAGGTCATTGGGGGGTGAAAGAAAAGGAAAGGAACTAATGATATCAGCTGCATCGGGACTTTTTGTGGATTCAGCAACGACGAATGAAAATGTGTGCCAGACTGTCATCGAACCCGGGATCTCCTGCTTGCTAGGCAGCTGCGTTAACCGCTGCGCCATCCGGACATAGGGTTTATCGCAAGTGTGTGGATTATATCGGCGCGCTCCCCGGTTGACCCACAATACCACCTATCTACATTCGCCGTACGTGTATTTCATTGTCGCCAATTTTAGATTCCTTCTGGAGGTCGGATGTTAATGTGCAGCCGCGATGTAGTTTGTTGACTCATTGCCCATCGAGGACAATCAGTTATATGAATGTGATGTGTCTGTTCTTTCGGACATGTTCACAACCTTCAGTGCAGATACACATTTACTTTCGACCTCCAGCGGAATCTAAAATTAGCGAGCCTGGAGGACATGGACGGGGACCGTGGACAGGTGGTGCCAGGTGGGAGAGTGTGTCAGCTGCGGAGTCTGTCGAGACAGGCCGCGCATTTGCTATAAACACTGTGTCCTGGTGGCCTACTGTAAGTAGGCTGTTTATGTTTTCGTATTGATAACGCCACGTAGCGCTCTGTATGAAAATCACTGGCTGTGCTGTGTGCAGTCTGTGGTTAGTTTGCATTGTTGTCTGCCATCGTAGTGTTGGGTAGCGGCAGCTGGATGTGAACAGCGCGTAGCGTTGCGCAGTTGGGGTTGAGCCGCCAGCAGTGGTGGATGTGTGGAGAGAGATGGCGGAATTTTGAAATTTGTAAGACTGGATGTCATCAACTGCTATATATATTATGACTATCAAGGTAAATACATTGTTTGTTCTCTATTAAAATCTTTCATTTGCTAACTATGCCTACTAGTAGTTAGTGCCTTCCGTAGTTTGAATCTTTTATTTAGCTGGCAGTAGTGGCGCTCGCTGTATTGCAGTAGCTTGCGTCCCCTTAGAACAATTATACAAGACTGTGCTTAAACTGACACACAATATTTTTTAGCGCAACGCAATCTGACTTTCAGTAATCGCTACAAAGAATGGCCCTGACAAAATTAACCTATACGTTTCACAAATCACTTACCTCACAAAAATCTTCGTTACTCGAACTACTGCAATACGGCGAGCGCCACTACTGCCAGCTAAATAACAGATTCAAACTACGGAAGGCACTAACTACTAGTAGGCATAGTTAGCAAATGAAAGATTTTAATAGAGAACAAACACTGTATTTACCTTAATATTCATCAAAAGTCATAATATATACAGCAGTTCATGACATCCATTTTTACAAATTTCAAAAACTCCGCCATTTCTCTCCTCACATCCACCACTGCTGGCGGCTCACCTCCAACTGCGCAACGCTACGCGCTGTTCACATCCAGCTGCCGCTGCCCAACACTACAATGGCAGACAACAATGCAAACTAACCACAGACTGCACACAGCACAGCCAGTGATTTTCATACAGAGCGCTATGTGGCGTTACCAATAAGAAAACATAAACAGCCTACTTACATAGCTTGTTCTCTATTAAAATCTTTCATTTGCTAACTATGCCTATCAGTAGTTAGTGCCTTCCGTAGTTTGAATCTTTTATTTAGCTGGCAGTAGTGGCGCTCGCTATGTAAGTAGGCTGTTTATGTTTTCTTATTGATAACGCCACGTAGCGCTCTGTGTGAAAATCACTGGCTGTGCTGTGTGCTGTCTGTGGTTAGTTTGCATTGTTGTCTGCCATTGTAGTGTTGGGCAGCGGCAGCTGGATGTGAACAGCGCGTAGCGTTGCGCAGTTGGAGGTGAGCCGCCAGCAGTGGTGGATGTGGGGAGAGAAATGGCGGAGTTTTGAAATTTGTAAAAATGGATGTCATGAACTGCTGTATATATTATGACTTTTGATGGCTATTAAGGTAAATACATTGTTTGTTCTCTATTAAAATCTTTCATTTGCTAACTATGCCTACTAGTAGTTAGTGCCTTCCGTAGTTTGAATCTTTTATTTAGCTGGCAGTAGTGGCGCTCGCTGTTTTGCTGTAGCTTGAGTAACGAAGATTTTTGTGAGGTAAGTGATTTGTGAAAGGTATAGGTTAATGTTAGTCAGGGCCATTCTTTTGTAGGGATTTTTGAAAGTCAGATTGCGTTGCGCTAAAAATATTGTATGTCAGTTTAAGCACAGTCTTGTATAAATTTTTCTAAGGGGACGTTTCATATGTGTCAGCTGCGGAGTCTGTCGAGACAGGCAGCGCATTTGCTATAAACACTGTGTCCTGGTGGCCTACTAAGCAGGCGATCCCAGGTTCGATGCCAGTCTGGCATACATATTCACTCGTCGCCGCTGACTCCGCATTAAGTCTCGATGCAGCTGCTATCATTAGTTCCTTTCCTTTCTCCCCTCTCCACCTTCAGTTTACATCATGTGTATCACAGCTGCGGATTCCTAGTGGTGTCTTTCTGGCATGTTCGAAAGAATAGACACCACGCATTCATATAAACTTTACAATATTAAAAACAAGTTATCGAGGTCGTCCACTGCAGCAGACATGCGAATATTAAGATATTAAAACAATACTCATAACTTATACACATGGCGACTGAGACAAAATGTTTCTAAAACCGAGGTAAGCCCGTTCCACCTCTCTAATCGCCTTTCATCAGCAAAGATCAGCCGACAGTTAGGCCCTCTTGGCACAGTCACCCCAAAATACCTGGGAGTCACTCTGGACAGAACTTCAACATAAAAAACACCTTTCCAACTTGGCCAAGAAGATACAAACACGAGTGAACCTTGTGAGAAAGCTGGCAGGCAGTACATGGGGAGCAACCACATCAGTCCTCCGAGGAGCTTCCCTTGCACTGGTATACTCTGCAGCAGAATACTATGCACCAGTTTGGCTCCGAAGCGCCTACGTAGTGAAAGTACGCGTCCACCTGAACTCAGTTATGAGAGTAATTAGTGGTACAGTCCGGTCTACACCTACTTGCTGGCTACCAGTGCTTTCAAACATCTGTCCACCAGACCTACGTCGGAATGCTGCTCTTTACATCCTCTGGCAGCAAGTTTCTGAAGACAACTCGATCCCACTTCATGGTTCAAATGGCTCTGAGCACTATGGGTCTTAACATCTGAGGTCATCAGTCCCCTAGGACTTAGAGCTACTTAAACCTAACTAACCTAACGACATCACATACATCCATGCCCGGGGTAGGATTCGAACCTGCGACCGTAGCGGTCGCGCGGTTCCAGACTGAAGCGCCTAGAACCACTAGGCCACTCCGGCCGGCGATCCCTCTTCATGACGATTTGCTATCACTGCCCAGGAAACGCCTCAAATCTAGAAGACCAGCATATGAAATGGGAGTCCAAATGCTATCCACAGGATTCGACCAGGGCACAGAGTGGAAACGTGAGTGGCAAGCTACAAGAACTCGAAACCACGAACTTGTAGACAATCCAACAGTTCCAGTTCCAGGCTTCCACCAACCAAGGGAGGTGTGGGTGCAGTTAAATAGATGTCGGACTGAAGAGGGTAGGTGCAAATACAACACGCACAAGTGGGGCTTTTCAAGTGACAGTGTGTGTGACTGTGGTGACACCCAGACAACGTACCACATTGTGAATGAATGTCCAGTAAGACGCTTCCCTGGTGGCATTCAGAAGCTCCATCAAGCATCCCAAGAGGCACTCCACTGGATCGAGGCCATCAACATCCGAGTGTAGTCTGAGCCGTTTTGAAACTTGTGTACTGTATATAATTTCACATGTTCATTTTTATATACAGGGTGTATATTTCTTTGATTTACTAAATGTGTATTACTGTAATTGATGCATACGATAATAATAATAACTTATACACGAAGATATATATATATATATATATATATATATATATATATATATATATATATATATATATATATATATATATATATATATATATATAAAACCATGTGTATTTAATGGTGACAAGAACTTTTTTACACGGGTTCAAGGTGGTAAAAGAAATACACTGATATAATGGTCTTTAATCTAGACTGATGCTTTCCATCAGCTCGTTCGACCGATACTTGAATATTACTCGTCAGTCTGGACCCCGTACCGGACATGATTGACAGAGGAAATAAATAATACCCAAAGACGAACAGTGCGTTTCGTTACAGTTTTATTTAATAAGCGTGAAACCGCCATGGAGATGCTCGACCACCTCCAGTGGCATGCGCTGCGAGAGAGGCGTTCTGAATCACAGGGGCGAGCTTTACTGTTAAAGTTCCGAAGGCGTATGTCTCTAGAAGAGTCCACCAATACATTACTCCCTACTATATATAAAAGGATCATGAAGGATCATGAAGCTCACAAGGAGGCTTACCAGCAATCGTTCTTCCCTGGAACCAATCCAAACTGGGACAGGAAAAGTGGGAAGTTTTGCGGCGCTACACAAAGTCCTCTCCGCCACACACCGTAAGATGATTTGTGAAAATGGATGTAGATGTAGTAGACGAACAGAATGTGCGCTGTTGTGAAACTTCCAGGGACGTGAACACAGACTGAAGAGTTTTTGCGAGCATTGATTATATCGACTGAGATATCCAAACTCACAGTTGGCAACTTGCCTTCATGGTAAGGGGCTGGTTTCGAATACCCATTTCGCAGTCAGTTTCAGTCTGTCAAGAAGATTCACAGTGCTTGCTAGTGTACGAGTATTTAGCTTCAGCCATCTCTCTTCATGAACTCATGGCTAGGCCAAAAGTCAATCTCATGAAACGCAAAAAAGGAAAGAAAAACAGAAACGGATTTAGTTTCGCTTTGCTTGTTGCTGAAAGAGTTGTTTATTTAAAGAAAGTTATATATCGTTTATTTTTCAGCCCCACTGACATTTTTTTTGGCATGACAAATCAGACACATTAGATGTATAGTTCCGATACAGACACGACGAACTGCTGACGCAACTACATACATCTGAAAACCATCCGCGAAGGTCGAAACTAGTCATATTCCATAAAAATTTGCAACTGGAACCGGAAAATAAATGATATATATATATTTTTAAAATGTCTATACAGTTGCTGAATTTTCTCTCGGCGAATATGTAGGCTGTAGAGAGTTTATGTTGTCTGGTTGTCCGCTTCATCGTAGTGAAAGAATGATGCTTTGTGTGATCTGACCTGTCGAAGTCCCTCTCGAAGGAACTGATGCCGAATCGAAGACGACAAGGACCACATAAAATATACGGATGGCATACAAGACAGGAGAAAGAGTGACAAACTTCACTGGTTTGTTTGCTGCAACTTCCAATAATCCCGTACAACTAGGTGTTTGTGTGCCACTGTTATAATAGGTGTGGGGGATTGCTAAACAGTCGTTGGTCAACTCATTATGCATTCACAATTATGTGGAACTTGCAGAATACATATATGATGAGGAGGAAATACAAAGAGACTGTTGTAAAGATGAGGAATAGGCAATTCTGTATCTCGACCATGTGACGAACTGGGTGTAAGACAGTTGTCAATAAAGAAGCTGATGTAAACTGCTTTGTTCGGAGGATGCATTTTGGTAGTCTGAACGAGTCATATTGATGACAGAAGCAGCAAATGGGATGTATCTGGGTGACGTCAGACTGTATTCCTCAATGTGGGGTGCTTGCTATACACATTCATCCCACGCTATCTCAGTACTCTAGAGTTCTTCGCACATTCATTGAAATCTGAAACCAGACACTGTCCTCAAGCGAGGCGACAAAATTCCTGCTTTGTTTTTTGAGCACGTTCAAACTATCTACGAGGGATTACTTACGAGTAAGACATCGGATCCTCATCTAAAAAGGAAAATCACTTTGCTGTCTTGCCGAGTGATCGCAAATATTACTTCTGTCTGTGGTGCCAGACATAATGAGCCTTGTATGCCTCTTTACCATTCCCGTCATTGTCGTTTGAAGAAGGGATAGCGTCAAATTGGATTCGTTCTTGTGATTACATCCTCTGATCATCAAGCAACCTAGCGCTGCTCATTGCGTGTCTTCTATGACGATCGCCACAAGAGTGACGCCACGGACTGTAAAACAATGAGAAACATTTTTGTATGTTGTAATGTATTACAGCGTGCCCCGCGGTCACAAGAGTGACAAACTTAGCTGGAGCTGAATAATAGTCGCGATGTCTTTGAAGAAAGCGTCCCTGCACTGACGTCAAATGACAGTGACATATCGCAGAAAATAAGCGCACAAGACGAGGCATTAGTCACTCCCGCCGCCTCTAGCCTTGATTTTTTTTTAGCCACCAGTCTTCTGACTGATTAGATGCAGCCTGTCACGAATTCATCTCCTGTGCCAGCCTTTTCATCCTAGAATAGCACTTGCAACCTACATCCTCAATGACTTGCTGAATGTATCCCAATCTCTGTCTTCCCCTACAGTTTTTACCCTTTACAGCTGCCTCTAGTGCCATGGAGGTTACTCCCTAATGCCTTAACGGGTGTCCTATCATCCTGTCCCTTCTTCTTCTAAGTGTTTTCCATATATTCGCTTCCTCGCCGATCCCACGGAGAATCTCCTCATTCTCTACCTTATCGGTCCACCTAATTTTCAACATTATTCTGCAGCACCGCATCTCAAATGCCTCTATTCTCTTCCGCTCATGTCTTCCCATAGTCCACGTTTCACTGCAGTACAGCGCTGTGCTCCAACTGTCATTCTCAGAAGTTTCTTCCTCAAATTAAGGTCTATGTTTGATACTAGTAGGCTTCTCTTGCCCAGAAGTGCCCTTTTTGTCAGTGCTAGTCTAGATTTTATGTTCTCCTTGCTTAGTCCATTGTGGTTAACACTGCTTCCTAACTTAACTTCATCTACTTCGTGATCATCAGTTCTGATGTTAAGTCTCTCGCTGTTTTCATTTCTGCTACTACTCATTACTTTCGTCTTTCTCCGATTTACTTTCAATCCATATTCTGTACTCGTTAGACGGTTCCTTCCATTCAACAGATCCTGTAATTCTTCCTCACTTTCACTGAAGATAGCAATGACATCTGCGAACCTTGTCATTGATAACCTGTCACCCTGAATTTTAATCGCATTCTTCAATCTTTCTTTTAGTTCCGTCATTGCTTCTTGGATGTGTAGATTGAACAGTAGGGGCGGAAGACTACATCCTCCTCTTACACCCTTTTAATCCGTGCATTTTGTTCTTTGTCTTCCACTCTTATTGTTCCCTCTTGGTTCCTGTGCATATTGTATAATACCCGTCTTTCCCTATAACTTACCCCTATTTTCCCAGTATTTCGAAAGCCTTGCACCACTTAACATTGCGTAACACTTTCTACAGGTTGACAATTCCTATGAACAGTTTTTGGTTTTTCTTCGGTCTTCTTCCATTATCAGCTGTAACGCCAGAACGGCCTCTTTGCTTCCTTTGCCTTTTGTACAGCAAAACCGATCATCTAACAGATCCTCCAGTCATCTAACAGATCCTCCATTTTGCTTTCGATTCTTATCTAAATTGTTCTTGTCAGTACCCTGGATACATCAGCTGCTAAGCTGATTGTGCGATAATTCTCGTCATTGTCGACTATCGCTCTCTTCAGAATTGTGTGGACGATGTTTTTCCGTAAGTCTTATGGTATGTCGCCTGTCTCACACATTTTGCATGCCAACCTGAATAGTCTTGAGAAGGGCTTCAGTTCACCAAGGAGGAGAGTTCACAGGTTTATTCGTGTATGCGTCATCCAGTTGAAGCCAAATATTGATTGTTACATCCTGCAGAGTTACCAAACTGCGGAAATGTTACATTCCACCCACTATTCCAAATTGTCACACACTTTTTCTGTGGGGTTGAGTTGGGTGAATTAATGAACCGGCCGAGGAGGTATAGAGCGCATTAGTGTTTGTCAAACTAGGAACGTGTGCGTTCAGCCACGCGAACACGGCTGTCATCTTGGGAGTATTCGCAGCAAACTCGCCATGAAGTTGAAGAAGAGGGAGCAACACTTTGTCACCGAAAATGTTGAAATAAATATCCTGCTTTATGTTCACGATTCACGATAACAAAGAACATCGCTGAAACGTCATATAAAAGCCTCCGACTGACCTACAATCTCCCCCCCCCCCTCACACACACACACACACACAGCGCATCTGACTCCTCCAGTCTGGTACTGTGCGGCTACTGTGCTGTTTGGCCAATACAAGACGTGCAGCTTTATGTGTCGCTGTGAGCTTTGGCCATTCGCAAGGTACCTAACTTGAGAAGCTCCTCCTCTTTCCGACAGCATTTAATTTCCTGAATGTTTCAATTCGCTGCCTCAAGCAGCGCTGCAGAATTCAACAGCAACGAGTGGGACCCCGTTTCCGACGCAGGCATCAGTAACGGATGGACCACTTGGCGCAATACTGAATCACTGGAGCATGAAGAAGTACGCAACTTTTGGGTAACGAGTCTTGCTTGGCTATAAATACATAGGGGAACCGTAAGTGTTCTGGCGCTCAAGAACTGAGAGAGGAAGCCCTACGTGCCGTTTCGTTAATACAGGAAATCGTTAACTAGTACAGTCTCGGGTGGGGAGGCATGGACCAGTTATAATGTACGTCACCTACATCACTTTTTACGAACTCATGGCTAAACTGCGAAATTCTATGGACGTTTGATACCGCAAGGGGACCTTGTAGATTCCTAATGTCCATTATATGTACTTCCTTTGACAATGTCCGCTCGGAAACTGAGTTGGAGCAGCAGTTGCTGACATCATCAGTTCCCGTCGGGTTTGAAAACTGTTATCACTGACAAGCCGTGACACACGTCTTCGACCTGTCCCTTAGGCTCATTTTAACACGAATGTTTTCACACAGTGTTACATGCTCCAAGTATTACGCCATTGCTTGTAGACACGTTGGAGAATCCACTTTGATACACCAATAAATTGCGTAACTTCATTCACAGTGTTGTCATGGTCACGTCCAAACAAGACAGCTCATTTCTGTCATTCTGTCACATCTGCGTGTCGACCCGTTTTATTTTGCTGATTTCATACAACTGACTGGAATATACATGCTGCTCGACTAATATGGCGACAGCAGTGACAACTCTTGAGGCTGCTTGGTAGTTCTACTTCATCTGCAGCGCTCCACTGCCATTAATGCGCTCTTTTAAGTGCGTGTCTAATATCGGCCCTCTGAGTTTTCAGATTTCCGAATACGAGTCGAGTGTCTTTAACTATTACACTAAGTTGCAAGCTGATGTATTTAGAATTGAGTACGAAGATTTGAAATATTTACAGGCAAGACAAAGCACAAATAAAAAGGGTACATGGGCAGAAGATAGGGAAGAGGAAGAATTACAACTACAGTGAAATAAACAAGAAATTTTGGGAAATAATAACTGTGATTACAATACTATAAGACTGTTGTTGCAAAAGTCCCTGAGGACAGTCTTAGCGGAGAAGTAACTAGTTTCTTGAGTTTCCCGAAACTTTGTTATGCTAGCGATAGAGCTAATAGCTCGATTCTTGGAAAGAGCCCCGGTAGAATGGCTGTTTGGAGTGCGAGCTCACGTATTGGTCTGGATGTCCTCCTCTTCGAAGCGCGCGACCTTGGGCAGCGTCTCGTCCTCTCTCAGGATGGGCAGCGTCCGGCTGAGGAACTGCAGCGTCTTGTTGCGTAGCAGTTCACTGGAAAAAAAAAGGTGGTGCGGTTAGAACTTAGAATTCTGCGACGTGTATGGTGAGCACCATTCATGTACAGTGTAAAGAGGCACCGTCTGGGTCTCTTTGAATTCCCGCCTGGTGGCAAACTGCACTTCGGAGTAACGTTTATGTGAACCTGGAGATGATCAGTATTACGGGCCGAAACCGGTAACCCAAATAAAGCGTGGCAAGTCAACCAGACGGTGCATCTTATTTCACTGTAGTTACAATGGTCACGGTTTCCCGAGATGTCATATCTTCAATTATTACTCATAAAGTTGTTAGCAATCATTTTACCATTCCTATTATTCCTTCTTCGTCTTTGTAATTTTACCGTGGTCTACAAAAATGTAGAACTTAGTTCATGTACGTCTGTGAAAGGGTGTATGAAAGTAACGGAGAAGCGTCGTTCACGTTTATGAGTAAAAACATTATGACCACGTGATTGAAGTTTTTCTCGCCATATTCCAATGACAAATTCTTCTCGGGTTACCAGCCGAGTGGTCGCTACAAGACGACGCCACCACTCGGCTGATAACCCGAGAAGAATTCATCATTATGACCACGTGTCTAATAGCGTGCTAGTCCATCTTTGGAACACAATATAGCAGTGATTCTGCGCGACATGGATTCCTTGATAGGTTTCCGAAGGTTTCTTGCACCAGATATTACGCACGGGTGAACTTCGATGAAACTTGACATTTTCTGTTTTCTGTTCCATAATGTACTTTACATTCTGATGAACATTTTGGTGCATCATACATTAAAAACAGACAGTTTTAAGACATCCAAATAATATTTTTAAAATTGACATGCGACCATTTTCGGCACCTCGTATACGCTATTAGAGTTGAGGAGTCATATCTTTGGACTATACAGTCTATTAGGCTGTGAATGCCTTGTTTTGATGCTACTGGTACATCTCGGAAGTTGGCATTACAAATAACCAGTCCATTGTTTCTGGCACTAGTTTGCATGAAAATAATGTGCTAGTCAGCGCTTTCTGTAGTGTACTTGCATGTATTGCTCTTTTATACGTATATAAAATTACTAAGCGTAAAATACTGTACGTTTAAGAAACGCAAATTTGGGGGTATCAAAAACGTTAGGTGCTAATTTGCGTCTAAATTTGTAGAAAACTTATCCGATCAATGAAGGAAGTGTGAATAACGAGAATAATGTGTCTGAAGTGACCACGGCGCTAGTCATGCTGTAAATGTACGGAAACTGAATTTTATGGTTACATTTGACTTTTGGCGAGAATGGTGGCAATTAAACCTATATTCAACGATTTAGTAAATCCAGATGTACTAAAGAAATCTTTGTATCGAAAGACCCAGAATGTGAAATATTCCTTCAGTAATGTTGTGTGGTACCGTATGTCTAAAAATGTTTTTGTTGGCCTCATGATTCTAAAGTTAGCAGTGTCTCATGCTGTAATAACTTTTGATGATGGGAACTAAAAAAGACTGAAGGTTCTGAAAAGGTAAGGGTGAGATTAGGGCAGAACACAGCTAGAGGTCTGCGAGAACTGGCTGTGCTTCATGTAGGCCAGAGTTTTCTGCTCAGTAAATGGGAAAAGAAACAAAAACGAAAAGAAGGAGGCAAGAAATGGCGATTGTGACACTGAAGAGGACACAGATAATGGGTCAGGACAATTGTAGTCCATCATAGAGCCAGAAGTGTAAGTCTGTATAAAAGTTTGTATCTCGCAACTATGCTTTTTTCTGTAAATGACCCATTATCTCAAAAAATATTGAAGGTAGAATGCAGGTGGTTCACAGCCGTCTCGGTGTCTTCTATTACTATCACATGTCTCACGGAACTCCAGGTGAATCTTCCTCGTGGCATAGTGCTGCCCCCACAGTCCTACATTCGTGACATGCTCCGTGTTTCGAACAGTCAAAAATGGCTCTGAGCATTATGGGACTCAACTGCTGTGGTCGTAAGTGCCCTAGAACTTAGAACCACTTAAACCTAACTAACCTAAGGACATCACACACATCCATGCCCGAGGCCGGATTCGAACCTGCGACCGAAGCGGTCGTGCGGTTCCAGACTGTAGCGCCTTTAACCGCTCGGCCACTCCGGCCGGCTTCGAACAGTCGTTCACCTGGATGACGGCGTATCTGGACTCGATATTCTACGTGATATAACAAGAAATGTGATTCCTCCGGCCGCGCGACACGTTTCCACTGATCCACGGTCGTATCTCAACGATTCCATACTCACTGCGGTCGTAATTGACTGTGTCGTTGGTCAACACTGTACAACGCAGAGGTCGTCAGTTGCGGAGACCCATGTTCTACAACGTGCCCTGGACACTGTACTCCCAGACAATTATAACTGCACCAGCGATGTACTCTATCGTCAGATCTGCCACACAGATCGACGTCTGTCCTTCATTACTGAGTGAGGAAGCCTCGTGTGTTCACGTTCTATGATGGGGTGTGGACGTCCGACACCTTGTCGCCCACTCGTGGTTTCACCAAGTTTCAACCACTTTCCATTGATGCTCACGATAGTAACACGCGAAGAGCCAACCAGATTCGCTATTTCCGAAATGCTACTCCTAATGTACCAGGCTGTCAGTCTGACCTTTGTCAAAGTCGCTTATGCTAGCGGATTTCCTCATTTGCGATCCTTATCTTCGCTAGTACGATTCCCCATTCGTCTCTGTCGGCCTGTACAGGGTATTAAAAAAGTAAAAAAGTATTTCATATTTTCAGAGGTGGTGGAACAGACCAAATCAATACATAACTATTTGGTAAACCGGAGATCTAAAACGTATAGCCGGCCGCTGTGGCCGTGCGGTTCTAGGCGCTTCAGTCTGGAACCGCGTGACCGCTACGGTCGCAGGTTGGAATCCTGCTTCGGGCATGGATGTGTGTGATGTCCTTAGGTTAGTTAGGTTTAAGTAGTTCTAAGTTCTAGGGGACTGATGACCACAGATGTTAAGTCCCATAGTGCTCAGAGCCATTTTTAAAACGCATACCTTCAGAGCTACGAGCACTTGTTCATCTTCGCTACTGCAAGCTCTTTGCTAAGGCGACCGACCTACAGAATGTACTAGTAAATAAATGGGAACACATTCCTTTGTTATTGCCCATGGCTACACCACACGGTAAACATCTGTTAGTACGGTTTGTGTAACACGTTTTCACAGTTCTGGGTAAGGGCAGCGCGTACGTTAGTCCCAATGGAACCAGTTAGTGTTCTGGCTAACTCGTATGTTTCGTAGTAGCGAAGACGACCAAGTACCTATATGCATGTAACGAAGGCATTTTAGAGGCCATGTTTACTGGACTTTTTTCTTGTTTTGGTTCACAAAATACGGAATATTGTTCTTTAGCACACTATATACTTTCCTCACTATGTCATGTGCCCGCATCTCTACCAGGTGGCGTTCAATCTCGCAATCATCAGCGGCCATAATGCTTTAGCTCTCCAGTGTATTTGTAACACAGTTAACGTATTACACTTATTGTATCCGCTTTCCATTTATTGGTGTTGTTGTAAGCACGAATTGATTTATTCTAACAAACGAGCCTTTGTTTCGAATTTTTCACCACAAACAACAGGCAGATGGAACAGAATGATAGAGACTTAAAGTGTTTTATTATAATTGTCGCTTATGTTTGTCAGTTTTAATACCTCCTCTGATTTGCGTTTTTGTAGTTTTTATCTTTGAGCATGTTCATAATTATCTCCAATGTTACTGCACAATCATGCGCAGACGCTAGCGAAATATTATGCACACATCACACTTCGAAAAAGTTAGTGATGGCATATTTATTTGGTTAATATTACTTTGTAGAATAAATATGTTGTGGATCATTGAGATTGGAAATAGACAACATCGTGTCTGTTAACACAACGACGGAATTCTGTGATGCCGCACTAGGGAAGCAACTTTCCTTGGAGGCAAAGTGTGCCAAGCAAACAAAATCAGTTTCAGTCACAGGAAAAAAAAATCACTAGAAATACGAAAGCAAAATTAGTCTTTAAACGAAGCCACTTAGATGGTCCAATATGCAATACATCTTTCTGTCTCGTTTAGTGTACTTACAAGGGATATGTGAAACCATAGACGCTCTGCCCCATTGGATTCTTGGGCAGCAGGCCCTTGTTGAGATCTCCACACAGATTCGCCAGCGAACGTTGTGGTACTGGATCCCTCAGACCTGAAAGATAGCATACACTTAAGATAGGTTACAATGCGTTTTTAAAGTATTTTAGAAAACACAGGACTCTTCTTGAAAGTACCTTCCTCATACTATTTCTCGTTATTCGTATAATGCCAGCTAAATTATAAATCCCCAGAATGAGATTTTCACTCTGAAGCGGAGTGTGCGCTGATATGCAACTTTCTGGCAGATTAAAACTGTGTGCCCGACCGAGACTCGAACTCGGGACCTTTGCCTTTCGTGGGCAAGTGCTCTACCAACTGAGCTACCGAAGCACGACTCACGCCCGGTACTCACAGCTTTACTTCTGCCAGTACCTCGTCTCCTACCTTCCAAACTTTACAGAAGCTCTCCTGCGAACCTAGCAGAACTAGCACTCCTGAAAGAAAGGATATTGCGGAGACATGGCTTAGCCACAGCCTGGGGGATGTTTCCAGAATGAGATTTTCACTCTGCAGCGGAGTGTGCGCTGATATGAAACTTTCTGGCAGATTAAAACTGTGTGCCCGACCGAGACTCGAACTCGGGACCTTTTTTAAATTATAAATCTTTAACCACGAATTGTCCGATTCCAGATTAGTTTTTGAAAATAAGTCACTTTAGCTTGATACGTCAATTTTCTAATTACTGGCGACGAAGTAGATTTACTTCAAGTTCGAGAAATTTTTTAAAAAGCAAATGAAGTATCTGAACAATATTTACCAATACAACGCAAACAAAAAATTTCGCTGAGTTAGGCCGAGAAATTTTCACCTTGACTGCGTAATATGAGCGTCAAGCAACTACAGTGAAATTAAGACTATGTGCTCAACGTCTGAACCTGTTTTGAACCGCCTGCTATGATGATAACAGATGGAGTAACTCGCTGTGTCGACAGAACTGTATGGAATACGAATCGCTGGAAGTAATTTTTCCCCCTTACAGTCGCGAAGAGGCAGTCAGTGATTGTTATCTGATCTCACCATTATAGACCTGTCAACCACTGCAGTGTACAAGACATTCACTAAAACAGAAACTAACCGCATACGGAAAAACTTTGGATTTCTGTCAGGCAAAGGAACTGTTTGGTTTTTATTGTACAGTGGACCATCTGCAGGTCCTGAATGAAATTGGAGACCAGAGCCATAAATATGGACTACCACTTTACCTTGTATTCATACATTTTAAGAAAGCTTTCTGATTCAGTCTCAACAAAATATGTGCTAATAGCCTTTGAGAGACCAGGAATTTATTCTAATAATTTTGGTATACTGAAGAACGTATACATCAATTCCAGTACACTTCACTGGAATAATGGGAAATTTGGAATTGAAAGAGGTCTCAACCAAAGAGATTCTGTATCACTAAAATTAGAAAAAGAGGGAGGTATATGTGTTCACAGAATATCTATGTACTGTCTTCGTTTTCCTTTTCAAAGTATACAGTGTGCTTGTGGTCCAAATAAACTTGTATAATGAGTGGAAATGGTTACAGAAAAAGTTTGAAAATAGACCTTAAAATCAAGAACACTATAGTTAAAATAATGTACTATCTGCCATTAATAAAGGAAATGGCACTAATTAACGAAGAAGACTTTGAACAAGTAAAAGAGGTTTTGTATTTAGGGAAACTGGGGACGATGAGTGGAAGCACAGAAAGAGATATAAAATGTAGAAACTGTGGTATGATCTAAAGTTCGCAGCAGCACACGAAAGTCAGCAACGGGCATCGATACCAAAGACATCAGCGGAGTCTTGCTGCAATCCGCAGGCGATCCTGAAGACACGCTCTGTCTCTCTGCACTGCAGCGACATAGAAAGGATCTCGACACGGAGCCGAGCATGGACTAGCTCTGCCCCAGTTCATGACCTCATGACCTCCAATGAAGCAGTCAACATCATCTTGCGAGAACATCAGTGCTATTCAAATGTCAGGTGGAAATGTACTTTTACAAATGTTGCTCTTCAAGAGAACAGTTTGAAACTAGGCACATTAAGTGATGCTTCACTGTTAGAAGACAAATATTCGACACTCTCGCGTGACAATGGATTGTACAAAATGAAGTAAATCTTTTTATCATTCTTGTAACAGATTGAACTAATGTTTCAAATGTTGTAGTTCCGATCAGCCATCTCCCAAAGCAATCAAAGAACCCACAATTATGACCGGAGGATTATAGTATGTGATAACAGAAATAGTGCAGTCTGAGTTTGGAAAATTAAACAGAGCTTTGCAAAAGAAGCTTTAAATGTATCTTAAATGGTAAATTTACGATCAAAGTGTGTTACTCGTTGTGGATTATATCAGTAAGATATGAAATTGCAGCGTGAAAACTGTTCAAAACCAACGGGATGCTCAGCAAGTAAGGGAGAAATGTAAGCATGTAATGTTAACATTTAAACCCGTTAGTAAGCGGATTTTAACCAGCTTTATTGTGTTAAACCAATCTTACTGAACTTTTAAGCCACCGACGCATCACTAGCAGTGGCACGTTTGTTGCCCAAAATTCTAACACCATTGAACGAAATATAAGTAACTGCTTTAATACACCACACTGGTCTCTTTGGAACGCAGGCACCAGGCGATCATCTTACATCTACATACATAGTCCGCAAGCCACTGTTCGGTGCGTGGCGGAGGGTACACTGTACCACTACTAGTCATTTTCTTTCCTGTTCCACTCGTAAACAGTGCAATGGGAAAACGACTATTTATATTTCTCCGTACGAGCCCAACTTCTAATCTTATGTTCACTGTCCTTACCCGAATTTTACGTTGGCGGCAGTAGAATTGTTCTTCAATCAGCCTCAAATGCCGGTTCTCCAAATTTTCTCAATAGTCTTTTACGAAAAGAACGTCGCCTTCCCTCCAGGGATTCCCATTTGAGTTCCCGAAGCGTCTCCGTAACACTTGTGTGTTGATCCAACCTACCAGTAATAAATCTAGCAGCCCGCCTCTGGATTGTCTTCCTTTGATCCGACCTGGAGTGGATCCTAAACAGTCGAACAGTACTCGACAATGGGTCGCACTAGTTTCCTATATGCCGCCTCCTTTACAGATGGACCCCACTTTCCTAGAATTCTCCCAGTGAACGGAGGTCACCCACTGGCCCTGCCCGTTACAGTTCTTACATGCTCGTTCCATTTCATACCGCTTTGCAACGTTACGCCCAGATATTTAATCGACGTGACTGTGTCAAGCAGCGCAATACTAACGCTGTTTTCGAACATTATGGGTTTCAGCATAGGATACAGCCAACCAGTTTGCAAATAACTGTTTGGTACGTTGACCTACGTTTCCACACCTCTCCGGATGTCACCATCAGAATGAAATTTTGAGAAACCGTAAAATTACACTGCGAGAAAGCGATGGTCAGATTAAGAGCGGATATGCACAAGTCAAAAAATAAAATAAAACACTTTTCAGCCTCTGGCACATGTGTCTAGCTAGGAATAACATCACAGTCGAGCTGTTGTATTTTTTATTTTTTTGACTTGTAAATATCCACTCTTAGTTCTGACCATTGCTTTTTGATAGTGTACTTTTACGGTTTCTCAAAATTTCATTCTGATGGTGACATCCGTAGAAATGTCGAAACCTAGGACAATGTACCAAACAGTTATTTGCAACCGGTTGGCTGTATAGTTCTATGTTGAAATAAATATATGGTTGATATGGAAAAACAGCAATGTTTAAAATTGCTTTACGGGTTTGTATTTTCCTACTCATCTGCATTAACTTACATTTTTCCTACTTTTAGAGCTAAGTGTCATTCGTCACGCCAACTAGAAGTTTTGTCTAGGTCGTCGTGTATGCTCCTACAGTCACCCAACACCGACCCATTTCCATATACCACAGCATCATTAGCAAACAGCCGCAGATTGCTGCGCTTATCCTGTCCCCCTCCACCGCTGACGTGAATCGTACCAGTGAAATGGTGTATAAGTTCCGGAATCAGCACAATAAGGGTGGTCGACATGGAGTAGTGACACAACCGCACAAAGTAGCTGTTGGGTTGGGGTGTCCCCATGACCTTGCCTTCAATGGAGCTGCACGATTTGTTCGTGTATCAATGTGGAATGTCCAGCGGGTTACAAGGAAATGTATACCATTCGCATCCAAATGAACAGCTAAAAAACTGCCCGTAAAAAGATCCTTACCAACAGGGACGGGAAACGATTGTCACGCCTTCCCAATGATAATCGCTGCTGTCAGTGAACGCAGCTCCATCTCAACCAGTTTCCTGGCAACACTATGAAGGGAGCTGCATGCAGTGGGCATCTGTAGTCGAGTAGTCACAGCGTAACATGAAACTACACGTCTTCGTTGGGCCAAACAACACAAAAAAATGGAAGGTAGCTGATTGCAGATGCGTACTGCGATCCGTCCAGACACTGTTTTCCCCCTTTTCAAATAATGCGATGCGAAGACGCAATCAGACGTTCCGTCCCCAGAGTGCGGATGATGTACCTCAAGTCGAAAGTGCTTCTTCGCTGTTTCGGGACTTTTAGTCGTGTCATGACTTATCCAGGATACCACGAACGTGAGCCAGAGATAATATAATTGTGACAAAGTCATGCCAGAGGCAGGCGACCACTCTTACACTGTAGAGCCAAAGAAACTGGTACACCTGCCTAATATCGTGTAGGGACGTAGAAGTGCCGCAACACGACGTGGCATGGACTCGACTTATGCCTGAAGTAGTACTGAAGGGCATTGACACCATGAATGCTGGAGGGCTACCCACAAATCCGTAAGAGTACGAGGGGGTGGAGATCTCTTCTGAAGAGCACGTTGCAAGGCACCCCAGATAAGCTCAATAATGTTCATGTCTGAGGAGTTTGGTGTCCAGAGGAAGTGTTTAAATTCAGAAGAGTGTTCCTGGAGCCACTCTGAAGCAATTATGGACGTGTGGGGTGTCGTATTGTCCTACTGGAATTGCCGAAGTCCGTCGGAATGCACAATGGACATGAATGGATGCAGGTGACCAGATAGGATGCTTACGTACGTGTGACCTGTCAGAGTTGTATCCAGACGTATCAGGGGTCCCATATCACTCCAACTGCACACCATTACAGAGCCTCCACCAGCTTGAACAGTCCCCTGCTGACATGCAGGGTCCATTGATTCATAAGGTTGTTCCATGCCCATACACGTCCATCCGCTCGATAAAATTTGAAACGAGACTCGTCCGACCAGGCAACACTTTTCCAGTCATCAGCAGTCCAATGTCGGTGTTGACGGGCCCAGGCGAGGCGTAAAGCTTTGTGTCGTGCAGTCATCATGGGTACACGAGTGGGCTTTGCGCCCCGAAAGCCCATATCGATGATGTTTCATTGAATGGTTCGCACGCTGAAACTTTTTGATGGCCCAGCACTGAAATCGGCAGTAGTTTGCTGAAGGGTTGCATTTCTGTCACGCTGAACGATTCTCTACAGTCGCCGTTGCTCCCGTTCTTGCAGGTACTTGTTCCGCCCGCAGCGATGTCGAAGATTTGATGTTTTACCGGATTCCTGATATTCATCAAACTCACTTAAATCTTGATAACCTGCTAATTGTAGCAGCAGTAACTGATCTAAGAACTTGTCTTCATTGCGGACCGCAGCTCCGTATTTTGCCGTTTTACATATGTCTGTATTTGAATACGCAAGTCTATACCAGTTTCTTTGGTGCCCCCGTGTATAATGATCACTAGTTGTGCATTCGGGCTGACTGGTTCGCGAAGTTAAGGCAAGGAATGACTTGGTTACTCACATGACGCGTTTCGGAGTGTACCATCATCGGATATCCAGGGGCGATTATTGCTCTTAGATATCGCGTTTCATGTTGCATAGGAAACAAACATTCGCAAAATTCCGGCGAACATTTGTTTCCCATACAACTTGAAAGGCCATATGTATGTGCAGCAAATACTCCTGGAAATCCGATTACGGATAAATTTCTAAAAGCGTCATATGAGCAAAGAAGTCACTCCGTGTCAGACGTCTGACTTTTACCTTCGCGACCCATTTGGCCTGAATGCAGAACTTCTGATTATGAACCAGAAGGCTGAGAAACCCGGCATTGCCCGGGTATTAATTTATACAAGTCTTCTTTTAATCTTCCTTCTTCTCATTTCTCTCTCTGTCCATCTCCCCCTCTCCCCCTCTCTCGTTCATCTCCTCCTCCTCCTCCTCCCTCTCACTGCCCGTTTCTTTCTCCCTCCTCTCTTTGTCCATCTCCTCCTCTCGCCTACCTCCATCCATCTTCTCTCTCTATATACCTCTATCTCTATCTCTATCTCCTCATAAAGATTCTAACTACTAAACTACTAACTACTAAAGCCCCCCCCCCTACCTAGTTCGGTTGAAAGGAGGAGTTGAAGATACGCCTATGTAACACATTTTACAAGTATATACACTATGTGATCAAAAGTATCCGGACACCTGGCTGAAAATGACTCAAGTTCGTGGCGCCCTCCATCGGTAATGCTGGAAATCAGTATGTGTTGGACTACCCTTAGCCTTGATGACAGCTTCTATTCTCTCAGGCATACTTTCAATCAGGTGCTGGAAGGCTTCTTGGGGAATGGCAGCCCATTCTTCGTGGAGTGCTGTACTGAGGAGACGTATCGATGTAGGTCAGTGAGGCCTGGCACGAAGTCGGCGTTCCAAAACACACCAAAGGTGTTCTATAGGATTCAGGGGATGCTGTCTAGGCCAGTCCGTTGCTGGGATGTTATAGTGTAACCACTCCGCCACAGGCCGTGCATTATGAACAGGTACTCGACTGTGTTGAAAGATGCAATCGCTATCCCCGAATTGCTCTTCAACAGTGGGAAGTGAGAAGGTGCTTAAAACATCAATGTAGGCCTGTGCTGTGATAGTGACACGCAAAACAACAAGGGGTGCAGGCCCCCTCCATGAAAAACACGACCACACCATAACACCAACGCCTTCGAATTTTACTGTCGGCACTACACACGCTGGCAGATGACGTTGAAACTTCTTTATTAAGATGAGTGTGTCTGTACTTAAATTGCTGAATGACGGAGAAGATGAAACTTCTACGTTATTTAATGCTGAAACAGCAGAGTAAACCTGAACGTACTGAACCTACTTTCTCTTTACCTTTTTTTATCATGTCAACACTGACCCATAATATTCTAGCGCAACGCAGTCTGACTGCTCAAATAATTAATTCAAAAGAATGGCCCTGACTAAAAAGAAATCTTAACAGTAACCTATACATTTCATTAAGCACTTACCTCACAAAAATCTTCATTGCGCGAACTACTGCAATACAGCGAGCGTCAATACTGCCAGCTAAATAAAAGATTCTAACTACTAAAGCCACTAACTACTAATAGGCTTGTGGTTAGCAAAGGAAAGATTTAGTTGCAAACCAAATAATGTATTTTTTACCTTAATAATGTGACATCCAGTTCAGACACGAATCTATATCGTCAGTGACATCCAGTACAAAGATATATAATCATGAATAATTTTCAATCTCCAAGTCAGATACTTCCAGGTCGCTAGCCTACGCTAACGCTCCAGACCCCTACCCTCCATCAATGCTAACTTGTCACATCTAACATCCATCACTGGTGGCTGTTCACCTCCAACTGCCCAACAGTAAATCCATCGCAGCTGGCGACTAACTTCCAACTGCCCAACAGTGCTGGCTATTAACTTCCAACAACGAGTCCATCCAGCCACAGAGTCTCTTACAAAGAACGCGCAGAGATCCAATGCAAAGCGCTACACAGCGCTGCCAACACAGAAGCAGCCCACTTACAACATTCACCGGACATTCGCCCTACCCACACCCTGCTATCGGATCGACACATTGTGTATCGCGATTCGTCACTCCACACAATGTTTTTACACTGATCAGTCGTCCAATGTTTATGCTCCTTACACTAAGCGAGGCGTCGTTTGGTGTTTACCAGCGTGATGTGTGGCTTATGAGCAGCCGCTCGACCATGAAATCCAAGTTTTCTCACCTCCCGCCTATCTGTCATAGTACTTGCAGTTTTGAATTCATGTGTGATGGTGTGGATAGATGCCTGCCTTTTACACATTACGACCTTCTTAAACTGTCGGCGTTCTCTGTCGGTCAACAGAGGAGGAAGGCCTGTACGTTTTTGTGCTGCACGTATCCCTTCACGTTTCCACTTCACTATCACATCGGAAACAGTGGACCTAGGGATGTTTAGGAGTGTGGAAATCTCCCGCACAGACGTATGACACAAGTGACACCCAATCACCAGACCACGTTCGAAGTCCGTGAATTCCGCAGAGCGCCCATTCTGCTCTCTCGCGTTGTCTAATGACTACTGAGGTCGCTAATGTGGAGTACCTGTCAGTAGGTGGCAGCGCAACGCACCTAATATGAAAAACGTATGTTTTTGGGCATGTCCGGATACTTTTGATCACGTAGTGTATGTCTAATTCGGCGCTCTTTTATACTATGCAAATCCAGAGAAGATTTCAAATTTATCTGTGGTATTCAGCCTTGTGGTTTGATCTTAGGTCCCGAAACACGTTGATAAAATTATTCGCTTGCTACAGTGCCCATTCTCGCGACCCGTTTGATACTGACGAACCGAACTTCATACCTTTAATAGCATTACAAGTCAACTTAGTACAGTATAGGAAATAAATACCAAAAGGTCGTTTTCGAACATTGTTACGTCAACCCCTTCTCATCCACACCCCCCCGTCCTAACGGTATTGGGGAATCTTACTTCCACAGTATTTTTATACAAATAATGTAAAATACCCAGCAAATTTGGTTGAACTCAGATGTTCCTGAGTTACGCTTCAATGTCACCCCTTTTTCATTCCTATCCCTAAGGGATGTGGGTAGCTCTTATCCCACAATGCTTCTTTCCATATACTTAATAACCAACAGACTCACGATTCTTCAAAGAATTGAACTCCCTTGTTTAAAACAGCTTCACACGTCTCATTGGTTTACAAATGAGTTAATGTGTTAAGTAATTGACGTTAACAAAGTAAGCGAGAAAAATGTTGGAAAAGGTTTGAAATTATGTTCAAAGTTTGTTCGATGTTGCTAAGTGCTTTCATTATCAAACGCGTGATGAGTAAAGTCTGAGTGCTTTGCGCTCCGTTTTAAGAGAACCTAATTTTACAGACATCTCTGTGTTTAACTCTTCGTATCACGTGGAGTACGTGTCCTGCAGCGATATAATTTTGTAAGTAAAGTCAGAGATGTTTGTGAATACTGTCTGCGAAGTGTATTGAGAATAGAATTGATGGTAAAGAAGTAATATATTAAAATGTCACGCCTGATGTGGCAGTTTTACTGCGTGAACAGCGAAAATGTAATCCGTGACAAACTTCTTTCCTTTCACTTTTTTTTTGGGGGGGGGGGGGGTGAGGGGGTTGTTAGCGAGGAAATGTTTCGTAAAAGTTTGAAATCATGTGTACTTGCTGAATGACTACCACTGAGTATCTGCGAGTGGTGCGTTAAGCTTCTTCACTTCTCGCGCTTTTTATGTGAGGCAGGCGGTTTTTACCATCACAGTGGTGCTTTCCAGATAGCAAGTGACACGTGTATCAAGTTTGGTTGAAACCGAGCCGTTTAGGAGCAGATATTGAATAAACAAACACACATTGTTATACGTATAGAGAGAGAGGTTCACGAACAGCAAGTGTTCCTTTCCTTTTGCATCTTCGTTATGAGTATGCTGTGGACACTTCAAAGACGCCAACAGCCGTGGTCATAGGAGAGCACCCGTACATGCCTGGTTTGACGAACATCCAGGCATCCCACTCCCTCTCGACTGGTCCACTAAAATACCCGATCTTAATCCCAAACAAAATGCCAGGGTTTATTTCGAACTGCAACTGGAACGTAGATGTCAACATCCCTACAGATCGGTAGCTCTATGGTGTCTAATCGTCAATGAGTGGCTTCAGAAGGATGAGGCATACCTGAAGAAACTTTTGGGGTCTCTTCCTCACCGAACTGAGACCTTTATCGAGGCCAGAGGCGGTGTTACACGGAGTTAACCCGACGTTTCCGGAGATGATTTATTTATTTATTTCTGTCCGGTGTGGAAATTACTGGACTGATAAGAAAATAAACATAGTTCAAGGAATGGACTGGAGTGAAGACGAAATTATATGTCTGATGGAAATGAAATGACAGTAGGAGGAACACATAGCAAGGCGAATATGTGGTAAATCCAAGGAATTTATTTGCTGCATCCAAAGAGGTTGGAAACGACAGAACAGGTCACCTAATGGAAAGATAATGTGCGGCATTAGAAAACATGGGGTAAAAACATGGATGCTTGTGGCTAAAGAGCGTAACGCATGGAGAGGCTGGAGGGGATCCTTGTACAGCAGTGCGTGTCAAATTTATGAATTACCTCAAAGATAACCGTCTACTAACACACAGTCGTGACAGATTCGCAAAATATCGTTCTTCTCGAACACAACTAGATTTTTATTCGCAAGAAATAGTCAGTACTATCGACAGGTGATCTCGGATTAACTCCATATTTCTAGATATCCAGAAGGCTTTTGACTCCTTTCCTCACAAGAGACTTCTAATAAGTCACAAGAGACTTCTATGGAGTATCGCCTTAGCTGTGCAACTGGATCCGAGATGTCCTCTCAGGAAGGTCATACCATGTAGTAATGGACAGAAAATCATTGAGTAAAACAGTAGTAATACCCTGTGTTCCCCAAGAAACTGTTTTAGGCTCTCTGCTTTTACTGATCGATATAAACGACTTAGGAGACAATCTGAGCACCCGTCTTAGATTGTTTGCAGATGACGCTGCCATTTACCGTCTGGTAAAGTCTTCAGAAGATCAACAATAATTGCAAAATTACTTGGACGCGATACTGAATAATGTAAAAATTGGAAATTGTCTCTCAATAAGGAAAAATGTGAGGTCATCGAAATGAGTACAAAACGAAATTAGTTAAATTTCGATTGCACGATAAATCACACAAATTTAAACCTGTCGAAGGGACTAGATACCTAAGAATTACAATTACGAACAACGCCTAAGTTGGAAGGATAACGTAGGTACTGTTGAGGGAAGACAAACCAAAGACTATGTTTCAGCCGGCCGCAGTGGCCGAGCGGTTCTACGCGCTTCAGTCCGGAACCGCGCGATTGCTACGGTCGCAGGTTCGAATCCTGCCTCGGGCATGGATGTGTGTGATGTCCTTAGGTTAGTTAGGTTTAAGTAGTTCTAAGTTTTAGGGGACTGATGACCTCCGATGTTAAGTCCCATAGTGCTCAGAGCCATTTGCACCATTTGAACTATGTTTTACTGGCAGAAGACCTAGAAGATGCAACAGGGCTACACGTGTTCGTCCTCTGCTACAGGTAGGACTGACAGAGAACAGAGAAAAGAGTTCAAAAAATGGCGACTAGTTTTGTATTCTCGCGAGAGAGGGGAGACAGTGCCACAGATACGATAAGCGAGTTGGAATGGCAGTAATTAACACAGAGACGTGTTTCGTTTCGGCGAGCTCTTTTCACGAGGTTTCAATCATCAACTTCCTCCTCTGATTATGAAAACACTTTTTTGTCACCAACATAATGATAATCATCATAATAAAATAAGAGTAATCAGAGCTCGTACCGAAAGATTTAAGTGTTCATTTTTCCCATGCGCTGTTAGTGAGTGGAACGGTAGACACATACACTCCTGGAAATTGAAATAAGAACACCGTGAATTCATTGTCCCAGGAAGGGGAAACTTTATTGACACATTCCTGGGGTCTAATACATCACATGATCACACTGACAGAACCACAGGCACATAGACACAGGCAACAGAGCATGCACAATGTCGGCACTAGTACAGTGTATATCCACCTTTCGCAGCAATGCAGGCTGCTATTCTCCCATGGAGACGATCGTAGAGATGCTGGATGTAGTCCTGTGGAACGGCTTTGCCATGCCATTTCCACCTGGCGACTCAGTTGGACCAGCGTTCGTGCTGGACGTGCAGACCGCGTGAGACGACGCTTCATCCAGTCCCAAACATGCTCAATGGGGGACAGATCCGGAGATCTTGCTGGCCAGGGTAGTTGACTTACACCTTCTAGAGCACGTTGGGTGGCACGGGATACATGCGGACGTGCATTGTCCTGTTGGAACAGCAAGTTCCCTTGCCGGTCTAGGAATGGTAGAACGATGGGTTCGATGACGGTTTGGATGTACCGTGCACTATTCAGTGTCCCCTCGACGATCACCAGTGGTGTACGGCCAGTGTAGGAGATCGCTCCCCACACCATGATGCCGGGTGTTAGCCCTGTGTGCCTCGGTCGTATGCAGTCCTGATTGTGGCGCTCACCTGCACGGCGCCAAACACGCATACGACCATCATTGGCACCAAGGCAGAAGCGACTCTCATCGCTGAAGACGACACGTCTCCATTCGTCCCTCCATTCACGCCTGTCGCGACACCACTGGAGGCGGGCTGCACGATGTTGGGGCGTGAGCGGAAGACGGCCTAACGGTGTGCGGGACCGTAGCCCAGCTTCATGGAGACGGTTGCGAATGGCCCTCGCCGATACCCCAGGAGCAACAGTGTCCCTAATTTGCTGGGAAGTGGCGGTGCGGTCCCCTACGGCACTGCGTAGGATCCTACGGTCTTGGCGTGCATCCGTGCGTAGCTGCGGTCCGGTCCCAGGTCGACGGGCACGTGCACCTTCCGCCGACCACTGGCGACAACATCGATGTACTGTGGAGACCTCACGCCCCACGTGTTGAGCAATTCGGCGGTACGTCCACCCGGCCTCCCGCATGCCCACTATACGCCCTCGCTCAAAGTCCGTCAACTGCACATACGGTTCACGTCCACGCTGTCGCGGCATGCTACCAGTGTTAAAGACTGCGATGGAGCTCCGGATGCCACGGCAAACTGGCTGACACTGACGGCGGCGGTGCACAAATGCTGCGCAGCTAGCGCCATTCGACGGCCAACACCGCGGTTCCTGGTGTGTCCGCTGTGCCGTGCGTGTGATCATTGCTTGTACAGCCCTCTCGCAGTGTCCGGAGCAAGTATGGTGGGTCTGACACACCGGTGTCAATGTGTTCTTTTTTCCATTTCCAGGAGTGTAGTTTGAAGGTGGTTCGAAGAGCCCTCTACCAGTGTAACCTACAGACGTAGTACTGTACACTGAAGTGCCAAAGAAACTGCTACACGTGACCTAATATCGTGTAGCCCCCGCGACAACGCAGCAGTGTCGCAGCACTATGTGACATGGACTCGACTAATGTCTGAAGTAGTGCTGGAGGGAATTGACATCGTGAATCCTGCAGGGCTGTCCATAAATCTGTAAGAGTACGAGGAGGTGGAGATCTCTTTTGAGCAGAACGTTGCAAGGCATTCAGATATGCTCAATAATGTTCATGTCTGGATAGTTTGGTGGGCAGAAGAAGTGTTTAAATTCAGAAGTTCATGGAACCACTCTGTAGCAGTACTGAACGTCTGTGGTATCGAATTGTCCTGCTGGCATTGCCCAAGTCCTTCGGAATGCACTATGGATACGAATAGATGCTGGTGATCAGACAGGATGCTTACGTACGTGTCACCTGTCAGAGTCGTATCTAGACGTATCGGGGTATAACAATATTTGTTTATGGTTCACTTAAATTTTTTATAATTTGTTTGCTTTAAAATTTTCGCATATTGGTACTATTTTTTCTGTATATGTAAAGTAAAGTGTGTTACACTGGAGATTGAAGTTCTTTGTATTGTATGTGAGTAATGTAAGTAAAATACTATTTAAATTCTTTATTACGTTACATAATTTTCTGATGATCTTTCGTATTTAAAAATATTAGTGTAAAAATTGTTCATGTTGACGTAAATTTGACAGTTTAAGAAATGGTCACGCTTAGCAACAATATAAGAAATAGGTGTTATGTATAAGCCAGTGTTCTTTCGTTTAAAACGAAAGTGGCCCTTGGGAGTGGAAAAGGTGGCAAGGGCGAATTGGCGCGTTAGCTAGAGCAAGTGCGGGAAGTAAGACACAGTCTGTAGGCAGCAGTGATTGAGGCAACACCTTTGTGGAGCAGGAGAAGCTTTGCCTGCAAATTCGCACAAAATGCCTCCGATGGAGACTGCAAACGGCTTATGGCATAGCTGCGAGTTGCTGGGCTAATGTATGTAGAATCAAACGTCAAGAAGAGAAATTAAGCCCATACAGCAAGAGACTTGCAGACTGTACAGTGGTTAGTGTAGCTGCCATAATTCTTCGCCACACCCAAGCCTACAGCTACCAGATAAGACTTTTTTATACACTACCGGCCATTAAAATTGCTACACAAAGAATAAATGCAGGTGATAAATGGGTATTCATTGGACAAATATATTATACTAGAACTGAGATGTGATTACATTTTCACGCAATTTGGGTGCATAGATCCTGAGAAATCAGTACCCACAACAACCACCTCTGGCCGTAATAACGGCCTCGATACGCCTGGGCATTGAGTCAAACAGAGCTTGGATGGCGTGTACAGGTACAGCTGCCCATGCAGCTTCAACATGACACCACAGTTCATCAAGAGTAGTGACTGGCGTATTGTGACGAGCCAGTTGCTCGGCCACCATTGACCAGACGTTTTCAATTGGTGAGAGATCTGGAGAATGTGCTGGCCAGGGCAGCAGTCGAGCATTTTCTGTATCCAGAAAGGCCTGTACAGGACCTGCAACATGCGGTCGTGCATTATCCTGCTGAAATGTAGGGTTTCGCAGGGATCAAATGAAGGATAGAGCCACGGGTCGTAACACATCTGAAATGTAACGTCCACTGATCAAAGTGCCGTCAATGGGAACAAGAGGTGACCGAGACGAGTCTGCTAACAGTCATTGGATCTCGACCAACGCGAGCAGCAATGTCGCGATACGATAAACCGCAATCGCGATAGGCTACAATTCGACCTTTATCAAAGTCGGAAACTTGATGGTTCGCGTTTCTTCTCCTTACACGAGGCACCACAACAACGTTTTACCAGGCAACGCCGGTCAACTGCTGTTTGTGTATGAGAAATCAGTTGGAAACTTTCCTCATGTCAGCACGTTGTAGGTGTTGCCACCGGCTCCAACCTTGTGTGAATGCTCTGAAAAGCTAATCGTTTGCATATCACTGCATCGTCTTCCTGTCGGTTAAATTTCGCGTCTGTAGCACGTCATCTTCGTGGTGTAGGAATTTTAATGGCCAATAGTGTAGTAAATTTATTTTTGTATAGCTTGAACCATTAATTTAAACTGTGTTTTAATAATCATTCTTGAACTTTAAAGAAAGTGGTTCACCATGTTATTTCATTCTAATCATACGCCTCTATAGGGTTCCTTCCTGGTGTTTGATGAATCCGAGTATACTATTTTACAAACTTGTGAAGTGCCAAGTTAATATAAAGAGGTACCATTTAAATTGTTTTTCTGTTTTCTTAACTATTGCATAGTCTTATAGTAAAATTTTGCGTACGCAAAATTCAATCAGAGTGAAAGTAAGTTACTAGAATCTGGTAAATGACTCTATAGAGTTGGTTCAAAGAATAATAGCTTTTGAAAGTAAATTCCTGTAAAAAAGAGGTTTTCTTGAAGTGAAATGATCAGTATAAAAAGTTATCTACTGGACTTTTTCTCTATTTAAAACGTTATGTATAAGGATGTAGTAGTCAAAATGAAATTCCAGTGTCTGCACCAATATTGTTTACGTGGAGTAATATTTAATTTGAAGAACCAAATAAACAGTAGGAAGAAAGTAGGCAAAAACTCATACTTCTGCTTTTTCAGTACTTCAGTGTTCTATTGCATAGACAGGCTGACGATCATTTGTACTTGTTTTGAACCACTAAATGAACTTGGAACTGAGTTGTCCTAGCTTCAGTATAACAGTATTCATACAGCGTTTCTATTTAACCGCTGGATAAAATCTTAGGAAATGAATAGACTGATTTACTTACTCATTAGACACAACACACGGTCAAATCCTGTAGAAGGGTAACTCTATTCATTAGCTTTTCCTATTAGCAGGACTATTCTCCCATAGTGTGCTTTATTTGGAAACTAAACTAAATTTTGGTAAGAGTGTAATACGTGGGTTTTCCCGTAACAGGACTATTTGTTCTGTTGGGTTGTAGTAAACATGATAACATAGAGAGAGGTTTTTCTGTTGTGTAGGTAAAAGCATACTAAATTATAATACTAGAGGCAGGGTTATAAGGGGTCCCATATCACCCCATCTGCACACTCCCCACACCATTACAGAGCCTCCACCAGCTTGAACAGCCATCTTATGACATGCAGGTTTAATGGATTCATGAGGTTGTCTCCATACCCGTACACGTCCACCCGCTCGATACAATTTGAAACGAGACTCGTCCGACCAGGCAATATGTTTCCAGTCATCAAGTGAACACGAGTGGGCCTTCGACTCCGAAAGCCCATATCGATGATGTTTCGTTGAATCGTTCGCACGCTGACGCTTGTTCTCTACATATACATCTACATCTACAGCCATACTCCGCAAGCCACCTGACGGTATGTGGCGGAGGGTACTTTGAGTATCTCTATCGGTTCTCCCTACTATCCCAGTCTCGTATTGTTCGTGGAAAGAAAGTTTGTCGGTATGCCTCTGTGAGGGCTCTAATCTCTCTGATTTTATCATCATGATCTCTTCGCGAGATGCGCGTAGGAGGAAGCAATATACTCCTTGACTTCTCGGTGAAGGTATGTTCTCGAAACTTCAACAAAAGCCCGTGCCGAGCTACTGACCGTCTCTCTTGCATAGTCTTCCACTGGATTTTATCTAACATCTCCGTAATGCTTTCGCGATTACTAAATGATCCTGTAACGAAGCACGCTGCTCTCCGTTGGATCTTCTCTATCTCTTCTATCAACCCTATCTGGTACGGATCCCACACTGGTGAGCAATATTCAAGGAGTGGGAGAACAAGTGTACTGTAACCTACTTCCTTTGTTTTCGGACTGCATTTCCTTAGGATTCTTCCAATGAATCTCAGTCAGGCATCTGCTTTACCGACGATCAACTTTATATGATCATTCCATTTTAAATCACTGCTAATGCGTACTCCGAGATAATTTATGGAATTAACTGCTTCCAGTCGCTGACCTGCTATATTGTAGCTAAATGATAAGGGATCTTTCTTTCTATGTATTCGCAGCACATTACACTTGTCTACATTGAGATTCAATTGCCATTCCCTGCACCATGCGTCAATTCGCTGCAGACCCTCCTGCATTTCAGTACAATTTTGCATTGTTACAACTTCTCGATATACTACAGCATCATCCGCAAAAAGCCTCAGTGAACTCCCGATGTTATACACAAGGTCATTTATGTGTACTGTGAACAGCAACGGTCCTACGACACTCCCCTGCGGCACACCTGAAATCACTCTTACTTCGGAAGACTTCTCTCCATTGCGTTCTGTTAGGTGGGAACTCTTCAAACCAATCACATAATTGGTCTGATAGTCCGTACGCTACGCTCTTACTTTGTTCATTAAACGACTGTGGGAAACTGTATCGAACAATGGCCCAGCGTTGAAATTTGCAGCAGTTTGAGGAAGGGTTGTACTTCTGTCACGTTGAACTATTGTCTTCAGTCGTCATTGGTCCCGTTCTTGCATGATTTTTTCCCAGCCGCAGCGATGTTGGAGATTTGATGTTTTGCCAGATTACTGCTATTCGTGGTACACTCGTGAAATGGTCGCACGGGAAAATCCCCACTTCATCGCTACCTCGGAGATGCTGTGTCCCATCGCTCGTGCGCCGACTATAACACCACGTTCAAACTTACTTATCTTGATAACCTGCCATTGTAGAAGTAGTAACAACTGCGCCAGACACTTCTTGTCTTATATAGGCATTGACGACCGTAGCGCCGTATTCTGTCCGTTTACGTATCTCTGTACCAGTTTCTTTGGCACTTCAGTGTATATGTCGACGTAGATGGCGGTGTACGGGTGCGTAGGCGTAAGAGAAAGTGCACAGTGTTTCCAGCTGCCTGTCAGCGTCAGGCGAGATGATGCAGCTGCTTAGAGTGGTCCCAAGTAGCGTCTTCCTGCCGGCGTCTGCACGCGTCACGCCAGCCGTCAGTTAACACGTCCGACTGTTGCATCGTCTCGCCGTGCAGTGACTAGAACCTACCTCGTGGACACCTCGCGAAATGTCGACAAGCACTACTCAGGTGTCACCAATATAATCGTGTGCACAAATGCTTAGTCATACACCACAGAAACTACCTTCCCGAAAGCACGACTGAGAAGAAAAAAATGCTGGCTAAATATTGTTACAGACTCATAACATAATTAGCTTTCTGTTAACCTGTTGCGTGAATTTCGCACTAGATCTGAAGTTCGGATTGTAACACACTTCTATACGGAAAATTAATCGAGGACATTTTATTGAAATACTCCCTCCTGAATTGCTCTGCACCCGCGTAACATTTTTGCTTAGCTCAGTGATGGTGACAGAATCTACTATAGTGAAGTTTTAACGATCACCACGGAACAACAAAGTTAAGTAGTGTTTTGTTTGTTTACAAACACGTCTGCGTTTCTGGTTGACACTTTTTATTTAGGGACAACTGACAATTTTTGCACCAAACATTTATCTTATCTAACTCGTTTTGGAATTGATTTTGATCTTCTGATGACTTTATTAGACCATAAATGACAGTATCATTTGCAAACAACCTAAGACATCGGCTCAGATTGTCTCCTATATCGTTAATAAAGAACACCAGAGGGCCTACAACACTACCTTGGGAAACGCCAGAAATCGCTTCTGTTTTACTCGAAGACCTTTCAGTTGCTACCACTGTAACCTCTCCGACAGGAAATCTCGAATCCAGTCGCATAACGGAGGTGATATTGCATAAAGACGCAATATGATTACAAACCACTTGAGAGGTATGGTTTCGAAAGACTTCTGGAAACCCAGAAATACGGAATCAATTTGAAATTCCTTGTCGATAGCACTCAGCGCTTCGTGTGAGTAAAGAGATAGTTGTGTTTCACAAGAACGATGTTTTCTAAATCCGTGTTGACTGTGTGTCAATAGACCGTTCTCTTCAAGGTGATTTATAATGTTCGAACACAATATATGCTCCAAAATCCTGCCTCATATCGACGTTAATGATGTGCGCGTGTAATTAAGTGGATCAATCCTGTTGCCTTTCTTGAATATTGGTGTGACCTGTTCTACTTTCCAGTCTTTGGGTACGGATGTTTCGCCGAGCGAGCGGTTGTAAATGGTTGCGAAGCATGTAGCTATTGCGCCAGCGTACTCCGAAAGGAACCTAACTGGTATACAATATGAACCTGAAGACTTGTTTTTGTTAATGGAGTTACGTTGCTTCACTAGTCCAAGGATATCTACTCCTAAGTTACGTTGCCAACTGTTGTTGATTCGAATTCTGGAATATTTACTTCGTCTTCTTTGGTGAAGGAATTTCAGAAGGCTGTATTTTGTAACTCTCCTTTAGCAGCACTGCCATCGACATTGTCAATAGAACTTGACTGTAATTTTGGATGAGCATCTCAACTGGACGGAGAATACAGTCGCAGTGTGCCGGAAGATGTCCGCTTGTCTCTATGCCTTCAAAAAGTTTCGGAACGTATTTCCACATAACTTGACACGCCAGCTCGTGCAAGTCCTCGTTCTACCGTACCTCCACTATTGTGATGTAATTCAACAAGGCATGAGTTGTGAAAACAAAAGACGGTTAGAACTAACCATGAATGCCTGTGTGCGTTACACCTGCAACATTCGCCGATATGATCATGTTAGTGCTTTTACACCTGAAACATTCGCCGATATGGTCATGTTAGTGCTTCATACTCCCAGCTATGGTGGCTGCGGCAGGACAAATTGCGTGACTACCACACTCTATATCTACTTCACCGACTCCTCGTCGCGCAAGCACCCCAGTACCTTGCTTCAGAGATTAAACACCTTTCATGCCATCATAATCGAAACACGAGGTCACTCTTATTTGGTATCCTAACTGTGCCCACTCACAAAACAAAAGCTTTTGCAGGCTCCTTCTCAGTTGCCGCTGTCCGCCTCTGGAACAAACTGCCCCTTACCTAGCGCAAAATTCAATCACCTGCTGCTTTTAAGAAGAAGCTAAAGCATTTCCTACTATCATCCTCATAACGTTTTCCATAAAGTTAATGTACAAGGCCAATCCTCTCCACTGTCAAATAGCAAAGCGTGTCTCCTATCTTGCTCCTTTCTCTTCTTCCTCTTCATCTATCTCTACTATCCACGCAATCTTCTTTTCCTTTATATTTCCTTAACTATGTTTCACCATGTCTCTACTCTTCTCCTCCCTTCACCAGCAGTCTCCCTCATACTTCCTGCTGCTAGCACTCCTATCTACAATCTGTCTCTTTCATAATGTCTAATTATAATAGTACTTATCATCTACGAATATAAACTCTATATGTATATATTTTTTCCAAGTGTGCCTTTGTAATTTTTTATTTCACTTTTTGTACTAGATGTAGTTTAACATGCCAACGAAAACATATGAATGTAAAATAAGTAGAATGCCTGGTTAGATGTAAGAGAGGGCCCGATGGCCCTAATCTTGCCAGGTTCAATAAATAAATAAATAGTTTCCATTGCTGTCGCCAGAGAAAGTATTGATTGTGTCTTGTCACTGGTATTCTTTACTTACTACCAGAATATCTTTGGATTTTCTGCCAGGTTTCGAGATAAAGTTTCGTGATGGAAACTGCTATTAGCATCCCGCATTGAAAACCGCGCTAAATTTGGAGCTTTTGTAAAAAATCGCCAATTTTGGGGATTTCACATTCTCCAGACTGTCATATGTAGACAATGAAACGTTTTTGGAGTGTTGAAACATTTATTTCTGCAGCTAATTCCATTTTAGCTGTTACACATGCATTTAAGATAATCTATCACAAAAGGACAAGGTTTTTGTCGTCATTTCACGTGATTCTCCCGCCCGAAATTAAGAATGCGAAATTTTATTTTTTTGGAGGTGTTAATTACAACTGCATGATAGAAGACGTAGGTCTGCAATTTGCGCAACACTGCAAAGTGTGTGCTAAAATGATTTTACTTTTGAGCCATCGGTCTTCTGACAGGTCTGATGCGGCCCCGCAGCAACCCCTTCCTCTCGGAGTAGCACTTGCACCACCAACGTCCTTAATTATTTGCTGAATATATTAAAGTCTCTGTTCCCCTATAGCTATTACCCTCTACAGCTCCCTCAAGTGCCAAAGAGGTTATTCCTTGATGTAACAAATGTCCTGTCATCCTATCCCTTCTTTTGATCAGCGTTTTCCACACTTTGCAGTCTTAACTTATTCTGCGGAGAACCTCATTTTTTAAAATCTTGTGCACCTAATTCTCAACATCGTGTCCTATCATCCTGACCCTTCTTCTTATCAGTATTCGCCACAAGTTGCTTTCCTAACTGATTTTTACCTTATGTCCACCTATTTTCAATATCCTTCTATGGCCCCACATCTCGTAAGCTTCGATCTCTTCTTTCCCGGTTTTTAGCGTCACACGTTTTAAGAATTTTTTCGTTCTATTTAAGGATGGACCGTGTGATAAATGTACTTCTGGCACGTGTGGTTGCAACATATCCCACAAAATTCCCCATTTGCGAATACTTTGTTT
The DNA here is from genome assembly GCF_023864275.1 of Schistocerca cancellata. NCBI lineage: Eukaryota > Metazoa > Arthropoda > Insecta > Orthoptera > Acrididae > Schistocerca > Schistocerca cancellata. The sequence goes on along the minus strand of NC_064631.1, from coordinate 640,387,928 downwards.
CTCCGTTTGTTGTTCCTTTCCTCTTTATCAGACAGGCAGCTAAAATGGTGGCAAAAATAAAACTGTCCCTTCTTATTTCAATTTTTCAGGACAAAACGGAAAGAAACGAGAATTAAATTCCGCATGAACACTGTGGTATTTTATGGACTTGCAGACTTGAGACATGGGGGGAAATATCAGCATGTAGAGTAAAATCAGGATGACGCTACGGCTCTAAAATAAACAAAGGGGGGCATTTCCACGTCTTATTTAGACATAGCTTTCCACCAACCAAAAAGAGCCAGGCTGCAGTAATTGCAAATTCTGCCAACTTCTGCAAAACTGTTCAGGTGTTAAGTGAACTGCTGAACGAATGGTCGACAGAATCAAGGTGTTCCACGTTTACTATTACTGACTTCTACAGATTTTAGATGGGTCTTTGTAGTTTCTATAGGCACAGTTAAGAGGGCATGCTTAGGATTGTCGCCAGAGTAGTTCAGCTGATTGTCAAGTGGAATGGACATTTGTGGTGAACAAGGGTGCCACGAAAAACAATGGAGATTGCGCATGTAAGCGTGGATGCTGCGTAATACGCGTTTGTGTGCGCGCGTCTCTCTGTCCCTCTCCCCCCCCCCCCTCTCTCTCTCTCTCTTTCTCTCTCTGCGTGTGTGTGTGTGTGTTTGAGAGAGAGAGACAGGGACAGGGAGGGAGACGGAGGGAGGGAGGGAGGGAGGGAGGGAGAGGGAGGGAGGGAGGGAGGGGGAGAGAGAATTTTAGGATTCAGCACTAAAAGTAGCGAACTCAGTACTCACTTTCCATTCGTCCCCCTCCCCCTCTCCCCACCCCCCGAAAAGTAAGATAATTAGGAACAAATATGCAAAACGTTATATCTAACACAATAGGATACACAATAAAATAATCTGTCCCATTGAATTTGACCAGTCTTACAATAAAGGGGTAAGACATACTCTACCCGTAATTACACACTCCTGGAAATGGAAAAAAGAACACACTGACACCGGTGTGTCAGACCCACCATACTTGCTCCGGACACTGCGAGAGGGCTGTACAAACAATGATCACACGCACGGCACAGCGGACACACCAGGAACCGCGGTGTTGGCCGTCGAATGGCGCTAGCTGCGCAGCATTTGTGCACCGCCGCCGTCAGTGTCAGCCAGTTTGCCGTGGCATACGGAGCTCCATCGCAGTCTTTAGCACTGGTAGCATGCCGCGACAGCGTGGACGTGAACCGTATGTGCAGTTGACGGACTTTGAGCGAGGGCGTATAGTGGGCATGCGGGAGGCCGGGTGGACGTACCGCCGAATTGCTCAACACGTGGGGCGTGAGGTCTCCACAGTACAGCGATGTTGTCGCCAGTGGTCGGCGGAAGGTGCACGTGCCCGTCGACCTGGGACCGGACCGCAGCGACGCACGGATGCACGCCAAGACCGTAGGATCCTACGCAGTGCCGTAGGGGACCGCACCGCCACTTCCCAGCAAATTAGGGACACTGTTGCTCCTGGGGTATCGGCGAGGACCATTCGCAACCGTCTCCATGAAGCTGGGCTACGGTCCCGCACACCGTTAGGCCGTCTTCCGCTCACGCCCCAACATCGTGCAGCCCGCCTCCAGTGGTGTCGCGACAGGCGTGAATGGAGGGACGAATGGAGACGTGTCGTCTTCAGCGATGAGAGTCGCTTCTGCCTTGGTGCCAATGATGGTCGTATGCGTGTTTGGCGCCGTGCAGGTGAGCGCCACAAACAGGACTGCATACGACCGAGGCACACAGGGCCAACACCCGGCATCATGGTGTGGGGAGCGATCTGCTACACTGGCCGTACACCACTGGTGATCGTCGAGGGGACACTGAATAGTGCACGGTACATCCAAACCGTCATCGAACCCATCGTTCTACCATTCCTAGACCGGCAAGGGAACTTGCTGTTCCAACAGGACAATGCACGTCCGCATGTATCCCGTGCCACCCAACGTGCTCTAGAAGGTGTAAGTCAACTACCCTGGCCAGCAAGATCTCCGGGTCTGTCCCCCATTGAGCATGTTTGGGACTGGATGAAGCGTCGTCTCACGCGGTCTGCACGTCCAGCACGAACGCTGGTCCAACTGAGTCGCCAGGTGGAAATGGCATGGCAAAGCCGTTCCACAGGACTACATCCAGCATCTCTACGATCGTCTCCATGGGAGAATAGCAGCCTGCATTGCTGCGAAAGGTGGATATACACTGTACTAGTGCCGACATTGTGCATGCTCTGTTGCCTGTGTCTATGTGCCTGTGGTTCTGTCAGTGTGACCATGTGATGTATCTGACCCCAGGAATGTGTCAATAAAGTTTCCCCTTCCTGGGACAATGAATTCACGGTGTTCTTATTTCAATTTCCAGGAGTGTAAAACAACAGTAAAAGGGCAACAAGAAAACCCACAATAATGTATCTTAATGCAGAATACCAAGGTCTAAGATATGTCCAACCAACGCCAACACTCTATTAACACTTCACAAGCAGTTACACCCCCCCATGAACCATGGACCTTGCCGTTGGTGGGGAGGCTTGCGTGCCTCAGCGATACAGATAGTCATACCGTAGGTACAACCATAACGGAGGGGTATCTGTTGAGAGGCCAGACAAACGTTTGGTTCCTGAAGAGGGGCAGCAGCCTTTTCAGTAGTTGCGAGGGCAACAGTCTGGATGATTGACTGATCTGGCCTTGTAACAATAACCAAAACGGCTTTGCTGTGCTGGTACTGCGAACGGCTGAAAGCAAGGGGAAACTACGGCCGTAATTTTTCCCGAGGGCATGCGGCTTTACTGTATGATTAAATGATGATGGCGTCCTCTTGGGTAAAATATTCCGGAGGTAAAATAGTCCCCCATTCGGATCTCCGGGCGGGGACTACTCAAGAGGATGTCGTTATCAGGAGAAAGAAAACTGGCGTTCTACGGATCGGAGCGTGAAATATCAGATCCCTTAATCAGGCAGGTAGGTTAGAAAATTTAAAAAGGGAAATGGATAGGTTAAAGTTATATATAGTGGGAATTAGTGAAGTTCGGTGGCAGGAGGAACAAGACTTTTGGTCAGGTGAATACAGGGTTATAAATACAAAATCAAATAGGGGCAATGCAGGTGTAGGTTTAATAATGAATAAAAAATAGGAGTATGGGTAAGCTACTACAAACAGCATAGTGAACGCATTATTGTGGGCCTAGATAGACACAAAGCCCACACCTACTACAGTAGTACAAGTTTATATGCCAACTAGCTCTGCAGATGGCGAAGAAATTGAAGAAATGTATGATGAAATAAAAGAAATTATTCAGATAGTGAAGGGAGACGAAAATTTAATAGTCATGGGTGACTGGAATTCGAGTGTAGGAAAAGGGAGAGAAGGAAACGTAGTAGGTCAATATGGATTGGGACTAAGAAATGAAAGAGGAAGCCGCCTGGTAGAATTTTGCACAGAGCACAACTTAATCATAGCTAACACTTGGTTTAAGAATCATGATAGAAGGTTGTATTCATGGAAGAACCCTGAAGATACTAAAAGGTATCAGATAGATTATATAATGGTAAGACAGAGATTTAGGAACCAGGTTTTAAACTGTAAGACATTTCCAGGGGCAGATGTAGACTCTGACCACAATCTATTGGTTATGACCTGTAGATTGAAACTGAAGAAACTGCAAAAAGGTGGGAATTTAAGGAGATGGGACCTGTATAAACTGAAAGAACCAGACGTTGTACAGAGTTTCAGGGAGAGCATAAGAGAACAATTGACAGGAATGGGGGAAAGAAATACAGTAGAAGAAGAATGGGTAGCTCTGAGGGATGAAGTAGTGAAGGCAGCAGAGGATCAAGTAGGTAAAAAGACGAGGGCTAGTAGAAATCCTTGGGTAACAGAAGAAATATTGAATTTAATTGATGAAAGGAGAAAATATAAAAATGCAGTAAATGAAGCAGGCAAAAAAGAATACAAACGTCTCAAAAATGAGATCGACAGGAAGTGCAAAATGGCTAAGCAGGCATGGCTAGAGGACAAATGTAAGGATGTAGAGGCTTATCTCACTAGGGGTAAGATAGATACTGCCTACAGGAAAATTAAAGAGACCTTTGGAAATAGGAGAACCACTTGTATGAACATCAAGAGCTCAGATGGAAACGCAGTTCTAAGCAAAGAAGGGAAAGCAGAAAGGTAGGGCCGGCCGGGGTGGCCGTGCGGTTCTGGGCGTTACAGTCTGGAGCCGAGCGACCGCTACGGTCGCCGGTTCGAATCCTGCCTCGGGCATGGATGTGTGTGATGTCCTTAGGTTAGTTAGGTTTAATTAGTTCTAAGTTCTAGGCGACTGATGACCTCAGAAGTAAAGTCGCATAGTGCTCAGAGCCATTTGAACCATTTGAACCAGAAAGGTAGAAGGAGTATACAGAGGGTCTATACAAGGGCGATGTACTTGAGGACAATATTATGGAAATGGAAGAGAATGTAGATGAAGATGAAATGGGAGATACCATACTGCGTGAAGAGTTTGACAGAGCACTGAAAGACCTGAGTCGAAACAAGGCCCCCGGAGTAGACAACATTCCATTGGAACTACTGACGGCCTTGGGAGAGCCAGTCCTGACAAAACTCTACCATCTGGTGAGCAAGATGTATGAAACAGGCGAAATACCCTCAGACTTCAAGAAGAACATAATAATTCCAATCCCAAAGAAAGCAGGTGTTGACAGATGCGAAAATTACCGAACAATCAGTTTAATAAGCCACAGCTGCAAAATACTAACACGAATTCTTTACAGACGAATGGAAAAACTAGTAGAAGCCGACCTCGGGGAAGATCAGTTTGGATTCCGTAGAAATACTGGAACACGTGAGGCAATACTGACCTTACGACTTATCTTAGAAGAAAGATTAAGGAAAGGCAAACCTAAGTTTCTAGCATTTGTAGACTTGGAGAAAGCTTTTGACAATGTTGACTGGAATACTCTCTTTCAAATTCTAAAGATGGCAGGGGTAAAATACAGGGAGCGAAAGACTATTTACGATTTGTACAGAAACCAAATGGCAGTTATAAGAGTCGAGGGACATGAAAGGGAAGCAGTGGTTGGGAAGGGAGTAAGACAGGGTTGTAGCCTCTCCCCAATGTTATTCAATCTGTATATTGAGCAAGCAGTAAAGGAAACAAAAGAAAAATTCGGAGTAGGTATTAAAATCCATGGAGAAGAAATAAAAACTTTGAGGTTCGCCGATGACATTGTAATTCTGTCAGAGGCAGCAAAGGACTTGGAAGAGCAGTTGAACGGAATGGATGGTGTCGTGAAGGGAGGATATAAGATGAACATCAACAAAAGCAAAACGAGGATAATGGAATGTAGTCGAATGAAGTCGGGTGATGTTGAGGGTATTAGATTAGGAAATGACGCACTTAAAGTAGTAAAGGAGTTTTGCTATTTGGGGAGCAAAATAACTGATGATGGTCGAAGTAGAGAGGATATAAAATGTAGACTGGCAATGGCAAGGAAAGCGTTTCTGAAGAAGAGAAATTTGTTAACATCGAGTATAGATTTAAGTGTCAGGAAGTCATTTCTGAAAGTATTTGTATGGAGTGTAGCCATGTATGGAAGTGAAACATGGACTGTAAATAGTTTGGACAAGAAGAGAACAGAAGCTTTCGAAATGTGGTGCTACAGAAGAATGCTGAAGATTAGATGGGTAGATCACATAACTAATGAGGAAGTATTGAATAGGATTGGGGAGAAGAGAAGTTTGTGGCACAACTTGACCAGAAGAAGGGATCGGTTGGTAGGACATGTTCTGAGGAATCAAGGGATCACCAATTTAGTATTGGAGGGCAGCGTGGAGGGTAAAAATCGTAGGGGGAGACCGAGAGATGAATACACTAAGCAGATTCAGAAGGATGTAGGTTGCAGTAGGTACTGGGAGATGAAGAAGCTTGCACAGGATAGAGTAGCATGGAGAGCTGCATCAAACCAGTCTCAAGACTGAAGACCACAACAACAACAAGCAGTTACAAGAGAACGAGAAGCACCATTCGAAAACACCAGGCCAAGTTACCCTCTGCTCGGCACAATAAGTGAGAATAACAAAATAGTGACTACCAGCTACAGGAAGAGATTAAAATTTCATTTTTCAAACTTTAATACACCACACTGCAGCGGCCGCACCGTATTTGAAAATTGTGATCTCTCGGTAATTTAAATTGGCCGACCCAGTCACACTCGTCTGCACTACAATGCCGTGCTGACCACGAAAAGCACGACTTTCTTTAATCGTCGTAACCGGAATCAAACTGTGGCTAACAGCCCTGTTCTCTGTCCTTTGGTTCCATGAAGCCAAGTATCGTCTTCTTCTCAAGACAGGAACGAAGCCCATATTCACAGTAAGCCACCGCCCGCACTGAAGCCAAGTCCACTAGGCTGCCTCGCTGATGTTCACTTTATAAAACTTCTAAGACACTACGCATACTTTAATGACATAAAGGTACAGGGTGTTTCAAAAATGACCGGTATATTTGAAACGGCAATAAAAACTAAACGAGCAGCGATAGAAATACACCGTTTGTTGCAATATGCTTGGGACAACAGTACATTTTCAGGCGGACAAACTTTCGAAATTACAGTAGTTACAATTTTCAACAACAGATGGCGCTGCAAGTGATGTGAAAGATATAGAAGACAACGCATTCTGTAGGTGCGCCATTCTGTATGTCGTCTTTCTGCTGTAAGCGTGTGCTGTTCACAACGTGCAAGTGTGCTGTAGACAGCATGGTTTAATCCTTAGAACAGAGGATTTTTCTGGTGTTGGAATTCCACCGCCTAGAACACAGTGTTGTTGCAACAAGACGAAGTTTTCAACGGAGGTTTAATGTAACCAAAGGACCGAAAAGCGATACAATAAAGGATCTGTTTGAAAAATTTCAACGGACTGTGAACGTGACGGATGAACGTGCTGGAAAGGTAGGGCGACCGCGTACGGCAACCACAGAGGGCAACGCGCAGCTAGTGCAGCAGGTGATCCAACAGCGGCCTCGGGTTTCCGTTCGCCGTGTTGCAGCTGCGGTCCAAATGACGCCAACGTCCACGTATCGTCTCATGCGCCAGAGTTTACACCTCTATCCATACAAAATTCAAACGCGGCAACCCCTCAGCGCCGCTACCATTGCTGCACGAGAGACATTCGCTAACGATATAGTGCACAGGATTGATGACGGCGATACGCATGTGGCCAGCATTTGGTTTACTGACGAAGCTTATTTTTACCTGGACGGCTTCGTCAATAAACAGAACTGGCGCATATGGGGAACCGAAAAGCCCCATGTTGCAGTCCTATCGTCCCTGCATCCTCAAAAAGTACTGGTCTGGGCCGCCATTTCTTCCAAAGGAATCATTGGCCCATTTTTCAGATCCGAAACGATTACTGCATCACGCTATCTGGACATTCTTCGTGAATTTGTGGCGGTACAAACTGCCTTAGACGACACTGCGAACACCTCGTGGTTTATGCAAGATGGTGCCCGGTCACATCGCACGGCCGACGTCTTTAATTTCCTGAATGAATATTTCGATGATCGTGTGATTGCTTTGGGCTATCCGAAACATACAGGAGGCGGCGTGGATTGGCCTCCCTATTCGCCAGACATGAACCCCTGTGACTTCTTTCTGTGGGGACACTTGAAAGACCAGGTGTACCGCCAGAATCCAGAAACAATTGAACAGCTGAAGCAGTATATCTCATCTGCATGTGAAGCCATTCCGCCAGACACGTTGTCAAAGGTTTCGGGTAATTTCATTCAGAGACTACGCCATATTATTGCTACGCATGGTGGATATGTGGAAAATATCGTACTATAGAGTTTCCCAGACCGCAGCGCCATCTGTTGTTGAAAATTGTAACTACTGTAATTTCGAAAGTTTGTCTGCCTGAAAATGTACTGTTGTCCCAAGCATATTGCAACAAACGGTGTATTTCTATCGCTGCTCGTTTAGTTTTTATTGCCGTTTCAAATATACCGGTCATTTTTGAAACACCCTGTAAGACTCACGAAGTATTTAAATGTGTTAACAGAATCTTCCGTCGGTTCTTAGTAGAACAACATTATAATAAATGAAAAGCACCAGTTTGCTTTTGTTCTACAATATTGTTATGCAGAACAAAAGCAAACTGGTGCTTTTCATTTGTTATTTAAATGTTATTGAATGTCTTGGTGATATTTGCTGTGATCACAAAAGCATAAAATAAAACATTTGTCTGTAGGAGTTTTTCCATATACGTGATTAAATAATCATAGTATAATGTTAAATAACTCGCAAACAATTTTTTATGGATGAAAACGAATAAATAAAACGTATTTAATAAAACAAACTTGAACTGAATATTAAGGAAGCAGAACAAGTAGGCGCAGATCTTCTTCGGGACAGGTGACTAGCACGTAGCTTAGAATTTCTTCCTTCTTTTCGGCTTCAGATTTTGAAACTGTTTTATCAGTATCAATATCTTTAGCTATTCCGTGTTTTATTAACTAACTGATAAATCAAACAGTCGAGCTTGAGTTATAGTGGACCCAAAATAATTCTTAATTAATTTGACTTTTGAGAAAAAGAATTCTGGTGCATAACGCTATCAAAACACACAAAGTTAATAAAAATCTTAGCGCCAAAATAAAGTTAGGAACATTTTCGGAAAGATCTTCTTAGTCTTGAAATCTGTGCAAGGATACCGTCTTCAAAAATCTCATGATAATTGTCAACTGATTTTCGTATAATCGCGGGAAGTTACGTTTCTGAAGTTTCGATCAAATGACTAGAAAAAAAGCATCCGATATACATTACATGGTTTTGTAACGTGTATCGATTTCTTGTAGAAAGCTGTCGATGCACTATTAACATTGACATTCTCGGTTCACAGCGTTCTGTGAAGTACGGCCTGGAAATGCGAGTTTAGGAACCTCTAGATAGCGTCTGTCAGCTCTTCTACCTGCCAGGTAAGGGGATTAGTGGACCATTCCTCGACCCTTTCTGGGTGTAAATATCGCAGGGCGTAAATTTCAGTGGGCGCAGTTTTTGGTATGTTCCTCGCTGAAACAGCACGCCGCTCCACGCCTTCTGGCGCTGTGCGCCAGTATTTTACTGTTCCAGGCACGCTTTGCGGTGGCACGGCGCAACACCAATGCTGGCGCCAGGGCCAATCGAGGCAGGAATACCACGGTGCGTGAATCGGTAATTCATGGCACAGTATAATTAAACTTACGGAGATAACATTCACTCTCAACAGTAGATAATTCAGTAACAATTTAATGTGCTTTCTGTGAGCACAACGAGTGAAATTTCGTGGGAACACCAACAATTGACGGTAGACTTGGTCACAATCTAGCTGTATTTAGTGGAGCAATAATTTTACTATACAACTATATTAATGAAAGTGCTGTCAGTCTGTGTGTCCATACAAGAATACATTAAAAAGTTTGGCAGAACGTCACGAATCATTGTTTGACTGTGTCTGTGAATGACATTTGCTGTTTCCGCCACCCTAAGAACTTTCATTCCCTCCAGTTACAGTTATGTGGATTCATATGTTCAGTAATAGTGCTTCTATGTTGAAAAAAAATATCTCATGGTTAAAACTATAATTGTAATATTATCAGTCTTTTGTGCCCAGCAGCACATTTTGCAATTTCTCTCCAAGACTGCCCCAACGCAATATTTGGGGAAGTGATGATAGGCCGAGGTGAACGTAATATATGACAATTTACTTTTTTTGTAGGCTGTTTGAGCTGTGTTTACGAGGATATCCCATGTTCCTCGGATTGTGTGGACATCACAGTAGCTCACCACAACCTTCTATTTTTGACCAGGTGTATTGGAACTTATATCCCATGCACAATTTGTTCAATGTGCATAGTCATTGTTATATCGAGGGGTTTGTGTGGTAAACTATGTGAGAAACGTCCAGACGTGTATCCATAGGTGGAGGAGGTCGGTATGAGGTTCATGATATCTGTGTCCCCCTCTCCCACACCCCCCATCCCCCTTCGGAAGACCATTTTACTAAAAATATTTATGTTTTTACGAAAATTAATTTTCAAATTTTTAACTTTCGGAGAACAAAGTAGCATGAAAACTAAGACTGTCGAAAATGGCAAGGGATTGTAGACAATTACAATTTACACCTGGTACTTATCAGCGCCTTTCCTGTGGGCTAAGTGAAGTGGATTGGGTTGAGACCTCACCGGCCTCTGAAAGCTATTTCAGCCAGGAAAAGGCGTCCATTCACCGACTGATCATACTTGCTGCCAACGGCAAATCCGGCACGGTTCCTGAGTCAACAAGTAGAAAGGCTAAAAACAAGAAGTTGAGAGAGGCATGACAAGGGGGAGGGGGGGCAAGGGGGGGGGGGGAGAGGAAGACTCTCTACTGAGGGAAAAAAAAGGAAGATTGGTTTACCCGAACGCAGTCTAAAACGACTGAAAGAATCAGCCTTTCCCTCATTTAAACATTCACAAATTAGTGCTAAGTGAAAGACTGGTAATGGTGAGGGTACACTTAGATTTTTTACGTAATGAAGTTGTCAAATTTGTGAACGTTTATTATTATTACAGTTCTTAAAATAATTACAAGACGCTTGCACTCTTCAAATTACTGCACGAATACTTTGCAAATGATGCTAGGAAGCTGTGTCTGAAGTGATGTACTAATCATTGATGTAAGCACATTATTATATTAAAACAACTTTTATAATTCTGTTGTTGTTATTATTAAAATCGGGATCACTTGTAGCTTGTTAAAAGTGGGAGCGATGGCAACTTATATTGTGGGGGAGGGATAATAAACTGTGACCTCTCCCCCCCCCCCTCCCGCGCTCCCCCAACATCCGAAGCTCCCGTTTAGAAAATACAGTACACAAATATTTAAAATACGCTCAAACAGAACAAAGTTTATACGGTTGACATCCATTAGGTTAATTGACAACTGCAGCGACGGGAAGTGGATCCATCCAGAAAGTTAAAACAAATGTGGCAAATCGTGAAAACAGTGGATGCCCTCGATAAAGGATTAATGCTAGGCAAGATACAGCTCTTAATAAATTTTCAGTGTTTACCAATTTTTGTCTCATTTAACCAATTGTACCTTACTTTTCATTACAAATGAAGGATATCGCGATCACCGTTATAATTTAACATTACTTTGTATAATCTTTGGCCCCTATTGTTCAATCTTTACATTGAAGAAACGATGATGGAAATAAAAGGCTCAAGAGTGCGATTAAAATTCGGGATGAAGGACGGAAGGATGTCAAAGATAATGTTGCCTGACGTTACTGTCATCCTCTGTCAAACTAAAGAAGAATTACAGAATGTGTTGAACGGGAAGCACAGTCTAATGAGTACAGAAGATGAATTGAAACTAAACCGAAGAAATACGGAAGGAATGAGGAGCAGCAGAAGTAAGATTAGCAATAAACTTAATATCACTGTTGGGGACCAGAAAGTAGGGGAAGTTAAGGAATTCTGCTGCCTTGGAAGCAAAGCAATGCACAACGGAAGAAGCAAGGAGGACATAAAAAACAGACTAGGACAGAAAAAGATGGAATTCCTGGACAAAAGGTGTCTACCCTCTATCAAACATCTGAAAGCGTACATTTGGAGCACAACATTGCATGGTAGTGAATAGTGGACTGTGGTAAAACCAGAAAAGAAAAGAATCGAACCGTTCAAGATGTGTTGCTACAGAAGTATGTTAAAAATTAGGTGGAATGATAAGGAATGAAGAGGTTCTCTACGGAACAGTCAAAGTAACGAAGATATGGAAACCATTGACAAGAAAGAGCAGCAGGATATTGGACATGTGTTAAGACATCCTGGATCACCTTCCTTGGTACTAGAAGGATCTGTAGAGTGTAAAACCTGGAGGGTAAGACAGTGATTAAAACAAATCCAACAAGTAATTGAAGATGTAGTGTGCAAGTGATCATGAAGCATAAAGAAGTTAGCCAAGAGAAGAATTCGTGGCAGACCGCAGTGAATCAATCTTCATTATGATTAACAGGGTTACGTTTCAATATCTGCTTTAATACTTATAACCTGTAATGGAACTGGGTATTCTGGCACCTTTATTTAGTAGTGAAAATCTGATTTATCGTGAATCCCTAGTGATTGATACAAATTTGTCACTTGCATTGAAGTCGTGTATCTGAAATTTCATGGTGCTGTTACGCTCTATATTTACATTTATCATTTTTTTACTAGCGATTATTCAGTCACAGATTATTCTTGTGGCATCAGAATTTACTATTTTAAGTTTCCAGTTTGTTTTGTACGCAGTGCTTTCATATTAGACCAATTACAACTTTGTATATGTACTTCAAAATAAAGAAGTTAACGTTTTAAGTGAATTTAGAGGTCACTGAACCATAATGTGATGATAATTATCAGCCTTTCTGTTTACGTTTGTTTAATGTACCGTATTTAAAAATTTGTATTATTTGAAATTACTTCAGCATTATCAATACCTTATAATTTTCTAAACTTCATATTTGGGGCGTTTGATGTAAAATAACGGTATCAGTTACTTATTGTCAGTAAAATAAAATTGAAACTTGATTGATTATAATAGCAAGTGTGTGGTTATGAGCCAAAACTGGCTTCAGTATGAAGTATCATCTCAGTTAGTACAAGAGTACTGGAAATGTAAAGTTTTCGATTAAATTCCCCACCTAACTGGGGAACTGGTTAAGTTATTGTTACATACGAATGTTGGCAAATGTGCAACTGAAGTCAATATAATGCTAATTGTGATTAATTTTTATTAAAATTACCCGAAGAAGAACACCTAACTTCATACAAATACATGTAACACAACAGACCCCGCCAGAGCTATGGAAAAAGCAGCAGGACCCACATACTGACCATTGCTGTACGACGCCCTTGCTGATACAGCAATTCAGCAGAGGCCAACTGCTTTTGTGCCACCACTTCCACGTACCACGTACCAGCGACCTGAGACATTGACCAGACCCCCCCCCCCCCCGTGAAGTGTTTGCAGTTTGCTATACAGCAGCGAGACAGCACATGGACATCGCTCACCGACCCTGTCATGTACCTTTCTCCGATGACACACAAAAACGCAGCCTTTCCATAAAGTCCGCATCGAGCAGCTGCATTTGAACTCCAGTCCAGCCGAGTAGGCTGTTATCGGTTTGGCTGGGCTGTTTTGCTTCGCACGCAGAGTGTCGATTGTTGCCACGAGATCTACTGGCGCAGCCATGAAGCAATTACGATGCTGCCGGACTCCAAACGGTTGTCCACTGGCCACTGCCTGCACGCCCAAGCGCGGCAACCAACACCCCACCGCTTCCAAGGCACGAACGGACGACTCATCAGCCCCTTGTCGCTCGTGCCTGCCGCTACTTGATGCAACACCACAGCCAACGATTCAGGTTTCGCCTTCCAGGGCAGCCCTGCCTACCATCACGTCACCAGGACGCGAGCCACAGCCTAAGAGACGTCGCTGCTTGCAGCAGCCATCACAGCTCCAAGCCGGGCTGTGGTCCAGGAGTCGACTTAGCGCCCGGCGTGCCAGATATGTTAGTCTGTGCGCCACTTCCAGGCACTATGGGTGTGCCAGAAGCTGTCTGTTTCGCCTGTCATACCAAGTCGAAATATTAGGAGCCGACGCTAAACTGCGCCAGAGATGGGATGACTGTTAAACTTGAAAGAATTAAAAAAGAACCGCTTGTGTTCACAACATCTCTACAGCTGCTCCCATCCCCCAAACCATGAAAAGAATCCAAGATGCCTCAGTTGGGCGTTGAACCGATTCTGTCAAACAAGAAACCGGCTCCCACTAATCAAGTATCGGTCTATGAACACCTGACCCGCTCCATACGTAACACTTTCGATTGATATTTGTTAGTGTAAGCATTTTTATTTAACGTTTATGACGAAACAAGAAATCACATATTCTAAAGTATCTCATTTTAGGTTCATGGTTCAAATGGCTCTGAGCACTATGGGACTTAACATCTGTGGTCATCAGTCCCCTAGAACTTAGAACTACTTAAACCTAACTAACCTAAGGACATCACACACATCCATGCCCGAAGCAGGATTCGAACCTGCGACCGTAGCAGTCGCGCGGTTCCGGACTGAGCGCCTAGAACCGCGAGACCACCGCGGCCGGCTTTTAGGTTCATGCTATGAGCATATTAGTTGTGTACATGGGCAGGGAAGGGGGAAGAAGGGTGTTGGATTCTGCTTACAACGACAATGTACAGGAGGACGAGCGGTCAGGACCTGTAAGTGGCCATCAAGGGCTGCCGTTAAATGACAGAATAGGAAATTAGTTAAAATGAAGAGAATATATTTCAATGTATGGTATACAAGGGGCGCGCCTAGGTTCGGACGTTACTAGGTTTAGGCCAGTCTAGGAGGTCGAACAACTGAATTATTGTTGGATGACATATGACTCAAGAGATATGACGTCATAAACATTGAGACGCATGAAAAATGCCTCCATCATGCATGAAGTTTTAATACATTTATTCCTTACTACTGAGATGGTCGTATAGACGAGACAAATTAAGGGAATTCCTGACATGTGGCAGCACTTTTGACAGCTTTCGACTGCGAAGTGGAAACGCCTGCAGGCGAAAACCACAGCGGTTTACGGAGCTGTGAAGAGGTATTTCCGAAGAGACTTTTACAAAACCGCGTTTTAGATACGCGAAACAGATGCGCCCAGCGTACTAAAACTGTCCCGGATCACGTTTGTTAATCTGGATACTGTACTTACACATTTGTACATTACACATATTTCTTTGTACGTCTGCTTCATAGTATCAATGGTGTTTTCGCGAGTACATGGAAATGAAATTTTTTCGATATTTCACTACGTACAAAGCAAATTTTTTGTTTGCGTTTGCAATTGAAAACGCAAAAATACCCGGCTAATATCAGGTCTGTTAGCTATTTTCGAAAAAAATGATTATCAATGAAATAAAGATTTTACTTGGCAGCAGCATACTACTGCTTCTTCCAACATTACGATTGTGATCTTAGTAGTGTGCTGGTGTAGTGGGACGAAATTGAAGCGTCACCCATCCACCAGTGTCAGCCCAGTTTGCAGGTGAATATAAGTTTAATTTAGTTTTTGTTTATGTATTTTTGTAATATTTTGTAATGGTTGTGAATTGCCTAAAGTTTTGTATTTTTTTTATGTTTCATGTACGGAGAGGGCGGCGCAACGAACGGAGACAGCATCTTCGCTGCCGCGACCAGAGAGAAAATTGCTGGCCACTATACGTCGCGGGTCGACAGCCAAAGAGCAACAGAAGATCCTGGAACCGAGTTGTTGCGTCGTGCTTCTAAAAACTGATAAATGAAAATATGTAATTTTTTTGTACAACAATGATATCATAGGAAGTTTAATCTTATTGAAAATGTTAGTTTTGTCTCGTCAAGGCTCAGGTTCATGTCTGTATGTAGGAAGATAATAAACTGGTGGATGCTATTAAAGTTGAAATACGTGTTCTGAGGATTTATTTATGAAGAATTATGTGAATGAATTAATAATATATTTGACGAGATTATTGAATTTTGACAGTGTTCATCGCGACTTTGAATCTTAAAGTTTATTTAATGTGATTCTAATATCGATTAAATCAAGATAAAGTGTATCAATATAATTTCTGAGGAGAAACAAACGACGTCAAAAAAACTGAAAAGTTCACGCAAACCAATTGGCCCGAGTGATGTAATTCTGTGCATACGACTCAAATGATGTTTTACAGTTTCGTTCAAGAACCATTCTGAGACAATTTAAAAAGAATATAAATAATTTTGGAGTGGGTTGTAACTGACGTAGGTGACGAAGTCTGCACATGGTCATATGTCGAAAGAAAATCATTTATAAGAAACTTACGTCGTTACACTACACTGGCCGTGACTTTAAGAAGTCTGAAGAATCACATGCATAAGTTGATTAAAAACAGAAATGTATTTCTCTTGAATTCAGACATATTTTTTGTTGACCAGGGATATGGCCGTGTCTTGTAAAAGATTCGGGCTCAGAATGAAGGGGACAACGGAAAGGGAGGCAGTTCATGTTAACTGATGTTGGTGGCCGGTCATGGAATGCAGACCCAGAGGCTCTGCCTCCCAAGAAAGACGTCCGTTCTGCTCGAGGTCTGGATCACAAGAGAGAGAGGCAACCGTGTTCTGCACTGTGAAACGCTCCAGAGTCCACACACGTGACCAGCTTTAACTGGACAGAACTGCCTCGGTTCTGAAAGACAGACAACTTGTATCACGTAGGCACAGCGTAAGTTGCTCTGGGATAAAATTTTTAAAAATATTCCTTGACTGGCTGACACCCTGTACGGTTGGTTTCTAGATACGGTGCATGTGTATCTTGTACTCACTTACGAAATTTGTAAATCTGACACAGTTGGAGGCAATGAAATAATGAGAGCTAAGTCAACACTTTATTTACAAATTGTCATTGAAAACCTCTGAACCCGAATTATGTCTGAATTCAAGAGAAATACATTTCTGTTTTTAATCAACTTATGCACGTGATTCTTCAGATTTCTTTCAGTCACAGCCAGCACACTATTAACATCACAATCGTAGTGTTGGAGGAAGCATTAGTATGCTGCTGACAAGTAAAATCATTATTCCATTGATAATCACTTTTTTTCGAAAATAGCTGACAGACTTGATATTAGCCGGGTATTTTTGCGTTTTCAATTGCAAACGCAAACAAAAAATTAGCTTCGTTCGTAGTGAAATATCGAAAAAATTTCATTTCCATGCACTCGCGAAAACACCATTGATACTATGAAGCAGACGTACAAAGAAATATGTGTACTGTACAAATGTGCAAGTACAGTATCCAAATTAACAAACGTGATCCGGGACAGTTTCAGTACGCTGGGCGCATCTGCTTCGCGTATCTACAACGCGATTTTGTAAACGTCCCTATGGAAATATCTCTTCACAGCTCCGTAAATAGCTATGGTTTTCGCCTACAGGCGTTTGCACTTCACAATCGAAAGCTGTCAAAAGTGCTGCTACATGTCAGGAATTCCCTTAATTTGTCTCGTCTGTACGAGTCTCTCAGTAGTAAGGAATAAATGTATTAAAACTTCATGCATGATTGAGGCATTTTTCATGCGTTTCAGTGTTTATGACGTCATATCTCTTGAGCCATGTGTCATCCAACAATAAAATTTCTTAGGTACATTCCGCGGCATATGTGAACACTGTCTACAACATGTATTGAGAATGTAATTAGTCGAAAAAAATAACAAATTTAATCGCCATGTACAATGTGGCAGTTCTTCACGCATATCGGTGTTTATATGTCATATTTTCTGAACTATGAGTGGTAGCATTATATACTTTTGGACGAACATTTGGCGCCGTATGTGGCTACTGCTTAAGAAATATATTGCGAATACAGTTAGTAGCACATAAGAAATACATTTAAACGACATGCACGATACTGCAGTTTTATACACATCTTATTGTTTGTGACGTCATATCATCTTAACTATGTTAGGTATGTGGTTCTTAACCCATCCTCACAGCGATTACCGCCTGACTGTAAAGGAAACGTGTACCAAGTTTGGTTGAAATGGTTCCGTGGTTTACAGGAGATATGGAACACACACACACACACACACACACACACACACACACACACACACTCGCACGCACGCACACGTATATATCCAATTTTATAATATTTATGAACTAACGAAAAGTTCTTCTAAAGGACCTGTTGCAGAGTGGAGAAGCCTCGATAAGGTAGATTACAGGTGAAATTGAACCAAATTAGATCTTAAAGTTTGTATTTCAAATGCATTTGTACTGACGAGGGAATTATTTCGAATTAAAGTCTGTGACAACCCGCAAGCATACATTCACAATTATCTCGCGAACGACTGCTTTGCGGACTTGAGTTTCCTGGAACGTTATTGCTACTATTATTGTATACCTTTACCAATGTCAGTTTTCGCTACTGAATGTGATACACCAGGTATATATTCTTCATGAGTAATCTGCAGACGGTACCACGAAAGCGAGGTGTGGCTCTATCAACGTCACAAGTAAACAACTTGGTAGATCTCAGCACGGAGCTAGCAGTCTCCAGGAAGAGCATTTGTCGACAGCTAATCTGCCTATTGATGTTAAATAGCCTTGTGTATCAGTTACGGAATGAAAATCAATACAAAGGAAACAAAAGCAATAGCATTAGGGGGAAATAAAAAGATAAAGATAAACCTGAATGGAGAAGAGTTATAACATGTGCAAAGCCTTAAATACTTCGGAAGCAGAATAGAAAGTGAGTGGAAGGACAGCAGAACAATTAAAACGAGAACATCGTGAAGAAAGCATTTTATACGAAAAGGTGAATTTTCTGCAGAAATATGGACAATGAACTGAGGAAAAGGCTAATGAAGTGTTGTATGAGTATTCTAATACATGATGCTGAAACGTGTACACTGAGGAAGAAAGATAAAGCAAGGCTGGAAGCTTCTGAAATGTGGACATAGCTATGATGGAAGGAATAAGAAGTGTGGAGAGAGTGCAAAATGAAGAAGTACTGAGAAGAGTGGGAGAGCAAAGACAGTTACTGGATGTCATAAACAGAAGTAAATCAAACTGTATTGGACATATATTAAGAAAGAAGGAAAGGCTTATAAAAACATTCTTGGAAGGGCATATGGAAGGAAAGAAGAGGCGAAGGAGGAAGAGATTTCAGATCCTGGACGATGTGATGAACGGCAAAACATACAGTACCATTAAGAAGGAAGCATTGGATTACAGGAAATGGAGACGCAAAGTACCTGCTGATATAGCAGAAAACTGATGATACCACATATCCTTATTTTTCATGTACTGTAGTTTAATGGTTTTATGTATAGTTTTATCCACTTGCCGTACACTTTATCGAACGTTTTTTATCATAAGAAAATCACTACTGTGTACACACATTCTAAGTCCTACAGATTATTTTAACGTATTATATAAGGATGTACAGAAAGAGCCTGTGAATAATTATGAGAACCATCGATGCCCAAATCACTTAAGCTGCATTAACAGTCTGTGCAGTGGAACTTACACTGTACTTGATGTCCTCAGTTACAAAGGGGAGAATACTCTAATAAACAGAGGTGTGAGAGTACTGTGTACTTTATCGCCTACTCTTTTAACGTTTACGTGGATTATTTAATGTTAACTTACTATTATATGATGACGATATTGTATAAATGGCAAAACCTCAACTAGGAAAATCAAACCATCTTTTAAACTTAATTGGAAAGTATTGTAATTTTAAGATAGCAGTAAATAAAATTAAGACAATGGCATTCCAAGGGAAATATGCAGAACAAAAATATACCTAACTGAAGATTCCATTGGAAATATCCAGAATAAAACAATACTCTAACTGAAGATTAAATTTTTGGAACAGGTTCAGGACTTCAGTCACTTAGGAAGCTACATTACTTTTAACGAAGATAAGGGTGCAAATAATTATTAAATTACAGAGAGATCAGATTGTATGTCGCACTAGATGCAAAAAATAAAAAAAATACATGAACAGACACAAAAATGATATTTTATAAGGCGTTGGCTGTACCTGTTCTACTGTATGGCAGTCAGATTTAGGTTATGAATGGGGAAGATTTTAGATGTGTTCAGGCGGCTGAAATGAAATTTAGACAATCAGTCAAAGATTGTACTAAGTTGAAAAGGATTCATAACGAAAAGATTAGACAATATAGAATATGTTTTCAGTAAATGACAAAACAGAAGAAAACTGGAAGAAACAATGATTCCAAAAATGCTCTCACAATACAAACCTAAAGGAACATAGGACGGTGAGTTAATTGACGGATGTGAGGTCAGAAGTGGTAAATAGACCTAATCTGTGACTGTCAGAAGACAAAGAAGAAGACACAAGGCTATTTTAAATTTTCACTGTTCTATATTCTAATGGTGTTAAAACAACCACACATTTGTTTTTAATGGTATGCTAAGAACAATTGTGTGATCTTGCCACCGACACCACCTAGCAGTGGATTTTATAAATAATCATCGGCTGTCTCTCACACAGCGCTTTTGCACTGCACGTAGATCCGACAGAATGCAACGTATCCAAAGAAATACACACGAAGTTGGTATGTTGTCCTGTAACTCCAGTAGTTCTTTTTTAAAACGGTTATGTAGTTTGCAACGTCACCTAACGATTTTCTGCGGAGTAATTGCTCTCTAAACAGCATTCCAAACGAGCAAACCAGTGGCAAATTTACCTGATGTTGCTTGCACCATAGGTAACTGTTTAAAAAAGAATAGCTTGATAATGTCGTAGAGGCGAACAGCACACGTCTGCTTTCATGCGCAGGAGCTAACTCGCTGCAAAAAATAATCTGTAACTGCGATCCTGCAGTACAATAGTTTATGCATTGGCTAGAATTGCGAATTCATAAAATACACAGAAACATAAAATAAAAGATACACGAGTAATTTAATAAAAAAGATTCTACTCTAACCTCTGCAATTGATGTAGACGACAGAGAATTACGTTAAATGTTTATTCAAGAAACTACATCTCAAATAAACGGAAAGTGGTTGCACGATTCCCAGTTAAAATACGGAAAGGAAATAGCCTTATCAAATGCAGTGAAGTCGCGTTGAGAACGGTATGAGAATGGTAGCAGAATCCCCAAGCTGAATAGTCAGCATAGACGCGTGAGAACTAAGTCCATTTCATGATCACAACACAAGAAAAATTCATGGTTCAAAATAATTCAGTTTTGAACGTGACGATTTACAAATTAACACACGTGAGATAAAGAGTGGAGACTCATACTCTGTCTATTCCATTTCTGTACTGGAACTGGCAAAAGAGTATTGTAGCGGTTGGTCACTGCCTAGAATACAGGACCGAGTGACTCACATCAGCTCAGACAGGTCTGCCTTTTTCCAGAATTCAAAGTGCCCCCACAGTATTCAACATCTCACGTAAAACTGCCCTCAAAAATTAAAGTCTTATAACAGCTTTATCACCTACACGATCACATAACATTCATTACCACAGACAGTCTGCCTTCTTCAAGCACAAACGTAAAAGCGTCCCGAATCGCTGCCTTAAACGCACCCTGAAAAAGTGTCCGCCTCCACTTGACTTCAGCAGTGTCTACTTTTCAGGTCATGGGTCGCTAGACTTACACACTACTTAAACTAAATTATGCTAAGAACAACACACACACCCATGCCCGAGGGAGGACTCGAACCTCCGACGGCAGAGGCCACGCAATCCGTGACATGGTGCCTCAAACCGCGAGGCACACATCGTTCTTAAGACCTACAGACAAGATTGGACACAACTTGACCACGTCCCGCACTAAACTAATACGTTACAACAGTATTTAAATAAAGAAACGTTCTAAATATATGATCACACTCAGACCACTGTAATAAAAATGAGTTGTCTTTACGAGGGACATTTGAAAAGTCCGTGCAAAAATAAAAAGTACTTACGCGTTTGGGGTAAACCTTTTTTGTTTTTCGACATAGTCTCCTTTTAGACTTATACACTTCGCCCAACGCTGTTGTAATTTGTTGATCCCTTCCGAATACTAGGAATTGTCCAAGTCTGCGAAATAGCTATTAGTTGCAGCAATCACCTCCTCGTTTGAATAAAATCTTTGTCCCGCCAGCCATTTCTTCAAATTCGGGAACAAATAGTAGTCCGAGAGAGCCAAATCTGGAGAATAGGGGGATGTGAAACGAGTGGGAATCCTGTTTCCATTAATTTTGCGACCACAACTGCTGAAGTGTGTGCTGAGCATTGTCGTGATGGAAAAGGACTTTTTTGCGGTCAAATCGCCGGCGTTTTTCTTGTAGCTCGGTTCAAACAGTCCAGCAACGATGAATAATATGCACCTGTAATAGTTTTACCCTTGAAACTTCCTGGCAGATTAAAACGGTGAGACTCGAACATGGGAACTTTGCCTTTCGCGGGCAAGTGCTCTACCAACTGAGGACGAATCGCGCCCCATCAAGCTTGGGTAGCTCAGTTGGTAGAGCACTTGCCCACGAAAGGGAAAGGTCCCAAGGTCGAGTCTCGGTCCGGCACACAGTTTTAATCTGCCAGGAACTTTCATAGCAGCGCACACTCCACTGCAGAGTGAAAATCTCATTCTGGGAACATCCCCCAGGCTGTGGCTAAGCCATGTCTCCGCAATATCCTTTCTTTCAGGAGTGCTAGTTCTGCAAGGTTCGCAGGAGGGCTTCTGTAAAGTTTGGAAGGTAGGAGACGAGGTACTGGCAGAAGTAAAGCTGTGAGGACGGGGCGTGAGTCGTGCTTGGGTAGCTCAGTTGGTAGAGAACTTGCCCGTGAAAGGCAAAGGTCCCGAGTTCGAGTCTCGGTCCGGCAAACAGTTTTAATCTGCGAGGAAGTTTCATATCAGCGCACACTCCGCTGCAGAGTGAAAATCTCATTCTGGAGTTTTACCCTTCTCCAGATAGTCGATGAGGATTATCCCTTGTCAATCCCAAAAGTCAGTCGCCAAAACCTTTCCGTCCAAAGGAATGGTCTTCGCCTTTTTTGGTGCAGATTCTACCTTGGTAACCCATTGTTTAGATTGTTTTTTGGTGTCAGGAGTATAGTAATGTATCCACGTTTCATTCACAGTGACGAAACGACGTTTAAAGACCTGCGGATTCTTACTGAACAGCTGCAAACCATCTTTGCACCACTTCACACGATTCCGTTTTTGGTCAAGCGTGAGCAATCGCAGAACCCATCTTGCGGATAGCTGTCTCATGACCAAATGTTTATGCAAAATATTATGTACCCGTTCACTCGAGATGCCCACAGCACTAGCAATCTCACGCCCCTTAACTCTGCTGCCATCCATCACCATATCATGGATTTTATCAGTGATTTCTGGAGTCGTAACCTCCACAGGGCGCCCAGCACGTTCAGCGTCACTTGTGCCCATATGGCCACTCCGAAAATTTTGAAACCACTTATAAACTGATCTTATCGAAGGTGTAGAGTCACCGTAATGTTTATCAAGCTTCTCTTTAGTCTCCTGAGGCGTTTTGCCTTCCTTGATTCACTTGAATGCCAAACACAAAGGAATAGACCAGTATGGCTGAAACTTGGTGTGCGTTGTTTCGAAAGATGCTACTAACTAAACATGACCTCGACACGTGCCGGTGGTGCCATCTCTCGGACTTCGCACGAACTTTTCAAACGCCCCTCGAAGCTTGCTTGAAAGAGTAGAGGATGTCAGTGTGTTACTGCTGCTAACATTTCACCATAAAGACAATTATGTAACTGTTTACTGGTCATTTTGAGAGAAATATATCTGAAGAAATTAATTTTGTGAACATCGATTTAACTGGAACAAACGTACGCTGACGAGGAGCCAGTACTGACCTGGACAGTCGTGGTCGGACTGCGCGTAGGGCGGTCTGCGCACCCGCGGCGGCTGCGCCAGCGGTGCCTCCATGAAGGCGTAGTAGCCCTCCGGCGGGGCCTCGTCGTCACCCCAGGCCGCCACCAGCGCCAGCAACACCTGCAACACCAGCAGACACCCTGACAATACATAAAAATACAAACACGCATTCTGCTAGTGTCAGAAACTGCATAAAAGTTTGCAAATGAAATAGGAGGGGCGTTCAGTGCAAATGCAACACCTTTTCCCCCTGGCCAATTTCGGTTTAAAAATGCGGAATTTGTTGTGGGACATAGTGTAATATTTCTATTTCAGACCCTATCATTTCATAAAGTTCCAATAGATGGCGGCGCTATGCGTAGCCTTCAAAATGGCGTCTGCAGCGGAGGTGCGTTCCAATCGGAGAGCTGTCACTGAGTTTCTTGTGGCTGATGACCAGAGCATTGCAGATATTTATGGGCACTTGAAGAATTGTTTTGGAGACCTCGCAGTGAACAAAAGCACGGTGAGTTGTTGGGTGAGCGTCTGTCATCATCGCAACAAGGTTGCGCAAACCTGTACGCTCGCAACGCGACCTGACCAATCGCATACAGCTGTGACTCCTGCAGTGTTGGAACGTGCGGACTCTCTAGTTAGAGGGAACCAACGGATCATAATCAAGCACCATGCTGCTCAACTGGATGTCTCTGTTAGTGGTGCTGACACATTCGTCCACCAGTTGGGGTGCCTCCTGGTTTCCTCGCCGCCTAACAGTACACCATAAATTGCAACGAAGGACCATCTGTGCTGAACTGCTTGCACGTTATGAGGCTGATCGTGACAACTGTTTGTGAGACATCGTCACAGGCAATGGTACATGTATTTATCACTCCGAAGAAAAAGTTCAAATCAACAGCCTTAGGCGGTAAAGTCATGGCGACGGTCCTCGGAGACTCTGAAGGGGTTATTCTGTTTGATGTCCACCCTCATGGTGCTACTCTTAAGAAATTAAAGAAACGACTTCAGTGTGTTCGTCGCCACAAAACTGCAAAGGAATTTCCTTTTCTCCATGACAAAGCAAGGCCTCCCGAAAGTCTGCGCGTCCGAGATGAGCTCGCAGAACTTCTGTAAGTAGGCTATGTAAGTAGGCTGTTTATGTTTTCTTATTGGCAACGTTACGTAGCGCTCTGTACGAAAATCACTGGCTATGCTGTGTGCAGTCTGTGGCTAGTTTGCATTGTTGTCTGCCATTGTAGTGTTGGGCAGCGGCAGCTGGATGTGAACAGCGCGTAGCGTTGCGCAGTTAGAGGTGAGCCGCCAGCAGTGGTGGATGTGTGGAAGGAAATGACGGAGTTTTGAAATTACATATATTATGACTTTTGATGATATTAAGGTAAATACATTGTTTGTTCTCTATTAAAATCTTTCATTTGCTAACTACATCATACATTTGCTATGAACATCATACTACAGAAACTCTTTGCGATACTGTCCAGCGCAGCGCAAGTTTCGACCTTTCGTTTCGTTTCTTTTAGGCACAGCAAGCATTCGTAACTGCACTGTAATTTTGTACTTAGTGATAGAGTCATTCTCTCAAAGCTTCCTTTGCATATCGGGAGTTGTTAAATTTGGGACATTCTTCTTTGTTATTGTAATACACAATTCTCTTTCTTAAAACAAATTTGTGTTTTGAAATTTCTGTTTCTTAAGGAAATTTAATTTACAGTTATAAAAATGTTACCTCTGTGCAGTTGTTAATTTTTTTTACTTAGTTGTGTCAAAGGAAATTGTTTATGATAATTTCTACTTGTAATTGTAAATACATAAGGGGTGGGGGTGGGTGGTGGGAGGCAGATGGAGTTACAATAGCAGCATGCACCGCTCCTCAAGGCATTGGTTCCTACAGTTTCGGGTGTAAAGTCGAATAATATTAAAAACTATTCAGGGTCCTACTAATAGAACGGTTATTGCATACACCGCTACTTATGTGCAGCGTATTTCGAGTTAAGTGCTCTGCCACTCCGTTCTAGGGTATCGCTGTTGTCGAACTCGCTGCCAGTTTTTGGTGTGTGGAACCGGAACCGGTCCGAGTGAAATTAGAAACCAGTGTTGGACGGGGAACGAGATCGCCACCTGCTCAAGTTACATGTGTGTCTTTTGGAGCTGGTCTTACTGTACGTTTTTTAAAGGATCAGTACCACACATCCCCTGTCTGGTTAGCATGTTATGCAGTCTTCCCTGCGTTAATATTACGAATGAACTTGTGTAACTCTACTTACTTGTTAATAATTGTATTGTATATCGAATCTCAATGGAAATACAGAAATTCATTTTCAGAGAAATATTTCTGTCGGTGCACTGAATGCATTACTGTCTGCTATTTGTTCGTGCTATCTCTCTTTCTTGTAGTTTTTCTATTTCGATGCCGTCCTCTAAAGTTTTCTTATTTGTCTTTCTAGTTTATTCAATTTTTCGTCTCTGTACACCCAGTGTATTACATAATCTATGTTACATATTCTAATCTTTGTTTGTCTCTACTCTTCCAGATTAGTGAGACTTTTTCTTGCGTGTTTCAACATATGTACCACTAACTAGCAGCTGTTCACGTAAGAGTTTTCACGAAAATATTTCGCCTTTATAGTACCTCTTCATTTCATTCCTTCTCTACACTTAATTCTCCATATTTCTCGCATCGGTACATTCTTTTTGAGTCCATTACTTTTCACATTTCACTTTCGTAAAATGTTGTGATCGATTACAGCGTAAGAAGCTTCTTCCTCGTTTCTTGCCAGAAGATGCTTTTAGCTAATCGAAGTTCTTTAGGCCTACCTCAATACGTTTCTGATGTCTTTGCTTACTGCAAAAAATACACTGTCCAGTCACGTTACTGTGATCACCTGTCAAAAATCCTCAATGAACATCTTTTGCGGCGCAGGCCGCTGCGAGAGATGCAGAAAGAGAGTCGACGAGGTTGTGTAAGGAACCAGCAGGTACGCGGAACCATGACAACTCTAGTGCCAACGCAAGCTGTGCTTGATTTCTCGGTTGAGGTTCCACGGCACGAGCAGCCCGATCGAGGTGGTCTCACAGGCACCCGGTTGGGTTTAAACCCTGGGAATTTGGTGGCCACGGGAGTACGGTAAAGTCATTCTGGTGCTCTTTGAACTTGTAAGTAGGCTGTTTAGGTTTTCTTATTGTTAACGCCACGTAGCGCTCTGTGTATGAAAATCACTTGCTGTGCTGTGTGCAGTCTGTGGCTAGTTTGCATTGTTGTCAGCCATTGTAGTGTTGGGCAGCTGGATGTGAACAGCGCATAGCGTTGCGCAGTTGGAGGCGAGCCGCCAGCAGTGGTGGATGTGGGGAGAGAGATGGCGGAGTTTTGAAATTTGTAATACTGAATATCATGAACTGCTATATACATTATGACTTTTGAACACTATTGAGGTAAATACATTGTTTGTTCTCTATCAAAATCTTTCATTTGCTAACTATGCCTATCAGTAGTTAGTGCCTTCCGTAGTTTGAATCTTTTCTTTAGCTGGCAGTAGTGGTAGTATTGCAGTAGTTCGAGTAACGAAGATTTTTGGTAAGGTAAGTGATTTGTGAAACGTATAGGTTAATGTTAGTCAGGGCCATTCTTTTGTAGGGATTTTTTAAAGTCAGATTGCGTTGCGCTAAAAATATTGTGTGTCACTTTAGTGAATGTTTGAGTACGTTCAGTTTTGCTCAGCTGTTTGAAAAGCATATAATGTAAGAGGTTTATCAGCACAGTAATTCTAAAATTGTTCTAAGGGGACGTTTCAAACTACGCACGTACACTTCTAGCTGTGTGACACTTTGCGTCGTCTTGCTGGTAGACGCCATCGTACAGGGTGAATAACAAACTGCATGTCGGGGTGGACATGATCCCGAGTGATAGATACATACTTGTATTGATTCAGTGTGTCTTCTAGAATGACGAGATCACCCAGAGGATGCCACGAAAATATTCCCCAGACCATAAGACTCCCTCCCCAGGCCTGGACCCTTCCGACGATTGTTGCAAGGTGTTTGCTTTCAGAAGTTTCACGCCTGTGGAGCATAAAACGGGATTCATCAGAAAAGGTCGCGTGTCACCAATCAGAGGAAGTCTAGTTGCAGTATTGGGTGCAGATTCCAACCTCCGTCGCAGATGAACGGCAGTCTGCATGGGTGCATGGAAACAGGTGTGTGCTGCGGGGGCCTGTGCGCTGCAACGTTCGCTGAACGGTCGCAGAGGAGACACTGTGGGTAGCCCCTTGGTTCATGTGGGCAGTCAGGTTGTAACTAGCCTGTTTACGGGTTTGTACACTCCTGGAAATTGAAATAAGAACACCGTGAATTCATTGTACAGGAAGGGGAAACTTTATTGACACATTCCTGGGGTCAGGTACATCACATGATCACACTGACAGAACCACAGGCACATAGACACAGGCAACAGAGCATGCACAATGTCGGCACTAGTACAGTGTATATCCACCTTTCGCAGCAATGCAGGCTGCTATTCTCCCATGGAGACGATCGTAGAGATGCTGGATGTAGTCCTGTGGAACGGCTTGCCATGCCATTTCCACCTGGCGCCTCAGTTGGACCAGCGTTCGTGCTGGACGTGCAGACGGCGTGAGACGACGCTTCATCCAGTCCCAAACATGCTCAATGGGGGACAGATCCGGAGATCTTGCTGGCCAGGGTAGTTGACTTACACCTTCTAGAGCACGTTGGGTGGCACGGGATACATGCGGACGTGCATTGTCCTGTTGGAACAGCAAGTTCCCTTGCCGGTCTAGGAATGGTAGAACGATGGGTTCGATGACGGTTTGGATGTACCGTGCACTATTCAGTGTCCCCTCGACGATCACCGGTGGTGTACGGCCAGTGTAGGAGATCGCTCCCCACACCATGATGCCGGGTGTTGGCCCTGTGTGCCTCGGTCGTATGCAGTCCTGATTGTGGCGCTCACCTGCACGGCGCCAAACACGCATACGACCATCATTGGCACCAAGGCAGAAGCGACTGTCATCGCTGAAGACGACACGTCTCCATTCGTCCCTCCATTCGCGCCTGTCGCGACACCACTGGAGACGGGCTGCACGATGTTGGGGCGTGAGCGGAAGACGGCCTAACGGTGTGCGGGACCGTAGCCCAGCTTCATGGAGACGGTTGCGAATGGTCCTCGCCGATACCCCAGGAGCAACAGTGTCCCTAATTTGCTGGGAAGTGGCGGTGCGGTCCCCTACGGCACTGCGTAGGATCCTACGGTCTTGGCGTGCATCCGTGCGTCGCTGCGGTCCGGTCCCAGGTCGACGGGCACGTGCACCTTCCGCCGACCACTGCCGACAACATCGATGTACTGTGGAGACCTCATGCCCCACGTGTTGAGCAATTCGGCGGTACGTCCACCCGGCCTCCCGCATGCCCACTATACGCCCTCGCTCAAAGTCCGTCAACTGCACATACGGTTCACGTCCACGCTGTCGCGGCATGCTACCAGTGTTAAAGACTGCGATGGAGCTCCGTATGCCACGGCAAACTGGCTGACACTGACGGCGGCGGTGCACAAATGCTGCGCAGCTAGCGCCATTCGACGGCCAACACCGCGGTTCCTGGTGTGTCCGCTGTGCCGTGCGTGTGATCATTGCTTGTACAGCCCTCTCGCAGTGTCCGCAGCAAGTATGGTGGGTCTGACACACCGGTGTCAATGTGTTCTTTTTTCCATTTCCAGGAGTGTATGTTGGCAGCGCTATGTAGCGGTCTGACGGCGCTGTGCGCACTCCGTAGCAGCGGGTACCAGGTTGAGATTCATTGGGAGAGTCCTTAGAAAATGTAGTCCATCAACAAAGGAGGTGGCTTACAAAACGCTCGTTCGACCTATACTTGAGTATTGCGCATCAGTGTGGGATCCGTACCAGATCGGGTTGACGGAGGAGATAGAGAAGATCCAAAGAAGAGCGGCGCGTTTCGTCACAGGGTTATTTGGTAACCGTGATAGCGTTACGGAGATGTTTAACAATCTCAAGTGGCAGACTCTGCAAGAGAGGCGCTCTGCATCGCGGTGTAGCTTGCTCGCCAGGTTTCGAGAGGGTGCGTTTCTGGATGAGGTATCGAATATATTGCTTCCCCCTACTTATACCTCCCGAGGAGATCACGAGTGTAAAATTAGAGAGATTAGAGCGCGCACGGAGGCTTTCAGACAGTCGTTCTTCCCGCGAACCATACGCGACTGGAACAGGAAAGGGAGGTAATGACAATGGCACGTAAGGTGCCCTCCGCCACACACCGTTGGGTGGCTTGCGGAGTATAAATGTAGATGTAGATGTAGATGTAGACTCGGTGGCTGGTCGGACTCGCAGTTGGAGCTGAATAGCCAGCAGTGATGGAAGTTGGGAGTGCATACTCAGCAGTTAATAATTAGCAGTATTGGAGGTTTTGCAGTATTAGCGCGAGCGGACGGTCTGAATGTGTATCCGTCATGGAGATTTATTACTGATGATTCTATAATTTTTTTTGAACTGGTTGTCATTTGATTAAGGTAAAATCTGCTAAAAACATTGTTTGATCTGCAACAAAATCTTTCCTTTGCTAACCACATGCTATTAGTAGTTAGAGCCTTCAGTAGTTAGAATCTTTTATTTAGATGGCTTTATTGGTGTTTGCTGCATTGCTGTAGTTCGTTCAAATGTTCAAATGTGTGTGAATTCTTAAGGGACTAAACTGCTGATGTCATCGCTCATTAGACTTACACACTACTTAAACTAACTTATGCTAAGAACAACACACACACCCATGCCCGAGGGAGGACTCGAAGCTCCGACGGGAGGGGTCACGCAGTCCGTGACATGGCGCCTCAAACCGAGCGGCCACTCCACGCGGCTGCAGTTCGTGTAATGAAGATCTTCTGTGAGGTAAGTGACTTATGAAATGTATGGGTTATTGTTAGGATTTCTTCTTATTCAGGGCCATTCTTTTGAGTTAATTTTAAAGCAGTCACATCGTGTTTTCCTTGAATATTGTGGGTAAATGAACAGGAAAAGTTTGAGTTCTGTTTGACAGGGCAAAATTTGTAGGTCAGAAACGAAATGATAAAGACAAGCAAAGACACAGTGTGTTCAGTTTCACTCAGCAGTTTAAGAAGGTTCAGTTGCATTAAGGAATTTAAGTAAAAACGTAGAAGTTTCACCGTCTCAGTTATTTCAGTTTAAGTGACAATTTAATCAAGAAGTTTCAAGGTGCTCGACGTTTGCCCGTCTGTTCGCCAGCACACATCTTTGCGGCTGTCGTTCAGTCCTTCCATATATGGCCAATGGCGCACCAAATTTGCCTCGTGCCTGCCTTTGGAAAGTGCCGTTTTGCCATGCATGGTATACTTTAACAAATGGCCCACGCGAACAGTTTACAAACTTAGCCTTTTCGAAATACTTCCACTCTTGGCCCGAAAGCCAAGTTTTGTGCCCTTTTGGACAGCAGATAAGTCGCTCCGTTTCCACATTACGACAGCGACTTCACTGTTACCCGCTTATCCTCGACAAACTTTTTATAGCCTCCGCTGTTAGTGCTCCGACCGGCCGTCCGTGAGTGCTTATTGCATGTTGGACGTCGAACATAAGAGTTATTCACATTAATGCGACTTGAAAGTGTAAAAAGAAACTGTTTGTAGAAGTGGACTATCTTAGAAGACCGTGTAGATTATCTCGGTGAGACGACACAATAAATACAACGATTATCGAAATGACGCAAACTCAAGAAGAACGAAAGCTCGCCCGGTGTGGACATACAATGCGAATGACATATGACAGATGTCCGAAGTAAATATTGATGTTACACCCTCAGGGTAGAAGGAGAAGGAGTTGACTACAGATTTCCTGGTTAGACAGGTCACAGGAGGCCACGAGAAAAAGAGAAGCAGAAGAGGAAGCATGGCGAGACAGAAACGGACGGCGACAGATGTGAGGATTGCAGCGACCGCTGTAGAATTTCCTGTTCTGCTCGCAAACAGAGCGAGGGGAAAACGACTGTCTGTATGCCTCCGTATGAGCCCTAATTATCCCTATAATATCTTCGTGATCCTTACGTGAAATGTAAGCTGGTGGCAGTAGAGTTTCCTCGAAAAGAACGTCGCCTTCCCTCCAGGGATACCTACTTGAGATCCCGAAGAATCTCTGTAATGCATGCGTGTTGCTGGAGCTATCGCTAACAAATTTAGTATCCCACTTGTAAATTGTTTCGATGTCTTTCTTTAATACGACCTGGTGCACATTTCAAACACTCGAGCAGTACTCGAGAATAGGTCGCATTACTGTCCTATATGCGATCTTCTTTACAGATGAACCATACTTTTCTAAAACTCTCTCAGTGAACCGATATGGAATCAATTTGACATCTCCTGTCGATAGCACTTATTTCTTCGTGAGTATAAAGAGCTAGTTGTGTTTCACGAGAACGATATTTTCTGCCGCGCTGCTGCTACAGTCGCAGGTTCGAATCCTGCCTCGGGCATGGATGTGTGTGATGTCCTTAGGTTTAAGTAGTTCTAAGTCTAGGGGACTGATGACCTCAGATGTTAAGTCCCATAGTGCTTAGAGGCATTTGAACCATTTTGTTGATATTTTGTGAAACCATGCTGACTATGTGTCAATAAATCGTTTTGTTCGAGGTTCTTCATAATGTTCGAATGTAGTATATGTTCCAAAACCCAACTGCAAATCGACGTTATATAGGCCTGTAATTCAGCGGATTACTCCTACTTCCCTTTTTGGGTATTGGCGTGACTTGAGCAATTTTCCAGTCTTTAGGCACGGAACTTTCTGTGAGCGAGCGGTTGTATATAATTGCTATATATGGAGCTATTTTATCAGCATACTCTGAGAGTAACCAGAGTGGTATACAATCTGGACCGGAGGCCTTGCCTTTATTAAGTGATTTAAGCTGCTTTGTGGCACCTAGGATATCTACTTCTATGTTCCTCATCTTGGCAGTTGTTCTTGATCTCGAAGTGATCATCAACGTAAGTGCAGATTGAGTGTGATGCAGGTGGCTGCGTACTGCCAATATGCTGTAACGAGAGCAGGCGACGGACGGCGGTGGCGGCAGGCGGGTACAGTGTTGGGGTTTTTATTAACCGCTGTTGCCCCGGGAGACGGCGTGTTGTGGGCGCCCGGCGTGACCCCGGATCTGGCCGCCGGCTGCTCGTTGCCGGCAGCTGGCCGTAATCCGCTGGGTTCATTGGCCCGGCCGCGGCCGACACTGCTGGAGGTCTGCCAATCCGGCCGCAGCACCCACGGCGCTGTCCTCGCCGACTATCCGCATGTCACTGTGCATCGGCACTCGTGTCTTATCACGCTCTGGAAACACAGTCCCACTGGCGGCCGGAGTATACATTAACGCTCCCGACAAGCTAACGTCATCGTTTCTCGGCTCCCGATTGTCTTAAAGCTACGTTTATTATTATACAATGTGTCTACACTCGCTCGAGAGGACGACAGTTCAAACTCTCGTTCGGCCATCCAGATTTAGGTTATCCGCGATTTCCCTAAAACTCTCCAGGCGAATGCCGGGATGTTTCCTCTAAAGGGCAAGACCTATTTCCTTTCGTATCCTTGACACAATCCTGGCTTGTGTTCTCGTCGCTAATGATCTCGATGTCGACGAGACATTAAAGCCAATCTTCGTACATCCATAGTTGAAATGGAGGACATTGGGACGTCAGTTGGTATAAATTTGTATTAAAAATGAAGAAATTCCTCCAGCTGTATTTAAGTTGTCGATTTTATTTTGGCAGCTAGTTTCAACGTTGTAACAACGTCCTCTTCAGGCCCATACACTTGTTGACGTCAACTGTGTGCAGCTGATACTAGAAGTTGAAAGGGTACAGTACCACCCGACATTGAAAATAGGTACAACATTCTTCGTTATTCTTGTCAGAACAACATATTTTTTGTAATAATAACTCAATTTCACTTAATACATCGAAGCCGGATACCAGTGTAGGAAAGAATGACAATTTATTTACTTAATTGATCACATGTGCACTCCCGCAAAATAAACCCCTACACCCAGTTTGGTGAGATCTGAGAAATGAATGAATGTATGGTCGTCTGCTAACCGCAGATAGTGAATGTGCAATAGATGATCATCTTTGAGACAGTCCTTTGGTCACCTTTGGTGGAACCAAAGAGATGAGATTTACCTGAGCTTTGAGCGCCTGAAATGTGGCTGACTAATACGGTAGCAAGGTGCTCCCCCACTACGGCAGAGGTGCGAGATGACATGAAGAATGGCCATGTTTCAGCACTCTGGCGCTGGATCTTGTGTTGGTAAGACCTGTCTTAGGTGTGCTCCGTAAAGACAAAAGAAAGGAGAAAATGATATGCATATGAAATACTTAAGAGTAGTTTGAAACAATTATTTCTCTATTTCAGGAACTTTTGGGGGGAGAATTAAATGACAGGCAGGTAATATTAAGGGGATCGTAGTAATCTTCAGAAATGACCAATGGTCACAGTGAAACCACGTGTAGCAATAAGTTGAAATACTTGTGAGTGCTAGTACTAACTTGGAATACTTGCGAGTGCTGGTACTAAGTTGAAATACTTCCGAGTGCTGAAGTTGAGCTGAATTACTGGCGTGTGTACTATAAGTTGGAAATATTTAAGAAATGGCGTGTGCAGGACTTGAAATTAGAGACGAGTACTTCCACGTGGTGAGTACTGTGTGGGTCTCAATCTGTGTATGAGACAAAGGATAAAGAGAAGTACTCGTCCATGGTATCAGTTGAGGACTCGCGTGTGTGACGAATATGTTCTTAATATTACATTGCGTGTTATGTTTCCGTGTGACGCTGGATTCAAACTCTAATACTCTGAGAGAGAAGCAAGATTAGTCAGCCGTGTATCCAGCAACGCCACTTGGCTTGCATTGCACAAGAAGACGTGCATATATCCTCCAGAGTTCGTAGTAGGAAAGAAAAGTTACGAAGTGGGGCAGTGTCGTGTGAAACTGGGACGAATACTAATTGAAGTGGGAAAGCTGAAAGTGAAGTGATTCTAACGTTGTGACTATTCTTTGTGGTGTATGTTGCTAGTGTGATCTATTTCATGTAATTTAAGTGTATTAAGTGAAATTAAGTTATTATTACAAAAAAATATGTTGTTCTGACCAGAATAACGAAGAATGTTGTACCTATTTTTAATGTCGGGCGGTACCGTACCCTATCAAAGTCAGTGGTGAGATACGGACGTGCTCCGTGTGGAAGGTGGTTAGTAACTAACCACCTTCCACCACGTGTAGCAATAAGTTGAAATACTTGCGAGTGCTAGTACTAAGTTGGAATACTTGCGAGTGCTAGTACTAAGTTGAAATACTTCCGAGTGCTAAAGTTAAGCTGAATTACTGGCGTGTATACTATAAGTTGGAAATACACTCCTGGAAACTGAAATAAGAACACCGTGAATTCATTGTCCCAGGAAGGGGAAACTTTATTGACACATTCCTGGGGTCAGATACATCACATGATCACACTGACAGAACCACAGGCACATAGACACAGGCAACAGAGCATGCACAATGTCGGCACTAGTACAGTGTATATCCACCTTTCGCAGCAATGCAGGCTGCTATTCTCCCATGGCGACGATCGTAGAGATGCTGGATGTAGTCCTGTGGAACGGCTTGCCATGCCATTTCCACCTGGCGCCTCAGTTGGACCAGCGTTCGTGCTGGACGTGCAGACCGCGAGAGACGACGCTTCATCCAGTCCCAAACATGCTCAATGGGGGACAGATCCGGAGATCTTGCTGGCCAGGGTAGTTGACTTACACCTTCTAGAGCACGTTGGGCGGCACGGGATACATGCGGACGTGCATTGTCCTGTTGGAACAGCAAGTTCCCTTGCCGGTCTAGGAATGGTAGAACGATGGGTTCGATGACGGTTTGGATGTACCGTGCACTATTCAGTGTCCCCTCGACGATCACCAGTGGTGTACGGCCAGTGTAGGAGATCGCTCCCCACACCATGATGCCGGGTGTTGGCCCTGTGTGCCTCGGTCGTATGCAGTCCTGATTGTAGCGCTCACCTGCACGGCGCCAAACACGCATACGACCATCATTGGCACCAAGGCAGAAGCGACTCTCATCGCTGAAGACGACACGTCTCCATTCGTCCCTCCATTCACGCCTGTCGCGACACCACTGGAGGCGGGCTGCACGATGTTGGGGCGTGAGCGGAAGACGGCCTAACGGTGTGCGGGACCGTAGCCCAGCTTCATGGAGACGGTTGCGAATGGTCCTCGCCGATACCCCAGGAGCAACAGTGTCCCTAATTTGCTGGGAAGTGGCGGTGCGGTCCCCTACGGCACTGCGTAGGATCCTACGGTCTTGGCGTGCATCCGTGCGTCGCTGCGGTCCGGTCCCAGGTCGACGGGCACGTGCACCTTCCGCCGACCACTGGCGACAACATCGATGTACTGTGGAGACCTCACGCCCCACGTGTTGAGCAATTCGGCGGTACGTCCACCCGGCCTCCCGCATGCCCACTATACGTCCTCGCTCAAAGTCCGTCAACTGCACATACGGTTCACGTCCACGCTGTCGCGGCATGCTACCAGTGTTGAAGACTGCGATGGAGCTCCGTATGCCACGGCAAACTGGCTGACACTGACGGCGGCGGTGCACAAATGCTGCGCAGCTAGCGCCATTCGACGGCCAACACCGCGGTTCCTGGTGTGTCCGCTGTGCCGTGCGTGTGATCATTGCTTGTACAGCCCTCTCGCAGTGTCCGGAGCAAGTATGGTGGGTCTGACACACCGGTGTCAATGTGTTCTTTTTTCCATTTCCAGGAGTGTATTTAAGAAATGGCGTGTGCAGGACCGTATCTCACCACTGACTTCTAGTATCAGCCGCACGCAGTTGACGTCAACAAGTGTATGGGCCTGAAGATGACGTTGTTACAACGTTGAAACTAGCTGCCAAAATAAAATCGACACCTTAAATACAGCTGGAGGAATTTCTTTATTTTTAATATTAAACCCAATCTTCCTTCCTTCTTCGGAAATGCCCTATTTTCATTTCCACATGATGCCCTACAGTGACGCGAAGAATGCCAGTTTCCATCCAGGGGCATTGCAACAAGTTCGGACGGGGGCAACGATGACTTCCACAATCCTAGTACGGAGGTTTTAGAGGTCCCGCACTGCAGTGGCGAACACCCTGCTTCGCGTAGCCCCATAGAAAAAAATCCAATGGTGTGATCTCAGGAGAACTTGGAGGCCAGCTGTCGAGTCCATCACGTCCAATCCAGCGTCCTGGAAATGGTCGATTCAGAGTTTTTCGAACATGCGATGACTAGTGAGGTGGAACAGGAGCACCTTCTTCTTGATACCCGAGGTTTTGGTTGGAGGTCTCCAACCTGGTGAAAAGCAAACGTCTCCAACACGTCTAGACACTTTAATCCTGTGACACTCTCCTCAGCAAAGAACAACGGTCCAGTTTCTTCCATTTGACTGATCAAGTCACCCGTTTTTAAGGTATGCGACGATTCAGACATGACATGTAGTAATTTCCTTGAAACGTCTTGAGGTTTGGTTGCAGGTATTCAGCCTGGCGAAAAGCAAACGTCTCCAAAGCGTCTAGATACGTTATTTCTGTAACATTCTCCTCAGCGAAGCACAACGGTCCAATTTCTTCCATTTGACTGGTGAAATCATCCCTTTTTAAGGTATGCGACCATTCAGACTTGACGTGTAGTAATTTCCTGCAAACGTCTTGATCACTAAATACTTTATTTATAACGCGTTTCGAGTAATCATCATCAGATAACTAGTCCGCCCCGGTAGCTGAGTGGTCAGTGCGACAGAATATCAATCCTAAGGGCCCGGGTTCGATTCCCGGCTGGGTCGGAGATTTTCTCCTGTCAGGGGCTGGGTATTGTGTTGTCCTAATCATCATTATTTCATCCCTATCGACGAGTAAGTCGCCTAAGTGGCGTCAAATCGAAAGACTTGCACCCGGCGAACGGTCTACCCGACGGGAGGCCATAGTCACATGACAGTTATTCATTATCAGATAACTTTGGCCAAAATTAACACCAAAGCAGAATTAGAAATAGCTTATACATTGTATAAATGTTACAAGGCCAACGTAACATCAGGAACGAAAGTACACATTGAGTATAAGTACTTATAATACGCTTAGGGAAGCTCATATCGGCGAGAAATACAAGAAAAATGTACATTCTCATATACAATTGCCCTTAAGCGTATTTACAAAAGATGTTACTTTGAGCTTTTATAATTTTTATCTTTTGCCTTAATTTTGGCAGCAGTTATCTGAAGACGATTACTCCAAAAGCGTCATAAAAGAAGTATTTAGCGATGAAGTTTCGAAGGAATTACTACAGTCCAATTGTCTTGTTGCAGGTGAGGTCGCACCAAACGTTCACTTTTGGGCTGTCTCGCAGCTTTTCCCTGATGGTGCGTGTTTTCTGCGACCCCATATGCGACCATCATGCTTGTTCACGGATCCAGAAACGTGAAATGTGGCTTCACCAGAAAACAATATATTTGAGAAGAAAGCAGGATTCCGGACGGTTCGGTAAAGCATTTCACATGCAAATCCATATCGCCGTTGCTTATCACAGGCCTCTGTGGTCTGCAGAATCTGCACCTTGTTCGAATACAGACACAACAGCTTTTTGAGGACATTCTGAATTGTTGGACGTGGCATTTGAAGTTCCCGTGGGGCCTCACGAATTGATTTGCGTAAACTTCGTTGGAACGCTTGCCGGACATTGTCGGCCTGTTCTTCAGAGACACGCCGACACCCTTCAGAATGCTGCCAGTGGTCAGAAACTGCTTATGCCTTGCTTTTAATGTTCTTGGCGTCTCGTGCTACTTTCTCAAAAACAAAACGAAAGTGCCTTTCCGCCATAACACTGAATTTAAACTCAGCGTACCAAAGGACAATTTGTGCCTTCTGCTGTGTTGATTCCATTTTTGCTTGGACGGACAACAAGAAAACAATGAAAAAGCGCCAAACCTTGACAAACATTAAGTAGCAATTTTAGGCCCTTCTGCACCCAACAGACAAGTCGGAAAGATTTACTATTGTGAAACCGCCTCTGAAAAAAAAGAGCATATCGGTGTGGGCACGCCTATTTACTATTGAATTTATATTACATTAATTGACATCGAATGACGCTGAAGGCAGGTTAACCGACCACGTCCAGTTTTTCTTCTTCACTTGTAAGGTGACAGGACATGGGCACTTACACGTTAGCTTACCAACATTAGTATTAATAATAAAGGGACTGGCAAGGGCATCAAATTATGACTCTATTGAATTATGATAAATATGAGGCACTCTCGAGCAGTATTCCCTGCATGTCTGCATGATTGAACCACTAACTTAATGTGTTGGTGAAAAGTGTCAGAAGTTGAGAATTGTGCAATATAAAGTCTGCAGATGGCCGTAGCTCACCGGGCCGCCGTGGGCGGCAGGTAGCGGTCACCGGAAACGCGGGACAATACGCCGCTTTTGCGTATAGCCCGGCATCCGGAGCCATCTGTGCTGGGCAACACGTGGCGAAGACGGGAATTTCATTTGCCTAGTGGCGTTTGACCTACTCGATCACTGGGTAGATCTCAGAAATGCCGTTGGAGGGATTTCGGCGACGATAGAGCGTTCGACATTGGCCGAAACTGAGTATTCTTCCGCCGCGTTTTCGTACGCGTCGGAGACGGGAGAATTGTGGGGAGAGAGGACTTCGCCTTCAGCCATCGAGCGGTACGGACCTGGAGACGGCGTCTTGGTCATCGTCTTCGAAGGGAGATATAAGCTCTGTATCGCAGCACTACACCAACGCGTGTTCCGTGCAGAGTTCTGCGGTTAGGGCTCTTTGTGTGCTCAGAAGCGAGATTTTCACCAACGCTTAACCACTTCCAACAACTTACCTAATATTCTTATCCTTGAGAGGCGCCGAATATTTATCAACATAGCTGCGCGTAATTGCAAATTGTTAATGTGCCATTCTCAGGAGTGTGTGGGTGGACAAATAAATTCACGTTTTTTTGTAAATTTTGTCAGTTGTGGGGGATATCGAATTAAAATGCCAGTATTACAATCGAATTATCGACTTCATTGTAGCTAGCATTTACCCTGTCCCAGTAAGCTTTACATGTACTCCAGTCACTGCACAGCTTGCCCAGACGGGAAGGAAAGAAGGTTTGCGGTCTTCTATGTCAGCGACGGACAAATAGGCTTACATAGTCATATCCACGTTCCCAAAATTTCCTTGGGTCGTACAGTTACCAATCTTTACTGAAGTGCTGTCGTGCCATGCAATAGTATTGCGTTAACTTTACTCGAGGTGCTGGGTGAGAGTGGCACGGAAATGGGTGATTTTTCAGAAGGAACCATGGACCAGAAGTGATTAAGTCGAAAATCACGAAACGAAATGTGTTTCGGGGTAGCTCTACCAGTACAACACGAGGACCTACGAGTCGTTGTTTTGCTATCTACTACATTGTTGCCCGTTAAAATTACGATGCCATGAGGCGAAACATGCAAAAAACCTGAACTGGCTTAAAGTCTACTAAGTGCTTGGATAAGAAAATAGCATTTCAGTGCAGCCGCTTAAAGTAATTGTAAGTAACGCAAAAGATTGCCCAGTCTGTTTCTCATTCAGGAGTCGCATTTGAATGTTGTTTGTTTGTGCGAGTGTCGTGATGTGTCTCGTGTAAGAAGGAGAAGCGTTTAACCACACGCATCGGAACAAGACAGCGGCAGGATCGGGCCTGTCGGCATTTAGGTTTACCGTTTCGCGATGTAGCCGCTCCCGTTGGTCGGACCCCTACACCAGTCATGCGAAAACGAAATCGATGGATTTAGAAGAATCTTAACGCCACGCAGGATATTAGCGGTATCGAACGACTAGCGGCCCACAAGAGAGGCATACAACGTGAAAAAAATCATGGGGTGCCTTCTGACAATGTGTCGGAGCCTCCTTTTGCCCGGCCAGCAGCTAGACGTGGCATCTACTCAAAAAGTCGTTCGAAGTCCCTTGGAGAAAGAGCGAGCCCTGCTGTCTCAACAGCCGTCCACAATAGAGAAAGTGTTGCCAGTGCCGGATTTTGTGCACGAACTGATGTCTCGATTATGTCCCGTATATCTCCGATGGGATTCGTGTCACGCTATCTGGGTGGCCAAATCATTCG
This sequence comes from Schistocerca cancellata, assembly GCF_023864275.1. Lineage (NCBI taxonomy): Eukaryota > Metazoa > Arthropoda > Insecta > Orthoptera > Acrididae > Schistocerca > Schistocerca cancellata. The sequence continues at coordinate 640,347,241 of NC_064631.1, read as the reverse complement.
CTCGAATCGTCCAGAATGTTCTTCAAACCAGTCGCGAACAATCGTGGACAGATGACCTGGCGCTTCGTTGTTTGGGAACACTGTAATGTTGTAATTTTTCCACACGCAAAACAAATTTTTTATCTTAGATCGAAACAGTGGAATTTACAAGCGAGAATAAAAAACAGACAGACATATAAAACACACAAATATAAAAAACAAAACAAGACAAACAACGCAACGCCGATCAACAACGCCGTGAATCTTTTGAAAGTCTGCTCGGAAACAACGCAGAAGTTGTTTGAGCGCTGTAGGGAAAAAAAATTAAGATTATAACACGCTCGCAATCTAACATTTCAGAGATTCCAGAGTCTAGCGGAATCACAGAACAGGGTCGCCATGTGTAATGTTGTAACTCTAATTTTCTTAGCTGATATCGGTGCTAATTGACAATGAAAGTGGGTTAAAAGGCGTGATCTGTCTGGGGACGTTAACCGTGGATTACTGGGCAACTGTTTCATCAGATATTTAGTCTAGGTTTACCAAGCAGACTAACATTAATGATAATCTTTTAATAGTCATACAAAACCGGTAATATATATATATATATATAAAAAGGAGAATTTAAATAAAAGGAAAGAAATCAGTTTATATTTGGAAATTTATTTTAAGATTGTTCATTGAAATTTCAGCATATTATACGTGAGTTATAACTGAGCTGCTGCCTTATTTACGATTAAAAAAAAATGTGAGATTGTAATTTTACGGAACACATAAAATATGGACCCAAGATTGGGAGACTGGATACAACACTGCATTCATAAAATAACACACGAAGAACATTGAAACATAAGCAAGAAGAAATTAACCACAACCAACAGATTCAGTTTTTACCCAAAGAAATTACGTTCATACCACAATCCTGTCCGTCATGTAATTACCACACACTGGTATACTAAATTCATATTAACTCTTTGTGAAGTCTTCGCAAAAAGAATAGCTGAGGGCTTCTTTGATGATTACACCACATGCTTCACGTGGTCAACTTGGTTTACACAAAGCGTACAACTCCACAATAATTTTGATAATTAAAATACATTAGATCGAAAAGCAATTGACAAAAGAAAAACCTTGAACTGGTTACTAACGTCTTACTATTAACCTGATGGGTCAAACAGTTATATAAGCACGTGGTAGTGGTCTCGCAAAGTACACCCCACGTGAGCTGAACATAAAGAAAAGTTGCTATATTGAAAATATAGTCAAGACGAGACGTTATAATCACACAAACATTCGCATTTAAGATTGATGAACTTAGTTAGAGTTACTGATCAACACGTGGTTCCACTTTACTCACAAAGTAGTAACAAAGCAACTACCGCAAAATAATCTGAATTTAACACGAGAATTACACTCCGCTGCACTTTAAGATAGCATTAGATATTTTAGAGCTAAACCTGAAATCAAGGTGATTAAATTTTCAGTTAGGCTGAACTTAAGAAATCCATTGTCCTACGGACTTAACAGACACACGCTTAGCCGGAGATCTTACCACTTCAGACGCTCGCCACGGCCACACTGCAACTGCCCTACTGCCGAGCGTGCTTCCTGAGGGTGGCTGACAAAGACCAACGGAAGTGGCCAGAGGGGCAGCTTCCTATACCAACATGACAACGGACGGACAGGACCATACTAAGGATAGAAACCTCTTTGCTTTTAGGAAGCGTAGCTACCTGTTCCGACGTTGGTCCTACTGTTCTCTAGCAGACAGCCTTGTCTGCTACCCTCAAGCATGCTACTAGAAATACATGTGCTCATTCATCCTCTCACACAAAAGGGAAGGGGGATGACAGTATCTTATCATATACAGTATATAAAAGAAAGCGGATGTAGGTTCCGTATGAGACTGTGTGACATGAATTACATATAAGAATTACATATAAACTGTGCTTTAAAGTGTAGTAGTGTGACAGATCGTTCTTGTTTATGTGTAAAAGTAACACGTTCCACTGCTCAGTCTCCTCCCAGATAGTCAGAAACGCCACAGTACATTTAGAAGAGGAATTTATTCCATAAATGGCAACAGATTTAAGAAATTAAACATGAAAGGAATCCAACAGAGACCTTTCAACACGAATTTCATGAATAGCTGCAAACGGTCTCCAAGTAGCTGAGCATACCCATTTACAGGCAATGGTCGATTCAGTTGGACCGGAGGACATATCCATTCCGTGTAAAACTAGCCCACACCATTATGGAGCTACCTCCAGCTTACAAATGGTTCAAATGGCTCTGAGCACTATGGGACTTAACATCTGAGGTCATCAGTCCCCTAGAACTTAGAACTATTTAAACCTAACTAATCTAAGGACATCACATATATCCATGCCCAAGGCAGGATTCGAGCCTGCGAGCGTAGAGGTCGCGCGGTTCCAGACTGAAGTGCCTAGAACCGCTCGGCCACACCGGCCGGCACCAGCTTACACAGTGCCTTGTTGACAACTTCGTGGGATCTGCGCCACACTCGAACCTTACCATCAGCTCTTTCCAAATGAAATCGGGTCTCATTTGACAAGGATACGGTCTTCCAGTCGTGTAGGACCCAATCGATATGGTCATGAGCTCAAGAGAGAGGCTGCAGGTGATGTGGTGCTGTTAGCAAAGGCTCGCGCGTCGGTCGTCTGCTGACGTAGTACATTAACACCAAATTTCGTCACACTGTAACGCCGGAAACGCATATCCTCCTATTCCCATCTATTGTACTATAAATTTTTTCCTTATTTTGTTACCTGAAGATATGACATTTCTGTGTCTTTATATATCGTAATTGTTTTACTATTTGTATATGTACAGCACTATTACAAATGATTGAAGCGATTTCATAAATTCACTGTAGCTCCATTCATTGACATATGGTCACGACACACTACAGATACGTAGAAAAACTCATAAAGTTTTGTTCGGCTGAAGCCGCACTTCAGGTTTCTGCCGCCAGAGCGCTCGAGAGCGCAGTGAGACAAAATGGCGACAAGAGCCGAGAAAGCGTATGTCGTGCTTGAAATGCCCTCACATCAGTCAGTCATAACAGTGCAACGACACTTCAGGACAAAGTTCAACAAAGATCCACCAACTGCTAACTCCATTCGGCGATGGTATGCACAGTTTAAAGCTTCTGGATGCCTCTGTAAGGAGAAATCGACGGGTCGGCCTGCAGTGAGCGAAGAAACGGTTGAACGCGTGCGGGCAAGTTTCACGCGTAGCCCGCGGAAGTCGACGAATAAAGCAAGCAGGGAGCTAAACGCACCACAGCCGACGGTTTGGAAAATCTTACGGAAAATGCTAAAGCAGAAGCCTTACCGTTTACAATTGCTACAAGCCCTGACACCCGATGACAAAGTCAAACGCTTTGAATTTTCGGCGCGGTTGCAACAGCTCATGGAAGAAGATGCGTTCAGTGCGAAACTTGTTTTCAGTGATGAAGCAACATTTTTTCTTAATGGTGAAGTGAACAGACACAATGTGCGAATCTGGGCGGTAGAGAATCCTCACGCATTCGTGCAGCAAATTCGCAATTCACCAAAAGTTAACGTGTTTTGTGCAATCTCACAGTTTAAAGTTTACGGCCCCTTTTTCTTCTGTGAAAAAAACGTTACAGGACACGTGTATCTGGACATGCTGGAAAATTGGCTCATGCCACAACTGGAGACCGACAGCGCCGACTTCATCTTTCAACAGGATGGTACTACACCGCACTTCCATCATGATGCTCGGCATTTCTTAAACAGGAGATTGGAAAACCGATGAATCGGTCGTGGTGGATATCATGATCAGCAATGCATGTCATGGCCTCCACGCTCTCCCGACTTAACCCCATGCGATTTCTTTCTGTGGGGTTATGTGAAAGATTCAGTGTTTAAACCTCCTCTACCAAGAAACGTGCCAGAACTGCGAGCTCGCATCAACGATGCTTTCGAACTCATTGATGGGGACATGCTGCGCCGAGTGGGGAGGAACTTGATTATCGGCTTGATGTCTGCCGAATCACTAAAGGGGCACATATCGAACATTTGTGAATGCCTAAAAAAACTTTGAGTTTTTGTATGTGTGTGCAAAGCACTGTGAAAATATCTCAAATAATAAAGTTATTGTAGAGCTGTGAAATCGCTTCAATCATTTGTAATAACCCTGTATATTTATGCATCTATGTCGATGTATAATTTTTTTGTTTTGTAAATACTATTTGTATTTTTATGCTGGATCTTGCCTAGGGAAAACTACGCTATCGAACGATTACATCGATAGGTCGTGTGAAGAACCAAAGTGTTTAGGATCTTTGGTAGTGTGAACTCGGCCGCGTGGAGCGCGGGCAGAGCAGAGTCTGGCTGGGGGAGGGCAGTGGAGCAGGTGTGTTGTGTGACGCTCCCGCGAGTTGCCGCGCTTTCGGGGTTTGGCAGTATATAATTGCGCTCGACTTGCTATGTTAGTTTCTGACACTGTGTCGCGGACGGGAGCGTTAGCTGGAACACATCAAGAGCCCGTTTCGGCTGGAGACCGTGTCGAGAAGAAGGCGCGCCAACATCCAGCTTCTGCAACAGCGACGGCCGACAATGAGTGACTGTCGCCACCTCCTCGATCGACGACTTCAAACCTTCAATCAACCAACAAGGAAGACTGGTAGCACGTAAAGTTTTAGAACTGTATGGCAGACCTCAGCTTTTCAAACTGTTAAATTTTTCTCACTAAATTACAGCAACGTAGCATGAACCTTTGTTGCTCATTGTCCCAATTCCATTACCAAGCTGGGTCCCTTCCTTTACCGGAATGAACCCGAGTGTCATTGAAATTCAAACGCCAGCATTAAAGTAATATCATTCGATTTCACTGCTTTAATTTCAAAGTTCAGTTAAGGTATTCATAGCTGGCTACAATATTTAGATTACATAAGCACAAATTAAGAGTGCGAGTTTTGTTAGCGTATTTTAGCTTACCTGTGCCTGCAGCTCAGCTTGGTACGTACAAAATTTTACTATTGTTAATTGTTCAGAATCATTTAATTCGAGTTCAAAGTTAAATCTCTTATTTCTAAATGGCGTAGATTCAAGTAGCTTTTGAAATGATTGTTGAGGTAGTCCAAGACTAACCGTATTTTACTGAATTTCGATGTGCTTCAGAAACAAAGCTCACTATTAATTTCAGTCACTAAATTAACTTTCAATTTTCCGGTTTTATTAATTCTTTTGCTAAATTAAATCAGAGTGTAGCGAAAATTATTACTTCTGACAAACTTTCAGTTTTCACACTACACGTGTCAACCTTCAGTTGCCACGCTTCTAGTGCTAATTATATGTGTAATAACCTTTCTTTTTCAGTTACTAGAGTAATTTTCCATAGGACTGGCGACCGTAATTTCCCCCAAATCTCAAATATCTAATTACCGTTAGTTAATTGTTAACGTAACGGCCGCACATTTACTTTCTTTATCAACTTTACCCCTTTTCAAAATTAATTTCCACCAGTTTCATTTGCATTTTTCCTTTCATTTAGATGTAACCCTTTCCTCCCTCTTTATCGTCAGATTAACTTCGGTGACGATTGCTTTTCCCAAATTTCCGTTAGGTACACGCGGTTTATTTTTTCTCTGTCATTAAGGTCGATAAGTGATGGGGAGGTAACAACACTATCCTAATGGATGCGGTTGTCGTACATCCTACATTGATTTCTGCGGTTATTTCATGCAGTGTTGCTTGTCTGTTAGCACTGACTACTCTACGTAAACGTAGCTGGTCTCAGTCGTTATCGGTAGTCAGACGTACGCCTGAAATTTGTTATTTTCGGCACACTCTTGACACTCTGAATCTCGGAAACTTAAATTCCCTAACGATTTCCGAAACGGAATGTCCCATGCATCTAGCTCCAACTACACTACTGGCCATTAATATTGTTACATGAAGAAGAAGAAATGAAGATGATAAACAGGTATTCACTTGACAAATGTATTATACTAGAACATGTGACTACATTTTCACGCAATTAGGGTGCATAGATTCTGAGAAATAAGTACCCAGAACAACCACCTCTGGCCGTAATAACGGCCTTGATACGCCTGCGCATTGAGTCAAACAGAGGTAGGATGGCGTGTACAGGTACAGCTGCCCATGCAGCTTCAACACGTTACCACAGTTCATTAAGAGTAGTGACTGGTGTATTGTGACGAGCCAGTTGCTCGGCCACCATTGACCAGACGTTTTCAGTTGGTGAGAGATCTGGAGAATGTGCTGGTCAGGGCAGCAGTCCAACATTTTCTATATGCAGAAAGGCCCGTACAGGACCTGCAACATGCGGTTGTGCATTATCCTGCTGAAATGTAGGGTTTCACAGGGATCGAATGAAGGGTAGAGCCACGGGTCGTAACACATCTGAAATGTAACGTCCACTGTTGAAAGTGCCGTCAATGCGAACACGAGGTGACAGAGACGTGTAACCAATGGCACCCCATACCATCACGCCGGGTGATACGCCAGTATGGCGATGACGAATACACGCTTCCAATGTGCGTTCACCGCGATGTCGCGAAACACGAATGCGACCATCATGATGCTGTAAATAGAACCTGGACTCATTCAAAAATGACGTTTTGCCATTCGTGCAACCAGGTTCGTCGTCGAGTACACCATCGCAGTCGCTCCTGTCTGTGATGCAGCATCAAGGGTAACCGCAGCCATGGTCTCCGAGCTGATAGTCCATGCTGCTGCAAACGTCGTCGAACTGTTCGTGCAGATGGTTGTTGTCTTACCAAAGTCCCCATCTGTTAACTCCGCGATCGAGACGTGGCTGCACGATCCGTTACAGCTATGCGGATTAGATGCCTGTCATCTCGACTGCTAGTGATACGAGGCCGTTGGGATCCAGCACAGCGTTCCGTGTTACTCTCCTGAACCCACCGATTCCATATTTTGCTAACAGTCATTGGATGTCGACCAACGCGATCAGCAATGTCGCGATACGATAAACCGCAATCGCGATAGTCTACAATCCGACCTTTATCAAAGTCGGAAACGTGTTGGTACGCCTTTCTTTTCCTTACACGAGGCATTACAGCAACGTTTCACCAGGCAACGCCGGTCAACTGCTGTTTGTGTATGAGAAATCGGTTGGAAACTTTCCTCATGTCAGGACGTTGTAGGTGTCGCCAACCTTGTGTGAATGCTCTGAAAAGCTAATCATTTGCATATCACAGCATTTTCTTCCTGTCGGTTAAATTTCGCGTCTGTAGCACGTCATCTTCGTGGTGTAGCAGTTTTAATGGCCAGTAGTGTACCTCTCTGGATAGTAAATCTGTTCATTTCCGGTGTGCGCCTGTAATCGGGTCGGAATCATTTCACATGAATCACCTGAGTATATGTGACAGTTCCGCCAGTGCATTGACCTTTTATGCCTTATGTATGCGAACTACCGCCATCAGTATATGTGCATATCGCTATCCCATATTTTCTCACCTTATTGTATTGTTTACTGCGCCATGCATAAACGTACAGCCACACCACATACTTTTAGTGAAAGAGATGAAATGGCTCTGAGCACTATGGGACTTAACTTCTGAGGTCATCAGTCCCCTAGAACTTAGAACTACTTAAACCTAACTAACCTAAGGACATCACACACGTCCACGCCCGAGGCAGGATTCCAACCTGCGACCGTAGCGGTCGCGCGGTTCCAGACTGTAGCGCCTAGAACCGCTCAGCCACTCCGGCCGGCACTTTTAGTGATGAAGTGGACTCATCAGAAGACAAGTACTCACTCTGGTAGTGCGAATGACAGACCCGTGTCCGTAATCGAAATTCGTTTCGATCCGATGCTCCGGGATGGAATCGTTGTCGCTTTCAGAGGTGCCACTTTTGTTTTCTAAATTTCGCACCGTGTATTTGTTCTTCCTGCCATGCTGCGTACGCGTAATAAGCAAACTTTACTTATTCGGTATCTTTATTGTTGTTGCAATTATAATGGCGAGCCGTGTAGCGAGTCGCACGAAATAATAACTCAGTGTCTCAATAAAGCATAGTACACCTAAGTCTGCCACCTCCTGTATTTCCGAAATGAAAAAAAAATGTGAAAAATGCAATTGTGCAGAGATGTACCTACGTCAGAGGCTCGCACAATGGGCAGGAAAGCAGGAATCATAAAAGTCAGCGAACACACTTTCAATACAAACTTAGATTTTTTTAAGTAACATGTGTTTTTCTACAGAAATGAAAACTATAGGTACAGTTTAATGATAAAACTTGTCCCAAACACAATTATTAGTCGCTTGTAGCCCACAGAAACTTCAAGTTTGTGCAGCACATTCAGCACGGAAAACGCACTCACAGATGACCGATAACGTCACGTCCGATGAACCTGCGTCATCTCGACAGATGTTCGAAGTGATCACCGTTTGCATGAATACACTTGTGGAGACGGTGAACAAGTAAGTGTTGTACTGACTGTAGCGTTTCCACAAATATTGCCGCACTCGCAGTAGTAATACAGTTGTTACATATCCTCTGGTGTCGTTGAGGGTTCGTGGTACACACACTCTTTCACTGCGCTCCAGAGAAAGTAGTCTAACGGCCGCACGTGGGGGGACCGGTCTGGCCGGCTCAAAACCTCCGCCAGCCGTAGTGGCCGAGCGGTTCTAGGCGCTTCAGTCTGGAACCGCGGGACCGCTACGGTTGCAGGTTCTAATCCTGCCTCGGGCATGGATGTATGTGATGTCCGTAGATTTAAGTAGTTCTAAATTCTAGTAGACTGATGACCTCAGATGTTAAGTCCCATAGTGCTCAGAGACATTTGAACCATTTTTTCAAAACCTCCCCGTCCTACCCAGCCGTTTGGAAACATTGCATCCACAACTTACGGGGAAACACGTTCGGAGTCTTTGGGGCATCCATCATGCTGGAACCACACTGATAGACACGTTTCCAAACCCACGCCTTCCATGAGAAGTGAGTCTTGAAGAAATGATGCGTAATGCCGTCTGGTTAATGTTCACTGATAAAAATAGGGACCTACAGTACGGATACCAATCATGCCGAAGCAAATATTGACACCCCAATGTCGTCCGTGGGCAACTGGCCGAAGCCAGTGGGGATTTTGCGCTGACTAGTACTGCATATTCCATAGATTCACATGACAATCATTTGTGAGCGAAGCTTCATCCGTAATCAACGCATTACTTAGGAAGTCAGGGTGACGTTACAACTGCTGAAGTGCAAACGACAGAATTCAGTGCGAGATTCAGAGTCATTCCCATACAGTTTTTGGAGATGTGAGGTGATCGGATGAAACGTAGGCTTATGCAAAAATCTCCACACATTACTACGGCTTACTCCAGAAGCGCGTGCAGTTTGTCGTACACGAACCTCAGGACTGTGTGCAACAGCAGCCAAACGGCAATTGAGTTATCTTTGTTAGTTGCTGTGTTGTACGCTGTCTGGTTGCACATCTATCCGTTTCCGTGAGACATGCGCAGATGATGGAAATGGCACAATGTGAAGGACGCCGTCGACCTGGGTAGCGTTCGGCGTACTCTACCACAGCTGTGGTTGCATTTCTATGACATTCGCCGTAAATTAATGTCATATCTAGGGCTTCTTCCATTACTGAAAAACATTATGTCCACGAGACGACCTCAAATCCCACAACCACACCGAAAGAGGGAAAGCACTATATTTTTACATTTCGTAACTACAAGAACTATTATACTTACAGATATGACAGAAAGACTTTACTATAGATGCAATATGGTCATAACTTCCAACTAGACGTTACTTGATAATGGCAATAAACCGAAACAGGCCTGTCGTGTAAAATATTAAAAAAAAACATTTTACCTTATTGCAGCTAGTTTGGAGCATTCACCTCCATTGTGTCTTTTACCGACGTATTCTATGCTGCAGGCCCAAGAGAAAGTAAAATATTTTCAAATCATGTTAATACAAGAAGAAGGGCATTGTTCCAATAGGTTATATTTCAAATTCTCGAGTGCATCTATAGCCCAAAATAAAAAAAAAATGATTCAAATGGCTCTGAGCACTATGGGACTCAACTACTGTGGTCATAAGTCCCCTAGAACTTAGAACTACTTAAACCTAACTAACCTAAGGACAGCACACAACGCCCAGCCATCACGAGGCAGAGAAAATCCCTGACCCCGCCGGGAATCGAACCCGAGAACCCGGGCGTGGGAAGCGAGAACGCTACCGCACGACCACGAGATGCGGGCCCCAAAATCAGTAATGCACAATACAGTCATCTGAAATACAACCTGATGCAACAATATCCTGCTTCAAATTTACTGAGGCGGTGGTGCCCATCCAGAAGAAAATATGTTAATACAGTTAAAAGTTTGAAAACCGGGGAATCGTTAGGACCAGACCTCTGACAATGATAGATTTGCGATTGACATGCATTTGACAGCCGCAGAAAACCTAGATCACACATGTCGTATCGAGATTTGATCCTTGTTTCTTCCAACAACGATTCAAAGCCCTACTGACGATTTTCGGCTCATACGATAGGCAAAAGATGTTTTCTGTTTTACTTCCGGAAGGAAATTAATGGCGACCTCTGGAATTTATACCTCCATCGGTTTATAGCCGCTTCGTTGAATGCAAGTCGCCGAAGGGGAATTATTGCGACATAAATCTGGCAAAAACGGCCTTATTTCACGGCGATAGCGGTACGTATTGTCGCAGCTGATGAAGTAATGGTCGTACTGCAATGACTGGCGGTAAATAACGAATGGAATAAAATAAAAAGGAAACGTATAGACATAGAATTGCGCAGAAAGTTAAACGCAGGTAATTTCTTTAGCTGCCTGTAAGAGTAGAGTGACTGTACACACAGCCTAATATACGAAAATAAAAATGTAGGTTATTTGTCATGTTTTGGGTGAAATATTTGCCATTCCATGCATAACTTGTGCTGTGGAAAGCAAGGAGGTTAATTCAGCGCCACGTTGGCAGCGAGGCCGTTGGACACTGAACACTAACTCACTTGAGGCGTAAGGAAAAAAGTCGGTTGTAGTCTTAGCAAGCAAACTAAAATTCCTCTCAAGGGGTTTAGAGAATGTAGAGAAAGCCAGTTAGTATGACAGTAGGGAAATTTGATCATTATTCCACCCGAATATGAGCCTGTACTTAGAATGTAACTTTAGATTGTCAGTCTAAAATAGCTAAATAATTAGAACACCTTGAAATATCAGATGCCTGAAAGGAAGTAATGGTCTCTTAAACCAAAAGTAGTAAATCAACGTCTACTTCTGATGGAGAATTATTAATATTCGCTCTGTCAGTTGCATAATATAGCATAATGGCGAGGAATGAGTCATGGTTTGTATTGTAATGATAATACAAAAGAAAAACACCTTGGTCGTCGCAGTTTATTTAGGAGTAACCACCTCCAGACGATGGCATACTACTCTTGTGTAACTCATAAATGATTTCCCAAGTAGAGAAAATGTGTTTTCAAGATAATACAAATTTCAAAATGCCTTCTATGCAGTAAATAGATAGCAAAATAGTCGCGACGCTTTCCGTCGTTATGTATTCGGTTAAAGATGCGACGACAGACACTACTGATTTAAGGATGAATACGCGCAAAAAAAGAGTTAATTTTAGAATTGAAGATGTCATTCTTCTCCCCTAGATATACTACAAGTTTAGAAATAAAAACAGGGCTTTAGAGAAGGCGGAGTTGGCAGACAATATTCTCAGTTTGCTTTCAAAAGTAACTTTTATATCTATCGTACACTATATGTCTATATCCAAGTTACCGAATTTTTTCTCGCTGCATAAGCTACGGTCACCTGTAAAACACAATAATGTACGTCATTTTACGGCTTATATTGCAAATAATGAGCATGGTAATTTATTTTTAACTGCGATAAATTATTTGAAACATATTTCATTGCAGAATAAGTGTACCATGTGTCTTTACTTATAATGCATAACTTCTTAAATAACTGTCTGCAAGATGATGTTTATGGTATCTTTACTTTCTAAAAAATGCGTTGCTTCATCAGATTCATTCATAACACAATAGATATATAAAGTTTTTTTATTCATTCGTCTCAGATGCCGAAACAATTACGGCGTGCAAAATTTGCTGACTCCCCGATCAAGAAGCTTGAGAGCAGCTTTTATTTATTTTTAATTTTCTTTTAAAATAAAAATTGTGTTCTAACTAGTTGTGATTGCCCATGTACGACACTTGTTGTGCCGGCCGGAGTGGCCAAGCTGTTCTAGCGGCTACAGTCTGGAACCGCTACGGTCGCAGGTTCGAATCCTGCCTCGGGCATGGATGTGTGTGATGTCCTTAGGTTAGTTAGGTTTAATTAGTTCTAAGTTCTAGGAGACTGATGACCTCAGAAGTTAAGTCCCATAGTGCTCAGAGCCATTTGAACCATTTTCGCACCTGTTGTTCGTGTTTTACGCACTACGGCGTGAAACAGTAGGCAGTCCGTTGTTTTCAAGAACAATGGAAATATGTTTAAAGCAGAACGATTTAAAATTTTGTTGGAAGCATTTTCTTTTCTGATTGTGTACCTGCGAGTATTGCCTTAAATACTTACTTCGGTAGGAAACATGATCACCTCTGTCTGCTATATATCAAATAACCTCACTGGACAAAAATTAGTCACCCCAATGCATATGCGTAGATGAATCATTATCCCTTAACAAAAGAAGCAGCGATCGAATCATCGAATCACGAGCTCAACCGCGCTCACTGCCTCTACGTGAGCGTAAGGCAGTAGTGATCATCCAGACGTATATGTTTCAAGCGGACATTGTGCCTAAACATGACATGACAGAGTGGCAAAAAGCGGCAGTCGTGTTTGGCGGTGCCCACGGCAACACGGTATTTGAAGGGGCTGGGTCTGTTGACGTTTCCCGGTGGGCTCTTCAACGTGTCTACAAACAGTGGTATATGATGTGTCGCTCATCCCGACAGTGAGAAATCAGGACCAAAGTTTACAAAAGTTTATTGACTAAGGAAAGAAACGTCTGCTTCGACGATAATAACAAAATCATAATTGCAGTGTCTCACAGTAATGAAGGCCTGACGGTATGGTGATTCCAGAACCTGAGAAGTTAGCACAGTTAGGACCTTCATAGACAAAAACACTTGCATGTAAAATTTCTAGGTTCGAATAATCTGTCCTGAATAATACCAGCAAATAAGTAAAAAAGTCTATCCTAGATACAGTGTGAGTGAGCCAAGGGAACAACAAAGAAGGCTCAGTATAGTGGCGTCGGTCCCTACGATGGGATTCGAGAGCGGCTTAAGACGATGGGGTGAACAGCACCCCCCCCCCCCCCCCCTCCCCCGGAGGCTAGGAGAGGCTCTCGAAGCCGGAAGGACTGACCTGTGCAGCAATGGCGCTGAATTTTGTAGCGGCCGGCGGTGGAATACTCGCGGCACTGTTTTCTGGTCAAGTGCGTGGCGGACGCGAATAGGTCCCTTGGAAGTGGCGGCCTCTGCTAGCGCTGGTATTGCCGCCTTGTGTCAGTCCGTTACCGCGACAGGGCGAGTGCGCGACGCTCATGCTTGCAGGGGTCAATTAGGCTACACGCGTGACCGAGGTGCCCGAAGGGTTGCCGATCGCTTTTGCGAAGATTCCGGTACAGGAGTACAACACACCTGGCCACGAAAGACAACGTCAGAATTGTGGTCGGAGAAAGATCCTGACTGAGGGGTGGGGGGGGGGGGGGGGGCGGTGGAAGACGAGGGACAAATTATTTCACAAAACATCTAACCGTTTTCTTCAATTTTATTTTATTTTCAGGTATTGTTCGAAGAAAACCACGTTATGTAACACATTTAAATACAGATCTGTATTCTATTATTATAAAGGGCATACAGATAAAGAGAAAACAGAGAAGTTTCATTACATGTTGTAATTTGATATATATTTTATTTTCTTCATCTTGAAAGAAAGCATTACGCAATTTATACATCAACGTAACTTTCTACGCCCAAAATAGCCAGATCTTGAATAGAAGAAGTTTTTGACACTTTATTTATATAGTAAGCTGCAATAAAGCTAGCAGCAACTGTTCGTGAAATATTACAGTTTTACTTCAAATCACTAATTAAAATTTCTGAATTACCCTGATTACAAATTAACTCCTTCTTTGCAAAACTACATCTCACTCTGGTCAATTTGATTCCCCTTTTTCCATTTACTATTTTTCGTTTGGCTATGAAAACTCGGACAAAAATCGACTCTAATTTTCAGGTAATCTTGTTTACTCACCAGTCAAGCATCTGACAAAAAAAATCATTGGGATATTGTGTACTGATCACAACATTTTTAAAGACGAAGCCAAAGTAAGTAACTTTATTGAGAACTGTCGTATTACTAAATGGAAGCATGCGACCTTGTAAATGTTCATAAAGGAACTTATTATGTCAAGATTACCAGACGTCTGTAGATATTGACGTTATGGGTTTCTGCAAATTATTGCCACCTTCAGATGCGATAACTAAGGCACAAACAGTTTCTTCGTGATGTATGAACTCTACAACAGGAAAATGGTATAAAATATTCCAGTAAAATACGCATATTTTATTGACATATTTTATGCTAGTTTAAATTTTCACTTGCAACAAGTGTGTGCAGATTTGAAACTTCCTGACAGATTAAAACATTGTACCGGACCGGAACTCAACCTGGGACATTTGCCTTTTGTAGGGAAGTGATTCTCCCTCACAACCTTGGGAATTTTGTCTTTGGCGGTGTAGTGCTTTACCGCCTGAGCTATGCAAACATACCGCACGACGCGCCCTCACAGCCAGAAGAGCTCTAATGCGTTAGAGCTCTACTACAGTATTGATAAGAGGGCTGGCAGTGAGTCGCATTTGGAGAAATACGGGACCGAGTTTTAAGACCAAATTAGAATTTCTCCCTGTCGCTAAGCACAATGCATTTGCTCGTCTTGTTGGGCACTTTACATGTTTTCTCCCCAAAGTCAAAGGGCAGTGACATACAGGAATGTATCGACTACATGTCACTGAAACATCGGAGTGGAAAAATCGGAACTTTTACGACATATCGTTCTGTCTGAGTTCAGTACAAGAGTGACAGCGGCGGAGGCAGCCAGAAACATTTGCGCCGTGTATTGGGATAATGCCATTGGATAGAGCATGGCAAGTATATGATTTTCTCCTTTTAAGGAGGGTCCTTTTGACATTAGTCAAGCTCCACGTTCAGGAAGAATGTCGGAGTTTGATGAAGATAGTTTAAACGCATTAATCTACAACTATCCACGTCACTGTCTTCGACAACTGGAGGAGCAGATTAGTGTTTAACGTCCTATCGATAAACTAGGTCATTAGAGACGGAGCACAAGCTCGGGTTAGGGAAGGATGTACAAGGAAATCGGCCGTGACCTTTGAAAGGAACCATCCCGGCATTTACCTGAACCGTCGTCCTACCACAGCGCTCGGTCGACAACTGGCAGATTCGATGAACTGCGATCATTTCACCATTGCGCAATATTTGGATGCAATTGGGAAGGTTCAAAAATAGAGTGTACCGCATTCTCTGAGTCAGTATCACAAACATCAGTGGGAGGCCATATGTGCATCTCTGCTTGCTCGTCATCAATTGACTCGTGAACATCAACGACCATTCTTATCCTGTATCGTTACTGATGTCGAGAAAGGGTGTCTTTACTCTAAGGCAAGAAAGGAATGGTTGAGCCCCGTACAAAGACCTGCGCGCATCCACAAAAGATCTTAGGCATCAGGTGGAACAGTGCCGGTGTGGTATACTACGAATTGCTTCCCCGAGGTGTAACAATCACTACTGATATTTACTGTCAGCAACAGAGACGTCTTGCAGACGCAGTCCGAGATCAACGAACAGCAGGACTGCGTGAATTGATGCTACTCCACGCCAACGCCCGTTCGTATTCTGCTAGACTGACAAGAAATACTATACGGTTGTTGCGTTGGGACGTCATTCCGCACCCGCGTTATTCACTTATCTTGAGCCCTCAGATCTTCCACTTTTCCGCTATCGAACAGCCTTCAAGAAATGCCCTTTTCGAATGGAAATTCGCTCCGGACAAGGCTCTACGAGTTCTTCGCCTCAGAACCACGAATTTCTACAGTCGCGGAACTGAAGAGTTATACCAGCCTTGGCAGACTGTTGTAGATAGTGAAGGCGAATATGTTTCGATGATTAAAGTTGAAAGGTCTCTGTTGGATTCCTTTCATGTTAATTTCTTAAATCTGTTGTCATTTACGGCATAAATTCCTCTTCAAAATTTACTGTGGCGTTTCTGACTATCTGGGAGGAGACTGAGTAGTGGAACGTGTTACTTTTACACATAAACAAGAACGATCTGTCACACTACTACACTTTAAAACACAGTTTATATGTAATTCATGTCACACAGTCTCATACGGAACCTACATCCGCTTTCTTTTATATACTGTATATGATAAGATACTGTCATCCCCCTTCCCTTCTGTGTGAGAGGATGAATGAGCAAATGTATTTCTAGTTGCATGCTTGAGGGTAGCAGACAAGCCTGTCTGCTAGAGAACAGTAGGACCAACGTCGGAACAGGTAGCTACGCTTTCTAAAAGCAGAGAGGTTCCTATTCTTAGTACGGTCCTGTCCGTCCCTTGTCATGCTGGTATAGGAAGCGGCCTCTCTGGCCACTTCCGTTTGTATTTGTGAGCCACCCTCAGGAAGGGACCAGGGCAGTCTGTCTGCGGCGAGCGTCTGAAGTGGTAAGATCTCCGGCTAAGCGCGTGTCTGCTAAGTCCGTAGGACAATGGATTTCTTAACTTTAGCCTAACTGAAAATTTAATCACCTTTATTTCAGGTTTAGCTCTAAAATATCTAATGTTATCTTACATTGCAACGCAGTGTAATTCGAGTGTGAAGTTCAGAATATATTCCGGTAGTTGCTTCGTCACTTCTTTGTGAGTAAAGTGGAACCACGTGTTGATCAGTAACTCTAACTAAGTTCATCAATCTTAAATGCGAATGTGCGTGAGATTATAACGTCTCTTCTTGACAATATTTTTCAATATAGCAACTCTTCTTTATGTTCAACCCACGTGGGGTGTACTTTGTGAGACCAGTACCACGTGCTTATACAATTGTTTGACCCATCAGGTTAATAGTAAGACGATAGTAACCAGTTCGAGGTTTTTCTTTAGTAAATTGCGTTTCGATGTAATTCATTTTAATTATCAAAATTATTGTGGAGTTACACTCTTTGTGTAAACCAAGTTGACCACGTGAAGCATGTGGTGTAAGCATCAAATAGCCCTCAGCTAATTCTTTTCGGGAAGATTTCACAGAGAGTTAGTATGAATTTAGTATACCAGTGTGTGGTAATTTCATGACGGACAGGATTGCGCTACGAATGTAACTTCTTTGGATGAAAATTGAATCGGTTGGTTGGTGTTAATTTCCTCTTGCATATGTTTCAACATTCTTCGTGTGTTATTTTATGAATGCAGTGTTGTATGCAGTCTCCCAATCTTGGCTCCATATTGATGTGTTCCGTAAGATTACAAACTCACATTTTCACAGTCCTAAATAAGGCACCAGCTTAGTTATGACTCACGTTTAATATGCTGAAGTTTCAATGATCAATGTTAAAATAAATTTCCAAATATAAACTGATTTATTTCTTTTTATTTAAATTCTCTTTTATATATATATATCACCGGTTGTCGTATGACTATTAAAAGATTATAATTAATGTTAGTCTGGTTGGGAATTTGGTAAGCTAGACAGGATTCCTGGTGAAACAGTTGCGCAGTAATGCAAGGTTAACTTCCCCAGACAGCTCACAGCTTTTAACCCGCTTTTATTGTATATCAGCACCGCTTACAGAACAAATTAATGCAACAACATTACAAAGTCTCTCTTACGTGTATCTGTTGTGTTTATTAAACTTACGGAAAAACGCTAAGATCTGATGTACCAATGCAATACACCGTCACGACATTGTTTGCGGGTTAATTATCTCTTCTGAAGATCACAATAATTTGCTGAAACCAGTAATGTGAATATTTTTAACGTTTAGGCGATCTTGAGATAATAAAGTGTTAAATGAGAGTAAGAAATTTTTGTCACTTCCGAGTAGTAAAAGAGGTAGCGATAAAGTTTTTTACCACCTCGAAATAACAAAGGCAGACAACTAGTTTCGATTTGTCCGCAGATACGCGTCTGCAGTCCTGGTACACACTGAGATCCCCACGCTACAGTACCACAGTACGCCGCTAGAGGACCCAAAAGAAAACTACGTACCCTTTGATAAATTGGAGTGTAGTGTGAAAATTTGTTTCCTGCATTTGAAGTGGAACAACGCTGCAGTAGTTCGTGCTGGGGTTGTAGTAGTATACGGCAACAAGGTTGCAGGATTTGACAGCGGTTAGAGGGCACAGGCGTTTCCAGTGGAATGAAACAACCCTGAATGATGAAGAACGAAATAGAAGATCGCGAGAGAAGCGGAGACCCTGATGGTCGAAGAACAGCGTTTTTTTTTTTAAAAAAAAAGGAAAAAAACCAACACTGAAACAAGACACAAACGAATTATGGAAATTGGCTGCGAATGGGCATTGATCTAAATCAATGGAGAAGATTGAAAATTCGTGGCGGACCGGTATTCGAAACCGCGTCTCCTACTTATTAGGCAGATGCGTTGACCATTGTGCTATCCGGACAGTGGTCATCGCAACTGCACTGACTACCCTACCGCGCCTCCCATCAGACCCAAATTCTCAACTTCTTCATACACTGCTAATGTAGTGCCCCTTGATCATTATCCTCGTTACTCACGGCAATCCGCAAATACCCGGAAGAACTGGAGTCTGGTGTGCATCCGCACTGAAAACATCAGACGACCCTTGCCTTAATTATTTATATGTGGTGTCTGTTGTTTCGGACATGTCCGTAAGAACAGGCACCATTTCGATTCAGCAGCCACTATGAAATAACACACAAATGAATTACAGACATTGGCACTGATTTAAATCAATGGGAAAGGTTGAAAATTTGTGACGGAGACTACCGAAATCTTGGGAGGTTAAGGGAAGTTGTCAACAAGAAGCGTTGCAGGGGGCTGTCCAAGGAGGTGTTTCTGCTCCATGACAACGCCGCAGCTCGTCCTGCAGAGGATATAGTCACACGTACTGCTTCAGTACGATATAAGATTTTGCAGCCTCCGTATTCCTCTTTCCTCGGATGAAGAAACCATTCCGTGACTGATACTTCCGGAATGATGACAAAGTAATTTTTGAGCAGTCAAAACGCAGACTTTTACAACCGGAGTCTCCAACAAGTCATTGATCGTTGTGAAGAAATGAATTGAAGGCGGAATGTGTGAGGAAGGAGTAATACGATAAGCAAGTTATGAAACATCCCCTTAGGAAAATTTTATAAATGACAGTGCTGGAGAACCTCTACGTTATCTGATTTTCAAACAGCTGAGCAAAACTGAACGGACTCAGACATTACTCTCTTTACTTATTCTGATCAATACTAAACTGACATACAATGTTTTTAGCGCAACGCAATCTGACTTTCAATAATCCCTACAAAAGAATGGTCCTGACTAACAATAACCTATGCCTGTCATGAATCACCTACCTCACGAAAATCTTGGTTACTCAAACTACTGCAATACAGCGAGCGCCACTACTGCCAGCTAAATAAAAGATTCTAACTACTACTGAAGGCACTAACTACTGATAGGCATAGTCAGCAAATGAAAGATTTTGATAGAGAATAAACAATGTATTTACCTTAATAATATTCAAAAGTCATTATATATATATATATATATATATATATATATATATATATATATATATCAGTTCATGATATCCAGTATTACAAATTTACTCTTTCTGGCGGACACACGTTCAGATCGTCCGCTCTTAAAATTCTGCCATCTCTCTCCCCACATCCACCACTGCTGGCGGCTCACCTCCAACTGCGCAATGCTACGCGCTGTTCACATCCAACTGCCCAACACTACAATAGCGAATATTCCAACAATGCTAACCAGCCACAGACTGCACACAGCACAGTCAGTGATTTTCATACAGAGCGCTACTGGCGTTACCAACATAAAAACCTAAACAGCCTACTTACAAAGTTGAATGGCGGAAACTTAACTTTTTCACGGTAATAGGAACTTTACAAATACCCTTCTCATAAATGCAGAGGGAATGGGCAGATTATAAGGCGCAGCTCAGAGTACAAGACAAATGGCGAAACGATAAGGGTGTGGTGCATCTCAGTACGTGAACAGCATCACTAGGCTTTTCAAAATGGCTTTATAGTCTTTGTTAAATTTAGCTTACAATTGTAAATAATACATTAAATGAAAGAGCAACGCATTTTTTCTTAGGAATGTTTAATCTCAACATCCCTCGGCACCAGGCACACGTCCAGTCCATACGTACCAACTTTGCATGACGACGAAGATTTTCTAGATCGTGTCGTCTTCAGTCATGAATAGCCACTTCATTTAAGCGGAAATGTGAACAGACGTAGTGTGCTCTACGGGGGTTAGCTAATCCCCACTACATGTACAGCTGCAACGAGATTCCCCTAAGCAAATACATCTCATCCCGGCATACAGAGTCCGCAGCTCGTGGTCGTGCGGTAGCGTTCCCGCTTTCCACGCCCGGGTTCCCGGGTTCGATTCCCGGCGGGGTCAGGGATTTTCTCTGCCTCGTGATGACTGGATGTTGTGTGATGTCCTTAGGTTAGTTAGGTTTAAGTAGTTCTAAGTTCTAGGGGACTGATGACCATTGCTTTTAAGTCCCATAGTGCTCAGAGCCATTTAAACCGGCATAAAGTTTATGGGCCTTACTTTTCAGTGTTGGAAGTGTAACTGATGTTTGTTGTCTTGATGCGCTCCAACTATGGCTCTTTCTGAACTGAAAGAAGCTGATCCACAGGACTTTATTTGGCAGCAGGATGGTGCGCCGTCGCATTGGCGTAACTCAGTGCGCGATTTGTTAGCTGACGTCGTGCGCGACCGGTAGATTGTCTGCAAGGAGACGGATGACAGAAATTGTTTTGCATGCCCCCAAACAACCAGGATATTCATTACTACAATTTCTGTGATCAGGAACTGCACTTGCTTTTAATCTTTCATAACGAGGATGCTGTGCTTACTCCCGTCTTCCATTATGACAGGACTGGTAATACAGGGTGTCCCAGGAGAAATGATCAGTACTCAGGGATATAACAGGAACGATCATTCGAAGCGAAAAAGTCTAATAAATTTGGGCTCTACAAAGGCATACCTTGAGAGCTAGGAGAACTTCTTCGTCTTTGATACTGTGAAACACATTTCTTGAGTCTGGAGTACATCTCTTGTACTTCAGACTCTTTGCTTTCCATATTTTGACAGGTGGTAATATGCAAGCATAAAGAAGGGAAACTGATTGGAGGTGAAACTAAAATCATTAAAAGATGGGAAGCATATTTTAAAGAGCTATTGAAATCTTGGGAAATCCAGGAATTTGAAGAAGAGGAGCAGGTGGAACAAGCTGGTACCAGTGAGGTTGAAGAGGAACCAGTGTTGGAAGAAGTGATTGTAGCTGTCAAGGAGATGAGGAACGACATAGCTGTGGGGGAAGATAAGATACCAAGTCAAATGTTCAGGTATAGTGGTATAGAGATATTAAAGGAAATGCATGACCTGCTTGACAAAATATGGAGAAGTGAAAAAATGCCAACAAACTGGAACACGTCCATCAATGTACCAACATATCAAAAGATGATAGAACAAATTGCATGAAGTATCCAGTTACAGAGTCACAAAAATTATGAAATTTAACGCCGTTTCTCATCACACATACATCTCATCTTCCACAATAACCTGCAACATCATATGCATCCCCGTCTGGTAAGGTTACTGTATTATGAGACCCCAAAGCGAGGACAGCGTCAATGAAATTGATCAACACGCTTTTAGGGCGGTTCTACTCCAGATCTTGATAAGAGAGAAGTACGAGGTAGACATTGCTGAGTCATATCATTTAGGGCAACGCTACAAAGTTTTTTGTTTGGTTTAAGTAAGAGAGCATGTCTACCGTATCTATTATCTGTAGCGTAACCCAAGTAATCAATATTGTGTTGGGATATGTTTTTTGTTTTAAAAACTGTGAGTGTCATGTTTCTATCGAGAACAAGAGTAATCCCTTTAGGAATTCCGAATGAAACTTTATTAGTTCAATTTTCTGTTGTCAAGTTGCTCAATTACATATGAAAAAAATATTACACACATCATACATTACTGGCCATTAAAATTGATACACCAAGAAAAAATGGAGATGATAAACGAGTATTCATTGGGCAAGTATATTATACTAGAACTGACATGTGATTACATTTCCACGCAATTTGGGTGCATAGATCCTGAGAAATCAGTACCCACAACAACCACCTCTGGCCGTAAGAACGGCCTTGATACGCCTGGGCATTGCGTCAAACAGAGCTTGGGTGGCGTGTACAGGTACAGCTGCCCATGCAGCTTCAACACGATACCACAAGCATCAAGAGTAGTGACTGGTGTATTGTGACGAGACAGTTGTTCGGCCACCATTGACCAGACGTTTTCAGTTGGTGAGAGATCTGGAGAATGTGGTGGCCAGAAAGGCCCGTGCAACACCTGCAACATGCGGTCGTGCGTTATCCTGCTGAAATGTAGGGTTTTGCAGGGATCGAATGAAGGGTAGAGCCACGGGTCGTAACACATCTGAAATGTAACGTCCACTGTTCAAAGTGCCGTCAGTGCAAACACGAGATGACCGAGACATGTAACCAATGGCACTCCATATCATCACGCCAGTATGGTGATGACGAATACACGCTTCCAATGTGCGTTAACCGCGATGTCGCCAAACACGGATGCGACCATCATGATGTTTACAACATCATGATGGATTCATCCGAAAAAATGACGTTGTGCTATTCGTGCACCCAAGTTCGTCTTTGAGTACACCATCGCAGGCGCTCCTGTCTGTGATGCAGCGTCAAGGGTAACTGCGGCCATGGTCTCCGAGCTGATAGTCCATGCTGCTGCAAACGTTGTAGAACTGTTCGTGCAGATTGTTGTTGTCTTGCAAACGTCTCCATCTGTTGACTCAGGGATCGAGACGTGGCTGCACGATCCCTTACAGCCATGCGGATAAGATACCTGTCATCTCGACTGCTAGTGATACGAGGCCGTTGGGATCCAGCACGGCGTTCCGTATTACAGTCCTCAACCCACCGATTCCATGTTCTGTGAACAGTCATTGGATCTCGACCAACGCGAGCAGCAATTTCGCGATAGGATAAACCGCAATCGCGATAGGCTACAAGCTGACCTTTATCAAAGTCGGTAACGCGATGGTACGCATGTCTCCTCCTTACACGAGACATCACAACAACGTTACACCAGGCAACGCCGGTCATCTGCTGTTTGTGTATGAGAAATCGTTTGGAAACTTTCCTCATGTCAGCACGTTGTAGGTGTCGCCACCGACGCCAACCTTGTGTGAATGCTCTGAAAAGCTAATCATTTGCATATCACAGCATCTTCTTCCTGTCGGTTAAATTTCGCGTCTGTAGCACGTCATCTTCGTGGTGTAGCAATTTTAATGGCCAGTAGTGTACATACCTACGTTACTTTAGAGCACAAGTATCATGTGTATTTTTCAATGAACTGACTCTTTCTTAAAATTTCCGTTTGTTTAGACAAATATCTGAAAAAAAAATTTAATTTAAATGTCTAAAATTATATTTTGCAATCTGTTGCAATGTAGATCGATATTTTCGGTTTTACTAGCATAACAGGTCGATTAAAAACAAATGACGCACTTCAGTAACTTAAGTAAAACGATGTAAATTGTTGGCGATACGAGATGAAAACAAAAATCAGAAGATCTTAATTCTCAAAACTACAAAATATGTGGACGGTAGCAGAAATAGTAAAAATATACGCGGACTCTATAATGTCCGCATAATTGCAGACGTACGGTCTTCAGACTGTCTTGAGGTAGTCGCGTCGGTGAATAAGGCTGTGAATTAAGCAATATGCTCTGCGAGTTGGTTGGAAGTGACAATGTGCTGGACGGAGGCAGACTCTGTGCGAACTGTGTAACCAGAGCGTAGTAGAGAGGCGGCCGGCGTCGCGCACGCCCCCATTGTTTGGATTCGCCTCCGCGGCGTAGGCCGTTGCACCGACCTGTCCCCTCTCCCCCCTTCACCCCCCTCCCCTCCGTCCTAGTGGTCGCCGTCGCCTTCATTTGTCCCCGCGTCCCGCACAATGGGGGCGTCGCGGCTCATCTTGGCCTCCGCTTTCACCGTGTTTGCGTTGCGCCGTCTGACGTCACGTTGGGGAACGGAAGGGGGCGGCGCGTCGTATCGTGTCGATGCCAGGATGCTGTGTCGACGCCCGCCAAGCCACCGCACACGTCAGGCGAAGTTGGACGAGGGGCGAGAATTCCATCCTGCAAAGCAGACAGTAGCTGACCTGCCCTTTTAGCGTACCGCGTAGTGCACCAGCTTGTGAGAAAGCGTCGTAACGCGTAACACGAGACGAGTGATACTCTGGACGAAAGTAGATTAGGGTTTGACTTGTCTTTGAGACTCGGTCGTTAGAGATAGAGCATGAGCTCGGATTGGGGGAAGGAAAATGAGATTAGGGCTAGTAAGGTGGTAATCATCCCGCTAGTCATTAAATTTACAGCAATATGAAAATGACGCTCACCAAACACATGTAGCGAAAGACATGCTTGGGTAAGCGAATGATTAGCGTTTCAGGACAAACTCATAATACTGGTAACAGCAATGCCATCTCCTTTTTAGGGTTGCGTGCCTCAGTCTGAAAAAATGGAACCCTTATAGGACAGGTGGTAATATGCAAGCATAAAGAAGGGAAACTGATTGGAGGTGAAACTAAAATCAGTAAAAGATGGGAAGCATATTTTAAAGAGCTATTGAAATCTTGGGAAATCCAGGAATTTGAAGAAGAGGAGCAGGTGGAACAAGCTGGTAGCAGTGAGGTTGAAGAGGAACCAGTGTTGGAAGAAGTGATTGTAGCTGTCAAGGAGATGAGGAACGACATAGCTGTGGGGGAAGATAAGATACCAAGTCAAATGTTCAGGTATAGTGGTATAGAGATATTAAAGGAAATGCATGACCTGCTTGACAAAATATGTAGTGAAAAAATGCCAACAAACTGGAACACGTCCATCAATGTACCAACATATAAAAAGATGATAGAACAAATTGCATGTAGTATGCAGTTACAGAGCCACAAAAATTATGAAATTTAACGCCGTTTCTCATCACACATACATCTCATCTTCCACAATAACCTGCAACATCATATGCATCCCTGTCTGGTAAGGTTACTGTATTATGACACCCCAAAGCGAGGACAGCGTCAATGAAATTGATCAACACGTTTTTAGGACGGTTCTACTCCAGATCTTGATAAGAGGGCAGTATGATGTAGACATTGCTGAGACATATCATTTAGGGCAACGCTAGAAAATTTTTTGTTTGGTTTAAGTAAGAGAGCATGTCTACCGTATCTATTATCTGTAGCGTAACCCAAGTAATCAATATTGTGCACGTCTGTCTCTCTGTCCAACTGTTAAGAAATATTTTTCTCTGGAATGAGTAGACGCGTGAAATTCAAATTTATGTCACGTATTAAAGTCTAAGGTCCCTTGGAGCTGAAAAAATTTCAAGCTTGTAAGTCAATTCAATCAAAAGACATGGGCTTTTACGTCACATATATTGACACTCGGAAACTCAACTCATCAGAATCTGTAGGGTACTTGCTGTTGACCTAGAATCATGAAATTTGCCAGGAAACAGGGTTTCACAGTACAAGTACAGGAAAAAATCCCGAAAATTGTAAATTTGTAATTATATAACACTAAAAACTATTTTTTTGTCATTTTTGATCTGCCTGTCTGTCTGTCCGTCTGTTAAGGGGAGAAACCACACTAGGAGGTTCAGAAAATCCGATTTTTTTTATTACAAAATCGTTAGCTTAACTATCCAAGAATACGCTGTCAAAATTTCAAAGCGACATTTGCATTCATTTTGATTTCATGAGCATAATAGAACCGAGTGCGAATGGCGATTAGCTCCTAAACACTTGCACTCCGGACTAAAAGTCGTTGAACTGGCATCGTATTTAGCAGCGGGCTTATTCAATGAAGGAAATTCATCCCTTCTGATGGTCATGAACGAGGCAGGAATTGTAGTAGGCACGCAAAGCTTCAATTACGCCGAACAAATGGATAACCAGCGCGTGAGCCAGCAGAATCGACTTAGTTCATTGCAATCTAGGGAGGTCGGAAAGCTCGGAAAGCACTGCTGCAAGCGCAAAACGAAGCCCGTGAGAAAGAACAAGGATTACTACATGGTGCTGGAATCGCAGATTAATCGGTAAGCATTTTAGATTATTGTTAACTTTCATAAATTTCTAGAGGAATTTATTTTTCAAACGCGTTTATCTCGAAATGACTTTTTTCACATTTGCGTTTAGTCTAACTCAAAAAGTATAGAACCGATCATTATGAAAACTGATAGTATAATCCTTTATAAAATTACAAATTATATGAATCAACTTGTGAGATTATATCATGATTGTAAGGGTTTTTTCTTTGCATAATTAGAGAAAAAATCGTGAAAATCGAAATAATTATTCCAACACCTGCAAAATTTTAAATTTTCATTATTTTCACCTGCATTGAGGTTCATATTCTTAGAAAATAAGTTATTAATGGAAAATCAAAACCTTTTTGATTTCAAATGAAAATCGGAACGGCTACACTGCACGCAATTGGAGAACTATACTCACAAGCTTCAGCGGACATCACAGCGTAACTTTGTTATTTTTAGCTGAAATTATTCAAAAAAATTAAAAAAAAACTGTTCAAAATATGAATGAAATGACGACAAAATTTGATTAAAATCTAATTAATTCCTCCCACCCAAAGAAATCCCAAAAAATCAGTGACAAACAGCCTCCTAATGTGGTTTCCCACCCTCAACGCCCTTTTCCTCTGCAACAATTTTCCTCTGCAAATTTATGTCACATACTTAAGTCGATGGTCCCCTGCCGGTGTAAAAATTTTATGCTTCTTAGTCAATGCAGTCAAAAGATATGGCCATTTATGTCACATATTTTGAT
Organism: Schistocerca cancellata; assembly: GCF_023864275.1. Taxonomy (NCBI): domain Eukaryota; kingdom Metazoa; phylum Arthropoda; class Insecta; order Orthoptera; family Acrididae; genus Schistocerca; species Schistocerca cancellata. The sequence goes on along the minus strand of NC_064631.1, from coordinate 640,320,026 downwards.
ACTCGAAAACTGGTCATCAAGACCTTTAGTGCGCTTCCTATTGCCCTAGAATCATGACATTTGGCAGGAAGTGGGTTTTCACAGTACAAGTAAGGGGGAAAATTCGAAATTGCTAATTTGTAATTATATCATACGAAAAAAGTTTCCCATTTTCATTTGTTATCCGACTTCATACTTGAAGTTAAAACTGGGACCGTAATGTTGCTAATATCAAAGTCTATAACAGGCAAAAATCGTCAATTTCCACGACTTCTGGAATGGAGCGAGTCCTACTCACATCTGGCCAATTTTTGTGTATAAGCAAAGACTACGCAGAGGGCTACTTACTGAAAAGTTGATTTTAAAGTTGTTTGTGTGCGAGAAGCTCGTGTTATGCCTCGTGTAAAAGAAACGTCTACCAAGTCATGTCTAAATTCCTTAGTAGCAGGGTCGTAGCCTATCGAGGCTGCAGTTGATCGTTCGGCCATATTGCTGCTCGCATTGATCAGGATCAGACGACTGTCGTGCGAAAGTAGATCTCAATGTACCCACGCGACTAGCGCCCGAGAGGAGTGGCGTACTAGTCTCTCGGCCGTGCAGGGTTGTACAGCCACACTTGAGAAAGGAAACTGACTTGTTTGCAGCAAGAGAAGTATCCACATGGACAGTGAAATGACAAACTGTCAGCACCGCGATCATCGTTGCAGCTTCTCTTGAAGTAGCAGGAGAGAGAGAGGCGTATCGACAGCGGTGGGACGAACGACAACAATGGACACTAGGAGTTGTACCACGCCGTCTTTTCAGACGAGTGTCAGTGCTGTGTGCAGCTTCACGATGGACGTGTCCATGTGTGGAGGTCAAAGGATTGCTTTCGTAATCGTCACGCAGACCAAGCGCCTTGCCTGATGGTATAGGGTGCCATTGGGTACATAATACTATCACGTCTGATTAACAGAGCCAGTAATTTGGGCAGCAGCCGTCACATCTTTGACGCATTTATATCGGAGGATTTTCTCTACCTTTAGCATGCCTCTGTCATATTCACGTAGGGTAACGCCAGAATGCATGTTACTATGCTGTTCTGACCTACCTCGATACAAAGGGTGTCCCACCGTTGCCTTGGCTCACACGTCCTCCGGATCTCTCATCTGTTGAAACATCAGGTCGTGGGTTTCCCGGAGACTAGCACTCCACTACTCTCCCAGCACCTTCTATTGATGTACTCTTGCGTAGAGTTAAAGCAACATGCATTTACGTACAATATCTGTCATTCAACCTCGCGAGGGATTGGCGCCTTCTCGTTGTCACCGGTTTCCTCCAAATTTATGGTATACGCAGGGCTTGCACAGAAATGAAGTGGGAGCTCCGACTCTCCGAGCGTTTAGAAAAAGGCCGGGTGAGGCTTGAGCATTTTATAGTAATGGTGAAACTTCCTGGCAGATTAAAACTGTGTGCCGGGCCGAGACTCGAACTCGGGACCTTTGCCTTTCGCGGGCAAGTGCTCTACCAACTGAGCTACCCAAGCACGATACACACCCCGTCCTCACAGCTTTACTTCTGCCAGCACCTCGTCTCTTACCTTCCATACTTTACAGCTCTCCTGCGAACCTTGCAGAACTAGCACTCCTGAAAGAAAGGATACTGCGGAGACATGGCTTAGCGACATGAAGTTTCATATCAGCGCACACTCCGCTGCAGAGTGAAAATCTCGTTCTCTTTATAGTAATTGTGTTTGAGGGCAGTGGTTGGCCGAGCGGAGAGAATACGGAACGGTAATCCGGGCCCGTTTTTATTTTATGTTTTTAAGTTCCTTACACTGCAGTAAACCGAATAATGCTCAGTACCTTGTACCTTGTATCGTAAAGAAGGTAGGAAAAGAAATTTGTGGTAAAGTCTCATGGGACCAAACTAGTTAGGTCCTCGGTCCCTAAGCCTACACACTACTTAATCTAACTTAAACTGACGCTATGGACAACACACACACACACCCAAGCCCGAGGGAGGACTCGAACCTCCGACGGCGGGGGGGGGGGGGGGGGGGGGGGAGCCGCACGAACCATGGCAAGGCGCCTAAGCCCCATGGCTACCGAGCGCGGCTACCCCGCACGGCTGGCAAAAGAAAATTTGGTGGATGATACGTGGAAAAATATAAAAATATCGTCATTACTTCATCAAAATCTGGAAAACTTACGATCACCGTGCTGATGGAGCCTTACATGCCGGAGAACAAATTTCGTCTGTTATCTGACTCGGAAGTGCACTCGCTAGTGCATACCTTCGATTTCTGTTGTTATCGTCAGGTAAAGAATTTAATCAGTACATGACGACGATCCGCTATAGGTTTAGCTGTAGTTATCCCTTCACGTTTCTTTTTCACATTCACATCATCAACAGTCGAGTTGAAGAGAATGGGGTATATCGGTGGAGCAACTTCACACCAACCACACATTTGTGGAGTCAGTGCTAAATCGGTCTTCACACACTTGAGGTGTTGTAAAGAGCGATGCCACTGAACAGTGGATGGCCGGAAACGAGTGATCCGGGGTGATGAATTACACGATACCCTTAGAAATCTGATGGAAGACTTTGGGTTTGGCGAATGTCAGGAGAATGTTATCTGCATGTGTAGTGCGAACTATGAAGGTCGAAGAAGGCAGTGTTACTATATAGGGAAGTTCTTCGTGTTTCGGCCCATTATTGCACTTGGGCAAACGCTGAAAACGGAAGGATATGAAGACATTTTACGGCACTGCCTACTGTGTATAGTAAAGGAGTAGTTCGCAGACGATGTTTGTATCAGCTTGATAATGCTTGGAGAAGAAATAAAAGCTTTGAGGTTCGCCGATGACATTGTAATTCTGTCAGAGACAGCAAAGGACTTGGAAGAGCAGTTGAACGGAATGGGTGGTGTCTTGAAGGGAGGATATAAGATGAACATCAACAAAAGCAAAACGAGGATAATGGAATGTAGTCGAATTAAGTCGGGTGATGCTGAGGGTATTAGCTTAGGAAATGAGACGCTTAAAGTAGTCAAGGAGTTTTGCTACTTGTGGAGCAAAATAACTGATGATGGTCGAAGGAGAGAGGATATAAAATGTAGACTGGCAATGGCAAGGAAAGCGTTTCTGAAGAAGAGAAATTTGTTAACATCGAGTATAGATTTAAGTGTCGGGAAGTCGTCTCTGAAAGTATTTGTATGGAGTGTAGCCATGTATGGAAGTGAAACATGGACGGTAAATAGTTTGGACAAGAAGAGAATAGAAGCTTTCGAAATGTGGTGCTACAGAAGAATGCTGAAGATTAGATGGGTAGATCACATAACTAATGAGGAAGTATTGAATAGGATTGGGGAGAAGAGAAGATTGTGGCACAACTTGACCAGAGGAAGGGATCGGCTGGTAGGACATGTTCTGAGGCATCAAGGGATCACCAATTTAGTATTGGAGGGCAGCGTGGAGGGTAAAAATCGTAGGGGGATACCAAGAGCGGAATACACTAAGCAGATTCAGAAGGATGTAGGTTGCAGTAGGTACTGGGAGATGAAGAAGCTTGCACAGGATAGAGTAGCATGGAGAGCTGCATCAAACCAGTCTCAGGACTGAAGACCACAACAACAACATGATAATACTTCCTGTCATAAAACAGCGTCAGCATCACCGTGTGCTTTCCTGTCCCATATATTGCTTCCTTATACGTATATCACGCGAAAAGACCATGAAGATAAAATTAGGGAGGTTCGAGCGCACACTGAGGCCTACCGGCAAGCGTTCTTTCCGCGAACCATTCGCGACTGGAGCAGGTGAAGGGAGAAGTGACAGTGGCGCACAAAGTACCCTCCACCACACACTGTAAAGTGGCTTGCGGATTTTAGGTATAGATCATTCACTACACACACACACACACACACACACACACACACACGCGCGCGCGCACACACGCCCTCACACAAAACAGGACTGAAGTTTTCACGCAGGCGTAAACACCCAACAACGAGCAGCAGCTGGCGCCTGCTAAGGCTGTTCGCATTGTGGTCACGTCCCTCAGGGGGAGTCGGGGCTGTGGCGGGTACCGTAGGCGACGGCTAACTGTATCCCGCTCGGCGCTAGTCGGCGACCTTCACCCAGGAAACCGAAAGTCAGTCAACCGGGCCGGGAGCCGCACTAGAGCCTCCACAGTGGCCCGTTACCTTCAGCGTGGCACACAATTCGACCAGCCGCCACTCGGAGTCGTATCTCCGTTCCTTCTCTCCACTGCATATTCCGAAAGACCAAGCTAAATTTTGCAAATCGTTTTTCTCTGTCGTATTCACATGTTAGACTTCACCTATTTTGCTAGCCTGATCGGATATCGGTTTTCCGAGTAATTTTACACGGGCGGTGTCTGTGGATAATCTTCTTTTGTCTGCACAATGATGCGAAGCTTTATGTCTATTCACCGGGTGTCCTTAGTAAGAGCCCTCAGGCGCTTTTTCTCTGTTGTTTCGACAATTTTTGGCAATTTTGTTTTTGCAATGTGTATCTGGAGCCACCCCGAACAGGTACTGCTCATCACGTCTTTCAAGCGACGCCCATTCTCGGTGGAAAGCGTCAGTTTGTTTCCCGTTTGGAATAAAATCATTTTTAAAGTTGAATTCTACACTTATTCTGGACACCTGGCGCAAAATGACTTACAAGTTCGTGACGCCCTCCTTCGGTGATGCTGGAATTCAATAAGGTGTTGGCCCACCCTCAGCCTTGATGACAGCTTCCACTCTCGCAGGCATACGTTCAGTCAGGTGCTAGAAGGTTTCTTGGGGAATGGCAGCCCATTCTTCACGGATTGCTGCGCTGAGGAGAGGTATCGATGTCGGTCGGTAAGGCCTGGCACGAAGTCGGCTTTCCCAAACATCGCAAAGGTGTTCTATAGGGTTCAGGTCAAGACTCTGTGCAGGCCAGTCCATTATAGGCATATTACTGTCGTGTAACTACTCCGCTACAGGCCTTGCATTATGAATAGGCGAGGCGAATGAAAATCCATTGACTTATGTTCGAGACCAGTCGTAAGGCAAGGGAGCCGAATTTATGTCTTTGCTGTCCTACTGATACTTACGATGGCTCCTGCGTGCAAATATTAATATTTAATGATATTTAATTAAATGCTATAGCAACGCATCAAGAGTGCTTCGTAAGTACATCGAAGAATTATGCAGTCTGTAACAACATGAAATAACTATCCAGGTGTTTCAATAAAATGGCAAGTAGGAGTCTCAAAAGAAATTTATAAAAAGCGTTCCTAAACATGCAGTTCTTCTTTGAATATTTTCACTCTGCCTTTGTTAATTCCACATTGTAAGTGTCCCATACTGACGAGACTTTTACCAGCTACCTCAATCGTTACTATGCTGAATTTCTTTGGGAATATTTTTGTCATCTGATTTTCTCGTAACAAGTTGTATGTAGTCGTTCTGTCCTAAACCGCTCTCGACGCAAATACGCAAACACCTAGATATTTTACGCTAGTGGCTTTTCGAGAGTTATTCAACGATGGTTTAACAAACAATAATTAGTCTTTACACGCAATAAATTACGTATGTTTAAATCGAGGTTCAACTGCTGCATCAAGCATTGGACTCCTAAAAGTCTGATCTGTTGACGCTGCAACCCACATAATGAAAAAGGGCTACCAAAAGCTCAAAATTCTTGGGATAATATATAACAGCACGCAAAGAGCTTACATAATAGACTTTAGGTGATTGACAGAGCAACTGGGGTAAGAAGCTTCCCAGCTTCTTCTTGAATGAGTGGAACATCTGAATTAACCTTCCTTCGGGTCTGTAACTTGGGGAAAGGTATTCCGAGTATTCGCAACAATTTTGTCTGTTGAGTGGACAGCACACTACGCAATCGGAGTGGTTGATAAACTGACTCGTTTCCATAAAAATAAATGGTAAGCCCTGAGTAATTGGGGTGAAATGAATAGAAAAGAAACTAGATGGGAAGGAGATAGGAAGGAATTAATATCCAACCATACAGAGCGTTGTAGCAATGCAGTGAGAGAGTTGAAAATTTGTGCCGGGCCGGGAATCAAATTCGGATGCCCTGCTTCTCCAGAACGATTGCTTACCAGCAATTTTATTACCGTCTTCATTTTAAAAACATTGCGGTGGCCATTGTTTCTTCTGGTGTGGTCAGGATCATGTTAAAGTTACTGATTTGTAGTGCATTGGTATTGTATTGTATTGAATGTTTAACGGGGGCCTAGAAACGGCGGAGAGGCTCCGTTCCCGCCGCAGCCGCTGTGGGCCACAACCCCACAACGACTACCGCAGTCCACTTCACCCCTCCGCCGCCCCCCACACCGAACCACTCTTTCAGGGTTATTGTGCCGTTCGGCCCCCGGTGGACACCCCCCCCCCCCCCCGAACGTCTCACACCAGACGAGTGTAACCCCTATGTTTCCATGGTAGAGTAATGGTGGTGGTCGCGTACGTGGATAACTTGTTTGCGCAACAATCGCCGACATAGTGTATTTGAGGCGGAATAAGGGGAACCAGCCCGCTTTCGCCAAGGCAGATGGAAAACCGCCTAAAAACCATCCACAGACTGGCGGGCTCACCGGACCTCGACGCAAGTCCGCCGGGCAGATTCGTGCCGGGGACCAGGCGCTCCTTCTCACAAGGGAACCTCCCCATCGCACCCCCCTCAGATTTAGTTATAAGTTAGCACAGTGGATAGGCCTTGAAAAACTGAACACAGATCAATCGAGAAAACAGGAAGAAGTTGTGCGGAACTATGAAAAAATAAGCAAAAATATACAATCTGAGTAGTCTATCCACAAGATAGGCAACTTCAAGGACTATGCTTCAGGAGCGCCGTGGTCCCGTGGTTAGCGTGAGCAGCTGCGGAACGACAGGTCGTAGGTTCAAATCTTGCTTCGAGCGAAAGTTTTACTTTATTTATTTTCACAAAGTTATCATCTGTACGTTCGTTCATTGACCTCTCTGTTCACTGTAATAAGTTTAGTGTCTGTGTTTTGCGACCGCACCACAAAACCGTGCGATTAGTAGACGAAAGGACGTGCCTCTCCAATGGGAACCGAAAACATTTGATCGCAAGGTCATAGGTCAACCGATTCCTCCACAGGAAAACACGTCTGATATATTCTATAAGACACTGGTGACAGTATGTGCGTCACGTGACAGGAATATGTTGTCGACCCACCTAACTTGTACACTTGGCGAATGGGTAAAAAGATTCTTCTACCTTGCCCGATTTAGGTTTTCTTGTGGATGTGATAATCACTCCCAAAAAAGTGATGAAAACATAAGAGTTTGTCACATAAACTGCAACAAATGAATGCAACAGTTTCACAGTCGCACAGTTTTCCTTGTGCTCTGTCAAAACATAGTTCCACACAACTTCTTCCTGTTTTCTCGATTGATCTGTGTTCAGTTTTTCAAGGCCTATCCACCGTGCCAACTTATAACTAAATGTGAGGGGGTGCGATGGGGAGGTTCCCTTGTCAGTGCGGAAAGCCGTGCGTTAGACCGCACGCTAACCGGGCGGGCTTTTGTAATGCATAATCTGAGGTATTCCATTGCAGCGCGTCGGCCATCCGGACACGTTTCTCGTCAGACTCAGATTCCCCACTTCCCGCTCGCTGCAACGCAATGATATCCGCCCATTAACCCCGTAGTCGCAGATTTCTGATTTCCGTAGGAATTCGGACGTTGGGTGTGCATTCGCCCTGAAACAGCCGTAACCCCCCAGAATGGTGTCTGTTCTGTCGGACAAGTCCTCCGGAAAAGACACCAGTCCTGTCTAGAATAAAAACGGTAAGACTGGATAGCACGTCCTACATGTGTGTTTAAGTTCGGAGGTTTTCTTTCTGGAGGAGAAAAGGTCGCGCTCGTGAATTTTTGCCATTGTGACACTTCCAGTGTTCATGGTCAACGTAGGCTGATTTATTTTTCTTAATGCGTTTTTTTGCTTTTTTTTGCTGAAGGACGATTGCTGATGCGCTACTTTCTAAGTAGACGACATGGTCACAAAGGAAGTAACAACGAATTTTTATTGCCTTTTGTATGGACGGTTTCACATTTCTTTACCTTTCTAAAGTGATTAAACTGCAGAGGGGCTTTTGCGTGGATGATCGTTTGCCAATGCTTTCCACGTAATGCAGAGTCTTGTGTTAAGATATTTTTGATAATGAAAGCGTCAAAAAATTTTCCGCTGTGTCAGGCTAATCTAGACTGCTACAGAAATCATCTGGCTTGGCCTGACAAAGCTGCAACATTTCCGCTGCTTCCGAAAAAGAATTACGGTACCACGCCACACTTCGTAAATGGACTGCGCAATTTCGTTTTGGTTTCTGTCGCAGCATGCTTACTGTGGCGTGGATATTTCAGTGCGTACCAGGATTGAATCATGTATCTGCAACCAAACAAAAAAATTAATTGCGAAAGTTTATTTGTTTCTAGTAATGGGTAAAATCAAGATGGAGTACGATCACTAATCAGTGGAACATGAATATCACAGAATAGTTGAATGGAGAAAATGTGGCAAGTTCATACACTACTGCCCATTGAAATTGTTACACCACGAAGATAACGTGCTACAGATGCGAAATTTATCCGACAGGAAGAAGATGCTGTGATATGCAAATGATTAGCTTTTCAGACCATTCACACAAGGTTGGCGCTGGTGGCAACACCTACAACGTGCTGACATGAGGAAAGTTTCCAACCGATTTCACATACACAAACAGCAATTGACCGGCGTTGCCTGGTGAAACGTTGTTGTGATGCCTCGTGTAAGGAGGAGAAATGTGTACCATCACGTTTCCGACTTTGATAAAGGTCAGATTGTAGCCTATAGCGATTGAGGCTTATCCTATCGGGACATTGCTGCTCGCGTTGGTCGAGATCCAATGACTGCTAGCAGAATATGGAATCAGTGGGTTCAAGAGGGTAATACGGAACGCCGTGCTGGATCCCAACGGCCTCGTGTCACTAGCAGTCGAGATGACAGGCATCTTATCCGCATGGCTGTAGCGGATTGTGCAGCCACGTCTCGATCCCTTGGTCGACAGATGGGGACGTTTGCAAGACAACAACCATCTGCACGAACAGTTCGACATCGTTTTCAGCAGCATGGACTATCAGCTCGAAGACCATGGCTGCGGTTACCCTTGACGCTGCATCACAGATAGGAGCGCCTGCGATGGTGTACTCCACGACGAACCTGGGTGCACGAATGGGAAAACGTCGTTTTTTCGGATGAATCCAGGTTATGTTTACAGCATCATGATGGTCGCATCCGTATTTCGCGACATCGCGGTAAACGCACATTGGAAGCGTGTATTCGTCATCGCCATACTGGCGTATCACCCGGCGTGATGGTATGGGGTGTCATTGGTTACACGTCTCGGTCACCCCTTGCTCGCACTGATGGAACTTTGAAAAGTGGACATTACATTTCAGATGTGTTACGACCCGTGGCTCTACCCTTCATTCGATCCCTGCGAAACCCTACATTTCAGCACGATAATGCACGACAGCATGTTGCAGGTCCTGTACGGGCCTTTCTGGATACAGAAAATGTTCGACTGCTGCTCTGACCAGCATATTCTCCAGATCTCTCACCAACTCAAAACGTCTGGTCAATGGTGGCCGAGCAACTGGCTCGTCACAATACGCCAGTCACTACTCTGGATGAACTGTGGTATCGTGTTGATGCTGCATGGGCAGCTGTACCTGTACACGCAATCCAAGCTCTGTTTGACTCAATGCCCACGCGTATCGAGGCAGTTATTACGGCCAGAGGTGGTTGTTCTGCGTACTGATTTCTCAACATCTATGTACCCAAATTGCGTGAAAATGTAATCACATGTCAGTTCTAGTATAATATATTCGTCCAATGAATACCCGTTTATCATCTGCATTTCTTCTTCATATGGCAATTTTAATGGCCAGTAGTGTATATTGCCTTTGACACTATGGTTGACTTAATGATGTATTATCGGCAACTCCTGAAAGAGACTGTAAATACCGATTTTTTAGTAGCAATGCAAATACAGTAATATGAAATTAATAGCTTTTGGGGACATCGTTAGGAATTGGTAGCATAAATTTTATTTGTTTATAACTATTTCTCCACGACGTTGCAGTTTTCGTGTCCACGAGTGTAGCATTTAGCAACAGCATCTGTAGTACTCCCAGATTTCCTCGTGCGCTACCGTCTCGTGTTTACATCTTGAACACTGAGCCTTGTTGTCATTCAATGTAACTGTTCTCAGTAACCTTAATGTCTTATTTCTGGTGCTTCCGAGTCACAGACGCAGAAAAAAAGGCACCGAATGAATCCACTACGTGTCGGGGAAGAAGTAGTCGTTTTGTAAAATTAGTGCCTTCAGACCCACAAAGGCAGCTGAGCGCAGCAGCCGCGGCAGCTGACATCTGTTACAAGGCTTCACCCCCAGAATTAACTTTCTGCATTTTAAATCGTCTCTGCCGGCTGAAAAGAACGTCAGATTTCACTGAAATTAAACCGCGCTGCGGGAGACTGGGTGTGTAATTAAATTCTGTTCCCACAAACGGCTCTTACGGACAGCACTGTACGTCCCGTCAGGCCCGTGACGTGACGTGTGATGTGACAGACAACGGGAACACGGGGCGGCACGCGTGCGTGGCTTGTCTGGCTGCGCCAGCACGTCCCTCAGGCGTTCGTTGACTTGAAACACTCTGTCTGAATTGCGCTCTGCATATTTAAAGTATTTTACATTTTTAATAGCTCAGGAAAATTTCAGCTCTGGAGGCGGGACTGGATGAACACGAATATTGTATTCTCTTGTACTTCCACTTGTGTTGTTTATACACGGTCCACCTTAAAGTGGCCCCGCCCATGTTCGACGAAAAAGTTCAGTAACCAGTCGTTAAGGGCCGGTGACGGGACTAACAGCGGTGGTTATATAAAGTGTATTCGCGGGGGGCGAGACCGAAAACAGTGCAATCGTTGTAATGCAGAAACGGTGCGCGTTTTACCTGACTTCCAACAAAGCGTCATCTTTGGCTTTCAGGCCAAGGGTGAAAGTATTTCCGAAACGGTAAAGTTTTTAAACTGTTGAAGTGTTGCCTTGATTAAAGTAACCGTGCATGCCAAAATAGCGCTATGTAAAACCGGCGCCGACACGACTGTAGTTCACCAAGGGCGTTAGATGACGAACAACTGACTGTCCAGATGAGCCAAGGGGCTACCAACAGCATCAACGACTGTCCAGCTAATGTTGCTGCTTGTAGGGTTGCCCAGCAGGCGCATGGTTCACGCAGTCGTGCTCACTCCTGTCCATCACCGAGCGAGGTGGCGCAGTGGTTAGCACACTGGACTCGCATTCAGGAGGTCGACGGTTCAATCCCGTCTCCGGCCATCCTGATTTAGGTTTTCCGTGATTTCCCTAAATCGCTACAGGCAAATGCCGGGATGGTTCCTTTGAAAGGACACGGCCGATTTCCTTCCCCATCCTTCCCTCACCCGAGCTTGCGCTCCGTCTCTAATGACCTCGTTGTCGACGGGACGTTAAACACCAATATCCTCCTCCTCCTCCTCCTCCTGTCCATCGGCGACGAATTTGCATTAGTGCAACTGTATGTGCACTGGGTGGCGACAGCCGGCCGCGGTGGTCTAGCGGTTCTAGGCGCTCAGTCCGGAACCGCGCGACTGCTACGGTCGCAGGTTCGAATCCTGCCTCGGGCATGGATGTGTGTGATGTCCTTAGGTTAGTTAGGTTTAAGTAGTTCTAAGTTCTAGGGGACTGATGACCTTAGATGTTAAGTCCCATAGTGCTCAGGGCCATCTGAACCATTTTTGGGTGGCGACAGGTGGTCTTTTCAGGTGAATCACCTTTTTTGCTCCATCGGACAGTTGGTGAATGTGGAGTGAAAATCTGGAACCAAACAAGGAGGGAAGGTTACGGTCTGGGGAGTTTTCGTGGCACTCCCTGGGTGATCTCATCATTCTGGGAGGCACGAAGGATCGACGAACATGTGCGTCTATCCTTGGGGACCATGTCCACAACTATATACAGCGTGATAACGTCTACCAGTACGACGCAGCCTGCAGTGTGCGGCGTGGATCGAAGAGCACCTGAATGGGTTCACCGTGCTCGCCTGGCCACCAAAATCCTCGGATTTAAATACAGTCGAGATCAGACTGTTTGCGCAAGGGGTACTCAACCGAGAAACCTGCAGCAGCTGGGCTTCGCACTCGAATCAGCATGGCTCTATATCCCTGTCATACCTTCCACAACCTCATTGAGGCTCTTCTTCCATGTCTCGCAGAGGTTCATGCTGCGAAAGGTGGTAGTTTAGGCTTTTGACAGGTCCAGCTTTTGACAGGTGGTCACATTAGTGTGATTGGACAGTGTAGTTCTTCGAAATAAAGTGTGTTTTCCCTTGAAGACAGTTTTGATCTCTCGGGGAGGGGGGGGGGGGGGACAAATTTGAGCTGTGCATGGTTGTGCCTTATTACTGAGTATGTTGTGTTCTGTGGATGTGTCATCGAATTCCATTTTTTTTTTTAAATACGAGGGTCACTCGAGAAAAAATGCACACTATTTGTTTTTTTTAATCCACCTTTTATTCTACATGTTTGAATGTTTTACAGTGTGTATGTACATCCTTTAGGACAATATTTTCATATCTCGACATAATTTCCATCCCTCTCAACTGCCTTACGCCATCTTGGAACCAGCGCCTGTCCACGGTAAAATTCAGGACCAACCTGTTGGAGCCACTGTTTGGCAGCGTGCACAAGGGAGTCATTATCTTCAAACCTTGTTCCACGAAGAGAGTCTTTCAGTTACACAAAGAGATGATAGTCACATGGAGCCAGGTCAGGACAGTAAGGCGAGTGTTGAAACGTCCCCTTTTGACTATTTATGCATATGAAATGTCCACTTAGAACAATTGTACAAGACTGTGCTTAACCTGACACACAATGTTTTTAGCGCAACGCAATCTGACTATCAAAAATCCCTGCAAAGGAATGGCCCTGACAAACATTAAACTATACCTTTCACAAATCACTTACCTCACAAAAATCTTCGTTGCTCGAACTACTGCAATACAGCGAGTGCCACTACTGCCAGCTAAATAAAAGATACAAACTACGGAAGGCACTAACTACTGATAGTCTTAGCAAATGAAAGATTCTAATAGAGAACAAACAATGTATTTACCTCAAGATTCATAATATATACCGCAGTTCATGACATTTTTCAAAACTCCGCCATCTCTCTCCCCACATCCACCACTGCTGGCGGCTCACCTCCAACTGCCCAGCGCTATGCGCTGTTCGCATCCAGCTATAGCAGTTCATGACAACAATGGCAGACAACAATGCAAATTAGCCACATACTGCACACAGCACAGCCAGTGATTTTCATACAGAGTGCTATGTAACGTTGCCAATAAAAAACATAAACAGCAAACTTACATAAAGAAAACATAAACAGCCTACTTACATAGCCCCCATGCTCCCCACAAAAAATTTTACAAATGTTTTTGGCCAGTGGCCAATACAGATTTGAAAATTTTTTTCATAATTACAGTAAGAAAGATATCAAATGCGCACACTTATTAATACAATGTTGGTCAACAGCTAAAATTTTCTCACAGTCAATAAAGACAGTCCTGATCATTCACCACAGTAAAACTGCCATTTCTTTTATCAAAGTCTGAGCAATAAAAGGCAATGCACACGGAAGTAGTGGATGTCCATGCAGTCTTGAAGAAGTAGTATTGTCCTTCCAACGGTAAGATAGAGCTGACTCTTGACATGCTGACATGTAATGGGCCACAACAGAGCAAACCCACAGCAGAGTCATTCGACATTTTGAAGAAGATTGGTAGGTAGGTCATCACAGAGCAGACCCACTGCAGTCCTGGTAGAGAGTGTGGACAGGCCCACTGTAGTCCTGGTAGAGATTGTGGTATTGGTGGGCCACCAGAGATGCAGACCCACTGTAGTCCTTGTAGAGACGGCCAGCAGCCATCTGCTGCGACTGTGCAGGTGCACAATCACCATCGAAGAGTCTTGCAGAGAAGATAGCAAGTCCATAAACAACCACTTGTGCACTCACAAAGTTTGTGGAATTGTCCTTAGAACCAGCAATGCTGTTATCCAGTCCCTTGCTGAATTATTAACACACGTGCAAACACTAGCAGTCCCAACTTCTCACATATTGTCCATATACTATGACCAACAGAAAAGTGTGCAGTGAAATGTAACTAACAAGTTAATAATATGATGAACTGGTGTCAATTACAATTTTATAACATAAGAATACAATTACAAAGATACAAAATACAACATTAAAGACATAACAATACAGATAATATTTGTAGTAATAGGGGCTTTACAAAAGAATAGAAATAAACATATACATCAGTGTTACAGGAATGATAACATGAGTACATACATAAAAGATCAGAATCACTTTTGAAACGTCAACTTCACACATTAGCATGAAAACAACACAGAATAAATAATGTCTAAGCGTCTTTACAAAGTAAATAACATATTATTAGAAAAAGTCTACAACAGAGCTCTCATCAGCTAAACACATAAAGACAGGAAAAACACAAATACACAAGGGTACACAAACACATAGTGGGATAACACCAAAAGGAAAGGACAACACACAATTACATATTTGGAAAAGGCAGCAAAGAGGAAAGGACAGGGTTTGGTTTACTGCAGTATTTTGCTTGGAGAACTCCCTTCATTCCATAGATCGTTCGTCTTATTTCAACCTTTGCTTCCACCAAAAAAATCCTATCCAAGCATGCTTTCTGTATTTATGTGTTCACATATTTCTTACCTCATTATTTATTTCCAAGATAATCCTACCTATACCTCCTTCCTGTATTCCATTCATATTTCTTTCAAAATAATTATTTCTGATTGTACAATACTCATTGGGGCCCAAATCTTTCTTCGCAATGCATTCTTTACCTATTCTCCATAGTCAGTTTCTTATATAGTCTACCCCCTCTTAAGCTAACTTAAATCTACTGAGCTCAGATATATATACCAAGGGACGAGGCAATGCAGCAAAAAAAAAAATAATTAACACAAACATCAATGACAAAATATAGAAATGGCAAAGCAAGCAGCACAAATTAGCAAAGCAAGTGCAATATTACAACTAATATAAGGCAATGCAGGAAACAAGAAAAACTAGCTTAGAAGAGTAACACAAAGTCAAATTCAGTAACACTATGCCTGACAAACAGCAGCAACTTATACCTAAACATGACATAGCTCAAGCAGAAAAAATATTACAGGAAACAACAATGCAGACAAGGGAAATGCATATTCACATCTTAATGTCTATGTAATTAAAGTGGTGCACCATAACAACTGATTGTAAAAAAAATATTACCATGTACCTGAAAAGAAAATTAAGTGTTACTGTTACTAGTTACTTCTTATTGTTCTTTCCTTTCCAAGTGCTCCTTTTTTAAAGAATGTGGATTACAAAATTATCATTTAATAGATCTGTTGACAGAAAGAGTTCACATTAGCAAATGCATCTCATTTTATAAAAGCAATGCTTCAACACAGCTGGAAACCAGATATCAAATGAAATAAGCAATTACACAAACCAAAGCATAAAAATGTCATTCAGTAGTCATGTGACATTTCATTTCATAAGTTAATTGCTCTCAACTCTCGTACAAAGACTCTTGTCATAATCAGGTGTGCAGATGTAAAAATATTTCTTGTCAATTCATAAGCATTTCAATAATTAGTACAAAGTGCGAGTAATCATATGTTTTTTTTAAGTAACGAGGGTGTCGCATTAGCGATGAAAGGCACGCCCTAATGGCTTGTTCTCCAGGTGTTTGACACAGCTGTGTGCCCACAACGCATTACAAAAATCATATGTTTTCAAGTAACGAGCGTGTCGCATTAGCGATGCCCTCTGTCATTAACAGGGGTATAGGCCTCTCTTTGTCCTTCTCTTCCACCTGTGCCTCTGGCACACCCTAATGGCTTTCTTTTCTACCTGAGCGTCTGAAAAGGCTTGTTCTCCAGGTGTCTGACACACCTGGGTGCCCACGTCACATTATGTGCAGGTGGTCACTTAACTTTCTTACGGAAATATTTACGACAGTAGTTTCCGCTACAGTGACAGTCTCATATAAAAACATTTCACAGGTCAAGAATTTTATTGACATAAACATACCTCAACAGCATAATACACATCGTCGTCGTAAAAATAACATCATAACACCTCAGTCAAATGTCAAAAACGTCGTAGCTTCCTCCAATGATTTCAAAACCTAAAGAAAATTCTCTGCTCATTTCAGTAGTGTCATCTACCTCAAACGTACTTTAAAAATTATAATCTCATACCAAAATACATCATTCAAAGCTCTCATAGTATCACAATGGTACCAAAAAAATATGAACAGTGCAAAAGGTACAGACAAAGTACAATTTCTTAAGTGTGAAGTAATCCAACTCTGTAATTGCGTAAACATGTGTCACTGACGTAGTAAAAGGATGTTTGTTTCTCTGTTAAATGATCAGATAGGTGTGTAATTTATGTGTTAGAGAAATATGGTACCGATGTGTTAAATTGTATAAGCAAATACCATATTAGCTAGGGCTCCTTGTGCTTGCCAAACACATGGTACACAAAGTAGGCGTGTACCCCCCTGAGGTTTATTGTAATTGTATCCTCAGGTATAATAGCTTACAGCAATGGAATGAAATGTATCACGAAAAACTTTCTTTGTAATTCAAAAATCTCTAAAAATAAATGTTTTAAGTACAAAATTAATCATTCAAATACGTGTCCTGTAGCGCTAAATATGCGTCTTGCTGTAAGATAATCTCTGGGAAGTGTCGTAGTTATTGTCCTCCGAAAGCTAAGTTCTGCAGAAGTCAATGTACTTACCTCATGATACACAAAAGTGAAATGCTTTGCGTATAGATATCATACTTATTACGCTTATTGCCGTGGTGAAGAACGTACTGTGCTGTAACGTATTGTTGTCCTACGAAAAGGCTGTCTCCTTGTAGCAATAGCACAAAAGTCACCACTAAAACATGTTTTACTTTACAGAAGAATTCAGAAAAACTGTGCAGATATCAAACAGATACACCGCAAAAGCAACATTGTAAATTGTCACTCATTAGTAACGTCGTGATATAATCGTGTAGCTGTCACACAAACCAACCACTGTGTCATCTGGCATTTCACAGAAAGCACCTCAAATCCAGAATCCACTCGTATGCAAACCAAAATGTTGCATGTTAACAGTTTCTTAAGTCTGACAAATTGTACAAGTAGCGTGAAGTGAAAATTGCAAAGACTAAGTTAAAAACAGATTATCTGTCAATAAATGGTTTTACATGAGAAATGTGGTGTAAACCTTTACTCTTCCTAGTACGCAGAGTTTCAACTTCAACGCAATTATCATGTGGTATACGTCGGATTCTGTAAGGTCCATTGTAAACTAGAAAGAATTTGTAACTCAAGTGTTTCTTCTTATGTGACAATGAATGAGCTTTAATGAGAACTTTCTGACCAATACATAATTTCTTTGCATTTGCTTTACCGTGTAGTTTTCTCCTTTTGTCTGCTGCAGATTTTATATTTTTAAGAGCCAAATCAATTATGTCTTTGTGTCGAAGTTTACGTGTATTCGGGAAAGGTACAAGCTCTCTGATTCTGTTCGGAGGTTCTACATTCTTCAGTACAAGAGTAGGTGGTAAAGCAGTGGAATCATGAGGCATTTCATTCAGCACATTTTGAAATAAGTGTAAATATCTGTCCCAATGCTGATGCTTTCTGTGACAATAAAGTCTGCAAAGCTTATTGATTTCTTTCATAATCCGTTCAGACGGGTTACAGTGTGGTGAATACAATGAAATAAAAACAGGTTTGATTTTATGATTCCGAAGCATGCGTGACCAAACAGCAGATCTGAATTGCGGTCCGTTATCTGAAATGACTTTACTAACGTGTCCCACTTCACGTAAGAAATTTTTAACAAAGGCGTTGGATACAGACCGTCCAGTGGCTTTACGTAACGGAGTGAAAGAAACAAATTTTGAAGTAAGTTCAACAGCGACTAGAACGTACGAAAATCCATTCGATGTTGTGACAAGGGGTCCCAAGAGATCAACAGCAGCAAATTCTTTTAATTTGGAAGGAATAATAGGAAACAACGGAGCACGATGTGAGATAGTAGATGGTTTCGCCTTTTGACAAAGTTTACAAATAGACAAGACTCTTCGAATTCTCTTTTCCATATTGTTAAAATAACAAGTCGTTCGAAGAATATGATAACATTTTCGTGGACCAAAATGTGCGTAGCTGAAATGAATGTACCAAATGAGCTTATTAACAAAATCGTCTGGAATGCAAAGTACCCATAGCTTGTCATCAACAGTGCAGCGTTTGAAAAGTATGTTGTTTCTAACCAGGTAATAATGCCGAATCTGAGTGTGTGTCTTTTCATGCCATTTACTTTTGATATCTTTCCAAATCGGATCTTTATCTTGTTCATGAGCAATGTCCTTTAAAGATGTGGTGATGAAGTTTTCAAAGGCGACTTTCTGAATGTAAAGAATACTGAAATTTTTCTCGAGGTTGCCTTCTGTGTTACTTTTCTCAAGCCCAGCCGGTGCGCGTGACAGCGCGTCCGCAACAATGTTCTCCTTGCCGGGAATGTAGACTATTGTGAAGCGGAATTCTTGCAGAAACAATGCCCAACGTTTTAACCTATCATGATTTAATTTTGAAGACATAAGAAATTGTAATGCACGATGATCACTGTATACTTTTACGTGCTTACCAGAAAGAAAGAAACGGAATTTGTTAAATGCCCAAACGATAGCTAAAGCTTCTAATTCAGTAACGGAATAATTTTTTTCAGATTTTGTTAGCACTCGGCTAGCAAAAGCGATGGTTTTCTGAACAGTAGTGTCATTTTCTATGGCTTCTTGAAATAAATGGGCACCAAGACCGACTTTAGAAGAATCCGTGCTAAGGCAGAAATCTTGTGACAGATCTGGATGAGCTAGTATTGGCGCGTGAAGTAACGCTTCTTTCAAAGAATTGAATTCCAACTGTGCTTGTTCGTCCCAGTTCCAAATAGTATTTTTTCCAGTGAGAGAACAAAGTTTTGGTGTAACTAGAATTTGCATATTCAGAAAACGACGGTAAAAATTTACGAGACCTAGAAAACTGCGGACTTGTTTTTTTGTGGATGGAACTGGAATGGCTCTAATTGCTTCTAACTTTTCAGGACCCGGCTGAATGCCTTCAGAAGAAATAATATGTCCCAAAAACTTCACCTTCGTCCTACCGAATTCAGACTTTTCCAAGTTAACTGTAATTCCAGATTCTGCAAAAATACGTAACAAACTGTTGAGTATGCGGTTATGTTGTTCCCATGAAGCTTCTGCTATTAGAATATCGTCCACATATAAAGTGATGTGACGTTTTAAGAACTCAGGTAATATGGAATTTAGCCCCCGAATGAATGCCGCTGAAGAAATGTTCAAACCAAAAGGAAGTTTCCGAAACTGATAACAAACGCCGAAACAAAGGAAAGCTGTGTATTTTCTGCATTCTGGATGAAGTTCGATCTGATAAAAGCTGGATCTGAGATCAATGGAAGACAACACTTTTACACCATTAAAATTTTGAAGAAGTTCTTCCATCGTCTGCGGCCTGTCTGTTTCAGAAATAATGATAGTATTGATTTGTCTCGAATCTAAAACAAGCCTGATCGATCCATTTTTCTTCTCAACAACATGTAACGGATTGTTGTATGAGCTTACTGCAGGCTCAATAATGCCCTCGTCAAGCATAGATTGTATTTCTGTTCTAACACGGTCCCTATAATGCGCCGGAATTACGTATGGTCTAACACAAAATTTAGTATGCTCACGAACACGAAATTGGTATTGAAATCCCTTGATTGTTCCTGTTTTGTGAGTAAAAACTGTGGAATGTGCTTGTAAAATCTCAAAAAGGTCCTGTCTATCAGTGTCATTACAATTCTCAATTGTCTGAATTTTATTCTGAATTAACTCATTAATTTCAAATATGCCGTCGATGTCATCCCTGTCAGTACTTGCAGAGTGATTGTTAGTGTCTAGTTCCGTAGAAAATTCCGAACTGTTATCTAACAGAAGGTAAAGCCGATTAATTTCCTCATCATGGTTTGAGAGCCAGTCTTCAAATTTCAAAGCTATTGACTTACCTTCTTTCTCTAAACTTATTTCAGCATCGTGAAAGCTTAAGATTGCTTTGTATTCATTCAAAAAGTCTACTCCCAGTATAATTTCCGTCGACAATAATGGAACAATAAGGAAGTTCATAGAGAAGCTGTGGCTTTGACAAAAGAATTCTAAGTTGGTTTGTTGGCGTACATCTACACTTTTTCCAAAGATTGCACCTTGTAATTTAATCTTACGTAACGGAAGTGTGGGGCAATCGTTCGCTTTGTTGCATTTGCTAAAAGCTGTTTCGCTAATTACTGAAATGGGACTGCCAGAGTCAAGTACTGCCGTAAATTTTACGTCATTTACAGTAATATGAATCACAGGATATGCAATGTTGTTATGTTTTACGTCGTGTTCCTGGAGTAAGATGTCCCTAATGTCTTCCATTTTTACGTAATTACTAGCTACGGCAGCTGCGTCGTCAGTTTCATAAGTACATATTGTCGCTGCCAGCGGAGTGAGTCATTGCCTATTGTCTCTTTGTTGGCGCGCATCGTTATTGGGATTTGGAGACCTAACTTCTACAAATTCATCATGACGAGAGTGCTCTGCTCTGTTTAAATCTCGCCAGTTCTGATGCAATTCAGGTCTGTCGTTGCGATCATATCGTCTGTCGTCATGTCGGTAGGTTCGATAGTTTCTTTCTTGTCTGTCACGTGGTGGAGAATTTCTGCCTGAGTCGTAACTGCGTGCTGGACCGTTGCGTCTAAAGTTATTCTGTCTCCCTTGATAATAGTTATATTGGTTCCCATATTGTCTGTTTCTCTGATTGTCTCTGTGATAGTCATTACCACGGAAAGGTGATCTTTCCCTGTAACTATTACTCTGCCAGTGGTTGTCATATGGGTGGTGTCTGTTTTGGTCACGATTTACATTGTAAGAATAGGTTTGTCGTTGCCATTTATTGTTTCTGTCGTCACGGAATTGTGACGGATGTGACCTGTAGTGATTGTTTTCCTGTTTTCGCATCCCGCGACTGTCCGTGTCAATTTCCAGTTCTTGTAACAGTCCCTGAAAAGCTTCAATGTCGTCTTTGCAACGTCCTGCTAAAATAATATGTCGTAAATGTTCAGGCAGTTTGATTAAGCAAATGCGGATGAGTTCTGAGGGGCTGTATGGGTTTGATAGGTACTGATTCTTGTGCAACATGTCTTCAAAATATTTCACAAGACTGGAAAATTCAGATTGCTCGAAGTGTTTCATCATTATGATGCTATGTTTTACGCGGTCTTGTGTGGCCTGAGACCAATATGCTGAGAGGAAGGCGTGGTAAAATTCTCCTTCACTGTGACAATCGTGAATGACCGATCGCATTCTTACAGCTGGTTCATTCTCCAAGTAGCCACACATAAATTCTAATCTGTGTTCTAATGACCAGTTGGGAGGAAAACAATGAGAGAATTGATGGAGCCACGCTTGTGGATGAATGTCGTTGCCAGAATTCTTAAATGTTTTGAATTTACGTGTAGTAATGAACAGCTTATAGTCAAAATCATCATGTCGGCGAGTCACATATCGGTCATTGTTACGTCGTGTCGGCGGTTCCATCTCAAAATTCGGTGTACCTTGCCAATTTCTTTCATAATTACCGAAATGCCCTGTGTTATTATTTTGTGGCTGTTCCGTATTTCTATGTCCCTCTTCCCTTATTGGGGCGCGAGTGTCCTCTGAAATACGTAATTCTTGTATTACCTGTGTCAGCTGATCTTGTACTTCCCGCATTTCTCTTTTGTATTGCGTATTAATTTGATTCTGATTTTGTTTGAATTTTCTTATTTGTTCATACTCTTCTGTGTCAGTGAAGGCTACGGGTCTTGTGTCATTCAGATCATCATCTACCTTTGTAGATAAATTAGTGACCTGATCCGAAAGTTCGGCTACTTTCTCTGATAGTGAACACATTTCCTCAGTGTGTTTTTCTGAACCAAGTTTCAGAGTGTCCATTTGTGTTGAAATCAAATCTACTGTGTTCTTTAAGTTTTCCTGAGTTTTTGCCAGTTGCGTAACCGAATCGGTAGATGCAACTGAGTCAATTTTAGCCCACAAGGTCTCATGATTTTCATGAACAATGGTTTGCAGCTCTTTTATGGCTGCTTCGTGATTCTGTAATACATTCTCATGACGCGAAAAAATAGGTTGGAAATGCTCACAAATTTGTGTTTTTACGTCATTACAGACTTTCTGACATTTCGATTCTATTTTATGTAACTCAGTAGTTAGATCTTCACGTGTTTGTTCAAGTGTGGTGTCTAACTTCCGAAGATTTTGTTCCATTGTGTCTAACTTTTGAAGATTTTGTTCCACTGTGTCTAACTTTTTAAGATTTTGTTCCACTGTGTCTAACTTTTTAAGATTTTGTTCCACTGTGTCTAACTTTTTAAGATTTTGTTCCATTGTGTCTAACTTTTGAAGATTTTGTCCCATCTGTCTCTGATTTTGTTCCATTTGTTGCATTAGTTGTAATAACAATGCATTAGTGTCTGGAATCTGTTCCTCTACTCTTTTCGGCAGTGCATTTGCGCCGGCAACATTCACATTTTGACAAGCTGAAAATGTGTCTTGACTTATTTGAGAAAACGGTGAGGACGCAAAACCTGAATCTACAGTATTTGCAATATTGTGTCCTATCATTTCGGATTCCTGAGGCGAGCTGTTGCCGACCGACCGATCGATAATGCTTCCCTGTTCACTACCTGTTTGACTGTCTACGCCATTGTTTGACGTCCGCTCCATTTCCCTATGCACAGTTACCAAATTACTACTTTGAACATTAGTTAACTCATTACACAGTGGCGCTAACACATTGCTTTCGTCTTCACTGTCGTTTCTCAGTTTACTTTGGAACCGAGTGTTACGTTTTTCACACGCCATTATTGTGACAATATTTCACACGATAACACAGAAAAACACAATTTGAAGAGCAAAAATAGGAGAACACATTAACATAGCACTGAAAATAATATCTAGTTAATTGCAGCTGCGAAATACATGGTGCAAATCTACATGCATGCCACAACTGTTTTACAGTACAACAATGAAAGGCTGCAACTACAAAGGAGATTCCCTCTACAATTACGCGCTAGCAATAAACAAAAGCTACACTAAATACACAAACTACAAGAAAAAAATCAGAAGATTCCAGTGAGGTATCCTAGGCTAAGGGTCGACATATGAAACGTCCCCTTTGAACAATTTTACATGTGAAACGTCCACTTAGAACAATTGTACAAGACTGTGCTTAACCTGACACACAATGTTTTTAGCGCAACGCAATCTGACTATCAAAAATCCCTGCAAAGGAATGGCCCTGACAAACATTAAACTATACCTTTCACAAATCACTTACCTCACAAAAATCTTCGTTGCTCGAACTACTGCAATACAGCGAGTGCCACTACTGCCAGCTAAATAAAAGATACAAACTACGGAAGGCACTAACTACTGATAGTCTTAGCAAATGAAAGATTCTAATAGAGAACAAACAATGTATTTACCTCAAGATTCATAATATATACCGCAGTTCATGACATTTTTCAAAACTCCGCCATCTCTCTCCCCACATCCACCACTGCTGGCGGCTCACCTCCAACTGCCCAGCGCTATGCGCTGTTCGCATCCAGCTATAGCAGTTCATGACAACAATGGCAGACAACAATGCAAATTAGCCACATACTGCACACAGCACAGCCAGTGATTTTCATACAGAGTGCTATGTAACGTTGCCAATAAAAAACATAAACAGCAAACTTACATAAAGAAAACATAAACAGCCTACTTACAGTGTTTCAGTGTTGTCCATCCGAGTTTTGTGATCGCTTCCGTGGTTTTTTGACTGACATGTGGCCGTGCATTGTCGTGCAACACGCGGTGGTCTCGCGGTTCTAGGCGCGCAGTCCGCAACCGCGCGACTGCTACGGTCGCAGGTTCGAATCCTGCCTCGGGCATGGCTGTGTGTGATGTCCTTAGGTTAGTTAGGTTTAAGTAGTTCTACGTTCTAGGGGACTGATGACCACAGCTGTTAAGTCCCATAGTGCTCAGAGCCATTTGAACCATTTGTCGTGCAACAGCAAAACATCCTGCTTTTGCCGATGTGATCGAACACGACTCAGTCGAGCTTGAAGTTTCTTCAGTGTCGTCACATATGCATCAGAATTTATGGTGGTTCCACTTGGCATGATGTCCAAAAGCATGAGTCCTTCGGACTCGAAAAACACCGTAGATATAACTTTTCCAGCAGAAGGTGTGGTTTTGAATTATTTTTTGAGGGAATTTGCATGATGCTACTCCATTGATTGCCTCTTCGTATCTGGTGAAAAATGGTGGAGCCATGTTTCATCACCTGTCACAATTCTTCCAAGAAATTCATCTCGACCATTCTCGTACTGTTCCAAAAGTTCGCTGCATACCGTTTTTCTTGTTTCTTTGTGAGCCACTGTCTACATCCTGGAAACCCACCTGGCACAAACCTTTTTAACGCCAACACTTTCAGTATTCTGCAAACACTTCCTTCCCCTATCCCAACGTAGCATGACAATTCATTCACCGTGATGCGTCTGTCAGCAGTCACCAATTCTTTAACTCTCTGCAAATTGTCTGCAGTGTTTGCAGTACGAGGCCTGCCGCTAAGAGGACAATCCTCAATATTGCCGTGCCCACTTTCACCACGTAACCTGCTTGCCCATCGACTAACTATATTGCGATCGACAGCAGCATCTCCATACACCTTTTTCAACATCTTACGGATGTTTCCCATTGTCTCGTTTTCAAAGCACAGAATTCTATGACAGCACGTTGCTTCTGACGAACGTAAAGTGTAGCAGCCATCTTGAAGACATGCTCTGACGGCACCACTCAAGGGGACAGGTTGAACTAAGTTTGAAAACAAGCGGGAAGTATGTATCTACATACTGTAAAATTTTCACACATGCAGAATGAAAACCATATTTTTAGAAAACTAGTGTGCATTTCTTTTGGAGTGACCCTCGTAAGCGAATAACTCCTTCCCTGTCCTCTGAAGCATAACATGACGCAGTACAGCATTCCGCCAGACACAAATTTCGCCTAGCAGGACTGTACTCTGGAACTCGATTTCTAAACAAAAGCCAATGTTGCTCAAAAGTACAGTGTTTATTTAGAAGGTTGCATGAAAGCACTCTTCTGAATCCATGTTCATCAAACAGGTATCTGCTTGGGAACCAGCGATCGGGTTAATCAAGAGTAAATCGAGCAGACGTATAGTTGTGACGACCACGGCGGAGAGAGCCATCACACCGACGTCATCTCAGACGCCGTCGCAATCTGTTCCACCGCGCGACCGTGGCGCTGGGCGCGGACGGCGGAGGGAGCGCGCCGCGGGCGGAGGGTATTTAAATCGGCCGCCGCCGCGACCGAACCCAGTTCCCTCTGAGCAGCCATAGCGTACGGATCTCCGTGCCGGTACGTTCACAGGAGCTCAGTCCGTCAGTTCACCTGATGATGGCGACATGTTTGATCGCCGAAATATTGTGCCCGTTGGACACTATAGACCGGCAGCATACCCGTGGATATTTTGATTATCAAATACGCCGGGAGAAACTCAAGAATCACAGGTATCTGTATGATTGCTGTAACCAATGGATCAGCAAAACGCAGAATACTGTTTTAGGAATTACTAGCAAGGGTATTTTTCTCCAGCTCCTACGGCCAGCCAAACTGTCTAATCACTATACTTTGTTGATTTCTTGCTTTCAATTTTTTGGTGTACATTACAGTCCTCAGCAACTGTTCTTTCCTTACGGTTCCTGAAGTCACACGTTTTTGTATTCTTCAAAGATTTTTTCATTGTAGCTTTATGCGCTTGTAATGACATAATATTAAACGGGATAATGAAGGAAGGAAGGTAAAATTTTATCGTTCTGCCAGTGTCGTCACAGAAGGTGAAGCACTAGCGCCGATGGGATAAGGGTAGGGTAGGAAATCACATGTGTTTTCCAAAGAAATCTTTCCACATTTTCCAGTGCCGGTTTAGGAAGAACTATGGGAAGCGTAAACCTCGGTTGGTGGACGGGGATTTGAATCGTGCCCTCCCAAATATGATGCTGTGATATGCAAATGATTAGCTTTTCAGAGCATTCACACAAGGTTGGCGCTGGGGGTGACACCTACAACGTGCTGACATGAGGAAAGTTTCCAACCGATTTCTCGTACACAAACAGCAGTTAACCGGCGTTGTCTCGTGAAACGCTGTTGTGATGCCTCGTGTAAGGAGGAGAAATGCGTACCATCACGTTTCCGACTTTGTTAAAGGTCGGATGTAGCCTATCGCGATTGCGGTTTATCGTATCGCGACATTGCTCCTCGCGTTGGTCGAGATCCAATGACTGTTCACAGAATATGGAATCGGTGGGTTCAGGAGGGTAATACGGAACGCCGTGCTGGATCCCAACGGCCTCGTATCACTAGCATTCGAGATGACAGGCATCATATCCGCATGGATGTAACGGATCGTGCAGTCACGTCTCGATCCCTGGGTCAACAGATGGGGACGTTAGCAAGACAACAACCATCTGCACGAACAGTTCGACGTTTGCAGCAGCATCAGTTGACGGTGCATCACAGACAGGAGCGCCTGCGATGGTGTACGCAACGACGAACCTGGGTGCACGAATAGCACAACGTTATTTTTTCGGATGAATCCAGGTTCTGTTTACAGCATCATGATGGTCGTCGCATCCGTGTTTGGCGACATCGCGGTGAACGCACATTGGAAGCGTGTATTTGTCATCGCCATACTGGCGTGTCACCCAGCGTGATGGTATGGGGTGCCATTGGTTACACGTTTCGGTCACCTCTTGTTCGCACTGACGGCATTTTGAACAGTGGACGTTACATTTCAGATGTGTTACGACCCGTGGCTCTACCCTTCATTCGATCCCTGCGAAACCCTACATTTCAGCACGATAATGGACGACCGCATGTTGCAGGTCCTGTACGAGCCTTTCTGGATACAGAAAATGTTCGACTGCTGCCCTGGCCAGCACATTCTCCAGATCTCTCACCAACTGAAAACGTCTTGTCAATGGTGGCCGAGCAATTGGCTCGTCACAATACGCCAGTCACTACTCTTGATCAACTGTGGTATCGTGTTGAAGCTGCATGGGCAGCTGTCTATATACGCCATCCAAGCTATGTTTGACTCAACGCCCAGGCGTATCAAGGCCGTTATTACGGCCAGAGGAGGTTGTTCTGGGTACTACTTTCTCAGGATCTATGCACCCAAATTGCGTGAAAATGTAATCACATGTCAGTTCTAGTATAATATATTTGTCCAATTAATACCGGTTTATCATCTGCATTTCTTCTTGGTGTAGCAATTTTAATGGTTAGTAGTGTATTAAACGGGATAATGAAGGAAGGAAGGTTAAATTTAATGTTCTGCCAGTTTCGCCGCAGAAAGTGAAGTACTGGCGCCGATGGAATAAGGGTAGGGTAGGAAAGCAGATGTGTTTTCCAAGGAAATCTTTCCACCATTTTCCACGGGCGGTTTAGGAAGAACTGTGGGAAACCTAAACCTCGGCTGGTGGACGGGGATTTGAATCGTGCCCTCCCAGATCTGCGCGCAGCGACCTGACCACTTTAGCTCCTCGCTCGGTGGGTCCCAAACTGACTGAAATAGCATTTCCTTGGAAGACATCACGAATGGCACACAAGGAGAGGAGGAATCTAGGCATCGGTTTTCAACCATGCGGAGGAAGAGGCGATACGCACTGACGCGAGGTGGGCCGGATCCACCCTGTGTGGAGCTGCAGGGACCGTTAGCGGCGCGTTCCATTCCAGAGGTGCGGGGTCCGGGCCGCGACCACGCGACCGCTTGGCCCGCCCGAGCAAGTGGGAGGGGGGGGGGGCGGTCGCATTCCTGCACGTTTCCCCCGCTTCCGCGCGCGCTTGCATACCTTTCCGTTCTTCACTGGCGCCCACGCGGTGTCGTCTGCTGTTTGTGGTGGATCACTACACTCGTCTTCTCAAAGTCAAGCACGCTGATCTGTCACGTCTTCCTTCCCCCCACAACTGTTTCTACATCTACATCCACATGGATACTCTGCAAATCACATTTAAGTGCCTGGCAGAGGGTTCATCGAACCACCTTCACAATTCTCTATTATTCCAATCTCGTATAGCGCGCGGGAAGAATGAACACATATCATTCCGTACGAGCTCTGATTTCCCTTATTTTATCTTGGTGACCGTTCCTCCCTATGTAAGTCGGTGTCAACAAAATATTTTCGCATTCGGAGGAGAAAGTTGGTGATTTGAATTTCGTGAGAAGATTCCGTCGCAACGAAAAACGCCTTTCTTTCAATGATGTCCAGCCCAAATCCTGTATCATTTCTGAGACTCTCTCTCCCATATTTCGCGATAATACAAAACGTGCTGCCTTTCTTTGAACTTTTTTGATGTACTCAGTCAATCCTATCTGGTAAGGACCCCACACCGCGCAACAGTATTCTATAAGTGGATGGACAAGAGTAGTGTAGGCAGTCTCCTTAGTAGGTCTGTTACATTTTCTAAGTGTCCTGCCAACAAAACGCAGTCTTTGGTTAGCCTTCTGCACAACATTTACTGTCTGTTCCTTCCAATTTAAATTGTTCGTAATTGTAATACCTAGGTATTTAGTTGAATTTACGGATTTTAGATTAGACTGATTTATCGTGTAGCCGAAGTTTAACGAGTTCCTTTTAGCACTCATGTGGATGACCTCACACTTTTCGTTATTTAAGATCAACTGCCACTTTTCTCACCATTCCGATATTTCTTCTAAATCGTTTTGCAGTTTGTTTTGATCTTCTGATGACTTTATTAGTCGATAAACGACAGCGTCATCTGCAAACAACCGAAGACGGCTGCTCAGATTGTTTCCCAAATCGTTTATATCGATAAGGAACGCCAGAAATCACTTCTGTTTTACTCGATGACTTTCCGTCAATTAAAACGAAATGTGACATCTCTGACAGGAAATCACAAATCCAGTAACATAACTGAGACGATATTCCATAAGCACGCAATTTCACTACGAGCCGCTTGTGTGGTACAGTGTGAAAAGCCTTCTGGAAACCCAGAATTACGCGATCGCAATAGCACTCAGCACTTCATGTGAATAAAGAGCTAGTTGTGTTTCACAGGAACGATGTTTTCTAAATACATGTTGACTGTGTGTCAATAGACCGTTTTCTTCGAGGTAATTCATTATGTTCGAACACAATATATGTTCTAAAGTCCTGCTGAATATCGACGTTAACGATATGGGCCTGTAATTTAGTGGATTACTCCTACAGAGAACCGACTCGTGGAGATAACATCTTGGACCTACTGATAACAAACAGACCCGAACTTTTCGACTCTCTATGTGCAGAACAGGGAATCAGTGATCATAAGGCCGTTGCAGCATCCCTGGATATGGAAGTTAATAGGAATATAAAAAAAGGGAGGAAGGTTTATCTGTTTAGCAAGAGTAATAGAAGGCAGATTTCAGACTACCTAACAGATCAAAACGAAAATTTCTGTTCCGACACTGACAATGTTGAGTGTTTATGGAAAAAGTTCAAGGCAATCGTAAAATGCGTTTTAGACAGGTACGTGCCGAGTAAAACTGTGAGGGACGGGAAAGACCCACCGTGGTACAACAACAAAGTTAGGAAACTACTGCGAAAGCAAAGAGAGCTTCACTCCAAGTTTAAACGCAGCCAAAACCTCTCAGACAAACAGAAGCTAAACGATGTCAAAGTTAGCGTAAGGAGGGCTATGCGTGAAGCGTTCAGTGAATTCGAAAGTAAAATTCTATGTACCGACTTGACAGAAAATCCTAGGAAGTTCTGGTCTTACGTTAAATCAGTAAGTGGCTCGAAACAGCATATCCAGACACTCCGGGATGATGAAGGCATTGAAACAGAGGATGACACGCGTAAAGCTGAAATACTAAACACCTTTTTCCAAAGCTGTTTCACAGAGGAAGACCGCACTGCAGTTCCTTCTCTAAATCCTCGCACAAACGAAAAAATGGCTGACATCGAAATAAGTGTCCAAGGAATAGAAAAGTAACTGGTATCACTCAACAGAGGAAAGTCCACTGGACCTGACGGGATACCAATTCGATTCTACACAGAGTACGCGAAAGAACTGGCCCCCTTCTAACAGCCGTGTACCGCAAGTCTCTAGAGGAACGGAAGGTTCCAAATGATTGGAAAAGAGCGCAGGTAGTCCCAGTCTTCAAGAAGGGTCGTCGAGCAGATGCGCAAAACTATAGACCTATATCTCTGACGTCGATCTGTTGTAGAATTTTAGAACACGTTTTTTGCTCGAGTATCATGTCGTTTTTGGAAATCCAGAATCTACTATGTAGGAATCAACATGGATTCCGGAAACAGCGATCGTGTGAGACCCAACTCGCTTTATTTGTTCATGAGACCCAGAAAATATTAGATACAGGCTCCCAGGTAGATGCTATTTCTCTTGACTTCCGGAAGGCATTCGATACAGTTCCGCACTGTCGCCTGATAAACAAAGTAAGAGCCTACGGAATATCAGACCAGCTGTGTGGCTGGATTGAAGAGTTATTAGCAAACAGAACACAGCATGTTGTTATCAATGGATAGACGTCTACAGACGTTAAATTAACCTCTGGCGTGCCACAGGGGAGTGTTATGGGACCATTGCTTTTCACAATATATATATAAATGACCTAGTAGATAGTGTCGGAAGTTCCATGCGGCTTTTCGCGGATGATGCTGTAGTATACAGAGAAGTTGCAGCATTAGAAAATTGTAGCGAAATGCAGGAAGATCTGCAGCGGATAGGCACTTGGTGCAGGGAGTGGCAACCGACCCTTAACATAGCCAAATGTAATGTATTGCGAATACATAGAAAGAAGGATCCTTTATTGTATGATTATATGATAGCGTAACAAACACTGGTAGCAGTTACTTCTGTAAAATATCTGGGAGTATGCGTGCGGAACGATTTGAAGCGGAATGATCTTATAAAATTAATTGTTGGTAAGGCGAGTACCAGGTTGAGATTCATTGGGAGAGTCCTTAGAAAATGTAGTCCATCAACAAAGGAGGTGGCTTACAAAACACTCGTTCGACCTATACTTGAGTATTGCTCATCAGTGTGGGATCCGTACCAGATCGGGTTGACGGAGGAGATAGAGAAGATCCAAAGAAGAGCGGCGCGTTTCGTCACAGGGTTATTTGGTAACCGTGATAGCGTTACGGAGATGTTTAACAAACTCAAGTGGCAGACTCTGCAAGAGAGGCGCTCTGCATCGCGGTGTAGCTTGCTCGCCAGGTTTCGAGAGGGTGCGTTTCTGGATGAGGTATCGAATATATTGCTTCCCCCTATTTATATCTCCCGAGGAGATCACGAATGTAAAATTAGAGAGATTAGAGCGCGCTCTGAGGCTTTCAGACAGTCGTTCTTCCCGCGAACCATACGCGACTGGAACTGGAAAGGGAGGTAATGACAGTGGCACGTAAAGTGCCCTCCGCCACACACTGTTGGGTGGGTTGCGGAGTACAAATGTAGATGTAGATGTACTACCTTTCTTGAATATTGGTGTGACCTGTGCAACTTTCCAGTCTTTGCGTACGGATCTTTCGTCAAGCGAACGGTTGTATATGATTGTTAAGTATGGAGCTAATGCATCAGCATACTCCGATAGGAACCTAGTTGGTACACAGACTGGACCAAATGGTTCAAATGGCTCTGAGCACTATGGGACCCAACAGCTGTGGTCATAAGTCCCCTAGAACTTAGAACTACTTAAACCTAACTAACCTAAAGACATCACATACATCCATGCCCGATGCAGGATTCGAACCTGCGACCGTAGCGGTCGCGCGGTTCCGGACTGTAGCGCCCAGAACCGCTCGGCCACTCCGGCCGGCGACTGGACCAGAAGACTTACTTTTATTAAGCGATTTAAGTTGCTTCACTACTCCGAGGATATTTACCTCTACGTCACTCATGTTGGCAGCTGTTCTCGATTCACATTTCTTTACGTACTACACGAATATGTAATAAAAAAAGGAGGTTCCTATTTTAAAAAAAACAGTTGATATCCATTTGACCAATGGCAGCGCCATCTAGCGGGCC
This sequence comes from Schistocerca cancellata, assembly GCF_023864275.1. NCBI lineage: Eukaryota > Metazoa > Arthropoda > Insecta > Orthoptera > Acrididae > Schistocerca > Schistocerca cancellata. Next base: position 640,287,630 of record NC_064631.1, on the reverse strand, counting down.
AACCATAGCGCCATCTGGTTTCCCCCTTCAAGCTAGACGAGTTTCGTTCTTTGTAGTTTTTTCGTTTGATGCTTATTTCGTGAGATATCTGACCCGGTCACTATCAATGGACCACCCTGTAGAAACATAAGTATTTTTAAATCTAATTTTCTTCATCTGCATCATACTCCGCAAGCCACCTAACAGTGTGGGGCGAAGGTACTTGTGTTAACACTAACTGATTTCCCCTTCCTTGTTCCGCTCGCGAATGGCGCGTGGGAAGAATGACTGTCGGTAAGCCTCTGTATTAGCTCTCATTTCTCGAATTTTCTCCTCGTCGTCGTCATTTCCCGAGATATACATTAGAGGAAGAAATATGTTGTCCGACACTTCCCGGAACGTACTCCCTCGAAATGCCAGTAGTAAGCCTCTCAGCCCGCATCTCGTGGTCGTGCGGTAGCGTTCTCGCTTCCCACGCCCGGGTTCCCGGGTTCGATTCCCGGCGGGGTCAGGGATTTTCTCTGCCTCGTGATGGCTGGGTGTTGTGTGCTGTCCTTAGGTTAGTTAGGTTCAAGTAGTTCTAAGTTCTAGGGGACTGATGACCGTAGCAGTTAAGTCCCATAGTGCTCAGAGCCAGTAAGCCACTCCATGATGCACAACGCCTCTCTTGTAACGGTGTAGTTTGTTAAGCATCTCTGTAACGCTCTCGCGCCTTATAAACGATCCCGTGACCAAACGCTGCTCTGTTCGTTAGATCTTCTTTATGCCTGGTCCTACCTGGTAAGCGTCCCCTTTGCTGTACAGGACTCAAGAATCGGTTGAACAAGGACCTTATAAGCAACTTGAAAATACCTTGCGTCTATATTTTGCGATTACGTATTGTTATTTTCGCGGTACCTGTACCAATCTGCATACTCATATTTTGTTGAAACACGCACAGAAACATGGTATATATTTTTAATGAACCACCCCCGGCAGTTACAGCTTCGAACTTCACAAAACATTGTTTATGACGCTGCTGCACGCTCGATTTTTGTTGATTTTTACGCTTTAACTATGTCAATATATATGCTTGGCCTGCATGTCGGTATTGTTGTTGTGGTTTGCTTATCTGACTCCTCGTTGGCCAACAGATCGCATCGTGCAAGTAAATCTTCCAAAGTTCGTCGCTCGTTATGAAGTGATGCTCTTTTCCCATCAGCTATATTAATGATTATAGGGCGGCCAACTGCTGAAATATAGCGAACAATGATGAAATTTGTAGGGTTAGGGACAGTTTACGAGGAGGAAATACACTCCTGGAAATTGAAATAAGAACACCGTGAATTCATTGTCCCAGGAAGGGGAAACTTTATTGACACATTCCTGGGGTCAGATACATCACATGATCACACTAACAGAACCACAGGCACATAGACACAGGCAACAGAGCATGCACAATGTCGGCACTAGTACAGTGTATATCCACCTTTCGCAGCAATGCAGGCTGCTATTCTCCCATGGAGACGATCGTAGAGATGCTGGATGTAGTCCTGTGGAACGGCTTGCCATGCCATTTCCACCTGGCGCCTCAGTTGGACCAGCGTTCGTGCTGGACGTGCAGACCGCGTGAGACGACGCTTCATCAAGTCCCAAACATGCTCAATGGGGGACAGATCCGGAGATCTTGCTGGCCAGCGTAGTTGACTTACACCTTCTAGAGCACGTTGGGTGGCACGGGATACATGCGGACGTGCATTGTTCTGTTGGAACAGCAAGTTCCCTTGCCGGTCTAGGAATGGTAGAACGATGGGTTCGATGACGGTTTGGATGTACCGTGCACTATTCAGTGTCCCCTCGACGATCACCAGTGGTGTACGGCCAGTGTAGGAGATCGCTCCCCACACCATGATGCCGGGTGTTGGCCCTGTGTGCCTCGGTCGTATGCAGTCCTGATTGTGGCGCTCACCTGCACGGCGCCAAACACGCATACGACCATCATTGGCACCAAGGCAGAAGCGACTCTCACCGCTGAAGACGACACGTCTCCATTCGTCCCTCCATTCACGCCTGTCGCGACACCAATGGAGGCGGGCTGCACGATGTTGGGGCGTGAGCGGAAGACGGCCTAACGGTGTGCGGGACCGTAGCCCAGCTTCATGGAGACGGTTGCGAATGGTCCTCGCCGATACCCCAGGAGCAACAGTGTCCCTAATTTACTGGGAAGTGGCGGTGCGGTCCCCTACGGCACTGCGTAGGATCCTATGGTCTTGGCGTGCATCCGTGCGTCGCTGCGGTCCGGTCCCAGGTCGACGGGCACGTGCACCTTCCGCCGACCACTGGCGACAACATCGGTGTACTGTGGAGACCTCACGCCCCACGTGTTGAGCAATTCGGCGGTACGTCCACCCGGCCTCCCGCATGCCCACTATACGCCCTCGCTCAAAGTCCGTCAACTGCACATACGGTTCACGTCCACGCTGTCGCGGCATGCTACCAGTGTTAAAGACTGCGATGGAGCTCCGTATGCCACGGCAAACTGGCTGACACTGACGGCGGCGGTGCACAAATGCTGCGCAGCTAGCGCCATTCGACGGCCAACACCGCGGTTCCTGGTGTGTCCGCTGTGCCGTGCGTGTGATCATTGCTTGTACAGCCCTCTCGCAGTGTCCGGAGCAAGTATGGTGGGTCTGACACACCGGTGTCAATGTGTTCTTTTTTCCATTTCCAGGAGTGTACAACTAATAGGTAGCCACATAAAATAAAATAAAGAACTCTTGAATTTATATTGTCAATGAAACGAGGAAGATAACGGTATGTTAATTATTCCAAGTGAGCCCCTGAACGTAATTGCACTTATACTTTAGAAACGTTTTTCAATGGCTGAGTGAAAAAGTCCAAGCCCTGATTTGCTGGGTTTGATAACTTGACGTTTCATCAACAATTGTCAATGAAACGAGGAAGATAACGGTATGTTAATTATTCCAAATGAGCCCCTGAACGTAATTGCACTTATACTTTAGAAACGTTTTTCAATGGCTGAGTGAAAAAGTCCAAGCCCTGATTTGCTGGGTTTGATAACTAGACGTTTCATCAACAAGTTGCAAAAGAACCACTGGCTGCATTCTGCTCAGAATCTGGATGTCACCGCGTCGAGGTATCTCAGGCTACTAGGCGAGAGAAGATTCTACAGATCAGCGGTAAGTGATATCAGACTATGATCTCGTGTGTTCGGACCTTTTTAAATGATCAGTCTCCTGTGTTCTATAAGTACTGGGACATCAGTTTTCGTCCGTTTTTGTGCAGTTGATCAGAAGTTAAATGTTATCCCACTAGTAGTGGAAACTTTAAGGGCTCGCTAAATATTTTATGTTTTCTAAGTTTATCGCGTGTTCTCTTGTACCTCCACAGTTCGTTGGACTTCAAATGGTTCAAATGGCTCTGAGCACTATGGGACTTAACATCTATGGTCATCAGTCCCCTAGAACTTAGAACGACTTAAACCTAACTAACCTAAGGACATCACACAACACCCAGACATCACGAGGCAGAGAAAATCCCTGACCCCGCCGGGAATCGAACCCGGGAACCCGGGCGTGGGAAGCGAGAACGCTACCGCACGACCACGAGATGCGGGCTTTGGACTTCACCTGGGAGCTATAAAATACAGGACTGATTATTTAATTCGGTTACCAGGAGTCATATGCCACTTCCTACAGGAAACATGGGGTTTGTTCAGCACCACTTCAAGCAAGGCAATCTGGCAGGAGATATACAGCAGACGAAACAGTGAGATGGGCTTAAAATGCATCCCAGAGTGTCTCGTATCCTGATATCGGCTGACACTAGAAGCACTTGCAGCAGGAAGAGGATCGCAGCGGCTCCAAAATGTAGTAGTGTCCGCAGTTCGTGCTCTAGTGGCTAGCGTTGCTGCCTCTTGATCACGGGATCCCGGGTTAGATTCCCGGCCGGGTTGGGAATTTTCTCTGCCTGGGGACTGGGTGTTTCTGATGTCCTCATCATTTCATCGTCACCATCATCATTCGTGACAGTAGCTCGATTGGAGTGTGGAAAAAGAAATGGACTGTGCAAAAATTGGGACTTTGTACGGACGGACACTCGTGGCCGCGTAGCTGAGCGCCCCACAAACCAAATATCATCATCTCATCATCATCCAAAACGTAGTGAAGGACAGCGATGTTGTCGCTGCCTTGTGGAAAATGTAATTAATGACTACCTTGGTGAAAGCAAGCATCAGACAGGCATTACACTGAGCAATTGTGACGAATCTGTACCGTTGCTGCCTACGCACATGTGTGTGGGATACGTATCTGAAAATAAAAGAGTTAATTTCAGCCAGCCGCGGTGGTCTATCGGTTCTAGACGCTCAGTCCGGAACCGCGGGACTGCTACGGTCGCAGGTTCGAATCCTGCCTCGGGCATGGATGTGTGTGATGTCCTTAGGTTCGTTAGGTTTAAGTAGTTCTAAGTTCTAGGGGACTGATGACCACAAATGTTAAGTCCCATAGTGCTCAGAGCCATAAAGTCTTTCAAACTCTGTTTAAGCCGTGCTTTATCTGAAACCAAGTTTTTAGTGGTTGCTGGCAATTTATTAAAAATGTGTGTTCCTGAATATTGGACTCTGTTTTTGGACCAAGGTAAGTGATTTATGTAAATTGTTCTTATTGACCGTATTGAGCTTTTGGTTGGAAATAGAGATGTATTACTAGCAACAAATGTCGAATGAACCAAAGCAGAAACAGGAGTAGGAGCAGCCATAGCAGCAGGAAGTCAAGAAGAAAAGGAATTAAGGAATAAATTTACTGAGAAGCAGTGGTTACAATACCAATTTCCTTGAACAGGTTTCTACACGACTTTCTTGAATTTACACGACAAATGGCTCTCATCACACGCTTTTGCACCCTAAAAACTTTTGCTCGGTTTGATGAGTTGCCCCAGAATATGACATAATAGAATGAAAGTAGGCAAACTATACAAGTGTTTTATGTTTATATCTCCTACATCCGACACTATTCTCACGGCAAATACAGACTTGTTTAGGCGCTTAAGCAGTTCCATGGTACGCCCCTCCCAACTGAATTTATTATCGAGTTGTAATCCCAGAAATTTAATACTGTCAACCTCTTCGATCTTCATGTCTTTATATGTTATACACATATTGGAAAGAAATCTCTTACAGGTTCTGAAGTGCATACAGTGGGTCTTCTCAAAGTTTAATGACAGTGAATTAGCTTTAAACCACTAAATTTGATTAGCAGCAATTTGTAAATCTGTACTTGACTTGCTACTTATTGCAATGTTTGTATCATCTGAAAACAAAACAAACTTAGCATCTGGCTATGTAGCAGATGACAGGTCATTAATGTACACAAGAAAATGCAATGGACCCAAGATGGAACTTTGAGGAACACGATATGTAATTAATTCCCAGTCAGACGAAGACTGACTGCTTACTGCACAGGTATTTCGCAAGGATACCCTTTGTTTCCTGTTAGATAGATGAGACTCAAACCATTTCGCATCATTGCCAGTGACACCGTAATATTCTAATTTACTTAAGAGAAAGCTATGGTTCCTGACAGGTCGCAGGAAATGCTAGTAGCCTCTAATTTATTATCTAATGAATTAAGTACATTCTCACTGTAAGTGTGAGTAGCTTTCTGTACATCAAAACCCTTAAGAAATCCAAACTGTGCCTTGGACAATATGTTATTTGCAGTCAGATGCTTAAGGAGACGCTTGAACACAACCTTTTCAAATCATTGTACTTTTGATGATGATGACGAGGTCCCATACTCCGAGGAGCGTAGGGGACGACGCGGAAGACCCGTACCGCCGTACTAGACACGGTCCTAGCCGAGGTGGTTTGCGATTGCCTTCCTCCGACTGTAATGGGGATGATGACACAACAACACCCAGTCATCTCGAGGCGGGAAAAATCCCTGACCCCGCCGGGAATCGTACCCGGGATCCCGTGCGCGGGAAGCGAGAACGCTACCGCAAGACCACGAGCTGCGGACACTATTTTTGAGAAAGCCGGCGAAAGTGAAATTGGACGATATTATTTGGTGGATACAAGTTGACGTTCTCGATTCACCGGTCGGTAAAAGGTGCTTAGAAAGCAGGAGAAGTAGTTTAACGGAGACGGCCAATTTAAGTACGTCTGAATTCGGGGCGAGCGTCGCCTGGTAGTGAGTCAGTTGTCACTGATGCGTCCCCACCCCCTGCCGTCTGGCTGACAGAGGCTGGGGTCGCCATTGATCTCTCTGCGTGGCAGCCGCCTGCCGCCACAGCACGCTCCTGAGGCGAGCCGCATCCGTAGACTAGAGGACGCGTATGAGGACGCGGTAATCTGATGCAGTTGAGAGGTACAGGTAGGACCTGGACACTAATGTTGACGTCTATGAACGGGGTTAACGGACTTACTTCTATAGAGAAGAACGTGTTAATCGGTCCGCTGGTTTATGTACCTAAATCTCTTTTTACAGTTCACGCTTTAGATCGTTGATATTGTGATCCATAAGCATAAAGCCGAGATCGCATTTAGTAGTCTCTCAGATCCATAACTCCAGCCAATATAGGGGTATTTGGAAATTCCCGTTACAATCTTCTAGGACTTGCACAGGGGAGTGAGTACATAATCCTTTGAGTAGGAACCCATGTCCGCAAACGTACCGTTTCCGTTCCAGTTGTGATGTTTAACTCATCCACTTCTCCCTGAGAAATTGAAATAGGCGTGAGGCAGTACAATATTAGGTAACAGTTGCAGAAAAGATAACGAGACATACTTAAGCACATTTGTTTGTATTAACACTTAAACATTACATTCTGTACACACTACGCTGGGTTCTTCTTTGTTCCGAAATAATGCAAACACGTAATGTTTAAGTGTTAATGCAAACAAACGTTCTTAAGTTTACTTGTTACCTAGTAATTGTACTGCGTCACGCCTAATGCAGTTCCTCAAGCAGAAGTGGTTGAGTTAGAGATCTAAACTGAAATCGTTGTAGAACGGAAACGGTACGATTCCAGACATGGGGTCCTATTCAAAATGTTATGTACACAGTCCCTGTACAAGTCCTAGAAGTTTGTAATGGGAGTTTCCAAACACCCTGTATTTATCTTTTCTGTAGTCCTCTTGACCAAGATTTCCAGATCCAAGGTTTCATATCATATGATTTCATTTGTTTCAATGGAGCTTTGCAGAAAGTTAATTTATAATAGTTCAAAACAAAGGCGCGCGGGGTAGCCATGCGGTCTATGGCGTCTTGGCCCCCTCCCCCCCCCCCTGTCGGAGGTTCGAGTCCTCCCTTGGGCATGTGGGTGTTTGTTGTCCCTAGCGTAAGTTAAGTTAGATTAATTAGTGTGTAAGCCTAGGGACCGATGACTTCGGCAATCTGGTCCCATAGTCCTCACTACAGTTTTTTTTTCAAAACAAAATAAGCACACATCGCAGCATTTCAACAGGGCTGCCGTGAGAATTGTCACTACACTGCTTATCGGAATCGAACATGCGCAGTGAAATGTGAAGCCGTTTTGCTCCCGTCTCTCTGACAGCATCATGCCTAATTCACTTAAAAACACTGCACCCTGCCCCTTCCAGGTAAGGCGGCTTAAGGTGACCTGTGATACCATTTTTATGGCATCCAGCAAGCCCAGAGTCAGAATTACAAAATCTCTTTTGAGTAAAATAATCATTTGTAGAATTTCAAACGACTATGAATGCCAGTTTTTCAGGATGATACAGTGGACAAAGGGTTTGCAGACAGCGAATTAATTTAGAATTATTTGTATGGTCGTGGATCGTCACCACTGCCCTCTTTCCTACATATGACGGATAGTATTACTAGCAATGTCAGATTTTTCCGTAAGGAAATGGTAACAGGTAAAAATTTCTTCAGAAAGGAGTTTCTGTCATTTAAATTTGTACTCTTGTTGACAAATTTCTCTTTTTGAGAAATGCTTTTCTTGGCACTACCACTTGAAAGACGGAAAGTCCTTAGGACCTGCCTTTCTTCCACTTTATTTATGCAGTCGAGCAGACACATACAATTACTGTAATTCCATTAGCACATATGATTTTACAGTTTGGGCATCCACAGCTTCGGTACATGATAAAATATTTGAAATTTTTTAAGTTTTTTAAAAATATTTTGTCGTGTACTTAAGCTGCGGATGCCCAAATCATAAAATCGTATGGTGCAGGAAGCCTTGAGCCGCTGAACGAGCTTTTTACGAGTACTTTCTTTAGGTTAGGTACAGTCTATGGTTATTAAGACTGTTAAAGAGGATTGACAGTCGTTGTAATACTGAATTCAAAGGCACCTAGGTGCATAAAGGTATTAGAGGTGATGGAGCTGAGCGCTTGTTTCGTCAGACAGCTACGTCTGGGAAGGTTTATTGGTTCCAGTTCAGAGAACATGGTGAGTCGTGAGGACAGGGATAGACAGACTGAAGGGACCCTCCAGCCGGTGTTTTCGCACGGCAGAAGCCGAGGCTGAAGACTTGGCCTAAGCCACAGGGTGTCCACCCGCCATGGGGAGCGGAGAGCCTGGAATGAACCACAGCGTATTGTCCCAGAGGCCAGAGGCAGAACTTTTTACGACTGCTTTCGCCGAGCTGCGACGCACAAAGCACTGACAACCGTTCCCAGCCAAGGTGCAGTGCATTCTGCTGTTTCTGCAAGGGTCCTCAATTGTTTCCTGGAAACCATCCCGCAATATTGGTATCAGTTAAACCTGCGAAAACATTTCGCAGAAGCGGCCGAAATGGGGCGCCACTGCAGGACATCCGATGCTGTGTCGCTGGGAGAGCTGTTGCGGTTTTTCAAGGCCAAGTAATGACACAAGCCTCACTATTCCCTGCACGCGCAAAATAACAGTGGGTTGATTGGGACGCCAAATCCTGATGTCAGAAAACTTAACAGTGGATGCCTGTTCCATGCTTTGAGATATGTTAGGATTGGAGGAACAGTTTTTTCCCAGTTTTATGGATGGTGACTGTACGGTACACGAGGTGATATGCTATTGGCGGAGGACATCACTGCCACTTTCGACTGGTGGTTTTTAGCTTTATGGCGCGTCTCCATGTGGAGTGTTTCGCAGGCTTGCATGAAATGTGAGCCAGAGACGATTCGGTCGGGTGCCATGGAGCAAGGAGTCGATTCGCTTTTGTGCCATGCAGGAGGGAAATAGATTTATGCTCGGGCTGTGGAGTGTGTTCGTAAAGGTGGAACCGAACGAGAGTATTTGTAGGTGCGCTGTTCAACCCGGCGCAGATACGCTGTGGCCACCTCATTCGCGATTTCAACATGTGCCTGGTGAGCATTTCGCAGGGCTGGGACTGGGAACCTTTAGAGTGAGTTTCACTCAGTACCTCCACTCACGGCAGCAGCAGCAGGAGCAGGAGCAATCGCTGGCAAATTTTAGCGCATTGTGGTCGTTGATTCCGTAAACAGTTCACAATCACTGCCGATCGTGTTAGTTACAGCCACCCCTGTGCAACTTCGTCAACTGCTTATTCAAATGGCTCAAATGGCTCTGAGCACTATGGGACTTAACTTCTGAGGTCATCAGTCCCCTAGAATTTAGAGCTACTGAAACTACCTAACCTAAGGACGTCACACACATCCATGCCCAAGGTAAGATTCGAACCTGCGACCGTAGTGATCGGGCGGTTCCAGACTGTAGCGCCTAGAACAGCTCGGCCACCACGACCGGTTAACTGTTTATTAATGCACTTCATTTTAGGAATATGAGCATAAATATAATTGATATGTTATGTTGAGCTGTGTTACATGCCATTCATGTCTGATCTGTAGTGATACTGAATTCTATTTGTAAAATATAATTAAAAAAGGACCAATATCTGACTGAGCCCACAACAATAAAAATAACATATTTTCACTATTTTTAAAATCCTAGGCTTCTGTGGCAAGTTAAAAATGGCGGCATCGGAGAGCTAAATTTAATTGTGTGGGGGCATTGACCTGTGCGCTCCCATCTCCTCCCTGAACCAAGTTCTAGATCTGTGACTGGGAGGCGCAGGTGCAGTATTGCCCCTTCTGTACATGTTCCGATGTAGGAGAGGCCCCTAATGTGGTAAGGCTAAATGTTGTTGTTGTTGTTGTGGTCTTGGGCCCTGAGACTGGTTTGATGCAGCTCTACATGCTACTCTATCCTGTGCAAGCTGCTTCCTCTCCCAGAATGTACTGCAGCCTACATCCATCTGAATTTGCTTAGTGTATTCATCTCTTGGTTTCCCTCTACGATTTTTACCCTCCACGCTGCCCTCCAATACTATATTGGCGATCCCTTGATGCCACAGAACATGTCCTACCAACTGATACCTTCTTCTAGTCAAGCTGTGCCACAAACTTCTCTTCTCCCCAATCCTATTCAATACCTCCTCATTAGTTATGTGATCTACCCATCGAATCTTCAGCATTCTTCTGTAGCACCACATTTCGAAAGCTTCTATTCTCTTCTTGTCTAAGCTATTTATCGTCCACGTTTCACTTCCATACATGGCTACACTCCATACAAATATTTTCAGAAACGACTTCCTAACACTTAAATCTATACTCGATGTTAAAAAATTTCTCTTCTTCAGAAACGCTTTCCTTGCCATTTCCAGTTTACATTTTATATCCTCTCTACTTCGACCAGGCTAAATGTATGTAAATAAAAACGTAGATGCCCACTTGTTTAAAATCGTTAATCACCGAAAGTTGTTGACCGATTGCTTTGAAATTTTGAGACAACGTTGAATTATGACATGGGTGTGTTTTTAGGTACCTTTTTTAAATTTATTTTTAGCTTTTTCTCATTACAGAGGCTTATCTACAACATAATAATTTACTCGGAAATTACTATACAAAGAATAAACGTTCTTAAACTATATTTTCAAAATATTCCTCCAGCTGTTTCGATTTTGTGTGTACGCTTCCTCTGCGCCCATTCTCCTCATTGTGTGCTGTACATTTTGGAGCCAGGTGGTCATAGGTCGTCTTCTTCTTCTCCCCTCCGGATCCCACTCCAGAATCAATTTTGGTATTATGGCTTTCTCCATTCGTCGTACATGCCCGTGCCACAGTAATTTCTTCCTATCCATTACCTCATATATTCTTTCTTTTATTTCCATTCTCCTTATTATTTCGGTGTTTCTTATCTTCTCTTTCATCGCGATTCTTGCCGATCTTCTCCAGAAGTCCATCTGTAGAGCTTCAGGTTAATTGTCCAGGTCTCCGTTCCATACAGAACCACACTCTCTAATATGGATTTTTATATTAATGTTTTAGTTGTGCTCATTACATTCCTGCTCCATAAGACAGAGTTAAGCATCCCAATGACCTTCCGTCCGCTACTATTTCTTTTATTGATTTCTGACTCTGATTTTCCCTCGATTTCTAAAATGGATCCCAAATAACAGAAAGTGTTTATCTTTTTGATTTTCATTCCTTCAATGCATAGTTCATCTGAATCATTAGTGAAGTATTCTGTTTTAGGTACTTAATTCTTTAATATATTTATATTTTAAAACGTATACTGCATAAGAAAATACATGTAATACATAAAGAGGAAACATTATTATCTAAAATATCAAAATGTACTTTTCCGATTTACTTCAAATTTCTACACGTTACTGTGACAAACATTTAGATCCATATTGTCTATATGCTATATGTATACACCGAAGCCCCAAAGAAACTGATATAGGCATGCGTATTCAAATACAGAAATATGTAAACAGGCAGAATACGGCTCTGCGGTCGGGAGCGCCTATATAAGACAAGTTCAAATGGCTCCAAGCACTATGGGACTTAACATCTGAGGTCATCAGTCCCCTAGACTTAGAACTACTTAAACCTAACTAACCTGAGGACATGACACACATCCATGCCCGAGGCAGGATTCGAACCTGCGACCGTAGCGGCAACGGGGTTCCGGACTGAAGCGCCTAGAACCGCTCGGCGATAACGGCCGGCAGACTACAAGTGTCTGGCGCAGTTTGTTGGATCGTTTTCTGCTGCTACAATAGCAGGTTATCAAGATTTAAGTGAGTTTTGACGTGGTGTTATAGTCGGTGCACGAGCGGGGGACACAGCATCTCCGCGGAAGCGACGAAGTGCGGATTTTACCATACTCCCATTTCACGAGTGTACCGTGAATGTCAGGAATCCGGTAAAACAACAAATGTCCGACATCGCTGCAGTCGGAAAATAGCTCCTGCAATAACGGGACCAACGACAACTGAAGACAATCGTTCAACGTGACAGAAGTGCAACCCTTTCGCAAATTTTTGCACATTTGAGTGCTGGGCCATCAAAAAGTGTCGCCGTGCGAACCATTCAACGAAACATCATCGATATGGGCTTTCGGAGCCAAAAGCCGACTCGTGTAGCCTTGATGACTGCACAACACAAAGCTTTACACTTCGCCTGTGCCCGTCATCACCGACATCGGACTGTTGGTGACTGAAAACATGTTGCCTATTCGGACGAATCTCGTTTCAAAATGTACCGAGCGGATGGACGTGTACGTGTATGGAGACAACCTCATGAATCCACGGACCCTGCATGACAGCAGGGGACTGTTCAAGCTGGTGTGGGGCGTGTGCAGTTGGAGTGACAGGGGACCCCTGATACGTCTAGATACGTCTCTGACAGGTGACACGTACATAAGCATCCTGTCGGATCACCTGCATCCATTCATGTCCATTGTGCATTCCGACAGACTTGGGCAATTCCAGCAGGGCAATGTGATACCCCACACGTCCAGAATTGTTCCAGAGTGGCTCCAGGAGACGGACAGAGAAAATAGAAAGGAGGTGGTGGATAGAGAGAGGGGGAAGGAAGAAACAGAGGTGGGAGGAGGGGGAGAGAAAATGGACAGAGAAAGGAAAAGGAGGTGATCGACTAAGAGAGGGGGAGAGAGAAGTTGGAGTAGGAGTTGGGGAGAGAGAGGGTTGAGGAGAAGGCGGAGAGAAAGAGAGGGGAAGAGAAAATGGAACGAGAGAGGGGAGCAAGGAGGAGGAGATGGATAAAGAAATGAAGAGGGGGAGCTGGACAGGGACAGGGGAGAGATTAGACATCTATGCATTTCCCATTTTCCTCTTACCTTTCTTTCCCATTTAAATGACCCAAAGCAAAGAGTAGCCGGATACAGCTAGTAAAAAGTAAATACATTTCTCCGTATCCAAATCCGGTCTTCGCTGAGGACGGCCTGTACCAATCTTTCCTGTCTGCTGTAACTAATCCGCTCGAGTACAGATAGCGCAGTACAAAAAGCTGCCGCTACGTGACCTGTTGCTCCTCGTGCGGTCGCGGCGTGCGAGTGACGGAGACGAATCTGAGGCGGGCGTTTTCCGATCGCCGGTCGCCCGGCGGCGCGGCTCAATCGCAGACGTCCGGCCATCCATCAGCTGCGCCCCTCTGCGGGGTCTCCGTCAATGCCTCTGGCTGGCTGGCGGTCAGTGTAGCGGCAGCCTCAGGCTCCCATTGTGGGCGCCGCCCCATTCTCTGGCCGGCCCCTTGTGTCGTCCGCCAGGCTTATTGAGCGGAAGGCGCTCTCACGCCTTTGGTCGCCCGCGTCGTTCGCTTATTACGTCCGCTGATACAGGTCTAACTGGATTCTTTCCTCTCATTTGGTACAACAGCTGCCCGCTATTTATCGCCCGGCAGCGTCTTAGCTGTGGCAATAACTCGTGTAGGCGTACCGTGCGGTACCTTCCTGCACTAAATTTGTCCTTTTCTCAGCTTCGAGAATAAATATTGTAGACGCACTGACATAAAACGAGTTTTTGTATGCTATGTAATCCCTCTCGAGCTTCTACACCAGATATACAATGGAGGCAACGTGCATACATTTTCCAAGAATATTCTACATTTGCTTCTTTTTTGTAACTTTCTGTCATTCATTTCAAAGTTTTCAGCCATAAATTGTTTAATCATACAATATAGGGTTTTCAAAGCCGGTGTTTACTTCAGTTACTGTTTATTTTAGTTTCCGTTTTACCTCCGAAGACGTCTCCCGCACTTGGAGACGAAACGTTGTTACCAACATTCGCCAAAATTTCTTGACAGATTAACATCGGAATTTCACTGAGGCTTTTTGCGGATGATGCTGTAGTATATCGAGAGGTTGTAACAATGGAAAATTGTACTGAAATGCAGGAGGAACTGCAACGATTTGACGCATGGTGCAGGGAATGCCAACTGAATCTCAGTGTAGACAAGTGTAATGTGCTACGAATACACAGAAAGAAAGATCCTTTATCATTTAGCTACAATATAGAAGGTCAGCAACTGGAAGCAGTTAATTCCATAAATTATCTACGAGTAGGCATTAGGAGTGATTTAAAATGGAACTACCACATAAAATTAATCGACGGTAAAGCAGATGCCAGACTGAGATTCATTGTAAGTATCCTAAGGAGATGCAATCCGAAAACAAAGGAAGTACGTTACAGAACACTTGTCCGCCCACTGCTTGAATACTGCTCACTGATGTGGAATCCGTACCAGAGAGGATTGATAGAAGAGATAGAGAAGATCCAACGGAGAGCAGCGCGTTTCGTTAGAGGATCATTTAGTAATCGCGAAAGTGTTACGGAGATGATAGATAAACTCCAGTGGAGGACTCTGCAAGTGAGACGTTCAGTATCTCGGTACGGGCTATTGTTGAAGTTTCGAGAACATACCTTCACCGAGGAGTCAAGCGGTATATTGCTCCCTCCTATGTACATCTCGCGAAGAGACCATGAAGATAAAAACAGAGAGATTTTTATACGAACAATACGAGACTGGAATAGTAGGGAGAACCGATAGAGGTACTCAAGGTACCCTCCGCCACACACCGTCAGGTGGCTTGCGGAGTATGGGTGTAGATGTAGATGTACTGCATTTTTTTACGATACTGTTATAAACTTTTTCATTTATGTTAGGGACTGAAAACCCATGAAGTAAAGACCGCACATGAAATCTTGTTTATTTAGATTCATTACTAATTTCGGCTAACAGTCTAGCTATCTTCAGATCGTAAAATATTCTTGATTAATGTTGGTGCCATTACGGCTTCATACACCGTAAAAGCCTTTCTTGAAATGCAACATCCATACATGTGAAAGGTAAATACACGGGGAAAATTAATTCAAGTTGTGTAAGAAAATATTATATTGAACTAGAGATGGTCGAATGTAGTATCGATTGTGTAGTAGCGTCGCTGCTCGACAGCGATCGCTGACTCAAGGTCTTATGGGTAATGTGTTAGAGTAACTTTAGATTGAGTGATGTATAGAGGACTCAAGTGTAAAGACGTGTTGTATCTGATATGTGCTGGATACATATTTATTCGCTACTGGCAGTAACGACTTTCTCTGTCTACCTGGGTTCTGGTATGTAGCCATTTTTTATACGCCTTCTTTTTCCTTTTACAGGCTGCCTTGACTGTATCATTCCACCAAGCTGTTTGCTTCATCCTACTTTTACATACTACTGTTCCAAGACATTCTTTAGCCACTTCTAGTACTTTGTCCCTAGAGTCAAAATACAAGTTTTAAAGTTAGTGTCATATTGTTACTTTCCCAAGTCAATTCCCAAGTCAATATCACTTCTCAGATCCATGTCATTTTAGATTAACCATTTTTCTCAAGACGTTATTGTCTCACTCTTATTCGATTTAATTAAAATGTATGCTAAGGAACGACCTTGCGCAATAGCTGTTTGCTAACTATTCAATTTAAAGTACTGACAGAGAGAAGTGCGAAGAGCGTTACCTTTGCGCAGATAGCGGTAAGAAATTTTATTATTTTAGAGACAACATTCATTAAGCACGGGGACCATTATTTTGAAATTGATTAAGTTTTGTTTTATTACCAGGGCCAATTTCAAATCAATAGTGTTGCATCAGATTCAGTTTTTGTGTTACGTAAATTCATGCAGTTTTGGTTTGATTTAAAGTTATTGACAGTCTACATACTCGCAGCTAAATTAAATTTACATTCTCGCAGTCATAAGTTCTGTAGAGGCCAACGCACATAAGCGTCGAGGTAAAATACACGCTCACATTCCACTCCCATCTTAACAGTTCTGTTCCAGACTACTGTCAACTACGTAATTTCAATAATATTTCAAACGTACATGTTTCACATGACGTAATTAAAATTAGTTTTTCATTGTTGGTGGTCAGTGTATTTGAACTAGGGTCATAAAGCAAAGGCGTTCAATCAAACAGGTCACGAACGATGGAAAGCTGTTTTTAATTAGGTCGTGTACGGACGTTGTCATTTTAAGAAAGATTTTAACGATATGTGAAGCTGTAATGGCACCAACACTAATCGAGATTATATTACATCGGCCAACTTTATAACTTCCAATCTATCCTTAGTACAGCTGTGTATCACTGTTATCGTACAACTACCACTGCCGGAAAACAAAACGCTAGACAGAACCGAGCAGCATTGAGTACAAACTTGTGGCCATTACTGTTGTCAACAGCAGGCACCGTCAGCGCGTGGAAACAAGTCACACAGCGCATACTTCCGACATTTACACTGTTGTGCACTATTTTCAGTCCAATGCAAACACAAAGCTAATTGATGCAAGAAACCAAATAAAATAAAGCAACTATTTTATCAGTTCAAATGGTTCAAATGGCTCTGAGCACTATGCGACTTAACGTCTGAGGTCATCAGTCGCCTAGAACTTAGAACTAATTAAACCTAACTAACCTAAGGACGTCACACACATCCATGCCCGAGGCAGGATTCGAACCTGCGACCGTAGCGGTCACGCGGTTCCAGACTGAAGCGCCTTTAACCGCACGGCCACACCGGCCGGCTATTTTATCAGTAGCCGGAAACTGTGATCACTTATAATCAGAAGGTATTCTTGAACAACCTCTGACAGTTTTTCTGTGGAGTCCTGGTTCTCCATGTATATCGACCACGGCCTCTCAGTCTGGAAGCTGTATTTTTGACTATGAGTGAAACTGTTTCTATTGGAGTCGGACTGCAATAATAGAGCAATAACAATAGAGTTTGCACCAGTGGTCTAGGGGTAGCCGGCACGGTAGCTCAGAGTGTTTAGCTACCCTCTGTAATAAAAAAAACTGAGTGAACCGATCAACGAACAAACTGAACGAGTGTCATCGGACGTCCGCCACAAACAAATTCAATGAACAATATAGAACAAAATGAGATAAAAAAGTGTAGCGTCTTTGGTTCAATCAAAACATCTTCGGTCTCGGGTTCGAATCCCACCACTGCTTAAATTTTGGTTAATAATCAGCACTGGCGGCCGAAGACTTCTGGCATGAGTCACCCCTCATTCTGCCAACGGCCTTGTCAAAGAGGGCGGAGAAGCGGACAGAGGTTCAGGTCACTCTCTTGTCCTTAGGGTGGGAAACTGCCCCTAAAGGCGAAAGAATCAGCCGTGATCAACGGCATGGGGATGCAGAAGGCAATGGAAACCACTGCATTGAAGACACGTAACGAGTATCCACAGGACATGTGGCCTGTAATTGAAGGAGTGTCATGACGATCTCACCATTGGCAAAAGATTCCAGAATAGAGCCCCTTTCGGATCTTCGGGAGGGTTCTACCAAGGGGGAGGTTAGCGTGAGAAAAAGATTGAACAATCAACGGAAGAATAACGTTCTACGAGTCGGGGCGTGGAATGTCAGAAGCTTGAACGTGGTAGGGAAACTAGAAAATCTGAAAAAGAAAATGCAAAGGCTCAATATTATAGTCGGTGAAGTGAAGTGGAAAGAAGACAAGGATTTCTGGTCAGATGAGTATAGGGTAATATCAGAAGCAGCATAAATGGAATAACGGAAGTAGGACTCGTTATCAATAGGATGGTAGGGCAGGAAGTGTGTTACTGTGAATAGATCAGCGATAGGGTTATTCTTATCAGAATCGACAGCAAATCAACACCGACAACGACAAGCCCCAGTCCATGCACTGAAAGGGTCAAATTCACCAAGAGCGAAAAAAACTCGAATGAGCAAAGTAAGATTCAAAGCGTTAATAATTGTTTTCTTCGCTATTCATGGAATTGTGTATTTTCACTGGGTTCCTGCTGGTCAAACTATTAATCAACAGAACTACATTGAGGTTCTCGCTCAATTCCGTGAGAAAATAGGGGAAAAAAGGCCAGAATTGTGGAAGAACAAGTCATGGGCCATGCATCAGGACAACACACAAGCTGGTACTGCATCCCAGTGTTTCTTTTTTTTTTTTTAATCAGTCTTCTGACTCGTTGGATGCGGCCCGCCACAAATTCCTCTCCTGTGCTAACCACTTCATCTCAGAGCAGCACTTGCAACCTACGTCCTCAATTATTTGCTTGACGTGTTCCAATCTCTGTTTTCCTCTACGGTTTTTGCCCTCTACAGCTCCCTCTAGTACCATGGAAGTCATTCCCTCATGTCTTAGCAGATGTCCTATCATCCTGCCTCTTCTCCTTATCCGTGTTTTCCACATATTCCTTTCCTCTCCGATTCCGCGCAGAACCCTCTTTCCTTGCCTTATCTGTCCACACAATCTGCAACATTCGTCTGTAGCACCACATCTCAAATGCTTCGATTCTCTTCTGTTCCGGTTTTCCCACAGTTCATGTTTCACTCCCATATAATGCTGTACTCCAGACGTACATTCTCAGAAATTTCTTCCTCAAATTAAGGCCGATATTTGATATTAGTAGACTTCTCTTGGCCAGGAATGCCCTTTTTGCCATTGATAGTCTGCTTTTGATGTTCTCCTTGTTTCGGCCGTCATTGGTTATTTTACTGCCTAGGTAGCAGAATTCCTTAAATTCATCTACTTTGTGACCATCAATCCTGATTTTAAATTTGTCGCTGTTCTCATTTCTACTACTTCTCATTACCTTCGTATTTCTTCGATTTACTCTCAATCCATACTCTGTACTCATTAGACTGTTCATTCCGTTCAGCATATCATATAATTCTTCTTCACTTTCACTCAAGATAGCAATGTCATCAGCGAGTCGTATCATTTATTTCCTTTCACCTTGAATTTTAATTCCACTCATGGACCTTTCTTTTATTTCCGTCATTGCTTCCTCGATGTGCAGATTGAACAGTAGGGGCGACAGGCTACATTCATGTCTTACACGCTTTTTAATATGAGCACTTCGTTCTTGGTCGTCCACTCTTATTATTCACTTTTGGCTGTTGTACATATTGTATATGACCCGTCTCTCCCTATAGCTTACCCCTACTTTTCTCAGAATTTCGAACATCTTGCACCATTTCACATTGTCGAACGCTTTTTCCAGGTCGACAAATCCTATGAACGTGTCTCGATTTTTCTTTAGCCTTGCTTCCATAATTAACCGCAACGTCAGAATTGCCTCTCTCGTGCTTGTACCTTCCCTAAAGCCAAACTGATCGCCATCTAGCGCATCCTCAATTTTCTTTTCAGTTCTTCGGTATATTATTCTTGTAAGCAAGTTGGATGCATGAGTTATTAAGCTGATTGTGCGATAATTCTCGCACTTGTCAGATCTTGCCGTCTTCGGAATTCTCTGGATGATGCTTTTCCGAAAGTCATATGGTGTGTCGCCAGACTCAATGCATTCTACACACCAACGTAAATAGTCGTTTTGTTGCCACATCCCCCAATGGCTTTAGAAATTCTGAAGGAATGTTATCTGTCCCTTCTGCCTAAATTGATATTAAGTCCTCCCAAAGCTCTGTTAAATTCTGATTCTAGTTCTGGATCCCCCATCTCTTCTAAATCGGCTCCTGTTTCTTCTTCTATCGCATCTGACACATAGTCCCCCTCACAGAAGCTTCCAATGTATTCTTTCCACGTATCGGCTCTCTCCTCTGCATTTAACAGTGGAAGTCTCGTTGCTCAAATGGTTCAAATGGCTCTGAGCACTATGGGACTTAACTTTCTGAGGTCATCAGTCCCCTAGAACTTAGAACTACTAAAACCTAACTAACCTAAGGACATCACACACATCCATGCCCGAGGCAGGATTCGAACCTGCGACCGTAGCAGTCGCGCGGTTCCGGACTGAAGCGCCTAGAACTGCTCGGCCACCGCGGCCGGCTGAGGGGAAAAAGTGGCATGCTTTATCAAAGAGCTCACAGAATAAGACATCCAGCAGCTGGAAAATTTACTTAGAGAATTGTAAGAGAAGGGAGTATATGTAGGGTGAAAATAATTAAATATGTATATTTTTGAAAAGACATGTTTTACAGGAAATTTTCCGTTATTTCGTAGCCACACATTCTATCTCAAGAATAATGGACGGTGACAGCGATACAACAGCCTGCAGACAAAATAAGTAAGTCGATGGCCCAGTGAGAGCCGTCTTATAGATTTTATTTTTACCATATTATATTTCACTCTAGGTGGTAACAGCACTCTCAGGGCGACGTTGTCCGTGGATGGAGGACAGGATTTCCTCTGCGTGGTGTTAACAGCTGATCAGGGTCCACCTGCTCGGTGGGAACGTGAAACTGCAGCGAGCGACCGCCCGCGGCGCAGCTATGCGATGGGAGGAACCGGTCGCTGGCCGATGGGCTGTGGGGTGGGGTGGGCGTGTTCCGGACTGCTCCCTGGTGGCCGGTCCGTTACGCCCCCTGGCGTCATCTCCGCTGCCAGAGGAGCTAGCACAGCGCCGACAGCGCGGCGTGACGGCTCATCAGGAGAACCGGTCAACTCCGAGAAGTCCTTGGGGGCTGCCCTTGCTCTTGTGCGCAATCTTCCTGGAACTACGGAGCTTTCCAATTCTCAACGTCAACATACGTTAAGGACGCTTCTGGCGCCAGTCGCTGTACCTGTAGTCTGCCGGCGTTGTGTAATACTGAGTACACAGGGGGAAGCACAGCTGGGCTACAAAGTGGCGTAGCAGCTGTCGTCGTAGAAAGCTGGACAGAAGCAGGAATGAATAGCGAACGAATATACACAACTGGCCATTAAAATTGCTACACCACGAAGACGACGTACTACAAACGCGAAATTTAACCGACAGGAAGAGGATGCTGTGATATGCAAATGATTAGCTTTTCAGAGCATTCACACAAGGTTGGTGCTGGTGGCGACACCTACAACGTGCTGACATGAGGAAAGTTTCCAACCGATTTCTCATACACAAACCGCAGTTGACCAGCGTTGCCTGGTGAAACGTTGTTGTGATGCCTCGTGAAAGAAGGAGAAATGCGTACCATCACCACTTTGATAAAGGTCGGATTGTAGCCTAACGCGATTCCGGTTATCGTATCGCGACATTGCTGCTCGCGTTGGTCGAGATCCAATGACTGTTAGCAGACTATGGAATCGGTGGGTTCAGGAGGGTAATACGGAACGCTGTGCTGGATCCCAACGGCCTCGTATCACTAGCAGTCGAGGTGACAGGCATCTTATCCGCATGGCTGTAACGGATCGTGCAGTCACGTCTCGATCCCTGAGTCAACAGATGGGGACGTTTGCAAGACAACAACCATCTGCACGAACAGTTCTACGACGTTTGCAGCAGCATGGATTATCAGCCCGGAGACCGTGGCTGCGGTTACCCTTGACGCTGCATCACAGACAGGAGCGCTTGCGATGACGTACTCAACGTCGAACCTGGGTGCACGAACAGAAAAACGTAATTTTTTCGGATGAATCCAGGTTCTGTTTACAGCATCATGATGGTCGCATCCGTGTTCGGCGACATCGCGGTGAACGCACATTGGAAGCTTGTATTCGTCATCGCCATACTGGCGTATCACCCGGCGTGATTGTATGGAGTGCCATTGGTTAAACGTCTCGGTCACCTCTTGTTTCCACTGACGGCACTTTGAACAGTGGACGTTACATTTCAGATGTGTTTCATTCGATCCCTGCGAAACCCTACATTTCAGCAGGATAATGCACGACCGCATGTTGCAGGTCCTGTACGGGCCTTTCTGGATACAGAAAATGTTCGACTGCTTCCCTTGCCAGCACATTCTCCAGATCTCTCACCAACTGAAAACGTCTGGTCAATGGTGGCCGAGCAACTGGCTCGTCACAATACGCCAGTCACTACTTTTGATGAACTGTGGTATCGTGTTGAAGCTGCATGGGCAGCTGTACCTGTACACGCCATCCAAGTTCTGTTTGACTAAATGCCCAGGCGTATCAAGGCCGTTATTACGGCCAGACGTGGTTGTTCTGGGTACTGATTTTTTAGGATCTATGCACCCAAATTGCGTGAAAATGTAATCACATGTCAGTTCTAGTATAATATATTTGTCCAATGAATAACCGTTTATCATCTGCATTTCTTCTTGGTGTAGCAATTTTAATGGCCAGTAGTTTAGCAAATAGAAACGTTACTTAACATGTAGCTTTCTAAAAGCGTACGAAGACTCTTTATCAATGAACTTGCGGCTGTAAAGTCTAGCTAATAAAACAGCAACAAGAGGTTTGTAGGGTGAGGCTCTCTTAAGTGATGCATGAGCGATGGTGACAGGACCGTGACTGGGCTGCATCTCGGCGTGTGACTCCTTTGCTGCTATGAAGTGCATCGTTGCGTATGGACCCTGTGGCTGTCGCTGACCGTGCAGTATTGCGGTGGCAGAAGGCGCTAGTGGTACAGAGGCGCTGGGGGAGTGGCTCAGCGGGCATGCTCCATTGGTTCTGCTGGATCCCGCACGACCTCTATCTGCGTCTGACGGAAATTTGCGTTGCTTTTACCAACCGTGGGACACCAGCGTCGTGCTATGATATCACAGCTGGATCTGACTTGTTGGTGTAACGTTTTCTGGCTGCTTTTTGAGTAACACTTACTGCAAGCAGTTTTTGAGCACCAAGCCCTTCAGTCAACGAATATTTCTTGGATGGGGATTCAGCTCCATCTGTCAGCAAACAACAATTCTCTTTGACTGAATTCTTCTGCATGGACAAGACAGCCTCATTAAATTTAAGGAATGACAACATTTCCACCTGACTGTTATTTTAAAACAGTGCTTTGCTAAGCACTACTGGCTGTTTCTACCTGTTCTCATTCTCAGGTGTATAACAGACGTACGAGGGTCACTGCAAAAGAAATACACTGTTTTTGTAAAAATACAGTTTTCATTCTGCAAAAGTTTTACAGTGTGTAGACACATCCTTCCCGCTTGTTTTCAAATTTAGATCAACCTGTTCCCGTGAGTGGCACCGTCACAGCATGTCTTCAAGATGGCTGCTACACTTGACGTTCGTCAGAAGCATCGTGCTGTCATAGAATTCCTGTGCTGTGAAAACCAGACAGTGGGAAACATGCACAAGATGTTGAAAAAGGTGTATGGAGATTCTGCTGTCGATCGCAGTACAGTTAGTAGGTGGGCGAGCAGGTTACGTGATGACAGCAGGCACGGCAATATTGAGGATTGTTCTAGCAGCGACCGGCCTTGTACTGCACACACTCCAGACAATGTGCAGAGAGTTAACGAATTGGTGACGGCTGACAGACGCATCACAGTGAACGAATTGTCACGCTACGTTGGGATAGGGGAAGGAAGTGTTTGCAGAATACTGAAAGTGTTGGCGTTAAAAAAGGTTTGTGCCAGGTGGGTTCTCAGGATGTTGACAGTGGCTCGCAAAGAAACAAGAAAAACGGTATGCAGCGAACTTTTGGAACAGTACGAGAATGGTCGAGATGCATTTTTTGGAAGAATTGTGACAGGTGATGAAACATGGCTCCATCATTTTTCACCAGAGACGAAGAGGCAATCAATAGAGTAGAAAGATGCAATTTCATCCAAGAAAAAAAATCAAAACCACACCTTCTACTCGAAAAGTTATGGCTACAGTGTTTTTCGATTCCGAAGGACTCTTGCTTGTGGACATCATGCCAAGTGGAACCGCCATAAATTCTGATGCATATGTGACGACACTGAAGAAACTTCAAGCTCCACTGAGTCGTGTTGGACCACATCGGCAAAAGGAGGATGTTTTACTGTTGCTCGACAATGCACGGCCACATGTCAGTCAAAAAATCATGGAAACGATCACAAAACTCGGATGGACAACACTGAAACACCGGCCTTGCAGTCCTGACCTGGCTTCATGTGACTATCATCTCTTTGGGAAACTAAAAGACTCTCTTCGTGGAACAAGGTTTGAAGTTGATGACTCCCTTGTGCACGCTGCCAAACAGTGGCTCCAACAGGTTGGTCAAGAATTTTACCGTGCGGGTATACAGGCGGTGGTTCCAAGATGGCGTAAGGCAGTTGAGAGGGATGGAAATGATGTGGAGAAATGAAAATATTGTTCCTAAAGCATGTATCTACAGACTGAACTACTTTCAAACACGTAGAATAAAAGATGGATTAAAAAAAATAGTGTGCTTTCTTTTGGAATGACCCTCTTAGATAAAAAGTCACATTCCAAAGACAGACGTGGATAGCATTGTAGGCGACGCGGAGTAGGTATCCACACATCAGACATACTTACAACTGTTTGCAGTTACGTCATATGTGTGTGAGCACGAACATAGCTCAATAACCGAGGTCAGTACAGCACTCCTGTGTGTGCAGTGGCGCTCGAATCGCAGGTAAGCCGGTTCGAATGCTGGTGGTGGAAAAGTTTCGGTACCAGTATTTATTTGGCTGTCGGGGGGAGTGTAGCTTATCAATACTGGCGCAGCCGGTGCTCCGCGAACGGCGCTTTGATCATCGCCGCCAAATGATGAACCTCCAGGCCACCGACCAATGAAGACCTCCAGCACGGTATTATAAGCGGTGGGCACCTGTGCACCTGTCTTCTAGTTCAGGATTACTCCTAGTAGCTAGCTGGTCCCGAACGTTGGGCCGAGCTGTTAATTGTTCGCTCTACCGGCAAACGATCAGCGTACTTCTACGCCCGCCCGTGTTGGTCCTCTGCCTGTAGCTAGCCAGGGCTGCCACAAGCTGTCAACAAAATGGTTAAAATGGCTCTGAGCACTATGCGACTTAACTTCTGAGGTCATCAGTCGCCTAGAACTTAGAACTACTTAAACCTAACTAACCTAAGGACATCACACACATCCATGCCCGAGGCAGGATTCGAACCTGCGACCGGTGCGGTCACGCGGTTCCAGACTGAAGCGCCTTTAACCGCACGGCCACACCGGCCGGCTAGCTGTCAACAGTGTAGCTTTACTTTACCCAAAATGTGAGTACAACATATTTATTTAAAATGCACTTGTGTCAACTAATATTTTGATTGCCTTGCAGATTCCGGCGATGACTGTTCCTTTGACCACCTTCCAGGACGTAACATTTGACTCTTCGAAACATAACAGTGACAACTTCCACCATAATGGGGAGGAGAGGTGCCGCTGTAAAATTCCTGATCTCCAGTCTTTCTTCCAACGTCCTCGGCTGAATTCTGATACTCTTCGGAGTGCCTTAGGAAGCGAGGGCGTGTGACACTGGTTGGTAGTGATCCATTCGTAGGATGGGAACGTCAAGCTTAGCGCCTCCCCCCCCCCCAGTGCTATTCCAGAGGAATAGGCTAGGTGTTAGCACAGGTTTTCACCCTCTTCCTTCGCTTCTTCCATTACAACACAGCCACAGCTCTTATCCACTCATCACAGTCGTCCACACGCAGTCGCACTGGACACCACATAACAGAATGGACGAAGGCAACGGCAAACCACTTCCACTAGGACATTACCTGGAATGGCGTTGCAGGTTTCCTCGCTTCTACTCCCCTTCGCTCATTCGCCGAGTACGGGACTAATCTGATTCTGTACTGACACAACATGGATTTTTACTGAGCAGTGCATGGAAGCAGGCACTTGAGACCGAGTGAGTGGATAGGAATATGTTCTTTAATACATGTCGTTACAGAAACAAAGTTGTTGCCTCTAACGTTTCCTCAGGGCCAATGCAATCTATGGCCACGTGGCTAGTACTGCTGCATCTATGAGGTCTGTTTAAATCCGTTACTGCTTCGAGATGCGCTCGATATTTTCGACAGACGTGCGGGACCGACCAGTGCACTTCACCGTGCATAAGCAACCAACTTCCAAGAATTTTGTGTGGCAGTTATAAATCTGCTTGTGCAGAGATAGTTCTTGGTGAATCGAAGGCGGAACGCAATTCAGCACTTCGCGCAATTCGAACACACAAAATGGTTTCTCTTGTGGTATAGTCACGATATTGCTACAAAGAAACAACAGCGCAGCTGTGTCAAAACTCTGAACAATCCTCCACCGAGTGACACGCACAGCCGGCCGGTTCTAGGCGCTACAGTCCGGAACCGCGCTGCTGCTATGGTCGCAGGTTCGAATCCTGCCTCGGGCATGGATGTGTGTGATGTCCTTAGGTTAGATAGGTTTAAGTAGTTCTAGGTTCTAGGGGACTGATGACCTCAGAAGTTAAGTCCCATAATGCTCGGAGCCATTTGAATCATTTTTTGACATGCGCAATGTGTTTCTGTCTTTTATAGTTTGTCAGTAATAAACAGCTGAAATCTGTTTTTCTTTTTGAATCGGAAGGCACAGTTTTCCCGCTCAGGAAAATTGATTTTACCCCTCAGGGGGTAATTACTCACAGTTTGGATACCACCGTACTAGAACAGCATAAGTTACACAATAAAAAAATGATCGTATTGCTGACAATTTGGGCTGATATAAGAACAGTTAGATGGAGTGGCAATGGGTTCCCCGCTCTCCCCTGTAGCTGCGGACATCTTCATGGAAGCCTTTGAGCACACGGCCCTAGCTTCTGCCCCGTTACGTCCCAGTTGTTGGCTACGATATGTGGACGACACATTCGTTATCTGTCCTCATGGTGAAGCGGAATTGAGAAACTTCCTCCAGTACTTAAATAGCCTGCACAAAAATACACTCCTGGAAATGGAAAAAAGAACACATTGACACCGGTGTGTCAGACCCACCATACTTGCTCCGGACACTGCGAGAGGGCTGTACAAGCAATGATCACACGCACGGCACAGCGGACACACCAGGAACCGCGGTGTTGGCCGTCGAATGGCGCTAGCTGCGCAGCATTTGTGCACCGCCGCCGTCAGTGTCAGCCAGTTTGCCGTGGCATACGGAGCTCCATCGCAGTCTTTAACACTGGTAGCATGCCGCGACAGCGTGGACGTGAACCGTATGTGCAGTTGACGGACTTTGAGCGAGGGCGTATAGTGGGCATGCGGGAGGTCGGGTGGACGTAACGCCGAATTGCTCAACACGTGGGGCGTGAGGTCTCCACAGTACATCGATGTTGTCGCCAGTGGTCGGCGGAAGGTGCACGTGCCCGTCGACCTGGGACCGGACCGCAGCGACGCACGGATGCACGCCAAGACCGTAGGATCCTACGCAGTGCCGTAGGGGACCGCACCGCCACTTCCCAGCAAATTAGGGACACTGTTGCTCCTGGGGTATCGGCGAGGACCATTCGCAACCGTCTCCATGAAGCTGGGCTACGGTCCCGCACACCGTTAGGCCGTCTTCCGCTCACGCCCCAACATCGTGCAGCCCGCCTCCAGTGGTGTCGCGACAGGCGTGAATGGAGGGACGAATGGAGACGTGTCGTCTTCAGCGATGAGAGTCGCTTCTGCCTTGGTGCCAATGATGGTCGTATGCGTGTTTGGCGCCGTGCAGGTGAGCGCCACAATCAGGACTGCATACGACCGAGGCACACAGGGCCAACACCCGGTATCATGGTGTGGGGAGCGATCTCC
Organism: Schistocerca cancellata; assembly: GCF_023864275.1. Lineage (NCBI taxonomy): Eukaryota > Metazoa > Arthropoda > Insecta > Orthoptera > Acrididae > Schistocerca > Schistocerca cancellata. Next base: position 640,259,985 of record NC_064631.1, on the reverse strand, counting down.
TACACTGGCCGTACACCACTGGTGATCGTCGAGGGGACACTGAATAGTGCACGGTACATCCAAACCGTCATCGAACCCATCGTTCTACCATTCCTAGACCGGCAAGGGAACTTGCTGTTCCAACAGGACAATGCACGTCCGCATGTATCCCGTGCCACCCAACGTGCTCTAGAAGGTGTAAGTCAACTACCCTGGCCAGCAAGATCTCCGGATCTGTCCCCCATTGAGCATGTTTGGGACTGGATGAAGCGTCGTGTCACGCGGTCTGCACGTCCAGCACGAACGCTGGTCCAACTGAGGCGCCAGGTGGAAATGGCATGGCAAGCCGTTCCACAGGACTACATCCAGCATCTCTACGATCGTCTCCATGGGAGAATAGCAGCCTGCATTGCTGCGAAAGGTGGATATACACTGTACTAGTGCCGACATTGTGCATGCTCTGTTGCCTGTGTCTATGTGCCTGTGGTTCTGTCAGTGTGATCATGTGATGTATCTGACCCCAGGAATGTGTCAATAAAGTTTCCCCTTCCTGGGACAATGAATTCACGGTGTTCTTATTTCAATTTCCAGGAGTGTATAAAGTTCACACATAAGATTGAAAACAATGGTACCTTGCCATTTCTGGATGTGGAAGTATACAGAGCTGCCGAAGGTAAACTGGGACACATAGCGTACCGGAAACCAACGCACACTAATCGGCACCTGCACGCAGAGAGCCACCACCACCCAGCTCAAAAGTATTCTGTTCTGCATGCGTTAACTGCCCGAGGCTACCGGATAAGCAATGAAAATAACATCAAAGAGGAATTAAAGGAGCTACAACACACGTTTCGTGCCAACGGCTATGATGACAACATCATACGAAAGGTAGCTAAAACCAAAGGGAGCAGAACACGGGAAGAAGGCAAAGAAGAGAACCTTCAAATGTTCAAATGTATGTGAAATCTTATGGGACTTAAGTGCTATGGTCATCAGTCCCTAAGCTTACACATTACTTAACCTTAATTATCCTAAGGACGATCACACACACCCATGCCCGAGGGAGGACTCGAACTTCCGCCGGGACCAGCCACACAGTCCATGACTGCAGCGCCTTTGACCGAGAGAAGCTTCCGCTGGTAACTTACCATACGTGAAAAGGCGTCAGTCAACGGCTAGGCGACGTCCTCCGCCGACGAGGTTTCAAACCGATTTTTCGAAGCAGTCACAGGATCCACGAAATGATAGGTTCCACCAAGGATGGAGTCAACAATCTTAACACTGCAGGTGTTTACGAACTGCGGTTTGAGTGCGGAGCTGTCTACATAGGAGAAACAGGGAGACCTGTCAGCTTACGAGTAGCAGAACACGAACGCTATATACGATTAGAACAATACAGGGTGATTCAAAAAGAATACCACAACTTTAGGAATTTAAAACTCTGCAACGACAAAAGGCAGAGCTAAGCACTATCTGTCGGCGAATTAAGGGAGCTATAAAGTTTCATTTAGTTGTACATTTGTTCGCTTGAGGCGCTGTTGACTAGGCGTCAGCGTCAGTTGATGCTAAGATGGCGACCGCTCAACAGAAAGCTTTTTGTGTTATTGAGTACGGCAGAAGTGAATCGAGACAGTTGTTCAGCGTGCATTTCGAACGAAGTATGGTGTTAAACCTCCTGATAGGTGGTGTATTAAACGTTGGTACAAACAGTTTACAGAGAATGGGTGTTTGTGCAAAGGGAAAAGTTCTGGACGGCCGAGAACGAGTGATGAAACTGTAGCACGCATCCAGCAAGCATTTGTTCGCAGCCCAGGAAAATCGACTCGCAGAGCTAGCAGAGAGCTGCAAATTCCACAATCAACTGTATGGAGAGTCCTACGAAAAAGGTTAGTTGTGAAACCTTATCGTCTGAAATTGGTTCAAGCACTGTCTGCAGCTGATAAGATTAAAAGAATCGATTTCTGTGATTTTATCCTTGCTCAAATGGAAACAGATGAATCTTTCGTTTCAAAGATTGTGTTTAGTGATGAAGCAACTTTCCACGCTAACGGGAAAGTCAACCGTCACAATGTCTGTATATGGGGCACTGAGAATCCGCGGGAAACAACTCAGTATGAACGTGACTCGCCTAAGGCGAACGTTTTCTGTGCCATTTCAGCCAATAAAGTTTTTGGTCCCTTTTTCTTCGAAGGTGCTACTGTAACTGGACTACCGTATCTGGAGATGTTAGAGAATTGGCTGTTCCCTCAGCTCGAACAAGAAGCACAACGATTCATATTTCAGCAGGATGGAGCGCCACCACATTGGCACTTATCTGTCCGTAACTACCTGAACGTCAACTACCCGAGGCGATGGATCGGCCGCCAGGCAGCCCGTGACAGAGCACTTCATCACTGGCCTCCAAGAAGCCCTGATCTTACCCCCTGCGATTTTTTCTTATGGGGGTATGTTAAGGATATGGTGTTTCGGCCACCTCTCCCAGCCACCATTGATGATTTGAAACGAGAAATAACAGCAGCTATCCAAACTGTTACGCCTGATATGCTGCAGAGAGTGTGGAACGAGTTGGAGTATCGGGTTGATATTGCTCGAGTGTCTGGAGGGGGCCATATTGAACATCTCTGAACTTGTTTTTGAGTGAAAAAAAAAACCTTTTTAAATACTCTTTGTAATGATGTATAACAGAAGGTTATATTATGTTTCTTTCATTAAATACACATTTTTAAAGTTGTGGTATTCTTTTTGAATCACCCTGTATAATAAATCGGCGATAGCGGAACACCACCGTGACTGTGGACAACCTATCAGGCTCCAGGAAGCCCGAGTACTGGCGGAATAATCGTGGGTGCGAGAACGCAGAATACGGAAGGCGATCGAAGTTATTAAGCAGCCTGAAAACAACAACAGAGAAGATGGCTACAAACTCCAGGCGTCCTGACTGCCGGCCATCCCAGTCCAACGGGTCGCGAGCGGTCGCGAGGCAGAAGCTAAACGTAGAGAGCCTGTATAGGAGAGAGTGGCCAACCGGACGATACGGCGGCCATTTTTCTGCCAAACTGCGAGCGGGACTTTTGAATGGCCAGTAGTGGAGTAGTGGAGTACACACTCACCGAATCAAAAGCACAAGACAATATGGCGAAATCATTCGTTAAATACCTTTGTTTATAAGAATAATGTATTATAATAATTTTCACACAGCCAATTTACAGGTCTGTTTTCAAATTTAACTATGTATATTGCAAGTTGTTTTATGTGTAGTAAAAAGCAAAAACGACTTATTTCGCATAGATAAGATTACTTGGTTGGTTTCCACAAGGCTCCTGCTTGATTTATGTCATTCCTGTTGACTGCGACTGCCCACTGCTTTCGTCTTTCTTCATTGCGTGGGAATGCTAACATGCGAAATCCGCCTTCGCCTCTATTGGAACAACCAAATGCAGCACAACCTGGCATCGTTTACGAACGTCTGCAGAACGACTTATAGGTGTCAAAAACAATACTATACAATTACTAACGCGTTTACTTCAAACATGTAGGCCTACCTACTTCAACACAAAACGCTTCATTATTTCAACTCGTATTTAAGATCGCAAACGCTAATTACGTACTAAAAACGATATACAACTAAATCGAACATGCATGCACAACCCATAACATGTCTCTGAATAATTCAAATACCTTTTAATCGTTTCCAAAATTCCTCTGAACTTCGATCCAACTCAAAAGCACGGCGAACATAGGAAGCGTGAGAGACGTTTGGCGCCATTTTTCTGCCAAAGCTAATCAACCAATCACGGGCAACTTCACCTATGGCCACTCTCTCTGTATACGGGCTCTCTAGCTAAACGGGACACGTACGTATCTGCACAAACAGCTGTAGAGCAACTGTCAGCCCACTTCCGCGCACACCAGGAGGAAAACTTACCGACCAGAAGTCGAACGCTGATTGGCGGACAGCTACCAATTGTTGACGACATGGACATCCACGAATAGCCTCTTTCCTTCCATCTTCCCTTACGTCATGACTAGCCAATCATATTAGAGAGCCAATTAAAAGTTTTACAACAGTGACGTCAGACGTCGATAGTCTGTAATAAATAGAAGCACCTATCCCCATGCATAACCAGTCGTGCCCTGAGGAAGGCCGTTGCAATTCGGCCGAAACGTCGGTTAAAAGTTTCTTATTGTTGTTAGTTTTTAGCAATGACGCGGCATGATACCCAGAAGAATTTTAATCACTTTGGGCTGAGTATACGCAGTCCTTGTAAGTTGCAAAGGCCAGATCTTGTGGATGCCGTGATCTGACAACGATATTAGCAACAAGACCTTTACATTTCTACACGAAAAAAATAATAATCACCAGGGAACGAAAAAAATGGTATGCTGGATCCCGACCTTGCGGTATCCACTTGCTAGCACCGCGCACGCATGGGGAGACGCGGCGTCGCTGCCGTCGGAGAACGCGGACGGCTAGGCCACCGGTGTGCCACGCGCCCCCAGCGGACCTGCAAACAAATTTGCACGCCGCCTCGTGATCGTTACCGCCGGCACATAATCCGCTCGCGCTAACAAATCCTATTAGCCGCGATATCACCACTGTATTGGCCATTACGGTTGCGTATGCTACTCTATGATATCGTTTCCGATTTCATTGCGGCGTAATAATGGTATAGTAATCAGGCGGTATGAGCGACAAATTCCGGAGCTAATGGGCCACCGAGGATTATCGCGGAATTTTGCGCCGCAGGAAAGAGCCACGCGGCGACTGAGGCGACGCGGTCGGGGGTCGGCTTATCCGGGGAACTCTGCAGTACTGCGCTTAACTGGGTCTCAAAATGAAACTGTTGTCGCTTGTGGTACAAAGAAGTTACCGGCAGCTACAAACAAAACGCAGATTAATCGATTTTTTCCACTACCTGTTCTGTGACAATCTTTCCGGTTACATTATGAAACAGGCTCGAAAATTTTTCGTTCCGAATAAATCCGCTCTTGACACATCCTTCATTTGGATAAAACCGTACACACGAGCCGGGTTTCAGGATGTAAATCTCACCTTCGTACTCTACAGAAAACAATTCTTCATGAAAATAATTATCATTAAAAGAGCCCATACAAATGTGAACCTCAAGTTAGACCATGCCTGCACACGATGATGATTTTCTACATCTACATCTACATCCATACTCCGCAAGCCACCCGACGGCGTGTGGCGGAGGGTACCTTGAGTACCTCTATCGGTTCTCCCACCTATTCCAGTCTCCCATTGTTCGTGGAAAGAAAGACTGTCGGTATGCGTCTGTGTGGGCTCTAATCTCTCTGATTTTATCCTCATAGTCTCCTCGCGAGATATACGTAGGGGGAGCTATATACTGCTTGACTCCTCGGTGAAGGTATGTTCTCGAAACTTCAACAATAGCCCATACCGAGATACTGAGCGTCTCTCTTGCAGAGTCCTCCACTGGAGTTTATCTATCATCTCCGTAACACTTTCGCGATTACTAAATGATCCTCTAACGAAGCGCGCTGCTCTCCGTTGGATCTCCTCTATCTGTTCTATCAACCGTATCTTCTACGGATCCCACACCGGTGAGCAGTATTCAAGCAGTGGGCGAACAAGTGTACTGTAACCTACTTCCTTTGTTTTCTGACTGCATTTCCTTAGTATTCTTCCAATGAATCTCAGTCTGGCATCTCCTTTACCGACGATAAATTTTATATGGTCATTCCATTTTAAATCACTCCTACTGCCTACTCCCAGATAATTTATGGTATTAACTGCTTCCAGTTGCTGACCTGCTATATTGTAGCTAAATGATAAAGGATCTTTCTTTTTACGTATTCACAGCACATTAAACTTGTCTACATTAAGAGTCGACTGTCATTCCCTGCACTATCCGTCAATACGTTGCAGGTCCTCCTGCACTTCAGTACAATTTTCCAACCTCTCGATATACTACAGCATTATCCGCAAAAAGCCTCAGCGAACTTCCGATGTTATCCACAAGGTCATTTATGTATATTGTGAATAGCAACGGTCCTACGACACTCCCCTGCGGCACACCTGAAATCACTCTTACTTCGGAAGACTTCTCTCCACTGAGAATGACATACTGTGTTCTGTTATCCAGGAACTCTTCAATCCAATCACACAATTGGTCTAATAGTCCATATGCTCTCACTTTGTTCATTAAACGACTGTGGGGAACTGTATCAATAGCCTTGTGGAAGTTAAGAAACACGGCATCTAACTGGCAACCCGTGTCTATGGCCCTCTGAGTCTCGAGGACGAATAGCGCGAGCTGGGTTTCACACGATTGTGTTTTTCGAAATCCATGCTGATTCCTACAGAGTAGTTTTCTCGTCTTCAGAAAAGTCATTATACTCGAACATATTACGTGTTCCAAAATTCTACAACTGATCGATGTTAGAAATATAGGTCTATAGTTCTGCACATCTGTTCGACGTTCCTTCTTGAAAATGGGGTTGACCTGTGCCCTTTTGGAACGCTACGTTCTTCTAGAGACCTACGGTACACCGCTGCAAGAAGGGGGGCAAGTTCCTTCGCGTACTCTGTGTAAAATCGAACTGGAATCCCATCGGGTCCTAGCGGCCTTTCCTCTTTTTAGCGATTTTAATTGTTTCTCTATCCCTCTGTCATCTATTTCTATATCTACCATTTTGTCATCTGTGCGACAATCTAGAGAAGGAACTACAGTGCAGTCTTCCTCTGTGAAACAGCTTTGGAAAAAGACATTTAATATTTCGGCCTTTAGTCTGTCATCCTCTGTTTCGGTACAATTTTGGTCACAGAGTGCCTGGACATTTTGTTTTGTTCCACCTACCCCTTTGACATAAGACCAAAATTTCTTAGGATTTTCTGCCAAGTCAGTACATAGAACTTTACTTTCGAATTCATTGAACGCCTCTCTCTTAAGCCTTCCTCCGACCACATTTCACTTCGTGTAATTTTTGTTTATTGGTTTGCCGGGCGCTCAGTGGCGTGATTATTAGGGCTCATATAAATGCCCAGTCATTACACTGTCCCGTCTCGCAACTTTCTGAATGATGATGAAATGATGAGGATAACACAAACTCCCCGACCCGGCCGGAAATCTAGTCCGGGACGCCGTGATCCAGAGGCAGCAATGCTAACCGCTGACGACCCATGACACCCGTTCAAGTTCATCGTTAATCTGTTCACTGTCTTTTTTTTTTATTACAGAGGGCAATTAACCTTTTGATCGAACACGATGAGCTACCGTGCCGGCGTCCGCTAGACCACGAGCTGCGGACGACATACGAGAAGTCGTACCAGTCACGTAAACAGTCCAGCAAACTTATCAAGCAACATGCGAAATCCCGTACGATAGACGTATGAAAAGATTCTCTGAGTCAACCATTACCGCACGCGGTAAACGGGGGCAAAGCAGAAAAAAAACAACATAAATATAACAGCGAATAAGCACGTTTCTAGCATTTGTAGACTTAGAGAAAGCCTTTGACAATGTTGACTGGAATATTCTCTTTCAAATTTTGAAGGTGGCAGGGGTAAAATACAGGGAGCGAAAGGCTATTTACAATTTGAACAGAAACCAGAGGGCAGTTATAATAATCGAGGGACATGAAAGGGAAGCAGTGGATGGGAAGGGAGTGAGACAGGGTTTTAGCCTATACCCGATGTTATTCAATCTGTATACTGAGCAAGCAGTAAAGGAAGCAAAAGAAAAATTCGGAGTAGGAATTAAAAACCATGGCGAAGAAATAAAAACTTTGAGGTTCGCCGATGGCATTGTCAGAGACAGCAAAGGACCTGGAAGAGCAGTTGAACAGAATGGACAGTGTCTTGAAGGGAGGATATAAGATGAACATCAACGAAGCAAAATGAGGATAATGGAATGTAGTCGAATTAAATCGGGTGATGCTGCGGGAATTAGATTAGGAAATGAGACGCTTAAAGTAGTAAATGAGTTTTGCTATTTAGGGAGCAAAATAACTGATGATGGTCGAAGTAGAGAGGATATAAAATGTAGACTGGCAATGGCAAGAAAAGCGTTTCTGAAGAAGAAAAATTTGTTAACATCGAGTATAGATTTAAATGTCAGGAAGTCGTTTCTGAAAGTATTTGTACGGAGTGTAGCCATGTATGGAAGTGAAACGTGGACGATAAATACTTTAGACAAGAAGAGAAGCTTTCGAAATGTGGTGCTACAGAAGAATACTGAAGATTAGATGGGTAGATCACATAACTAATGAGGTATTGAATAGAATTGGGGAGAAGAGGAGTTTGTGGCACATCTTGACTAGAAGAAGGGATCGGTTGGTAGGACATGTTCTGAAGCATCAAAGGATCACCAATTTAGTATTGGAGGGCAGCGTGGAGGGTAAAAATCGTAGAGGGAGACCAAGAGATGAAAACACTAAGCAGATTCTGAAGGATGTAGGTTGCAGTAGGTACTGGGAGATGAAGAAGCTTACACAGGACAGAGTAGCATGGGGAGCTGCATCAAACCAGTCTGTGGACTGAAGACCACAAGAACAACAATGGCACGAAATTTCGTTATTTTTTTTTTTTTTTTAGCCATCTCATTTTGCTCGTTATTGTTCGTTTTGGGCGGAGGCGGACGTCCCGTGACGCTTGTTCAAGTTCATCATTGATCCATTAACTTGGTCTTTTTTGGTCTTTTTTTTTTGTTTCATAGGGCAGCTAACACTCTGAACGAACACGCCGAGCTACCGTGCCGGCATCATTTGGCTGTCCGTGCTCGACTCACGGCCAGATGAGAACTTTCATATGTCGTCATATGTATATACCCTTACAAGTCAGACGTTGTACTTGAAAGTCGCTTGCTCGTTATCGGCAGAGAAATATGATATTGCAGGGCATGTGTTATTATGATTACGATGCAAAGTTCCTTTGGACACGCATGCAAGACAAACTCGAATGGTTTTGTAGACCTCGTGCGCTTTCAATTGGGGAATGTTGTTATTTTCGTGTTAACCATGTGCTTTTGATTCATCCTTCAAACTTTACAATCGTATAAAGAAATTGTCGAATAACGCTCATACAACTTTATCTCCGTCATTATTTACTGATGAAATATCGTTTCTATGCTTTCATTTCAACTGCTGAAGGGCCGGCCTGTGTGGCCCAGCGGTTCTAGGCGCTTCAGCCTGGAACCGCGCGGACGCTACGGTCGCAGGTTCGAATCGTACCTCAGGCATGTATGTGTGTGATGTCCTTAGGTTAGTTAGGTTTAAGTAGTTCTAAGTTCTAGGGGACTGATGACCTCAGATGTTAAGTCTCATAGACGGGTCTATAGTTAAGTGTTCCATTCTTATAAATACTTAGGGACTATCATTTCGGATAACGGTGGAAGCAACGAGGAGATAAAGCACAGAACAGGAAAGGGAATGGTGCCAATAAAGTGGTTGCGCGACTTTATTTGGAATCAAACGATGTCAAAAAATTTGAAAGGGAGGATATACGAAACTGCAGTTGAGATCATTGGTCTGTATGGGGCTGAACTGTGGAAAGTCTCCAGTGTGGGTGCGAAAAAATTAAAGGCAGTGGTGCCGCGTGGGGTATTCGCGCGGAGTCTCAGGCGCCTTGTCACGGTTCACGCCCCCCCCCCCCCCCCTCTACTCCGTCGGTCAGAGATGGGCATGGGTGTTAGATTAAGTGGTGTGCAAGCCCAGGGACCGATGACCTCAGCAGTTTGGTCCCATAGGAACTTACCACAGATTTCCAAAGGGCAATGGAACGAAGTTACGTGAAGTAACAAGAAGAGGCGAAATAAGAAATGAAGTGCAACGAGAACAGATGGGGGTTATGAAAGATATGGTAGACACAATTGACAATAAACGGCTAACATGGTATGGACATCTTAGAAGAATGCCAGGGGAAGAGGCTTTCTACAAAAAAAGGCACTGGAGATCTCCACGACACAGAAAGAGACGAAGACCCCGGCTACATTGGAATGATGGGGGTGAGGCGTGCGATGTAGGGCAGAGCCGTACAAGAAGACTTGCACGATGGGGAAAATGGAAACCTGGATGCGGGAGACGACGCATGGTGTAGAAAACAACCTCTATTGAAAGCCTTAGTCATACTGTCCTTAAATAAAATAAAATGTGCATTATGACCCGTTTCTCTGGCCCAGAGATTACTCTTCGAGGGATCCATGGAATACGAGTAATGTAATGTTGTTGTGCAGAGGAATCAACGCGGAAGAAGGGTCGCCTGGCGTGTTCTAAAGCTGCACATCTACAAGCGTCTACTTGTTGCGAGGGCTTTGTGGAGATGATAAGACAGCTGCCGCAAGCGGAAGTTAACGAGAGCGCAGCGAGGCGATGCTGTGAGGGAGAGGGGAAGTGAGGAGGGACGAGCAGGCGCCCGCTGTAAATATTAGCCGAGTGCCGTCTAATAAAGCGGCCTGAATATTTATCGACGCCCGGCCCCTAGCAGCGCGCGAGTTTAATAAGCGAGCCACGGCCTAGCTCAGAGCGGCCACGCTCTACGCCCATCGACAGCGCAGAATGGCGAGCACAGCCGAGAAGTAGCGAGCACAACCGAACAGAGCCGAGCCGATCCGAGCGACGCGGCTAGCGCTCTGCGCTCCGTACTGCCGCGCCGAGTGGCCCCGTTAATTAACTCAGCTCATCCAACAAACTTAATTCAGCATTGCGTCCAGTGCAACGTAGCTACGACTGATTTCGTAGAACCACCCGGAAGCAATAGTAATCGCATCCTAGGACAGCATTGTCAACTTTTTATTTACAGGGTGTTTCAAAAATGACCGGTATATTTGAAACGGCAATAAAAACTAAACGAGCAGCGATAGAAATACACCGTTTGTTGCAATATGTTTGGGACACCAGTACATTTTCAGGCGGACAAACTTTCGAAATTACAGTAGTTACAATTTTCAACAACAGATGGCGCTGCAAGTGATGTGAAAGATATAGAAGACAACACAGTCTGTGGGTGCGCCATTCTGTACGTCGTCTTTCTGCTGTAAGCGTGTGCTGTTCACAACGTGCAAGTGTGCTGTAGACAACATGGTTTATTCCTTAGAACAGAGGATTTTTCTGGTGTTGGAATTCCACCGCCTAGAACACAGTGTTGTTGCAACAAGACGAAGTTTTCAACGGCGGTTTAATGTAACCAAAGGACCGAAAAGCGATACAATAAAGGATCTGTTTGAAAAATTTCAACGGACTGGGAACGTGACGGCTGAACGTGCTGGAAAGGTAGGGCGACCGCGTACGGCAACCACAGAGGGCAACGCGCAGCTAGTGCAGCAGGTGATCCGACAGCGGCCTCGGGTTTCTGTTCGCCGTGTTGCAGCTGCAGTCCAAATGACGCCAACGTCCACGTATCGTCTCATGCGCCAGAGTTTACACCTCTATCCATACAAAATTCAAACGCGGCAACCCCTCAGCGCCGCTACCATTGCTGCACGAGAGACATTCGCTAACGATATAATGCACAGGATTGATGACGGCGATATGCATGTGGGCAGCATTTGGTTTACTGACGAAGCTTATTTTTACCTGGACGGCTTCGTCAATAAACAGAACTGGCGCATATGGGGAACCGAAAAGCCCCATGTTGCAGTCCCATCGTCCCTGCATCCTCAAAAAGTACTGGTCTGGGCCGCCATTTCTTCTAAAGGAATCATTGGCCCATTTTTCAGATCCGAAACGATTACTGCATCACGCTATCTGGACATTCTTCGTGAATTTGTGGCGGTACAAACTGCCTTAGACGACACTGCGAACACCTCGTGGTTTATGCAAGATGGTGCCCGGCCACATCGCACGGCCGACGTCTTTAATTTCCTGAATGAATACACTCCTGGAAATTGAAATAAGAACACCGTGAATTCATTGTCCCAGGAAGGGGAAACTTTATTGACACATTCCTGGGGTCAGATACATCACATGATCACACTGACAGAACCACAGACACATAGACACAGGCAACAGAGCATGCACAATGTCGGCACTAGTACAGTGTATATGAACCTTTCGCAGCAATCCAGGGTGCTATTCTCCCATGGAGACGATCGTAGAGATGCTGGATGTAGTCCTGTGGAACGGCTTGCCATGCCATTTCCACCTGGCGCCTCATTTGGACCAGCGTTCGTGCTGGACGTGCAGACCGCGTGAGACGACGCTTCATCCAGTCCCAAACATGCTCAATGGGGGACAGATCCGGAGATCTTGCTGGCCAGGGTAGTTGACTTACACCTTCTAGAGCACGTTGGGTGGCACGGGATACATGCGGACGTGCATTGTCCTGTTGGAACAGCAAGTTCCCTTGCCGGTCTAGGAATGGTAGAACGATGGGTTCGATGACGGTTTGGATGTACCGTGCACTATTCAGTGTCCCCTCGACGATCACCAGTGGTGTACGGCCAGTGTAGGAGATCGCTCCCCACACCATGATGCCGGGTGTTGGCCCTGTGTGCCTCGGTCGTATGCAGTCCTGATTGTGGCGCTCACCTGCACGGCCTCAAACACGCATACGACCATCATTGGCACGAACGCAGAAGCGACTCTCATCGCTGAAGACGACACGTCTCCATTCGTCCCTCCATTCACGCCTGTCGCGACACCACTGGAGGCGGGCTGCACGATGTTGGGGCGTGAGCGGAAGACGGCCTAACGGTGTGCGGGACCGTAGCCCAGCTTCATGGAGACGGTTGCGAATGGTCCTCGCCGATACCCCAGGAGCAACAGTGTCCCTAATTTGCTGGCAAGTGGCGGTGCGGTCTCCTACGGCACTGCGTAGGATCCTACGGTCTTGGCGTGCATCCGTGCGTCGCTGCGGTCCGGTCCCAGGTCGACGGGCACGTGCACCTTCCGCCGACCACTGGCGACAACATCGATGTACTGTGGAGACCTCACGCTCCACGTGTTGAGCAATTCGGCGGTACGTCCACCCGGCCTCCCGCATGCCCACTGTACGCCCTCGCTCAAAGTCCGTCAACTGCACATACGGTTCACGTCCACGCTGTCGCGGCATGCTACCAGTGTTAAAGACTGCGATGGAGCTCCGTATGCCACGGCAAACTGGCTGACACTGACGGCGGCGGTGCACAAATGCTGCGCAGCTAGCGCCATTCGACGGCCAACACCGCGGTTCCTGGTGTGTCCGCTGTGCCGTGCGTGTGATCATTTCTTGTACAGCCCTCTCGCAGTGTCCGGAGCAAGTATGGTGGGTCTGACACACCGGTGTCAATGTGTTCTTTTTTCTATTTCCAGGAGTGTATTTCGATGATCGTGTGATTGCTTTGGGCTATCCGAAACATACAGGAGGCGGCGTGGATTGGCCTCCCTATTCGCCAGACATGAACCCCTGTGACTTATTTCTGTGGGGACACTTGAAAGACCAGGTGTACCGCCAGAATCCAGAAACAATTGAACAGCTGAAGCAGTACATCTCATCTGCATGTGAAGCCATTCCGCCAGACACGTTGTCAAAGGTTTCGGGTAATTTCATTCAGAGACTACGCCATATTATTGCTACGCATGGTGGATATGTGGAAAATATCGTACTATAGTTTTTCCCAGACCGCAGTGCCATCTGTTGTTGAAAATTGTAACTACTGTAATTTCGAAAGTTTGTCTGCCTGAAAATGTACTGTTGTCCCAAGCATATTGCAACAAACGGTGTATTTCTATCGCTGCTCGTTTAGTTTTTATTGCCGTTTCAAATATACCGGTCATTTTTGAAACACCCTGTATTTATATTTAAGTCATCAGTCCTCTGGCTGATTCGATGCGGCACGCCACATTTCTCTCCCGTACCAACCTTTTCATCTCATAGTAGCAATTACGACCTACGTCGTCGATTATTTGCATGATGTATTCCAGTTTCTCTCTTCCTCTGCGGTTTTTACCCTCTACAGGTTCCTCTAGTACCTGGTGGTTATTCCCTGACGTCTTACACATGTCCTGTCAATCTGTCCCTTCTACTTTTCCATATATGAGGGTCACTCCAAAAGAAATGCACACTATTTTTGTAAAAATACAGTTTTCATTCTGTATGTGTGAAAGTTTTACAGTGTGTAGATACATCCTTCCCGCTTGTTTTCAAACTTAGTTCAACCTGTTCCCGTGAGTGGCGCCGTCACAGCATGTCTTCAAGATGGCTGCTACACTTGACGTCGTCAGAAGCAATGTGCTGTCATAAAATTCCTGTGCCGTAAAAACGAGACAGTGGGAAACATCCACGAGAGGTTGAAAAAGGTGTATGGAGATGCTGATGTCGATCGCAGTACAGTTAGTCAGTGGGCAAGCAGGTTACATGATGAAATCGGGCACGGAAATATTGAGGATTGTCCTCGCAGTGGCAGGCCTCGTACTGTACACACACTCCAGACAATATGCATAGAGTTAACGAATTGGTGACTGCTGACAGACGTATCACAGTGAACGAATTGTCATGCTACGTTGGGGTAGGGGAAGGAAGTGTTTGCAGAATACAGAAAGTGTTGGCGTTAAAAAAAGTTAGTGCCAGGTGGGTTCCCAGGATGTTGACAGTGGCTCACAAACAAACAAGAAAAACGGTATGTAGCGAACTTTTGGAACAGTGCGAGAATAGTGGAGTTGAATTTCTTGGACGAATTGTGATAGGTTATGAAACGTGGCTCCATCATTTTTCACCAGAGACGAAGAGGCAATCAATGGAGTGGCATCATGCAAATTCACCCAAAAAAAAAAAAAAAAAAATCAAAACCACACCTCCTGCTGGAGAAGTTATGGCTATGGTGGTTTTCGATTCCGAAGGTCTCTTGCTTGTGGACATCATGCCAAGTGGAACCACCCTAAATTCTGATGCACATGTGACAACACTGAAGAAACTTCAAGCTCGCCTGAGTCGTGTTCGACCACATCGGCAAAAGCAGGATGTTTATCTGTTGCACGGTAATCCATGGCCGTATGTCAGTAAAAAAAACCACGTAAGCGATCAGAAAACTCGGATGGACAACACTGAAACACTCGCCTTACAGTCCTGACCTCGCTCCTTGTGACTATCATCTCTTTGGGAAACTGAAATTATGTGGAGAAATGAAAATATTGTTCCTAAAGGATGAATCTACACACTGTAAAACTTTCAAACATGTAGAATAAAAGACGGATTAAAAAAAATAGTGTGCATTTCTTTTGGAGTGACCCTCATATTCTTTCCTCGCCTATTCTGTGGCGAACCTCCTAATTTATTTTCAGTCCAACTGATTTTCGACATTCTTCTGCAGTAGCACTTCTCAAACGCTTCGATTCTTTTCTGTACCAGTTTTCCCAGAGACCATGATTCAGTGCCACGCAATGCTGCCCACAAAATGTACATTCTCAGTAACTTCGTCCTCAAGCTGAGACCTAGTAGATTTCTATTGGCCAGGAATGCCCTTTTTGCCTGTGATAGTCTGCTTTTTATGGTCTCCTTACTTCGTCAGCCATGGGTTATTTTCCTTCCAAGGTAGCAGAATTCCTCAACTTCGACTACTTCGTGATCACCAATTTCGACGTTAAGTTTCTCGCTATTCTCATTTCTGTAGCTTCTCTACACTTTCACGTTTCTTACGTTTACTCTCAATCTATACTCTGGACTCAAAATATACTGCTAATTACATTCAACATATCTTCTCATTCTTCTTCACTTTCACTGAGGATAGCAATGTCATCAGTGAATCTTGTCAATGAAATCCTTTCATCCTGAATCTTACCGCCATTCTTGGACATTTATTTCCGTCATTGCTTCTTTGATCTATAGATTGAACGATAGGGGCCAAAGACGGCATCCCTGTCTTACACCATTTTTAATCCCAGCGCTTCGTTCTTTGTCTCCCATTCTTAATGTTCGCTCTTGGTCCTCGTACACGTTGTGATACATTCTCCGCCTTTCCCTATAGCTTAAGTGTCTTGATTTTTCCTCAGTCTTGTCCCATGTCAGCGGCAACCCCAGGATTGGCCCTCTGGTACTTTTACCGTCCCTTAATCCAAACTGATCGTCATCTACTTTCTTCTAATGTGCTAGCAATGATGGTGTTTTGTCGATATTTATCTGAAGAGTAGCTTCTACGGAAGTCAAACGTGGGCGATAGACAGTTTAGACAAGGAGAGGACAGAAGATTTTATAACGTGATATTACGGAAGAACGTTGAAGATTAGGATTGGTGAAGTAACTAATGAGAAGCTACTGAACATAATTGAAGAGAAAAGAAGCTTATGACAAAACTAGACTAAAAGAACGGGGCGGTTGATGAGCCTGAGCCATCAGGGAATCGCCAATTTTGTAATGAAGTGTGGAGGGCAAAAACTGTTGAGATGGGCCAAAGCTTGATTACGGTAAGCAGGTAAAATGGATCTAGGTTGAAGTAGCTACGCAGAAATGAAGAGATTGGTGCAGGGCGGACTAACACAGAGAGCACCATCAACCCAGACCATCACAACAACAACGATAGTGTCGTTAGGGATCGCCGTCGGTTGGTCTGGTTCGATAGAGAGCTCCATTTATGGGGACACTTTAATCATTTTCGAGAAAATGTAAAACATTCAACTGCTCCATTTTATTGCGTTATTGTACAGAATAAACAACACTGCCCACCAACATTAAACACAAGAACATCTTAACCGTGTGATACTTAGTTGTCAACGATGGAAACAAGCGACTGACGCTCTACTTCTGAAGTTGAGGAACATGGGCCATAGCCGACCATTCAGCGTCGAGACGACCCTGTGAACAGCGGACATGTATGTTTTCAGAGTGTTGTCAAAGTATCTTGGGAGTTGTGTAGGTGGAAGTTCTTAGATCTTCCACAAGAGAAAGACAGTAAATTAAAGGAAATTTAGTTTATTAAGTCATTCTTTATGTATACAGTCTTGTATATTTTTATAATTATTGTGCATTATCACCTTTGTACGAGATATTATGAATCTAGAGAATGTCGTTCAAGTATGTCATGGTATTTGTGAATGCTGCATGTGACTTGAATATATGTTGCTGCGTTTTTGTGGGAAATTTAGCGTGTGTGTGTAAAATTCAAAGCCGATAAAATAACAAAAATAAAAAAACTTCTTAAATACCCAATAAATCCAAAACTTTCGTAGAATAAAGCTGTGTGCGTAATAAAAACATGTAATTTTAAGAGAGAATGAATATTTCATTTGGCCTTTTAAATTTTTGTGTTTGGTATTACCAAGAAAATTACATACAAGAACAAACCGATGAAGGCAAGTTGTGAGTTACTTCGAGGTCCGGTTTAAATTTTCATTAATATTTAAAGACGTAAGAATTCATTTTCTGTAAACAAGCATATTTTTTTGTTATTATTATTAAGAGGCAACAGTTTATGCTAGAGAGGAGAATAATATTCTCTGAAGAAGGCAAGGACATCTCGGCTCCAATAGTACCATGCATAGTAAATCACTGCGGTATTCAAAACCGCATTTGGGACGAGGAAACCTTTATAAACAGGATATGCCATGTAATATGTGCATCCTCATACATGGTAAGCTGTTCGAGCTACCGGAATAACGTTCGCAATAAAATGTAGTACGTACCGACGTGACTACTTCCCTATACGTTAAATACATAACTTTTATTTATCACGATACTAAAAAATTATGTTTTAAATAGTTTCATGTGCGCTTTTGATGATATTCGAGGGCTGTTGAAATGAGGTGTACAGTAATCTAGTGCTCAATAATATTTCGACCGAAATTTTTCGAGAGAAAAGCTGTAAACTGCTTACTTTTAGACCACCTAGCAACTATTCTGGAAGAAAAGAATTCGCTGCAAATATCATTGAATGACGCGTTTGGTCAAAAACGGACGCAGCTGATCACGGAAATACCGTGGAATATGCACTGAAGCGCCAAAGAAATTGGTATAGGCATGCGTATTCAAATACAGAGATATGTAAACTGGCAGGATACGGCGCTGCGGTCGACAATATCTGGCGCAGTTGTTAGATCAGTTACTGCTGCTGCAATGACTGATGATCAGGATTTGAGAAAGTTTGAGCGTAGTGTTATAGTCAGCTCACGAGCGGTGGAACACAGCATCTCCGAGTAGCGATGAAGTGGGGATTTCCCAATACGACCATTTCACGAGTGTATCGTGAATATCAGGAATCCGGTAAAACATCAAATCTCCGACATGGCTACGACCGGGAAAACATCCTGCAAGAACGTCACCAACGACTGAAGACAATCGTTCAAGTGACAGCAGTGCAAGCCTTTCGCAGATTGCTACAAATTGCAATGCTGGGCCATCGACAAGTGTCGCGGTGCGAACCATTCAACGAAACATCATCGATATGGGCTTTCGGAGCTGAAGGCCCACTCGTGTACCCTTGATGACTGCACGACCCAAAGCTTTATACCTCGCCTGGGCCAGTCAGCACCGACATTGGACTGTTGACGACTATAAACATGTTGTCTGATCGGACGAGTCTCGTTTCAGATTGTATCGAGCGGATGGATGTATACTGGTATGGAGACAACCTCTAGAATCCATTAACCCTGCATGTCAGCAGGGGACTGCTCAAGCTGTAGAAGACTCTGTAATCGTGTGGGGCGTGTACAATTAGAGTGATTTGTGACTCCTGATACGTCTTGATACGACTCTGACAGATAAATGAAATGTCGCGTGGCTAGGACCTCCCGTCGGCGACTTGCGCGTCGATGAGGAAGATGTGACGATGAAGTCCAGACAAAACCCAGTTCCTGAGCGGAGAAAACCTCCGACTCAACCGGGAATGGAACTCTGACACCATAGCATGGCATTCCGACGCGCTGACCACTCAACTGCCGGCCGCTGGTGGCCGAGTGGTTCTAGGCGCTTCAGTCTGGAACCTCGCAACCGCTACGGTCGCAGGTTCGAATCCTGCCTTGGGCATGGATGTGTGTGATGTCCTTAGGTTAATTAGGTTTAAGTAGTTCTAAGTTCTAGGGGACTGATGACCTGAGATGTTAAGTCCATAGTGCTCAGAGCCATTTGACCACTCAACTATCGAGGCGGATACTCTAACAGGTGACACGTACGTAAACATCCTGGACTTGGGCAATTCCAGCAGGACAATGTGAAACCCCACACGTCCAGAATTGCTACAGACCCACTCTTGTGAGTTTAACCACTTCCGCTGGCAACCAAACTCCTCAGACATGAACATTATTGAGCTTATCTGGGATGACTTACAACGTGCTGTTCAGAAGAATCTCCACCTCCTCGTACACTTACGGATTTATAGACAACTCTGCAGGATTCATTGCGTCAGTTCCCTCCAGTACTACTTCAGACATTAGTCGAGTCCATGCCATATCGTGTTGCGGCATTCCTGCGAGCTCTACACGATGTTAGGCAGATGTACCAGTTTCTTTGGCTCTTCAGTGTATAACGATACTTTTATCGAGTTTGTTATGAACAGTGACATGTATATGTAGAAATACTAAGAATTTACATGTGTACATACCGTCGCTTCAACTTGTAAGCCGAGGAAGCAGCTGCAGTAGTAAAACTGAATTTGGGAAGAGAAATAAAAGTTTAGGGGAAAAAATACCAATGCTATGTTTACAGACAACATCGCTCCTATCGCCCTTCTGTTTAGGAAGACTTAGAAGACTTTTTAAAGGAAGAGGATATTGTATTTACAAAGTACGGTATAAGGCTTAAGAATTTTAGCACTACAATACAGCGTGATGCACAAACCTCTCTTCTAGCATCTGCCACTGGGGTTGGACAAGTTGCTCTTGGAACGCGTGTGCGGTTTACCAAACGAGGAAACACGCTGCTCTTCTTGGATCTTCTGCATTTTCTCTGTCAGTCCTATCTACAGTCAGTTCCACAGGGAAGTGTACACCGTAATTTTAAATGTAACGTCCGTAGCGACATGTCTGGAGTGGTTCAAATGGCTCTGAGCACTATAGGACTTAACATCTGAGTTCATCAGTCCCCTAGAACTTAGAACTACTTAAACTTAACTAACCTAAGGACATCATACGTCCATGCCCGAGGCAGGATTCGAACCTGCGACCGTAGCAGTCGCGCATTTCCGGACTGAAGCGCCTAGAATCCGCTCTCGAATCAGTAATCAATGCGAATTTGCAAAGTGTATAGATAAACAGAGCGAGAATTGAACGTTTTGGCTATTTGCACTTATTTACAGCCAATTTAAAAGTCGAAAAAATCTGCAATATTTATTAAAAATGCCTTCTGAGGTCCTTCAAGAGGCTGTTTGGTTCGAACGAGGCTGACTGGGTGCTTCAAGAGGATAATGATCCGAAACTTCGAGGCCGTCTCTGTACAGCGTGGAAACAAGACAGTGGGGCGTTCACGATGGATTGGCCTGCAATGTCTCCGGAAGAAAATCCAATCGTAAATGTTGATCGTATATTAAGATGAAGCTTAAAGGAAAGCCAATATGTACTTTGAAGCAGTTGTCATATTCTTCGTGGGAGAATTATATTTACTTAGGATTCTTCCAGTGAATATCGGTGTACACCCTGCTTTGCTTGCGATTGTTTTTTATTATGTGGTTCTTTCATTTCAGTTCACTCCGTAAAGAATTGTCAAGCAATGTTAATAGTGGACTCCAATATTTTGCTGGTGATAGAGGAATGTACCATGAAGAACTATTAGAAAAATATCCAGCCATGTCTTAATTAGAATTCAAAGTGATGTCCAGGTTAGCAGCTTGCTTTAAACCCTTAGAAGTACGTATAATATAATGCACTACACAAAACGTAGAAAGGTAGTATGATATGACTGCACTTTTATTTAGTCAGAGTTGGAGTGTATCACACTTTTTTCACAAAGGATCTGTATTTATTATGAACGCTTCCAGAACCATCATCAGACCTTGTGATCCGTTATCTGATGACGATTTTCGAAGAGAACAGACACCGGTCACAATAAATAAAAGTAAACACTGTGCTCCAGACGGCGAAAAAACTATTGTAGGGATCGTGGATCCATTTACGCAATCTTACAACTTAAAAAAAAGAGATTTCTTGACTTTCGTAAATTCTCGGTTTACTAATATCTTCGTATAACAATTTATAGGCATATGAAATGAAATGGTCACATAGTTTCAGTCGTAGTGAAGCAGTTGGCAGACTTCGGTTCATTGATAGGCTCCTGGGGAAATGCAATCTACTGCAATAAACTGCTCACAAAACTGTCGTGAGTCCTATCTTAAAATATTACTTATGTTTGTGAACAAATACCAAATAGGACTAACAGGGAAAAATATACGTAGGGAAACAGACTTGTTTGCCTCACTTAAGAGCATCACGGAAATGCTGAAAAGCAGAACTGGGAGACGATTGAAAATAAATGCCATCTGTACCACGAAAGCCTACTGTTTCAACCAGTAGTATTAAATGAGGAATCTGGAATTATACTACAGCCCCCTAACTAACGCTCCCGAATGTACCAGAAAGAAAATTTTACTAATTATACTGTACACAGAGTCATTTAAACAATAATACATTTCACAATCCATACGCGAGAGGAACGGGAAAGAACCCACAAATGTAACGAAATGGGAGGTACTCTACACCATGCACTACACAGAGGTTTTCCTGAATACTGCTATAGATGCAGATGTACGCATATCCCAATACATTTAATGTGTGTTACTGTTTACAGTGACCGTTCGGCAATCACGTAATCAAACAATAACAGGGTTTCAGAATATTTACGCGTACATTTTTTCTGCTGAATATCAACTGTCAATCCCTGCACCAAGACCCCTTTCCTCTGGTCGTTTTCTTGCATTTCATTACAATTTTCTGGCGTAGTTTTAAAAATAACAGCTCCGTCCGCGGAGTTTCCGACTTTACCCAAGAGGTCATTGACATATATCGTCTGCAGTTAGGGCTCGTAAGGACCCTCTCGGGGTACTTCCGAAGTTAATGTTACGTCTGACGATCTCTCAATTTGGTCACCTAACAGTACGGAACTGTATTGAATGGCTTCCAACAGTTACAGAACACGTAATTATCTTTTTTTTTTCAATTTGGTTTGAGTTTATTGAACCATATTGCCAACAGCTAGTTGACGAATCTCATGGATGATCTTTTTTATCCGTGTCAGAAGAATAATTACATAGATACAAAAAATGAAATTAGAGAATGCATAACTCAAGTAATTTAAAGTAAATATGTACAGGTAAAGGTCCGTGGAAGTCTCAAAACGGATGACTTGAAGGGCATTTGGAACTGCTTGAAACAGATCTACCTCAGTGCTGGACACGGCATTAAGTCGGCAACAGAGCGACTGGTACGTAGTACTTACATTTCGCAGTTGGTAGTGCCGTGTGGAAATCCCCAAACGGTTCAAATGGCTCTGAGCACTATGAGATTTAACAGCTGAGGTCATCAGTCCCCTAGAACTTAGAATTACTAAAACCTAACTAACCTAAGGACATCACACACATCTATGCCCGAGGCAGGATTCGAACCTGCGACTGTAGCGGTCGCGCGGTTCCAGACTGAAGCGCCTAGAACCGCTAGGCCACGGAAATCCCCATTTTTGGAGATTACATCTGGATCAGTCCGGCTCTAGACAGTGGGCGGTTGAGAAACATCATTCAGTCCACTTCTGTTGGTGAGCAAGAGGACGATTTTTCAGAATCTGAAGCCAACGGGTATCGTGTACATCTTGTCTTTTCAGTATTCTCATGCTTTGGATGGAGTCACTTGCAAGAGTTTGTTGGTTTTCATGTTTTCCTGGAGGTGAATCTCTGGGCAGTTGGTACATAATCATGTCTTGGATAGAAAGTTTTTTTGACCAGGTTTGTTCTTTATGGCTAGGCTTGTCGACCAGGTTTGTTCTCTCCACACTGGCTGAAAATGTAAGATGAATGTGTGGGGGAGCAATACCTGCCATGTGACGTACCTTGAAAATGGCGTAAGACGCAGGTATCCAGCCGGCACGAAAGGAACGTCCTGGACGAATGAGCTCGTAATTCATGCGGTGTTGCCTTCGCAAAACTATTAATCACTAGCTGCTCCTTAGAGGCATCAACAGAAATTATCTGAGCGGCATAAGCTACGGAAGGTCCCTATTAGTGGAATTTATGTTCATATGTACAGACGAGAGTTTCGGTCTTCAGAAAAATCAAAATATGCGCACTTAGGACGCATTCCGAAACAGCGATACATAGGACGTTTCAGAAAGGACTTTACAATTTTGAAAATTCATATAAATTAATTCGTAGTACCTTCAGAGGTAACTGTAGTGATAATTTGTAGTAAAATAATCAAGTTTTGTCTCGCATAGTTCGCTAGTGCCGAATAGCACCGTAAGGAGCGTTAGCGGCAGTTACGTTAAAGATGGCTGCCTTCACTGGACCCAACAGTGCTAGCTGCGTGTTTTGGTTTGAAGTATCGAAGTCGGCGACATCAGTTCAGCATAATTTCCTCACGAAGTACGTTAAGGATACTCCTAGTAGGCTTACAGTTTATGAGTGGCATAAATTTTTTATCGAAACAGGGTGCTCGGTAAGACACGGGAAATAATCAGGTTTGTCCGAGCACATCTGACGACGTCGTCGAGGAAGTGAGACAACGTTTTGTCAACGACCCAACGAAATCGTCTCGGCGCGCATCTTGCGAACTGCAAATCCCACCTACGACTGTTTGGCGTGAGTTGAGGAACCGTTTTCATGTGAAACTGTACAGATTGACGATTGTATGAGCAATAAAAGACACTGATAAGATTGCTTACAAGACCTACCGATGGGATGTGTGCCGGATAACCAACGGAAGCCGTATACAACATCTGTAGTTTAAGGTAAAAAAGACTTAATGTATTTCCCTACAAAATAACAATAACTTCTTTCAATAAATTTATATGTATATTTGAAGTTGTAAAGTCCTTTTCAAACACCGTGTATATAGTGTCAAATTAAAAGTATCTAGACATCTATTAGGCGACATTAATATGTGGTGTGTCCATCCTTCGCCTTTCTGACTGTTTGAGCTCTGCTGGGGACACCTTCTCTGAGGTGTCAAAATGTCTGTGGGAAGGATGTCAGCCCACTCTTTCTTAAGAGCCGAAAGCATAGAAGAGTAGTGATATTGGTCGGTAGGGTCTGGAGCTAAGATGATGTTCTGACTCAATGCAAAGTCGTTTCATTGGGTTTAGGACGGGACTCTGGACATGCCAGTCTATTTAAGTCTTTCTGTCCACAAACCACTGCCTCACAAATGTTGCTCTACAATAGGGCGCACTCTCATCTGGTACAAACAGTCATCGTCTCCGAACTGTTCTTCTACTGTACGCACTACACCTTGCCGTAAACTATGTTTCTGTCCTTCAGCGTCTTCTTCATCACAATAAGGCAGCCACGAAAAACACGCCTGTACCGTAAAATCACTTCATCCGTACTTCACTGTCGGCGCTGATCATGATAGCAGGTAATGTTCTCCAGGCATTCACCGGACCCAAACCCTTCCATCAGATGCCACAGGGTACAGCGTGAATCACTACCCGAAATCACTCTTTTATACTCATCCGCTGTACATTGGCAACGCCCTTTCTAGTGCCTAAAATGCCGATTAGCAATGACTATAGAAATATATGGTTTATGAGGTGATGCTCGACCAGTGTAAGCCATTATTTTCAACTCTCTGCGCAGTCACTGTCCTAGCTGGACTGCTCGGTGGCACGTTCGAATTCATAACTGGTGCGCGCCGCTGATTTCACGTGATTTTTCTACAGCCATGCTCCGCAATGTTTGCCGGTCCCTGTTCCGTTAGATTAGATTAGATTAATACTTGTTCCATAGATCATGAATACGACACTTCGTAATGATGTGGAACGTGTCAGGTTAATAAAAGATGTCTGTACAAGATATTACATTACACAAGTGCATGAGGTGTGTTCGGTCTTGGTTTATCTATGGTGGTTCATTTGCGTTTCTGCTTCGTAATCGCGTCACCAACTTGGGCAGCTTTAGAAATGTCGCTGATGGATTTGTTACTCAGGTGACATGCCAGTGACGGTTGTTGTTGTGGTCTTCAGTCCTGAGACTGGTTTGATGCAGCTCTCCATGGTACTCTATCCTGTGCAAGCTTCTTCATCTCCCAGTACCTACTGCAACCTACATCCTTCTGAATCTGTTTAGTGTATTCATCTCTAGGTCTCCCTCTACGATTTTTACCCTCCACGCTGCCCTCCAATACTATATTGGTGATCCCTTGATGCCTCAGCACATGTCCTACCAACCGATCCCTTCTTCTGGTCAAGTTGTGCCACAAACTCCTCTTCTCCCCAATCCTATTCAATACCTCCTCATTAGTTATGTGATCTACCCAACTAATCTTCAGCATTCTTCTGTAGCACTACATTTCGAAGGGTTCTATTCTCTTCTTGTCCAAACTATTTATCGTCCATGTTTGACTTCCATACATGGCTACACTCCATACAAATACTTTCAGAAACGACTTCCTGACATTAAAATCTATATTCGATGTTAACAAATTTTTCTTCTTCGGAAACGCTTTTCTTGCCATTGCCAGTCTACATTTTATATGCTCTCGACTTCGACCATCATCGGTTATTTTGCTCCCCAAATAGCAAAACTCCTTTACTACTTTAAGTGTCTCATTTCCTAATCTAAATCCCTCAGCATCACCCAACTTAATTCGACTACATTCCATTATCCTCGTTTTGCTTTTGTCGATATTCATTTTATATCCTTCTTTCAAGACACTGTCCATTCTGTTCAACTGGTCTTCCAAATCCTTTGCTGTCTCTGACAGAAATACATTGTCATCGGCGAACTTCAAAGTTTTTATTTCTTCTCCATGGATTTTAATACCTACTCCGAATTTTTCTTTTGTTTCCTTTACTGCTTGCTCAATATACAGATTGAATAACATCGGGGAGAGGCTACAACCCTGTCTCACTCCCTTTCCAACCACTGCTTCCCTTTCATGTCGCTCGACTCTTGTAACGTTTCTGTAAAAATTGTAAATAGCCTTTCGCTCCCTGTATTTTACCCCTGCCACCCTCAGAATTTGAAAGGGAGTATTCCAGTCAACATTGTCAAAAGCTTTCTCTAAGCCTACAAATGCTAGAAACGTAGGTTTGCCTTTTCTTAATCTGGCTTCTAAGATAAGTCGTAGGGTCAGTATTGTCTCACGTGTTCCCGTATTTGTACGGAATAGAAACTGATCTTCCCCAAGGTCGGCTTCTACCGGTTTTTTCATTCGCCTGTAAAGAATTCGCCTTAGTATTTTGCAGCCGTGACTTATTAAAATGATAGTTCGGTAATTTTCACATCTGTCAACGCCTGCTTCTTTTGGATTGGAATTATTATATTCTTCTTGAGCCAGTGACTATCCCACGTTAAATAAAATCATTAAGCTCTCCCGCCCGACCCATTCTCTACTGACAACACTGTATTCCCGGCCTCCCTTTGTACTCGCGAGTCCGCCTCTGCTGGCATCATCATTACACAGCAGTGCCCCGATGATCAGATAGTGTACGCATACGTTCGATTACAGAACCATTTTAAAAAAGGCAAGGCAATGAAGAAAAGATGGGCAACTAGAAGCGGTCCTCGGCGCCGCTGGCTTTTGTGGTGGGCTACCGGCAGTCTGCAGAGTGCTGTGCTGTGCTGCGGCAGCACGCGGGTCTCCGGCCGCGGTCGGGCGCTCCGCCAGAAGCTGCGCCGTGCCTTCACGGGTGGCCGACCTCGACGCAGCAAAACACGGTCCGCGGGTCAACAGGCCGGAAGAAAATAAGAGCGCGCCTTGCCGTACTGTGCGCCGTGTTTTTGTTTGTACCTGCCGGCGCGGCGCGGCGCGGAGACAACTGCGGCGCGAAAATAAATGGCCCGCGGCCCGCGGGCAGAGTAATAACCGCCAGCCAGGCCCGCCTTCTCTTTATGGGCCTCCTTCTGAATATGGCATCCCCGAGACTTAACCTCCCGCGCAGGATGTCTTCCCAGCAGAGCGCCGCCGTCTTCTGCGTAATTGCGTTATTCGGATGAAAATATTGCATTCGTGGGGCTCCAGCCGTAAACTAATGGATCTCCGGTGTCTCTTTGTGATCAACCGGCTGTAACATTTTCGCTTTTGAGGTTTTCTTTCGCGACTGGAATACGAGGTTTGGTCAAAAATTTGGGCAATGATCTTGAAAAAAAAAATAAAGTTACCTATTTAAATATTGGGGAATGGGAATGGGATGAGAAGTTCCGCCTTATGCAAGACACCTTTTTTCTTTTGTTTCACCCATACATGTTTCAGCACCTTTGTGCTATCATCAGTGGGTTCTATTTTTATTTTTAACTGTAAATTTGTTGTTAACATATTAACATTTGCGTCATTTACAAAATTATGTAAAAGTTGCATTTATAACTTAATTGGCGTAAAGTAACATACCTTACATTATGTTATTGTCCTCTTGTTTTGGTGGCTGTTATGCTACACAATATACAACATGTCATCTGCAAACAGCAAAACGTAATTTATTTTCTATTTGTTATGTATTTACGAACGGAAATAAGACTGTATCACGTTTTCTTTCTGTAACTTACAGTTTTGAAGTTGTGGTACGTTTTCCTGTTTTGTTGGCGAAGTAAATAGGCTTACTTCTTTGCCTGTGTTCGCGTGGCAATGCAGTTTTTCGATTACTCAAAACATAGGCGGAGTTTTCGCTGCCATTACGTGTTGTTGTGGCTGTGTGGCGTTCATTTGTTTGCATTGCCACGCGAACACAGGCAAAGAAGTAAGCCTATTTACTTCGCCAACAAAACAGGAAAACGTACCACAACTTCAAAACTGTAAGTTACAGAAAGAAAACGTGATACAGTCTTATTTCCGTTCGTAAATACATAACAAATAGAAAATAAATTACGTTTTGCTGTTTGCAGATGACATGTTGTATATTGTGTAGCATAACAGCTACCAAAACAAGAGGACAATAACGTAATGTAAGGTATATTACTTTTTGCCAATTAAGTTATAAATGCAACTTTTACATAATGTTGTAAACGACGCAAATGTTAATATGTTAACAACAAATTTACAGTTAAAAATAAAAATAGAACCCACTGACGATAGCACAAAAGTGCTGAAGCATGTATGGGTGAAACAAAAGAAAAAAGGTGTCTTGCATAAGGCGGTACTTCTCATCCCATTTTCTTAGCAAGCACGGAGACAACAAGAAGAACTGCATCACAAGATGATTATTTAAATACTGTTTGTTCGCAACTACTTGTCTCTAGTCCTGGTAGGTACTGAAAACTCCGCGTCTCATTATCGTGGCATACTTCTACAGGAACCAAAGCAAAACGCCCCGGCCCTCTGATATTAGTTCAAATGGCTCTGAGCACTATGGGGACTTAACATCTGAGGTCATCAGTCCCCTAGAACTTAGAACTACTTAAACCTAACTAACCTAAGGACATCACACACATCCATGCCCGAGACAAGATTCGAACCTGCGACCGTAGCGGTCGGGTGGTTCCAGACTGAAGCGCCTAGAACCGCTCGGCCACACCAGCCCACTGATAAATTGGAAAATCGTGATTCGTTCCCTGCCTCTGCAAAGCAACAACGTTGCGCCTTCCGTGCTGACAAGGGGTGGGTGGGAGGGGAAGGAGGCGAGGGGAGGGGGCAGGGAGACTAGAATGTGGGTCACCGATTTTGATCAAGTTCTACAAGGTCGTTCTATATTGAAAATAACAAGACACATGTTTCGGCTTTCTGCTAGACAGCACCTAGTTTTTAAAAAGAGGTATGTCATAGCTGATGACGGGAAACCATATTCTCAGTGCTGTACATCGAAAAATCATCGGAAAGCACACATTTTTAATAAATATAATAAATATAATATAATATAATATAATATAATATATATATATATAATATAATAAATATAAATATAATAAATATAATAATTATGAAAAATCCGCCTCTTCGGTGGAGAGCCTGTGACCATCGTACGTTGGTTGGGGCGAGGCAGCACACACAGGGTTGAGATAAGTAACATTGACTTTGTACATATGTACCGTATATTTGTAAAAAAAATTTTTATGGTGTCTTGCCGCTATAGGTGTTGACTTTAGACTTTGACTATGCCTATTTGGGCAAGCCGTTTTATATTTGTTGTGAAGAAGGCGTGGTTATCCACGCTGAAACCTAGGTAAACACTAGGTAGTTTGTGCAATCGAGGCGGATTTTTCATAATTATTTCGAATTAATAATGTTCAGATTGTTAACTTTTTATGTCTTCATGCTGTTGGTTGGGTCCCTCTCATTCTACATGTCTCGTGAAGTGACGTCGGCAGTCGATCGGTCAAGCCATTAGACTACCAAACTGTTGGTCCGTATTCGATTCTTGGTCGTGGCTCTTTTTCCCTTCGGTATTGTTTTCGGTGAATCTGATAATAATGCAATAATTGGTGTACATTTCTCTGCCCTTTTTTTTTTAAATAAAACAACCAAACTTGTGATTAATAATCTATATATCATTAATTGGCAGCTATTTTTATTGTGATATGTAGTACAAAAATATATTGCATAATCCTAACTGACCGTCTATTCGCGAACGTTCCAGTGATCAATGGGGCGACACTTACCACAGAAGCAGGCAAAACATAAATATTTCTCGTACCATGCGTACCACACGAACGAAATCTTGCTGCATTGGCATGTTTTCCAGCACATTGCTCGTGGAAAACGTATCTGATTCGCGTTGCCAAAGACAGATCTGCCAGATATCGATTTGGACGCGTACCAAGCGTATAAAAACATCTCTCGAAACAGAGACGTGGACAACTGTTTATGGACCAAGGCATGAATTCTGGTAGCATCCGCCCTACCTTGCAATTCTGTGATCTGCTGTGGATGTCGCATGATATTGAAGTCGAGAAATGAAACTCTATAGATGTCCGAAAAGTAAACGTCACACGGTTGACAAAGAGAGGTAAATTTCGGTGATACCACTTTCACGGTGCAGGTTGGTTGAGGATCGTCACTATCTACGAAAGTGCTATCCTAGCGCGTCATGTATCACGATTATCAGTTCATTACATATAAACTAAAACTAAAACCCGAACAGACCTCGGAAAGCCCAATGGTACCGACCGACCGCCGTGTCATCCTGAGCCGACAGGTGTCACTGGATGCAGATATGGAGTCTCATGGGGTCAGCACACCACTCTCCCGCTGGTGTCAGTTTTCGCGACCGGAGCCGCTATTTCTCAGTCAACTACACTACTAGACCCCTCCACTACTTTGGACCCCATATTATGTTAACAAAAAAGTTTGCGTTTATATGATCTTTTGATGTATAGCACTGAGAATACGATTTTCCGTCGTTAAGTTTGACTTCGATTTTTTCAAAAACTATGAAGCGTCTAGCAAAAAGCAGAAATACGTGTCTCTTCATTTTCAGTACAGTGTCCTTGCACTAGCTGAACACATTTGGTGACTCCCATTTCAGCCCCCCTCCATACTCCGCTTGTGAGGTAGCTGAAGTATACGGTCAGCGACAAAAGTGTAAGTCATGAGTTTTCAGCTTCCTGCACCACATTTTAGAGATGGCAACGGTCGCCACAGGTTGGGTCACGCCGACATAAAGAGCGAGCCGAAGCGACCAGCAGGGACACTTGCACAGTATGGTGCTAACAGATTATGTTCGTAAGCGTCAAACCGTCACAGGAACATACTAACGAAGTATCCTTGCGGGAAGCTGTCAAGACGGAAACTATTCAAGAACGTGTTTGTGCTCCACGAAAAAGTCCCAGCTCTTACTGGACAGCACACAGTCACAGGAGCTGTTTCATTTGGCTATAAAATTTTTCCGGGGTAGCCGAGCGGTTCTAGGCGCTACAGTCTGGAACCGCGCGACCACTACGGTCGCAGGTTCGAATCCTCCCTCGGGCATGGATGTGTGTGATGTCCTTAGGTTAGTTAGGTTTAAATAGTTCTAAGTTCTAGGGGACTGATGACCTCAGAAGTTGTCCCATAGTGCTCAGAGCCATTTGTACCATTTTTTTTTCCTCGCCCTCCGTATTTTTCAGACATGCAGAGCAGTGACTTCCTGTTTCCTCGGATGAGAAAATCACTGCGTTGCAGGCATTCCCAGAGTCACGGCGAGGTGATTTTCGATATCCCGGAACAGCTAGCTAAATATAGACTTCTGTAGTCATGAGACCGTCAAGTCATCCACCGATGGTAAATCTTTCTCACGTTACTAAGTCGATTTGCAGTAGGATTTTGAGCATATACTGTGTTCGAACAGTATAAATACCTCGAAGAAAACGATTTATTGACAAACAGCCAACACGGTTTCAGAAAATATTGTTCTTGTCAAACACAACTTACTCTTTATTCTCAAGAAGTAATGAGTGCTATCCACAGCGGATGTCAAATTTATTCCATATTTTTAGATTTCCAAAAGGCTTTTGACTCCTTCCCTCACAAGTGACTTCCAATAAAATTGCGAGCCCATGGACTATCGTTTCAGTTGTAACTGGATGGGCGATTTGCTGTCAGAAAGGCCACAGTTCATAGTTATTGACGAAAGGTCGTCGAGTAAACAGGATCAATATCTGGCGTCCCCTAAGGAAGTCTTATAGACCCTCTTCTATTCCTGCTCTCCACAAAAGATTTTAGAGAAAATAAAACAGCTCTTTAGATTTCTTGCAGATGATGCTATCATTTACCTTCTTGTAAAGTCATCATATGATCAAAACCAATTGCAAAATCATTTAGACAAAATATCTGTATGGTGCGAAAAGTGGCAATTGACTCTAAATAACAAAAAGTGTGAGGTCATCCACAGGAGTAATAGAAGAAATTCGCTACATTTCGGTTACACGAAAAATCGCACACGTCTAAAGGCTGTAAATTTAGCAGAATACCTAGGGATTACAATTACGAGTAACTTAAATCGGAATGATAGCACAGATAATGTTGTGGGGATAGCAAACTAAAGACTGATTTGTTGGCGGAACACTTAGAAAATGAAACAGGTCTCCAAAAGGGACTGCTCACACTATGCTGTTACGCCCTCTTACGGAATACTGGTGTGTGGTGTGGGACCAGCATAATGCAGGATTGATGTAGGACATCGAAATAGTTCAAAGAAGGGTAGCTCGTTTTCTATTATCGTGAAACAGATTAGAATGTGCCACAGATACGATGCAGGAATTAGGTGGTAAAAATTGTAGGAAAGGCGGGTTGTTTCGTTGCGGCAGGATCTTCCCATGAAATTTCAGTCACTTTCTCCTCAGAGCGGGGAAATATACCGTTGACGCCCACCTACGTAGCGAGGAATGATCATCATAACAAAATAAGAGAAATCAGAGCTCACAAGGAAAGATTTAAGTGTTCGTTTCGTTTTCCTTGCGCTCTGAGCGACAGTGGGACGATAGGGAAATGGTTCGATTTACCCACTTTTTTTTTTTTTTTTTTTTTTTTTTTTTTTTTTTTTTTTTTTTTTTTTTTTTTTTTTTAAAAGATTGTGGCTGTTTGCATTTTGTGTGCGAGGCGCTACCAACACGAGCACGGTCCAAGCATCGTTTCACAACTGCAAACCCCTCGATCCTCAAAGTGATTTTGTCTGCGAGAACATAGTGCGTTATACCGGAGAGAGAATGCTTAACAGAAACGAAGTTAATCCTTGAATGGAGAATACAGCTCGTAACAAACACTAATTTCCAACAGACTTTGTGTGAGCACAGAGATCTCTAACGCATGTTATCTGGTTATGTTGCCCTCACTTTCCATCAGTTGTTCGAAATTGGCAGCTTCTCTCTTTGCAGCACGGTATTTTGTCACCAGATTTCACGCACGGGATGATTTCAAAATTTCTGACCTTGTTCGGGGATTTTTCTGAGTATTTTGGTATACGAGATGTGGTCTCCGGTGCCTCGTTCTAGAGTAATTGCATTTTATTTGATTTATTACATTTGTATTTGCACAGCACTGAAAAAAACCTTCAGATCTCGAGAGGATCACCAAAAATTGAAAAAACTTCGAATTTTCTCAAAGTAAATACAGTTTATCGGTTTTAATTAATCGTATCTTGGACCACCTGTTTCATCAAAACGTGAACTCCAGTTAGCTAAGATCGTCGCGGTTTTATACAGTAAGTGGCTGCCTCTCAATCAAGTGTGCACTCACAGAGGTGCAGCACTGCCCTACAAAAACAAGAAAAAAATTCCACGCCTACAATGAGGCAGGCACTTGCAAATTCACGTAACCTTTCTATAGACTGCTGCGGAGCACGAACTGCAGGTCATGGAAGTATGAAACATTTTCATACATCACCTACGCCCACGAAGGCCCACCACGACCTGTTCCTTACATCCAGGAGGATTACCGGACTACTGTTAGATTTTGTCAGTTCCAGTAACTCCCGAAATCGTTTTAACATAGAGGTGTTTCCGCCAAACACGGTAGGCTTGCGAAATGAGATGCATTTCAATCAAAGGCGAGCATTCTGACAGGTCAGCCTCTTCTTGCGAAAATACGTCTCTGATAGTCACGGAGTTGACAGGATGTCGAACTGAACACCTTCGTTCTTCCTTATTTCGATAACAGCCTCTTGGCAGAACATCTCGCATAATTGTATTCAGCTACATTGTCTCGTAGTAATACATCAGTGAAAAGTCTCTAAATATTACCTCAACTCAGCATTGTGAATCTGCCCTAGAGGTCACTCTTGTTTGATAAGGGAAAACCAACCCATCGATTCCGTTATCCTAAACCCATGCGTGTTGGAAACTGCGGACGTAGGCTTTTGCTTCTGTGATGGGTAATATCGCTTCCCCTGGAACGGTCGTATGCCAGACTCAAATGAGTGTGAAATCGCTGCTCTGATTAAAATATGAACCGGATAAATGATCTTCCGAACAGTCATTTCTACAGGCTCGGAGATGGTTTTACAACTGTACTGTGGTTCGCTTATTGTTCATCTAGATGAGGTGCTTTTGCGCTCGTAATGGGACGAATGCGCTATTACCGCTTTTAGTTTTCATATTATATCAAGTGCCAAGTTTTCTCAAACATAGGGAGAAAAATGAAATGTAGAGAATGTGTTAAATCTGTCAAGGCAATCGTACGCCTTAGCTTCTCTTAAATTACGTATTTAACTCTTGTGAGCCGCGCGGGGTTAGCCGAGCGGTCTGAGGCGCTGCAGTCATGGACTGTGCCGTTGGTCCCGGCGGAGGTTCGAGTCCTCCCTCAGGCATGGGTGTGTGTGTTTGTCCTTAGGATAATTTAGGTTAAGTAGAGTGTAAGCTTAGGGACTGATGACCATAGCAGTTAAGTCCCATAAGATTTAACATACATTTGGACATTTTTTAAACTCTTGTGAGAAGATTTTAACACAAGA
The DNA here is from genome assembly GCF_023864275.1 of Schistocerca cancellata. Lineage (NCBI taxonomy): Eukaryota > Metazoa > Arthropoda > Insecta > Orthoptera > Acrididae > Schistocerca > Schistocerca cancellata. The sequence goes on along the minus strand of NC_064631.1, from coordinate 640,225,631 downwards.
AAAAAACATTATCTTGAAAAACGGATCGCGTCATTAAACGCATTTACATACTGGTCCTGTCTGTCATTGGAAGCGTTATCAGAATTTGCACACTGTTCTATTGCCTAAGCCGACGAGTTATTACAAGTGCTATCTCATTTCCATGCCGCGATGTCTTAAAAACTAATTGGTGGATATACTTAACGGCAGTACCGGCAGCAGACGATTTTTCTGAAATTTCAGGTTTCCGGCTGCGCGAGAGATAAACAAACCAGTCCCAGCTGCCTTTTAATGTCTGTTCTATAAAAGGAGCGAGGAGAAAAAAAATAGAGCTTCATCTGGCTGTCAGCCAGCGCTCCGTGTTTTCCTTGTTTTGGAGGGAGAGTTGCCAAATCGTATTAAAGAGCGATGCAAATACATTCGATGTGTCACAGGAAGGACCGAGATAACTCGTTCTCAGCCGCATGCTTGGCACCTGAGCTGGTATGCAAGAGAAGTTCGCAGACCGCTGAAGGCGCCGCCAACCACCTCCTGAACCTTCAGTAGAGCGTTCAACTTGTTTCAAAGGTGGTAATCCTGATACAATGAAACAGATCTGACGCATTTTAAATCGCTCTGAAAATACCGTTTACGATTTAATTTTGTGAACTTCTAGATCTACATCTACATGGATACTCTGCAAATCACACTTAAGTGCGTGGCAGAGGGTTCATCGAACCACCTTCACAATTCTCTATTATTCCAATCTCGTATAGCGCGCGGAACCTTCCCCCATGAACCATGCACCTTGGCGTTGGTGGGGAGGCTTGCGTGCCTCAGCGATACAGACAGCCGTATCGTAGGAGCAACCACAACGGAGGGGTATCTGTTGAGAGGCCAGACAAACGTGTGGTTCCTGAAGAGGGGCAGCAGCCTTTTCAGTAGTTGCAAGGGTAACAGTCTGGATGATTGACTGATCTGGCCTTGTAACAATAACCAAAACGGCCTTGCTGTGCTGGTACAGCGAACGGCTGAAAGCAAGGGGAAACTACGGCCGTAATTTTTCCCGAGGGCATGCAGCTTTACTGTATGATTAAATGATGATGGCGTCCTCTTGGGTAAAATATTCCGGAGGTAAAATAGTCCCCCATTCGGATCTCCGGGCGGTGACTACTCAAGTGGACGTCGTTAACAGGAGAAAGAAAACTGGCGTTCTACGGATCGGAGCGTGGAATGTCAGATCACTTAATCGGGCAGGTAGGTTAGAAAATGTAAAAAGGGAAATGGATAGGTTAAAGTTAGATATAGTGGGAATTAGTGAAGTTAGGTGGCAGGAGGAACAAGACTTCTGGTCAGGTGACTACAGGGTTATAAACACAAAATCAAATAGGGGTAATGCAGGAGTAGGTTTAATAATGAATAGGAAAATAGGAATGCGGGTAAGCTACTACAAACAGCATAGTGAACGCATTATTGTGGCCAAGATAGATACGAAGCCCACACCTACTACAGTAGTACAAGTTTATATGCCAACTAGCTCTGCAGATGACGAAGAAATTGAAGAAATGTATGATGAGATAAAAGAAATTATTCAGATAGTGAAGGGTGATGAAAATTTAATAGTCATGGGTGACTGGAATTCGAGAGTAGGAAAAGGGAGAGAAGGAAACGTAGTGGGTGAATATGGATTGGGGGAGAGAAATGAAAGAGGAAGCCGTCTGGTAGAATTTTGCACAGAGCATAACTTAATCATAGCTAACACTTGGTTTAAGAATCATGAAAGAAGGTTGTATACATGGAAGAACCCTGGAGATACTAAAAGGTATCAGATGGATTATATAATGGTAAGACAGAGATTTAGGAACCAGGTTTTAAATTGTAAGACATTTCCAGGGGCAGATGTGGACTCTGACCACAATCTATTGCTTATGAACTGTAGGTTAAAACTGAAGAAACTGCAAAAGGTGGGAATTTAAGGAGATGGGACCTGGATAAACTGAAAGAACCAGAGGTTGTACAGAGTTTCAGGGAGAGCATAAGGGAACAATTGACAGGAATGGGGGAAAGAAATACAGTAGAAGAAGAATGGGTAGCTTTGAGGGATGAAGTAGTGCAGGCAGCAGAGGATCAAGTAGGTAAAAAGACGAGGGCTAGTAGAAATCCTTGGGTAACAGAAGAAATATTGAATTTAATTGATGAAAGGAGAAAATATAAAAATGCAGTAAATGAAGCAGGCAAAAAGGAATACAAACGTCTCAAAAATGAGATCGACAGGAAGTGCAAAATGGCTAAGCAGGGATGGATAGAGGACAAATGTAAGGATGTAGAGGCTTATCTCACTAGGGGTAAGATAGATACTGCCTACAGGAAAATAAAAGAGATAAGAGAACCACTTGTATGAACATTAAGAGCTCAGATGGAAACCCAGTTCTAAGCAAAGAAGGGAAAGCAGAAAGGTGGAAGGAGGTTCTATACAAGGGCGATGTACTTGAGGACAATATTATGGAAATGGAAGAGGATGTAGATGAAGATGAAATGGGAGATACGATACTGCGTGAAGAGTTTGACAGAGCACTGAAAGACCTGAGTCGAAACAAGGCCCCCGGTGTAGACAACATTCCATTGGAACTACTGACGGCCGTGGGAGAGCCAGTCCTGACAAAACTCTACCATCTGGTGAGCAAGATGTATGAAACAGGCGAAATACCCTCAGACTTCAAGAAGAATATAATAATTCCAATCCCAAAGAAAGCAGGTGTCGACAGATGTGAAAATTACCGAACTATCAGTTTAATAAGTCACTGTTGCAAAATACTAACACGAATTCTTTACAGATGAATGGAAAAGCTAGTAGAAGCCGACCACGGGGAAGATCAGTTTGGATTCCGTAGAAATACTGGAACACGTGAGGCAATACTGACCTTACGACTTATCTTAGAAGAAAGATTAAGGAAAGGCAAACCTACGTTTGTAGCATTTGTAGACTTACAGAAAGCTTTTGACAATGTTGACTGGAATACTCTCTTTCAAATTCTGAAGGTGGCAGGGGTAAAATACAGGGAGCGAAAGGCTATTTACAATTTGTACAGAAACCAGATGGCAGTTATAAGAGTCGAGGGACATGAAAGGGAAGCAGTTGTTGGGAAGGGAGTAAGACAGGGTTGTAGCCTGTCCCCGATGTTATTCAATCTGTATATTGAGCAAGCAGTAAAGGAAACAAAAGAAAAATTCGGAGTAGGTATTAAAATCCATGGAGAAGAAATAAAAACTTTGAGGTTCGCCGATGACATTGTAATTCTGTCAGAGACAGCAAAGGACTTGGAAGAGCAGTTGAACGGAATGGATAGCGTCTTGAAAGGAGGATATAAGATGAACATCAACAAAAGCAAAACGAGGATAATGGAATGTAGTCGAATTAAGTCGGGTGATGCTGAGGGAATTAGATTAGGAAATGAGACACTTAAAGTAGTAAAGGAGTTTTGCTATTTGGGGAGCAAAATAACTGATGATGGTCGAAGTAGAGAGGATATAAAATGTAGACTGGCAATGGCGAGGAAAGCGTTTCTGAAGAAGAGAAATTTGTTAACATCGAGTATAGATTTAAGTGTCAGGAAGTCGTTTCTGAAAGTATTTGTATGGAGTGTAGCCATGTATGGAAGTGAAACATGGACGATAAATAGTTTGGACAAGAAGAGAATAGAAGCTTTAGAAATGTGGTGCTACAGAAGAATGCTGAAAATTAGATGGGTAGATCACATAACTAATGAGGAAGTATTGAATAGGATTGGGGAGAAGAGAAGTTTGTGGCACAACTTGACCAAAAGAAGGGATCGATTGGTAGGACATGTTCTGAGGCATCAAGGGATCACCAATTTAGTATTGGAGGGCAGCGTGGAGGGTAAAAATCGTAGAGGGAGACCAAGGGATGAATACACTAAGCAGATTCAGAAGGATGTAGGTTGCAGTAGGTACTGGGAGATGAAGAAGCTTGCACAGGATAGAGTAGCATGGAGAGCTGCATCAAACCAGTCTCAGGACTGAATACCACAACAACAACAATAGCGCGCGGAAAGAATGAACACCTATATCTTTCCGTACGAGCTCTGATTTCCCTTATTTTATCGTGCTGATCGTTGCGCCCTATGTAGGTCGATGTCAACAAAATATTTTCGCATTCGGAGGAGAAAGTTGGTGATTGGAATTTAATGAGAAGATCTTTAAACTCAGTACCGCCATTAGACTTGTTTATTTACAGTGTTACATTTACACTTACACAATCATGATTTCGGCTTCAAAGTGACACTATCAAGTGTTTTCTGAAAGCATTTTAGACAACAACAGTGAAACACATAACAATTGTTATATATTTCACTGTTATTGTATAATGTGCTTTCAGAAAACACTTGATAATGGTTCTTAGAAGCCGAAATCATGATAGTGTAGGTGTAAATGTAAAACTGCAAATAAACAACAGTCTAAGGGCGGTATTGACTTCAAAGAAATATATTATGACTGTGGCCCCGCATTGTGAAAAAATTCGTGAGAAGATTCCGTCGCAACGAAAAACGCCTTTCTTTTGATGATGTCCATCCCAAATCCTGTATCGTTTCTGTGACACTCTCTCCCATATTTCGCGATAATGCAAAACGTGCTGCCTTTCTTCGAATTTTTCGATGTAGTCCGTCTGTCCTATCTAGTAAGGATCCCACACCACGCAGAAGTACTCTAATAGAAGACGGACAAGCGTAGTGTAGGCAGTCTCCTTAGTACATCTGTTACATTTCCTAAGTGTCCTGCCAATAAAACGCAGTCTTTGGTTAGCCTTTCCCACAACATTTTCTATGTGTTCCTTCCAATTTAAGTTGTTTAGTTGAATTTACGGCTTTTAGACTAGACTGATTTATCGTGTAACCGAAGTTTAACAAGTTCCTTTTAGCTCTCAGGTAGACGACCTCACACTTTTCGTTATTTAGGGTCAACGGCCACTTTTCGCACCATTCAGATATCTTTTCTAAATCGTTATGCAGTTTGCTTTGATCTTGTGAGGACTTTATTAGTCGATAAACGACAGCGTCATCTGCAAACAACCGAAGACAGCTATTCAGATTGTCTCCCAAATCGTTTATATAGATAAGGTAGAGCAAAAGGTCTGTAACACTACCTTGGGGAACGACAGAATCGCTTCTGTTTTACTCGATGACTTTTCGTCAATTACTACTAACTGTGACCTCTCTGACAGGAAATCACAAATCCAGTCACATAACTGAGACGATATTCCATAAGCACGCTATTTCACTACGAGTCGCTTGTGTGGTTCCGTGTCAAAAGCCTTCCGGAAATCCAGAAATACGGAATCGATCTGAAATCCCTTCTCAATAGCACTCAACATTTCATGTGAATAAAGAGCTAGTTGTACTTCACAGGAACGATGTTTTCTAAACCCATGTTAACTGTATGTCAGTATACCATTTTCTTCGAGGTAATTCATAATGTTCGAACACAATATATGTTCCAAAATCCTGCTGCATATCAACGTTAACGATATGTGCATGTAATTTAGTGGATTACTTCTACTACCTTTCTTGAATATTGGTGTGACCTGTGCAACTTTCCAGTCTTTGCGTACGGATCTTTCGTCGAGCGAAGGGTTGTATATGATTGTTAAGTATGGAGCTAATGCATCAGCATACTACTTCAAATGTTAATTGCCAGAAAAGGGACGCATGGGACACTGGAACATTTTTCGACACTTGATTTCCAGTAATGCTGCGCTAGAAATACGCTGTCGTCATCCGAGTAGTCTTATTACTTATCATTTCACTGAAAAGCTAGAGGAATCTCAATCAGTCTGAATCTTTCAAAGTACCGGAACGACATCACAAGATAGTGCTTTTCAATAGAATAAATTTCCTTATTCAAGGCCAGAAAACAATTTACCGCCATTATTACTATGTATGACTATGCATTATCATAGCAGGAAACAGATTTTACGTTACCTTCAGAGAGCATCAGGGAAGCAAAGAATTGAATCTTGCGTCTTTAATGCATTTCAAACTGTGAAATCAGATTCGTTCCCATTTCGTTTCACTTTACTGCCATCAACAGCATTTATTCTAAAGGGAAAGGTCTGAAGCTTTCTCTTACCGACAGAAAGCGTTTACCAGATTGCAGCGTAAGATCATTCCAGCACAAACAGTGAAGCTTTCGCAGTTTGTAATTTCATTCATTAAATATTCTAGAGAGTTAACATTTACAAAAAATGCTACAAAATCTTTTATGAGTTGTGTGCCGTGTTGATAAATATACAAGACACACATCGTGAAACAAAATTACTGTCACGTAAATTATGAGCGGGAATTTATTGTGAGCGCAAAATGAGTAATCTTCCTGTACTTTAAGATGCATTCTCAGAAGTCCAAATATATTACGTAACGAAACTTTCCTGGCAGATTAAAACCATGTGCTGGACCGAGACTCGAGCTCATGGCCTTTGCCTTTCGCAGGCAAGTGCTCTACCAACTGAGCTACCCAAGCACGACTCACGTCCCGTCCTCACAGCTTTACTTCCGCCAGTACCTCGTCTCCTACCTTCCAGACTTCACAAAAGCTCTCCTGCGAACCTGCAGAACTAGCACTCCTGGAAGAAAGGATATTGCGGAGACATGGCTTAGCCACAGCCTTGTATATTTAGTAAATTCTGATTAACACAAGAAATTGTCATGTCAGATGCATAAGCTACACGCTTCCGTAACGCTGCGTGAGCGTAGTTCTATCTGAAATTATAGCATTATGACTATGGGAAGTTTCATTCAAAATGACGGAGAGAAGAAACGCATGGCCATAGATATGTCGACGTATTTAGAATCCAGTACCGAAGACCGCATAACGGACTCTGTAAGTGAACATGAAAATAATGTTTTGTTCAAACATTAAAAAGCAGAAGGATGAAACTGCTAAGTAATGAAACACAGAAAAATCTGTCTGTCACTAATACACTTTCCATCTTCTTTTACCCTCGTGACGTCCGTGGAATGCTTATTGCTGAGGCTGATTAACTTACATCACCATCCAACGACCCGACGAGGTTGTGCGGTCTGTTCTTCCAAGGACGAGGCGTTCGTTATAAATTGGTCGATAATGGACGGCGTAAGTAAAAGAAAAAAGAAATCCACAGTGGACATACCACTTACGTCCAGTCTGAGAGCAGTACACTGGTCCGTCGTAGTATTAAATTTTTTCTCAATACGCAAATGATACTTTTTAGGACATTAAAGTTTTGTCCTTGTTGTCTAGATCTAGAACAAAGCAGAAGGTCCTAGTTATGCAGACACCGACAGGTCGAAAGATATGAATGAGTAACAACAAAATTTCGTTCATCTCTTGCTCGTGAATTTTCCTTTAATCGCTCTTCAGAGCCATTTTGATTAGTTTAGAAACGTAAGGTTATTTTTTAGTGAATGGCTGGTAGCTCTTTACATTTGCCGCGTGTCCAAAAGCGCTCATGCCACAGGCACAGATAGAAGAGATAGATAGTGGTCAACAAAAAGAGTGTGTAATACTTGTTTATAAATTTGATATCTACGTTTCCTATTTAACCCTGTCGTAAGCAGCTCTTCAACCGAGACAACGGTTACATCCAAACGCATCCCATGTCAGTCAGTTTGTAACGCCGCAAATGCATATCCTCCTATTTCCATCTATTGTACTATAAATTTTTTTCCTTATTTTGTTACCTGAAGATATGACATTTCTGTGTCTTTAAATATTGTAATTGTTTTACTATTTGTATGTATATATATTTATGCATTTATGTCGATGTATAATTGGTTTGTTTTGTAAATACTATTTGTATTTTTATGCTGGGTCTTGCCTAGGGAAAACTATGCTATCGAACGAGTACATCGATAGGTCGTGCGGAGAACCAAAGTGTTTAGGATTTTTGGTAGTGTGAACTCTGCGCATGGAGCGCGGGCAGAAAGAGTCTGGCTGGAGTAGGGCGGTGGAGCAGGTGTGTTGTGTGACGCTCCCGCGAGTTGCCGCGCTTTCGGGGTTTGGCAGCATGTAATTGCGCTCGAATTGCTATGATAGTTTCTGACACGGTGTCGCGAACGGGAAGCATTAGCTGGCGCACATCAAGAGCCCGTATCGTCTGGTGACCGTGTCGAAAAGAAGGAGCGCCAACATCCAGCTTCTGCAACAGCGACGGCCGACAATGAGCGACTGTCGCCACCTCCTCGATCGACGACTTCAAACCTTCAATCAACCAACAAGGAAGACTGGACGCACGTAAAGTTTTAGAACTGTATGGCAGACCTCAGCTTTTCAAACTGTTTCATCAAAAAATACAGCATCTTAGCATGAACCTTTGTTGCTCATTGTCCCAATTGCATTACCAAGCAGGGTCCCTTCCTTTTCTGGAATGAACCCGAGTGTCGTTGAAATTCATACGCCAGCGTTAAAGTAATATCATTCCATTTCACTGCTTTAATTTCAAAGTTCAGTTAAAGTATTCATAGTGGCTACAATATTTAGATTACACAAGCACAAATTAAGAGTGCGAGTTTTGTTACCATATTTTAGCAATGCCTGTGACTGCAGCTCAGCTTGGTACGTACTAAATTTTACTATTGTTAATTGTTCAGAATCATTTAATTGAAGTTAAAAGTTGTATCTCTTATTTCTAAATGACGTAGATTCAAGTAGCTTTTGAAATGATTGTTGAGGTAGCCCAAGACTAACCTTATTTTATTGAATTTTGATGTGCTTCAGTAACAAAGTTCACTAATAATTTCAGTCACTAAGTTAACTTTCAGTTTTCCGGTTTTATTAATTCTTTTGCTAAATTAAGTTAGAGTGTCGCGAAATTTATTACTTCTGGCAAACATTCAGTTTCCACACAACACGTGTCAACCTTCAGTTGCCACGCTTTTAGTGCTAATTATATGTGCAATAACGTTTCTTTTTCAGTTATTATAGTAGTTGTCCATAGGACTGGCGACCGTAATTTTCACCAAATCTCAAATATCTAATTAACGCCAGTTAATTGTTAACGTAACGACCGCACATTTACTTTCTTTATTAATTTTACCCTTTTCTCAAAATTAATTTCCACTAATTTCATTTGCATTTTTCCTTTCATTTAGATGTAACCCTTTCCTCCCTCTTTACCGACAAATTAACTTCGGTGACGATTGCTTTTCCCAAATTTCCATTAGGTGCATGCGGTTTAATTTTTCACTGTCATTAAGGTCGATAAGTGAGGGTGAGGTTACAAGTTTCAAGTATGGATTGTCCGTGTACATTCAGATGTCGAGCATTTGACTGAAATGAGCGTTGTGTCACAGATTAGGAACACGGCAACGCACAAAAGATTACAGAACTGTTCAGGTTATTAATTATGGAGTATGGTGTGACGTCGTTCCTACCTTACTCCCATCTGACCCCTTCCTCCTCCGTTTTTGTTGTAATCAGATCCACTAAATGAATTCATACGGAAGCACCGAAGATGGTCATGAACAATCTCTCCTACCCTCCCTCCCCCCCCCCCCCCCGCCCTCCCCTACCCACTTTTCCACCGAAAGCATTGACAGTGGGTATTGGAATATCATGATGATTAAGTTCATGAGCAACCTCGTTTACATAGAATGTTTTATGGGCAACAATTCAAGGTAACGTGCAGGTGAAGGGGGGGCTGTGATAGCTGTGATTTTTGAAGAAGCTAGTTCTTGTCTTCAAAAACCCCTTTTAATACTGTCGCTTAGACGAACAGACGGCGGGTTCTCTAGCGTTGTTCTCATGGAATAGCCGTAGGTCCTTTCATTACAGTTCTATGAAAAAAATTCAACATTTCAGAAATTACGATTTGGCTGAAAAAGGTTGACTTACAGATTCATGTAGCACCTATTGAACATTCCAATCCTCATAAGCTGCCACATGGTCGCGCATTGAACAGTGATCCGAATGTAGAATAAATTTCCTTTACTTCACGTCTATGGTCACAAATGTTTTGTCATCGACAACCTGTTTCGGTCTACACTATGGCTCTAGTATATTAGGACACGTTTTTATAAAACAAGATCTGAAGATTGTCACTATAGGCCGAAACTGGTAGTCTGATAAAAAAAAATAATTGTAACCATAGACGTGAAGTAAAGAAAATTCATTCTACTTCTGTTTGCACATGATGCAGAGATTCTTGAGAATTTTCAGATCTTCAATGTCGATTGTCCTGTGGGTTTACGTACCGCAATAAGTGCAACCATTTTTCAGCAAAAAAGTAGGTCTTTTCATGATCAATCACACCTTCATGCACAAATTACAGTACGCGGTTGAAGCAATGATGTCGAGCAACAGTATCAGAGTGGGTCACTCTGTTCTTAAATATTGTGTGTCTAGACGTGAGTTGCGAGTCACTCTTACAGCTCAAATACTATATAGTTGATGCGCTCGTTTGCTAGAGAAGTCGTATCTTTTGTTGTACAGTGACAATAATAGCTGCAAGCTATACCTTAAGCGCAGTGTCGCGTTAGCGAATCAGTTTGCTTGGCGTAGAATTTCGAGATCGAATAGACCCATGTGGAGACACTCTTCCCGCGGTCGTCGCCTTCAGCTGTGACTGTCTTTCTAGCTGCTGACAGTTCGTTAAGTTCAGACATTTTGTCTTGTGCATTTTTCTAAGTTGCTGCATTCAGGATTTATGGTGATAGCCTTGCTTGCTGACGCTGCTTGGTCGCAATTCTGTATTACACGACTCTGATGTTTGCAAGTATATTTTCATGTGAGTGAGGTCAGCACTGCTTCAGCAAAGATTAGTACCTATTTTTTCTTGAATCATCTGCATATATAAGTCGCCTTTCAGTATGCTTTCTCGCTCACTAAATAGTATTACGATGATCTGAAAGCATATTGGTTTGATAATCAGCTTTTGTGATTGTGTGGCATTATATATTCACGTGGTCTCTTGGGGGCATTTGCATCTACTGTCCGTGTATTTCCAAGCCTGTTTATTGAATAATACAGGAAGTTAACTTGAAATCTCTAATGAATTATTTTTCTCCTGAAGTCATCGCTCAATCTTACGAGCTTTTATGCCCAACTGCATATGTGCTCATCAAGACTACGTTGGCATTAGTAGCCGGTGAGAGCGCAGCTTACTACAAACGATTTGCCTTTAGCGGAGTTCATAGTTGTAATGGCACTTGACACATGTTTCCGAAGAGGAAGTGACGTGCTGCAGCAGAGATGCTGTTAGATGAGAGAATGTGACTGTCAAAAAAATTGACAGCAGGGAGAGAGGAATCCGTGGGTCTGTCTTGATGAAAAGAGGACGCGAACAATTTTATTCCTCTTCCTGTTGTAAAAGTTTTCCAGATAAGACCGTATTTTGGGTTATTATAAAAGTGAAGTGAAACGCATTGCCTACCTATTTATCTGACAAACAGTTCATAAAGAAGAGGTAAAGTTCCACACTGAGAAAAAAATCCAAATAAGAACATTTATTATTTTATTTCCTAGGAGAATTATTTCAGATATGTTTGATGGTGTCTGTTTGGCAGCCGGACATAAAAGCCTTTTGTTAACTCCCATTTATGGCTTCACCGTTAAAAGTCATAAATATTTCCAACTCAAAAATTCTAATTCATTAGCCAGAAAGTAATAAAAAATAGAATAGAATGCATAGTCCTATAAATTGCATTCGGCAGGCAAACTCTTTTCTTCTTTACATGCATTTTTTTCGGTTGAACGAGGAACGTTTGAATTGTAAAGAAGTAAAAGCACGTCTTGCATTCCTGAATGTACAGACATTTTGAATTTTTGCGATTCATACTTCTAGACGTGAGGCATTAAGCAGCATAACGTCGTCACATCCGCACGCGTCTTTTCTACAAGAGACACATTTACATCTATAGGTTGTATTAGAATCGTTGAAGGTCTTTGTTGATAGTTGGTTTCCTATAAATCATTTAATAGCTCACCTTTACATATTCCGTTGCACTGTAAAGTATGCTTACTACCTCATCTTTCATTAACAGGACGGCAGTGAGATTTTGTAATAGCTCATCCACGGGTCAGGTTTTATACCTAAGGGAATGGTTTCAGGCCATTAATGCCAAAATCATAATTATTCTGTAGTGGTAGTGGTAGGTGAAACTGTGACACGGAGTAGAGCTTCCCGAGTTTCATTTTGAGTCTGCACGTAGCTCTGCGAACAGGTGCTACTCACACGCATTTTGTGCTGCTAAACGGCGCAAAGATTGTCTCGAACTTCTTTCTATGGCTGTTCCTGACTTGTCTCCTTTCTTCTCAGCTGTAACAGATAAGCCAGATGCCTCATCGTCCGCGGAGTGCGCTGGTGTCGTACGCGAGATATTGTGCATTAATCAGCAGGACCAAACTTATTACGAAGTATTTTCGAAAACATTTGCCGGTCGCGGTGGTCTAGCGGTTCTAGGCGCTCAGTCCGGAACCGCGCGACTGCTACGGTCGCAGGTTCGAATCCTGCTTCGGGCATGGATGTGTGTGATGTCCTTAGGTTAGTTAGGTTTAAGTAGTTCTAAGTTCTAGGGGACTGATGACCACAGATGTTAAGTCCCATAGTGCTCAGAGCCATTTGAACCGAAAACATTTAGCGAAAAACAGCGACCGATTTTCACAGTTATACTTAGAAAAACAGCCTAGATCTCAAAAATCACATTTATTGGACTGAAACCGGTCACCAATAAATGTATTTTGTGCGATCTACACTGTTTTTCTAAGTACAATTATTCCGAAATGCACACTGTACGAGGTTAGGTTCAAAACGACTGTCTAAGTTTAGCTTGTGCTTATGGTCACTTTCCCAAAGAGATTGCTGACGTTGCTGAAAGCTTAGCCGTCCGTCTGTGGCGCACAGACAGTTGGAGCAGTAGCTTTTAAGGCCCACTGCTATGCCTGAGTGAAAAAATGCCGGTACGCTCGTGCCACAAACAGGTATTTGTGGATGAAAGAAATGCAGTTTTATGCAACTAATTTTTTTTCTCCATATCCTACTAGTAGAGCGAGCTGTGCGAGATCCGGCCCTTTAAGAGTCGCGTTTCCGTTCAGCCAATTATCAGACAAGCTGATAATGGGGTAAATGGGGAATCCCAATTGGGAATGTATGGGAGGGGGTTACAATCAAGGCAAGCCCCCCGAATACCTTGATCGGAACCGGGGCATTGGAACCATATTATTTGATTATTTCGGGGACATCATCCTTCGTTGAAGATGTTGTCCCAGAGAAAAATTAAAATGTTTCACATGCATGTTTATGTGTCAGGGAATGAAGAGTGTGTGTTTGTGTGTGTTCGTCTGTGTTTGTGTTTGTGTGTGTGTGTGTGTGTGTTTTTTAGTGAAACAGTGCTCAGAAACTGGAAAACTGGAGAGTGAATTCATGGCAAAGGGAGTGGGACAACTGTGAGAAGGTCCATACTGTACAAGCATTCTTCCCCAGCCTAAGAGAACGACCGGGAACGAATCATGTTAATCTCAGTGAAAGCATGGTTCATTTTCTGCGTGTTAACCTTGGTCAGGAGGCTGTGGGGAGAGAGGTACCTCAGATCACGTACTCATGTACTGCGACAGCTGGTGACAGGAAAGGAGACTAACAAACTCACACGACAAGATAAAACGAGAGAGACCTGACCTTCTGGACAGATCTCAACGACTGCGCTGACAGAATATGTAGAGGGCTGCATAAACAGTAGTTGCAGCGACAAGGGTCCAGGCAGCAACGATCACCGCCAAGAAATGACTCCACAGACAATACTAGAGACATGGGTGACGGTAGTAGCGGTAGAAAATCAGGCGACAGCGGTGCAGGCGAAGACAGACACAGGGTAAGGACCAAATGTGTGGCCACCAGATTGTCACGAAAACAAGCGTTCATAACACATTAACATTAGACTGTAAGAGAAATGCAAAAAATACAGGATAGCACACGCTGCCATGTGCGAAGCAGATGCAGACGCAGGATCACGCCATGTGAGGGCGGGAGACACACAGTATTACTGAGGTTCTCGCCTTCGGATGGCGAGTAGTAGTTCAAATGGCTCTGAGCACTATGGGACTTAACATCTATGGTCATCAGTCCCCTAGAACTAAGAACTACTTAAACCTAACTAACCTAAGGACATCACACAACACCCAGCCATCACGAGGCAGAGAAAATCCCTGACCCCGCCGGGAATCGAACCCGGGAACCCGGGCGTGGGAAGCGAGAACGCTACCGCACGACCACGAGATGCGGGCGCGAGTAGTAGTAGATCGGTCGGGGACGCCTTAGGAGCCAGAGGCTCAATGTCTCCTCATCGGTGGTGGCATTCTGTAAATCTAAACTCTTCGCTATTTCCCCATTTTGTTATCGTCTTAACCCAAAAAATAGTTACTTTTAAGTATTACGGTTTCTTAATTAGTTTTAAGTTTACAAATATTTAAAGCTGCAACGTTGTTTAACTTCGTTAAAATAAGAAGAAATCAAATACGCCTCATATTCTGTATTTGTGCAGTATTGTGAAAACACAACCTGGTTTGGTAACTAGGTGGCATTCCACACGCAAATGGCAGCAAACAAAACAAAATAAAATATTGCAAAGTTGTTAACAAACTCGTTAGCGTCTTTCACAACGATGGTCAAATACAGCCTACTGATGTATTTGTAAGGAAAGTACGTTCAAAATACAGAATAGTCTCATTTAGCGTTTTCCAGTCGTAAATATGGATTTAACAAATGGTAAGGAAGAATATTTTAATATAAGTTCAAATCATTATATCCGTCTTGGAAATATACCAGTTGCAAAATTCTCACCGAGAAAGACGTCCATTTAACACCACTAGTTGCATCAACGCCGGAGTCTCGCCTGATTCTTGCCACTGTGTCCTTATTTCGGTTTTCTATCGACAATCAAAGTGCCTGAAAAGAACTCGTTTACCCAGCCTTGTCCGTCTTTTACGGCAGCAGTAAAACGCCCAGCGAGGGACATTAATACTCCTGCCTTGAGACTTCTGTAGCTTTATTAAACATTTACGTCCAGCTTCACGCTCCTTCTGCGAGGAAGATATCGTAAAAACGTTGCAAACAAACATTAAACCGTGTGGCTCAGCGTGACGTCGAGGACACCGGTTAGCAGCATAAGGAAATTCACGGCCGATCTAAAAGCGCTTCTTAATAAAGTTTTCCTCCAAACATTAGAATAAGAAACAACTACTGGAGAGCAACTACAGTGTAGAATTCTTAACAACCTCTCCAGGTCATGCTCTGAGAGTTCCAGTGAACGGTAGTCTGTACAATCAGAGCTCTCTAGTGAACAGATTCATCTTCCATTGTGTCATTACGTCAACGATTTGGAGCAAGCGAAAATTCAGCACACTACCTTTCATAACGAACGCTGTTAAGAAACGAAAGTAACGTTGAGCATCGCATCAGTAATGGAGCGACACCTGTTAATTAGCACAGTAATTAATGTCGTGATAATGGTATTTGCTCAACAAAACAAGATCATGTTTGGTTGTTCTTTCATCTTCCGCCACACTTTCTTCATCATTTTTCATTTTTCGTATCGTATGAGTAGTCGCTATTTTTCGCTCATTGTCTGTACCCTATCTTTGTTTCTTCTATTTCCGTTTTGTACACTCTTAACTCTGTTATTATTATAATTATTATTATGCGTTATTGTCAGTTTAGATTCAGCTAGTGTCTAAGTTACTACCATTGTTATTTTTTATCGTTGTTGCTATTTTTCTTATTTTTATGTACTGTATAGTTTTAATATCTGTCATTTCTGTTTTTTGCTATAATGAGGTAATATTTGCTTCACAACAGAATTATTACGATTGAGATGTAATACGTTACACTACCTGTCAGAAGGTACATTAAGTGCACGAATGAAATAAAAATTTAGAGCCATTTTTTTCTGGAACTTCGCAGATAGTGCTCTCTTAGAGAAGTCTAGACTTTTCTTCGTTTGTCATACGTGCATGAGTGCGACAAAAGTACTTGAAATCGTTTCGGAAAAGAGTAATTTTTGTTCGTGGACAGCCAAATGTTAATCGTTGCTTGTTTTTTTTTTTTTTGGTCATCAGTCTACTGACTGGTTTGATTCGGCCCGCCACGAATTCCTTTCCTGTGCTAACCTCTTCATCTCAGGGTAGCACTTGCAACCTACGTCCTCAATTATTTGCTTGACGTATTCCAATCTCTGTCTTCCTCTACAGTTTTTGCCCTCTACAGCTCCCTCTAGTACCATGGAAGTCATTCCCTCATGTCTTAGCAGATGTCCTATCATCCTGTCCCTTCTCCTTATCAGTGTTTTCTACATATTCCTTTTCTCTCCGATTCTGCGTAGAACCTCCTCATTCCTTACCTTATCAGTCCACCTAATTTTCAACATTCGTCTATAGCACCACATCTCAAATGCTTCGATTCTCTTCTGTTCCGTTTTTCCCACAGTCAATATTTCACTACCATACAATGCTGTACTCCAGACGTACATCGTAAATTTCTTCCTCATATTAAGGCCGGTATTTGATATTAGTAGACTTCTCTTGGCCAGAAATGCCTTTTTTTGCCATAGCGAGTCTGCTTTTGATGCCCTCCTTGCTCCGTCCGTCATTGGTTATTTAACTGCCTAGGTAACAGAATTCCTTAACTTCATTGACTTCGTGACCATCAATCCTGATGTTAAGTTTCTCGCTGTTCTCATTTCTACTACTTCTCATTACCTTCATCTTTCTCCGATTTACTCTCCAACCATACTGTGTACTCATTAGACTGTTCATTCCGTTCAGCAGATCATTTAATTCTTCTTCACTTTCACTCAGGATAGCAATGTCATCAGCGAATCGTATCATTGATATCCTTTCACCTTGTATTTTAATTCCACTCCTGAACCTTTCTTTTATTTCCATCATTGCGTCCTCGATGTACAGATTGAACAGTAGGGCAAAAGGCTACAGGCTTGTCTTATACCCTTCTTAATACGAGCACTTCGTTCTTGATCGTCCACTCTTATTATTCCCTCTTGGTTGTTGTACATATTGTATATGACCCGTCTCTCCCTATAGCTTACCCCTACTTTTTTCAGAATCTCGAACAGCTTGCACCATTTTATATCGTCGAACGCTTTTTCCAGGTCGACAAATCTTATGAAGGGTCGATTTTTCTGTAGCCTTGCTTCCATTATTAGCCGTAACGTCAGAATTGCCTCTCTCGTCCCTTTACTTTTCCTAAAGCCAAACTGATCGTCACCTATCGCATTCTCAATTTTCTTTTCCATTCTTCTGTATATTGTTCTTGAAAGCAGCTTCGATGCATGAGCTGTTAAGCTGATTGTGCGATAATTCTCGCACTTGTCAGCTCTTGCCGTCTTCGGAATTGTGTGGATGATGCTATTCCGAAAGTCAGATGGTATATCGCCAGACTCATATATTCTACACACAGTCGTTTTGTTGCCACTTCCCCCAATGATTTTAGAAATTCTGATGGAATGTTATCTATCCCTTCTGCCTTATTTGACCGTAAGTCCTCCAAAGCTCTTTTAAATTCCGATTCTAATACTGGATCCCCTATCTCTTCGAATCGACTCCTGTTTCTTCTTCTATCACATCAGACAAATCTTCACCCTCATAGAGGCTTTCAATGTATTCTTTCCACCTATCTGCTCTCTCCTCTGCATTTAACAGTGGAATTCCCGTTGCACTCTTAATGTTACCACCGTTGCTTTTAATGTAACCAAAGGTTGTTTTGACTTTCCTGTATGCTGAGTCTGTCCTTCCGACAATCATATCTTTTTCGATGTCTTCACATTTTTCCTGCAGCCATTTCGTCTTAGCTTCCCTGCACTTCCTATTTATTTCATTCCTCAGCGACTTGTATTTCTGTATTCCTGATTTTCCCGGAACATGTTTGTACTTCCTCCTTTCATCAATCAACTGAAGTATTTCTTCTGTTACCTATGGTTTCTTCGCAGCTACCTTCTTTGTACCTATGTTTTCCTTCCCAACTTCTGTGATGGCCCTTTTTAGAAATGTCCGTTCCTCTTCAACTGTACTGCCTACTGCGCTATTCCTTATTGCTGTATATATAGCGTTAGAGAACTTCAAACGTATCTCGTCATTCCTTAGGACTTCCGTATCCTACTTCTTTGCGTATTGATACTTCCTGACTAATGTCTTGAACTTCAGCCTACTCTTCATCACCACTATATTGCGATCTGAGTCTATATCTGCTCCTGGGTACGCCTTACAATCCAGTATCTGATTTCGGAATCTCTGTCTGACCACGGTGTAATCTAATTGAAATCTTCCCGTATCTCCCGGCCTTTTCCAAGTATACCTCCTCCTCTTGTGATTCTTGAACAGGGTATTCGCTACTACTATCTGAAACTTGTTACAGAACTGAATTAGTCTTTCTCTTCTTTCATTCCTTGTCCCAAGCCCATATTCTCCTGTAACCTTTTCTTCTACTCCTTCCTCTACAACTGCATTCCAGTCGCCCATGACTATTAGATTTTCTTCCCCCTTTACATACTGCATTACCCTTTCAATATCCTCATACACTTTCCCTATCTGTTCATCTTCAGCTTGCGACGTCGGCATGTATACCTGAACTATCGTTGTCGGTGTTTGTCTGCTGTCGATTCTGATTAGAACAACCCGGTCACTGAACTGTTCACAGTAACACACCCTCTGCCCTACCTTCCTATTCATAACGAATCCTACACCTGTTATACCAGTTTCTGCTGCTGTTGATATTACCCGACACTCATCTGACCAGAAATCCTTGTCTTCCTTCCACTTCACTTCACTGACGCCTACTATATCTAGATTGAAACTTTGCATTTCCCTTTTCAGATTTTCTAGTTTCCCTACCACGTTCAAGCTTCTGATATTCCACGCCCCGACTCGTAGAACGTTATCCTTTCGTTGATTATTCAATCTTTTTCTCATGGTAACCTCCCCCTTGGCAGTCCCCTCCCGGAGATCCGAATGGGGGACTATTCCGGAATCTTTTGCCAATGCAGAGATCATCATGACACTTCTTCAATTACAGGCCACATGTCCTGTGGATAACGTTACGTGTCTTTAATGCAGTGGTTTCCATTGCCTTCTGCATCCTCATGTCGTTGATCATTGCTGATTCTTCCGCCTTTAGGGGCAATTTCCCACTCCTAGGACAAGAGAGTGCCCTGAACCTCTATCCGCTCCTCCGCCCTCTTTGACAAGGCCGTTGGCAGGATGAATTCTTATGCCGGAAGTCTTCGGCCGCCAATGCTGATTATTTATCAAAATTTAGGCGGTGGCGGGGATCGAACCCGGGACCGAAGACGTTTTGATTATGAATCAAAGACGCTACCCCCTTTTTTTTCTTAATTTGTGGCATGGCCGAGACTTCTTTTTCTTTTTTTTCTTTTTTTTAAATTCATTTTGTTCGATATAGTTCGTTGCTTTTGGTCTGTGCGGAAGTCACAAGACATCTGTTCAAGCTGATCGTTGATTTCTTGACTCAGTTTTTTTATTACTGAGAGCGCGCAGCTCTCTGACCGAACACGCTGAACTACCGTGCCGGCAAACCCTAGACCACAGGTGCTTCCCTTGTTATGAAAACGTATTTCTTTTACCGCTTCTAGTTCGTTGTTGCATTCGTAACACAGTAGAATCACTTATCGTGAGATAAAAGGAATGGTCTTCATACTACTGTCTAGCAAGCCGGGAATTGTCTAACTACCATTTCTTCACTGCAAGTGACACTGTTTTTGCACAACTTCCTACCAGCAGAAATTAATCAGATTTGAGCTTTGTCATACACACCAAAGTAAGAACAAAATATATCAACCGATCAGCCGAAGAATGCAATGCCAGGAGAACGTACGTTATCTAAAATCCCTTAACGTGTCGAAATAATTTATCCAGGAGATACGATATTTTGAAGTGTTAACTTTGCATTACTGTCAGGTGAAGCAGTCGGAAGTTAATTTTTTTTTAAAGAAATGGAGAGGTGTGTTAACAAGTCTATTCCTTGAGACAATACATGACTGTTCAAATTGATTTAGCAAAAGGCCACTTTCCGTGGCTGAAACGTGGACTTACTACCGTTTTTTGGATTTTCTGCATGACAGCTACATTTTTGTTGGAAATGGAAAGAAAAAAGATTTTTTTAAGCGACTACGCAAAGAAGGTTATTTTCATTTGGAACGAATTAGAATCATCCTCACAATAGTGTGCATACTTTAATCGCCAAAATTTTAAAATAACCCAAAATAAATTCAACTGACCTCTCGGTTTGCAGGTAAGCAATATGGTGTCGAATTATTACACTGTTATACACCACGCTCACTATATATAGATGAAAAGTAATGAGTTTCTTGGTAGAACGAGTCCCACGTCAGGAAATGCAGAATCACAAAGCCCAATGGTACACATGCCGCTTGCTTCGCATAACTCCGTTAAGTGGGTCGTGTTTCTTTTGGCAGAGCTCATTTGCACGTCTTTGTCGAAACAAGTCGCGTATTGTCTCAGTTCCACTCTGTCCTCGTTTGTACTCAACTGGACGCTGGTGATTTTCGGACACCCAAACTCAGATCTGCTTTTACACTATAGTGTAATGACAGGTAGTTCCTTTGTTCAGCTTTCCAGAAGTTATTCGGTTTTCAGGAGGAGAAGTACAGATACCCGCCTTACTATTTTAATTCTAAATTTACTTTCAACTTCAACGAATTTCTCTACTAAATCAGATCTGTTCCCCAGTCTTCTAATCGTCAGTGCGTCATCCCTAATGATGTTAAATTCTAATCTATTTACTTATTTCATTTTAAGCCTTTTGGGGGCCTTTATACGAAAAGTTCTGGGAAGTTTGTAGAGTCTCATTGTTCAAATGAGAAGAGATACAGTAAAAAAGAAGACTACAGGTCGTGTCACAATTTCGAACAGAAAGAAGGAAAAACGAGGCTGGGTAAGATAACATCTGTAAAGTAAAGTTATGCTCGGACTGATTATATCTGCGTGATTGTGTCATGTAGCCGATGTAGTAGTTGGTAACATAAGGAAGAGGAGACAAGAACAGCTGTTTCTGATTTCGAAAACTGAAGTTCTGGTTTTGAGAGATTACTTTATTCGAATTCACACCTGTGCCCTTTTAGAGAAACTGAAAAAATCTCTGCAGAGATGTAAAATATTTCACTATATATGTTTAGCATGTTTAATCATAGCGTGACGAAAGGTACTTACTTTCCTAATACCGTTAGGAAAACAACACGTGTATATCGTCGGAATGTACAATAACGTTTACGATTTGCTTGAGTGATGTTTGGTTGAGGTACTGATGTGTATTTACTGAAATTCTGTAACAGAACTCTATGATCTATTGCGATTTATCACCGTGTTCCACGAACTCCTGCCTGCAGAGGTGGTGGGTTGGAGTAGGTAATGTGCTGAAGCGTATTTCCGTTTTTATTGTGATCCATGGATTCAGTTTTTACAAATCGCTTTATCTGAATCTGCGAAGTTTTATTAGATATGAAATACAAATGAAGTAGAGAGATAGCATTAAACTGAGCAGATCGGTAATATGTGACTCAAACGACGTGGATGTTACCGAGTATAGAGTGTTTGACTGCAAAAAAAAAATTAATCAAGGAATAATATGTCATGAATCAGAATTTTGGTGCAGAATTACAGTTTTGCATCACGGGTAAGATGAGCCTGTATAGCTTGGAGACAAGATTCAGTCGATAGTCACTTCTGCCTTGTAAATGCTCCCTATAAGCTTTTGGCACACAAAAATAATCTGGGGAGTAACTTTACCATTTGTAGAATTTTCCCATTTGTAGCTTTGAGTTCGTGACAGAACATAAAGATTCCGCGCTCTGTCTAAATAATTGAAGCAAATTCGTCACCAACAATTTCAGCGTAGGTTAACATCGGTTATTACCGAAGTATCACATGTCAACTTCCCACTAAGCCTTGGGCAATATCATCGGCTAATTATTCAAAAAACAAAATTTCGTTATTATGTAGCCTATTAACATTATATGTGATCGCAAACGTTAAATAATTGAGTATACCGTTATCAAGATACATTTTCATTAAAACTTTAAACATGAATTACAATCTCGTGAGAACATTTTAGTGTTTGTTTGGAGGACTTATCTAGAAGGTGTATTACTCAGGAATGATGAATTCTGCGTAAAGTTGCGATCATTTTGAGTGACGCAAAGTGCTTCACAATAACGACAGAAGAGAGAACAGTTAGCACTCACTAAATGCAGTGCAATGTTCTTAAAAGAGAAATCGAGTGGATAAAACGATGATGAACAATAGGGCTAAGCAGCAAACATAAAAAAGTTTCTTACAGGCCTTGAAGTACCAGAAGGAGGTGGATAAGTGTTTTATTAGAGGTTATTCTGAATTAGTGTTATAGCAGTTAATTGCAGTTATGCTAATTATTAATGCGTGTCCAAAACAAGAAATCAGCTTGAGAGTCATTGCGCACTATTTTAAAGTAAAATCACATTACTCTGCGGTTTGAAACAATTTCTCATCCTCAGGTGCACAATTCTTTAAAACAGTCACATAAATTTTTAATTTATTGGAATCTGTTGAAGAAGAAATGAAGTTTAGTAATTTCATTAACTATGCCAGTTTCATAAACGAAAGATGATAAGGCTGCAGAAGTTTCACTGGTGGGAAACCCTTGCACGTCCTCCACACAGTCACGACCTCTCCCCGTGCGATTTCCATATTTTTGGAGCCCTGAAGGAAGACATTCATGACCATCGATTTGGTTCGCTCGCAGATATGCGCGCCTGAGTACAATTATCGTTCCGTTGGCAACGGCAAACATTTTTCCATAAAGGCATTGACCGTGTTCTCTCACAATGGGATAAATATATTAACAGTTGTGGTACTGAAGTAACAAACAGTTTACTTACTTTTTTCCCATCTATCTCTTTTTAATTTCATTGCCCCTTACACGTATTTCTACTCTCGATCCCTCACAGCCTAGACGGAACTCGCGTGGAATCCTTTGAAAGATCACCATTGTCTGGACGTGAAAAGTGTGATTGCTGAGAGAGTGCACTTAGTGTTATTTGATAATTAGTCCAACGTCGACAGGGAAGTTAAGATATTTCTCAAAAACCATAGCGGAGACCATTTCGAAGCTAATATTGAAAGGTCTCTGTTGGATTCCTTTCATGTTAATTTCTTAAATCTGTTGTCATTTACGGCATAAACTCCTCTTCTAAATTTACTGTGGTGTTTCTGACTATCTGGGAGGAGACTGAGCAGTGAAACGTGTTACTTTTATACATAAACAAGAACGATCTGTCACACTACTACACTTTAAAACACAGTTTATATGTAATTAATGTCACGCAGTCTCATACGGAACCTACATCCGCTTTCTTTTATATACTGTATATGATAAGATACTGTCATCTCCCTTCCCTTCTGTGTGAGAGGATGAATGAGCAAATGTATTTCTAGTTGCATGCTTGATGGTAGCAGACAAGCCTGTCTGCTAGAGAACAGTAGGACCAACGTCGGAACAGGTAGCTACGCTTTTCTAAAAGCAGAGAGGTTTCTATTCTTAGTATGGTCCTGTCCGTCCCTTGTCATGTTGGTATAGGAAGCTGCCTCTCTGGTCACTTCCGTTTGTATCTGTGAGACACCCTCAGGAAGGGACCACGGCAGTCGGTCCGCGGCGAGCGTCTGAAGTGGTAAGATCTCCGGCTAAGCGCATGTCTGCTAAGTCCGTAGGACAATGGATTTCTTAAGTTCAGCCTAACTGAAAATTTAATCACCTTTATTTCAGGTTTAGCTCTAAAATATCTAATGTTATCTTAAATTTCAACGCAGTGAAATTCGAGTGTGAAGTTCAGAATGTCTTCCGGTAGTTGCTTTGTCACTACTTTGTAAGTTAAGTGGAACCACGTGTTGATCAGTAACTCTAACTAAGATCATCAATCTTAAATGCGAATGTGCGTGAGATTATAACGTCTCGTCTTGACAATAATTTTCAATATAGCAACTTTTCTTTATGTTCAACCCACGTGGGGTGTACTTTGTGAGACCAGTACCATGTGCTTATACAATTGTTTGACCCATCAGGTTAATAGTAAGATGATAGTAACCAGTTCGAGGTTTTTCTTTTGTAAATTGCGTTTCGATGTAATTTATTTTAAGTATCAAAATTATTGTGGAGTTACACTCTTTGTGTAAACCAAGTTGACCACGTGAAGCATGTGGTGTAAGCATCAAAGTAGCCCTCAGCTATTCTTTTCTGGAAGATTTCACAGAGTTAGTATGAATTTAGTACAGCAGTGTGTGGTAATTTCATGACGGACAGGATTGCGCTACGAACGTAACTTCTTTGGGTGAAAATTGAATCGGTTGGTTGTGGTTAATTTCCTCTTGCATATGTTTCAACGTTCTTCGTGTGTTATTTTATGAATGCAGTGTTGTATGTAGTCTCCCAATCTTGGCTCCCTATTTGATGTGTTTCGTAAGATTACAAACTCACATTTTCACAATCCTAAATAAGGCACTAGTTTAGTTATGAATCAAGTTTGATATGCTGGAATTTTAACGGACTAATGATCAAAGTTGAAGTAAATGTCGAAATAAAAACTGATTTATTTCTTTTTATTTAAATTGTCTTTATATATATATATATATATATATATCACCGGTTATCGTAAGATGAGTACTAAAAGATTATAATTAATGTTAGTCTGGTTGGGAATTTGGTAAGCTAGACTGGATACTTGGTGAAACAGTTGCGCAGTATTGCAAGGTTAACTTCCTCAGGTAGCTCACAGCTTTTAACCTACTTTTATGGTCTTGAATATCAGCACCGCTTTCAGAACAAATTAATGCAACAACATTACAATATCACCTCAACTGATAGTCGAAACAGCGACACCGGTATTTGCTACCATTAGAAAAAGACCTGCAAGTTAAGTCTTAACTAAAACATCTAAATACCTGTTTTAATATTTTGGAAAATTGCTACACACAGAGAGAATTAAATGAGTCAGACAGTACTAGGAGGCTGTTTAGAACGGTATAGCAGCAATAAGTAATTAAGACCTCTATGATAGCGTACGCGTTCGTACATCTCTTATCCTGGAGTTACTGTAAAAATCAGTATTACGACAAACTAAAAGAATGAAGAGTCTTCAAAGTGGAAACGTAGGAGGACGTGCCAATATGTCTGTTCAAAGACGAAGTGCTCAGTGTGAGCACGTGAGTGAATTCGGATGAGATAGAATTCTCGTAATGGAAGATACGTTAGGCACACCGTAACATTTCGGTTCGGAAAGGACATGTTGCCACGGTGGTGATGTGCGTATACAACCAGTGGCCGACGAGGGTCGTGCACAGTGATTGAGTACTAAACCACTTAATGACACAACGTCACGTAATTACCACCTTCTTGTGCGTACGGACGTAACGGACCACACAGTTTTCTCCACACTGCTGTAACAATGTAACATGTACAGATCTATCTTCGATTCGAAGTCGTCAACTGCGAATGGTTTTATATATATAAAACTGAATCATGTGGAAATGCATTTATGACCATTCAGAAAAGTCTCATTTGTATCTGTCGAAGTACGAGGGTCACTCCAAAAGAAATGCACACTATTTTTGTAAAAATACATTTTTCATTCTGCATGTGTGAAAGTCTTACAATGTGTAGATGGATCCTTTTCGCTTGTTTTCAAACTTAGTTCAACGTGTTCCAGTGAGTGGCGCCGTCACAGCATGTCTTCAAGATGGCTGCTACACTTCACGTTCGTCAGAAGCAACGTACTGTCATAGAATGTGCTGTGAAAACGAGACAGTGGGAAACATCCACAATAAGTTGAAAAAGGTGTATGGAGATGCTGCTGTCGATCGCAATTCAGTTGGTCGGTAGGTAAGCAGGTTACGTGTTGAAAGCGGGCACGGTAATATTGAGGATTGTCCTCGCAGCGGCAGGGCTCGTACTGCACACACTCCAGACAATGTGCAGAGAGTTAACGAATTGGTGACTTCTGACAGAAGCATCACAGTGAACGAAATGTCACGCTACGTTGGGATAGGGGAAGGGAGGGTTTGCAGAATACTGAAAGTGTTGGCGTTAAAAAAAGGTTTCTGCCAGGAGGGTTCCCAGGATGTTGACAGTGGCTCGCAAAGAAACAAGAAAAACGGTATGCAGCGAACTTTTGGAACAGTACGAGAATGGTGGAGATGAATTTCTTGGAAGAACTGTGACAGGTGATGAAACATGGCTCCATCATTTTTCACCAGAGACGAAGAGGCAATCAATGGAGTGGCATCATGCAAATTCACCCAAGAAAAAAGTCCAGAACCACACCTTCTGCCGGGAAAGTTATGGCTACGGTGTTTTTCGATTCCGAAGGACTCTTGCTTGTGGACATCATGCCAAGTGGAACCACCATAAACTCTGATGCATATGTGACGACGCTGAAGATACTTCAAGCTCGACTGAGTCGTGTTCGAACACATTGGCAAAAGCAGGATGTTTTGCTGTTGCACGACAATGCACGGCCACATATCAGTCAAAAAACCATGGAAGCGATCTCAAAACTCGGATGGACAACACTGAAACACCCGCATTACATTCCTGACCTGGCTCCATGTGACTATCATCTCTTTGGGAAACTGAAAGACTCTCTTCGTGGAACAAGGTTTGAAGATGATGACACCCTTGTTCACGCTGCCAAACAGTGGCTCCAACAGACTGGTCCAGAATTTTTCCGTGCGGGTGTACAGGCGCTGGTTCCAAGATGGCGTAAGGCAGTTGAGAGGAATGGAAATGATGTGGAGAAATGAAAATATTGTTTCTAAGGGATGTATCTACACACTGTAAAACTTTCAAACATGTAGAATAAAACTTCCTGGCAGATTAAAACTGTGTGCCGGACCGAGACTCGAACTCGGGACCTTTGCCTTTCACGGGCAAGTGCTCTACCAACTGAGCTACCCAAGCACGACTCACGCCCCGTCCTCACTGCTTTACTTCTGTCAGTACCTCGTCTCCTACCTTCCAAACTCTACAGAAGCTCTCCTGCGAACCTAGCAGAACTAGCACTCCTGAAAGAAAGGATATTGGGGAGACATGGCTTAGCCACAGCCTGGGGGATGTTTCCAGAATGAGATTTTCACTCTGCAGCGGAGTGTGCGCTGATATGAAACTTCCTGGCAGATTAAAACTGTGTGCCGGACCGAGACTCGAACTCGGGACCTTTGCCTTTCACGGGCAAGTGCTCTACCAACTGAGCTACCCAAGCACGACTCACGCCCCGTCCTTACAGCTTTACTTCTGTCAGTACCTCGTCTCCTACCTTCCAAACTTTACAGAAGCTCTCCTGCGAACCTTGCAGAACTAGCACTCCTGAAAGAAAGGATATTGCGGAGACATGGCTTAGCCACAGCCTGGGGGATGTTTCCAGAATGAGATTTTCACTCTGCAGCGGAGTGTGCGCTGATATGAAACAGCCTGGCAGATTAAAACTGTGTGCCGGACCGAGACTCGAACTCGGGACCTTTGCCTTTCACGGGCAAGTGCTCTACCAACTGAGCTACCCAAGCACGACTCACGCCCCGTCCTCACAGCTTTACTTCTGTCAGTACCTCGTCTCCTACCTTCCAAACTCTACAGAAGCTCTCCTGCGAACCTAGCAGAACTAGCACTCCTGAAAGAAAGGATATTGCGGAGACATGGCTTAGCCACAGCCTGGGGGATGTTTCCAGAATGAGATTTTCACTCTGCAGCGGAGTGTGCGCTGATATGAAACTTCCTGGCAGATTAAAACTGTGTGCCGGACCGAGACTCGAACTCGGGACCTTTGCCTTTCACGGGCAAGTGCTCTACCAACTGAGCTACCCAAGCACGACTCACGCCCCGTCCTCACAGCTTTACTTCTGTCAGTACCTCGTCTCCTACCTTCCAAACTCTACAGAAGCTCTCCTGCGAACCTAGCAGAACTAGCACTCCTGAAAGAAAGGATATTGCGGAGACATGGCTTAGCCACAGCCTGGGGGATGTTTCCAGAATGAGATTTTCACTCTGCAGCGGAGTGTGCGCTGATATGAAACTTCCTGGCAGATTAAAACTGTGTGCCGGACCGAGACTCGAACTCGGGACCTTTGCCTTTCACGGGCAAGTGCTCTACCAACTGAGCTACCCAAGCACGACTCACGCCCCGTCCTCACAGCTTTACTTCTGTCAGTACCTCGTCTCCTACCTTCCAAACTCTACAGAAGCTCTCCTGCGAACCTAGCAGAACTAGCACTCCTGAAAGAAAGGATATTGCGGAGACATGGCTTAGCCACAGCCTGGGGGATGTTTCCAGAATGAGATTTTCACTCTGCAGCGGAGTGTGCGCTGATATGAAACTTCCTGGCAGATTAAAACTGTGTGCCGGACCGAGACTCGAACTCGGGACCTTTGCCTTTCACGGGCAAGTGCTCTACCAACTGAGCTACCCAAGCACGACTCACGCCCCGTCCTCACAGCTTTACTTCTGTCAGTACCTCGTCTCCTACCTTCCAAACTTTACAGAAGCTCTCCTGCGAACCTAGCAGAACTAGCACTCCTGAAAGAAAGGATATTGCGGAGACATGGCTTAGCCACAGCCTGGGGGATGTTTCCAGAATGAGATTTTCACTCTGCAGCGGAGTGTGCGCTGATATGAAACTTCCTGGCAGATTAAAACTGTGTGCCGGACCGAGTTCGAGTCTCGGTCCGGCACACAGTTTTAATCTGCCAGGAAGTTTCATATCAGCGCACACTCCGCTGCAGAGTGAAAATCTCATTGTTGTTGTTGTTGTGGTCTTCAGTCCTGAGACTGGTTTGATGCAGCTCTCCATGCTACTCTATCCTGTGCAAGCTTCTTCATCTCCCAGTATCTACTGCAACCTACATCCTTCTGAATCTGCTTAGTGTATTCATCTCTTGGTCTCCCTCTACGATTTTTACCCTCCACACTGCCCTCCAATGCTAAATTTGTGATCCCTTGATGCCTCAAAACATGTCCTACCAACCGATCCCTTCTTCTAGTCAAGTTGTGCCACAAACTTCTCTTCTCCCCAATCCTATTCAATACCTCTTCATTAGTTACGTGATCTACCCACCTTATCTTCAGCATTCTTCTGTAGCACCACATTTCGAAAGCTTCTATTCTCTTCTTGTCCAAACTAGTTATCGTCCATGTTTCACTTCCATACATGGCTACACTCCATACAAATACTTTCAGAAACGACTTCCTGACACTTAAATCTGTACTCGATGTTAACAAATTCCTCTTCTTGAGAAACGCTTTCCTTGCCATTGCCAGTCTACATTTTATATCCTCTCTACTTCGACCATCATCGGTTATTTTACTCCCTAAATAGCAAAACTCCTTTACTACTTTAAGTGTCTCATTTCCTAATCTAATTCCCTCAGCATCACCCGACTTAATTTGACTACATTCCATTATCCTCGTTTTGCTTTTGTTGATGTTCATCTTATATCCTCCTTTCAAGACACTGTCCATTCCGTTCAACTGCTCTTCCAAGTCCTATGCTGTCTCTGACGGAATTACAATGTCATCGGCGAACCTCATTATGTAGAATAAAAGATGGATTTAAAAAAAAAAGTAGTGTGCATTTCTTTTGGAGTGACCCTCGTATTTACCATACCTTCCTATACTGCTATCGTGATGTGTGGTGTGACCTCACTGCAGGGACAGTTGAGCCTTCTTGGAGTTTGTGCCGAGTTACAGAATGCCTCCACCGGTCGGCCAGTGG
Organism: Schistocerca cancellata; assembly: GCF_023864275.1. Lineage (NCBI taxonomy): Eukaryota > Metazoa > Arthropoda > Insecta > Orthoptera > Acrididae > Schistocerca > Schistocerca cancellata. The sequence goes on along the minus strand of NC_064631.1, from coordinate 640,195,856 downwards.
AGCACGCCTCGCGACGGCTGGCTGGCTGGGTGTCGGTGTCGGCATGCACAGTAGCTGTGTCAGCGGGTCGCGGCCCGTTACCTGGGGTGACTGACTCGGCCCGCCCACCTCTGCGCCGTTCCGCACCTCGATCCGCAGGGAGCAGCCGGTGCCAGACACCTGCCGGCACTGCGGCCGCGTACACACTGAGCTTGAAACATGTCTTCAAACACGGTTCCAGCTGTTTGATGCGGACACCGTTTAGAAACATGTTTCCAAACACATCAACATCTATCCGTAGCAGTGTAGCTACAGATCAAGGAAACACTGTTTCAGTCCAGCTGCCGCATGTCACAGCCGTACGGAGCTAGTGTGTATGTTTATATGTCACCCTGTGTCGTCTGTTGTATAGGACTGTTAGGTTTTTTTTTTCTCTTAATGTATTAAGCTTTTCGGAAAAAACTGCAGTGGACGAGGCAGCGGACTGTCGAGTTTTTATTGTTGTACCAGACTGAGTTCTGCTTGTGGTATATATGAAGCAAGTAGCACAAGAATAGCAATAAAACGCAAGACATCTACATCTACATCTACATTTATACTCCGCAAGCCACCCAACGGTGTGTGGCGGAGGGCACTTTACGTGCCACTGTCATTATCTCCCTTTCCTGTTCCAGTCGCGTATGGTTCGCGGGAAGAACGACTGTCTGAAAGCCTCTGTGCGCGCTCTAATCTCTCTAATTTTACATTCGTGATCTCCTCGGGAGGTATAAGTAGGGGGAAGCAATATATTCTGCTGCAGACAACTGTTTCCGCATTTGGTTGAATACTGACAAAGACTGCTTAGAAAACAAAATAAGGTCTTAGACGTAGCTTGCTCCGAAATGCGACATAAATACTCTAGGGTCTAGAATTAGTCTCCCGTCGCTAAAAGACTAAAACTAACGGCATGTCTCGTTGTGACTGCTTTCCTGAAATTTGTCTTTTTTTTAAAAAAATCGGAATGCCATGGTTGCCGAAGATTCAAAATCATTAGATGATATACAAGTGAAATTAAGAAAAATAGAGCTGTTTTTCATATTCAGTTCCCATATGTAGCAAGTTTATCTCACCAGTTCTTCAGCCGGCCGAAGTGGCCGACCGGTGCTAGGCACTTCAGTCTGGAACCGCGCGACCGCTACGGTCGCAGGTTCGAATCCTGCCTCGGGCATGGATGTGTGTGATGTCCTTAGGTTAGTTAGGTTTAAGTAGTTCTAAGTTCTTGGGAACTGACGACCACAGATGTTAAGTCCCATAGTGCTCAGAGCCATTTGAACCATTTTTCACCAGTTCTTCTACAGTACGTTTTCACGCACCTACAAGGACTACTGTAAACAAACCACCAAATCAATATCGTGCATTAATCCGATGTTATAAACTCTTACCAACTTCTATACAAGTTTTAAAACCAATTACGAAATTGAGACTACCTGGCAGATTAAAACTGTGTGACGGACCGAGACTCGAAGTCGCGACCTTTGCCTTTCGCGGGCAAGTGCTCTACCAACTGGGCTACCCAACCACGACCACGCCCCGTCCTCACAGCTTTACTTCCGCCAGTACCTCGTCTCCTACTTTCCAAACTTCAAGAAGCTCTCCTGCAAACCTTGCAGAACTAGCACTCCTGAAGCCGACCGGTGTGGCTGTGCGGTTCTAGACGTTTCAGTCTGGAACCGCGTGACTGCTACGGTCGCAGGTTCGAATCCTGCCTCGGACATGGATGTGTGTGATGTCCTTAGGTTACTTAGGTTTAAGTAGTTCCAAGTTCTAGGGGACTGATAACCACAGATGTTAAGTCCCATAGTGCTCAGAGCCTAGCACTCCTGGAAGAAAGTACGAGACGAGATACTGGCGGAAGTAAAGCTGTGAGGACGGGGCGTGAGTCGTGCTCGGGTAGCTCAGTTGGTAGAGCACTTGCCCGCGAAAGGCAAAGGTCGCGACTTCGAGTCTCGGTCCGTCACACAGTTTTCGTATGTCAGGAAGTTTCAAATCAGCGCACACTCCGCTGCAGAGTGAAAATCTCATTCTAATTACGAAATTATCTGATAAACGCAACCTTCTTCTGCAAAACTCCGAAACACTGAGACATGGCTGTGTGGCCGTCAGACCACAAGTCACGATAAATAAATAAATAAAAACAACGACGATGCCTTTGCTTTTGTCTGTGTGAATCTTCGAGTGTCAATAATGCAGCAGCACATATCACAGGCAGACAGTATGAAAACAATACAACAAATAGCGTTGTAGAGATGTGATACACTGATAAAATGTCTGCTGTCAGTGTGGACAGAAACAGAGACAAGAAACGAAGTCTGAAGCAGATACAAAACATTGCAGGAAACAATGCTTACAACTGAAACATGTTCGCAGTGGCAGTGTGGCCGCGGCTTCACACATCTGTAACGAATCTGCGCGCCGTTTGACCAGGGTGGTGCCGTAGTGTTACATCAGGTGACATGACGTTTAAACTATGTCTGGAGAACTTAAAGCCAGTGGTACAACTAGTGTACAGAGACCGGGACGCGAGGATGATGAAAACGGTAGGAGGGAGGACGAACGAGGAGCTGAACAAGAAGGCGAAGAAATGCAGAAATGAAAAGATAGCTTCTTGTAATTGGATGAAACTTAAGAGAAGTTCACGTTTCTTCTCTACACAAGATGTCTGACAAGGAGAACCTGAAGATCAAATGTGAAAATTTTCACAACATTTACAGGAACCAGGTGGGCAGTAAACAACTGTATGCACAGATTTTAGTCTGCAAGATGCTGATATGGAGCTGCCATTCCATTCAGTTATCAAGACTTGAGCAACTCTCGTAGTTACTTGTTAAATATGGTGACGAGAGTATCTTTCAGAGTTTAATAATGGTTGTTCAAATTATGCTGACAGCTGCTGTTTCGGCCGCCGGCAGCAAACTTAAGCTCTTTCTTTAGTATCTCAAAACGTATAAGGCAAGTAAGTATCAAAGTTGGCCCCTTGAACTTGCTGGGCTTATCACTGAAAGGAATGAGACAAAAAAAGTATAATTTTATGGAGTTATTGAGCTGTTTTTGCAGCAGCGAAAGGAAGAAAAACATTTCTTGGAATAAGTTGGACAAATGTGAGCGTAAAAACAAGGTTTTAGTAATTTTAATTTTGTATTTGTTAAAACAATATAGTTCAACCTTTCGAAACCGGATTCAGCATTAATTTACTTTCGTTGGTGGAAAGACTACTCTGAAGAGATTTTCAGTCACAGAAGAATAAGACAAGTGCCAATTTGAAATTTTAGGAAAATACATTACGAATCCAGTTTAAATTTTTGTCCACGGTTTAAATTACTCTTTTGTCTTATTGACACATTTCAAGTGTAGCAAACTTTTAAAGCCCTGGTGAGATGAGAGGGAGGGTGGCGGCGCGAGTAGTAAACAAAAAATGGGAGGGTCGGCAGGGGTCGCCGGGGGGAGGGGGGGATGAGGGGAAAGGGGGGGAAGACGTATTTGGTACTGGGACCCATTTACGATAGTTGCACCACAATTCACAACGGCTGTTCCACGTTTCGTAAATGAAGACACTTTTCAACGTAAACACAGTTGTACAGCAGTTAATTCACGAACAAACAACACATTTGTAACTAAGAAATCTACCGTCTCCATTTGAGAGGTGAGACTGGTCTTAAACCCCGCATAGTCTTTAAAATCTTGAACGTGGGAGCAGTCAGCAACGCAAGAGTTATGACTACAATGGGTATCATAGAGCCAATCAGTTGCAGGTCAAAAGTTTATTCAAATCTTTACCTAGGTTTCGCAAGATGTAAATTGTCTTATTCAGAAGAAGTAATAACACTTGTTGCATATTGGGTGACAAGAGAAACTAAGTCATAAGGTCTAGTCAACAATAAAATGATATATGTAAATGCTATGGCATGGCCATAAGGCTTAGTCGACCGTAGAAACTATCCACGTAATATGTAAGGCTAGGCGCTTCAGTCCGGAACCGCGCTTCTCCTACGGTCGCAGGTTAGAATCCTGCCTCGGGCATGGATGTGTGTGATGTCCTTAGGTTAGTTAGGTTTAGGTAGTTCTAAGTCTAGGGGACTGATGACCTCAGATGTTAAGTCCCATAGTGCTCAGAGCCATTTGAACCATTTCTGTAAAGCTGCCTGCCGCGCGGGATTAGCCGAGCGGTCTTAGGCGTTGCAGTCATGGACTGTGCGGCTGGTCCCGGCGGAGGTTCGAGTCCTCCCTCGGGCATGGGTGTGTGTGTTTGTCAAATGGCTCTGAGCACTACGGGACTTAACATCTATGGTCATCAGTCCCCTAGAACTTAGAACTACTTAAACCTAACTAACCTAAGGACATCAGACAACACCCAGTCATCACGAGGCAGAGAAAATTCCTGACCCCGCCGGGAATCGAACCCGGGAACCCGGGCGTGGGAAGCGAGAACGCTACCGCACGGCCACGAGCTGCGGACTGTGTTCGTCCTTAGGATGATTTGGGTTATGTAGTGTGTAAGCTTAGGGGCTGATGACCTTAGCAGTTAAGTCCCATATGATTTAACACACATTTTGTAAAGCTGCGTACACATCATGGATACAGAAAACTGATTTTGTGGTTCATTCCACACGCTTATGATGTGGTGACTGACAATTTCCAAAGTACTGGACGGACATTGGAATAAACTGTATACGGAAAACCTTAAATTTCTTACGAGACGTTCCCTTCCCTGTCTGTTCTCACCCAGTTGCGTTTCCCAGCGTGCTACCAACTGTTTTTCCTTTGAATATTGTGCTAATGAAAGTGATACTATTAAATGTTGCGCTTTGAAATGTAGTAATTCGACTATCGGGCCACATCATTCTTACATTAAGACAAGCTTTTAAACAGAGAATGGCGCAGGTTCGAAAGCACAGCCGATCTTATCACCTCCCTTGCGAAGTTTTAGTAACCAAAGAGAAGCGAAATTGTAATACGCCCTCCCCCCTCTTTTCAAAAGTATTTTAAATGTGAACTTTTCGATTCAGTGTGCATAGAAATGGGCTCACGTTTCACACACAGCCGATGGTTGGGGATACGTCAGTACGTTTAAGGATGGACAGGCTGAGCAGAGCCTATGCCCTGACCTCCGTAATCACCTGACCTCAGTCCTCTACATCCCTCTGTCTGGCGTCATGTCAGCATTGAAATTTACAGCACTCCTGTCGATATTGCAAAAAAACTGGTTCAGTCTTCTCAAGATATAAGAGATCATCTAGTGGTGTTCGACCTAATTCGTAAATCAGTTCAGAGGCGAGTGAAATAATGTATCCAAATGCGTGGACTACCCTTGGATACCATCTTTAACAGGTGCACGTATATAGTAAACTGTCACATATAACAATGCTGAAACAGTATTTTATCTCTTGTTAAGGTAAGCCATGGGTGAAATTTGGGATTAGTTACACTACTGGCCATTAAAATTGCTACACCAAGAAGAAATATAGATGATAAAAGGGTATCCATTGGACAAATATATTATACTAGAACTGACATGTGATTACATTTTCACGCAATTTTGGTGCATAGATTATGGAAAATCAGTACCAGAACAACCACGTCTGGCCGTAATAACGGCCTTGATACACCTGGGCATTGAGTCAAACAGAGCTTGGATGGCGTGTACAGGTACAGCTGCCCATGCAGCTTCAACACGACACCACAGTAAATCAAGAGTAATGGCGTATTGTGACGAGGCAGTTGCTCTGCCACCATTGATCGGACGTTTCCAATTGGTGAGAGATCTGGAGAATGTGCTGGCCAGGGCAGCAGTCGAACATTTTCTGTATCCAGAAAGGCCCGTACAGGACCTGCAACATGCGGTCGTGCATTATCCTACTGAAATGTAGAGTTTCGCAGGAATAGAATGAAGGGTAGAGCCACGGGTCGTAACACATCTGAAATGTAACGTCCACTGTTCAAAGTGCCGTTAATGCGAACAAGAGATGACCGAGACGTAAGCAACAGCACCCCATACCATCACGCCAGGTGATACGCCAGTATGGCGATGACGAATACACGCTTCCAATGCGACCATCATGATGCTGTAAACAGAACCTGGATTCATCCGAAAACATGACGTCTTGCCCTTCTTGCACCCAGGTTCATCGTTGAGTACACCATCGCAGGCGCTCCTGTCTGTGATGCAGCGTCAAGGGTAACCGCAGCAATGTCTCCGAGCTGATAGTCCATGCTGCTGCAAACGTCGTCGAATTGTTCGTGCAGATGGTTGTTGTCTTGCAAACGTCCCCATCTGTTGACTCAGGGACCGAGAGGTGGCTGCGCGATCCGTTACAGCCATGCGGATAAGATGCCTGTCATCTCGACTGCTAGTGATACGAGGCCGTTGGGATCCATCATGGCGTTCCGTATCATCCTCCTGAACCCACCGATTCCATAGTTTGCTAACAGTCATTCGACCTCAATCAACGCGAGCAGCAATGTCGCGATACGATAAACCGCAATCGCGATAGGCTACAGTCCGACCTTTATCAAAGTCGGAAACGTGATGGTACGCATTTCTCCTCCTTGCACGAGGCATCACAACAACGTTTCACCAGGCAACGCCGGTCAACTGCTGATTGTGTATGAGAAATCGGTTGGAAACTTTCTTCTTGTCAGCACGTTGTAGGTGTCGCCACCGGCGCCAACCTTGAGTGAATGCTCTGAAAGGCTAATCATTTGCATATCACATCTTCTTCCTGTCGGTTAAATTTCACGTTTGTAGCACGTCATCTTCCTGGTGTAGCAATTTTAATGGCGCGTAGTGTAGGTGGGGACTTTATTTTTCAAATACACTTATTGAAACTTTCTGGCAAATTAAAACTGTGTGCTAGACCACGAGTGAAACGGGACCGTTTTCTTTCACGGGAAACTACCCTACCGACTAAGCTAACCAAGCACGACCCACGACCCGCCCTTAGTTTTACTTCCTCATCTCCTACCTTCCAAGCTTCACGGAAGTTCTCCTGCATGCCATGTGTGACTATAACTAACGGCTAGGAAGTTTCAAATCAGCGCACCTCACGCCACAGAGTCAAAGTTCATTCAGGAAAGAATACATAAGGCTGCGTCTAACCCACGCCTCCAGGAGCGCTTGTCACGCATAGTAAGCAGCAGAACTTTTGTGAAGTTTGGAAACTAGGAGATGAGGTACTGGCGGACGTAAAGCTGTGAGGGCGGGTCGTGAATTGTGTTTGGATAGCTCGGTAGTGCAGTTGCCCTCCGAAAGGCGAAGGTCTCAGGTAAGAGTTTCAATCTGCCAGGAAGTTTCAAATCAGCGCACGCTGTGCTACAGCGTAAAAATTCGTTCAGGGCATATGTGTACTGAAACTCTTTTGCTTCTGTTATCATACGTTGTTCATTTGTGTCAGTTTTTGCTATTATGATACATCTGGTATATATTTCCCCGCTGTGATGACAGAGCCGCGAATTTAGGCTGACATATTTGCAATAAAAACAAAAAATATGGCAGAATTATTTTGAAAACAGTTTTACAATTGTGTTTCGTCTGTTATTATTTTTACATGGACTATTGTGACGGGTGCAGATGCCCAGTCCCTTCTATCTCTTTGAGAAAGCTCTAATGTCTTTTTTCTCTCAGGCTGAGCAGTATCAGCTACAGAAATATTATTTTCCCTTTGCGGTGTGAACAGCAATTGAATAGTGTCATATAAAATGTTTTATCTACGTTTATTAAAATGAAGAAGAACATTATTACATTTTCAAACTTGACTTTCTGACAAAAGGAAATGCCTCAATATGAAATTAATGTTTTAAAACCTAAGTGAAACGTCATCGTAAGTTTTGGTGAATGTCATAACAGAGTGAAACCATTACGAATGTAATCTTTATTATGCAGTTATTATAGGGATGCAGAGAAGTCGTTCGACAGTGTAACGTTAAACACAAATGTTTCCCTGAGACATTTAAGTCTCTTTTTACTATCGACGATAATGATCGAAGCAGACGAAATGAACTGAAATGTATGCTGCGGCTGGTGCTCGCTAGGCAGAAATGCTAACCATTACACCACCACAGAACGATGGTCAGCATTGCTGCACGAACTACCTAAGCTGAGTGCCCTCCCCAACACAAACTAAGATCTATAAGATCACCAGTGGTACAAGGACGTCCCATTACGTCAAATGCTGGGGTGCTTGCCAATGTCGTAGAGCCCTGGCAGTAGTGACAAATGGAAAGGAAAAATGATTTGAAGTTTTTGTTGGGGAGGCCACTCAGCTTAGGCCGTTACCATCGTGCTGCGGTGATCTAATGGTCAGTCGGCTCGCAGCCGTGCTAGCGTGCGGAGCTGCTCCGCGCGCCGTGTGACGCTCCACTCTTGGCGGTGTTTACTTCCGCGTCGCGGTGTTTGTGTCTATCGAGTCCAGTACTAACGTACACCATGGCGCACTCGTACCGCCGTGCAACGATCAAAGTAACGTTTCAGGCCGAACATCCACGACCCAGAGCTTTTGAAGTCGGACAGTTCATAAGTGAGGATCTACGTTTGAACCCCCAGGACGTAATCGGCATACATTTTTCCATCACTGGAAGTGTTGTCTACATCAAGATGTCGACGGAGGAAATTTGCAATGACATAATTCACCGTCATGCCACCGGACTGAAATTTAAACACTCTGATGGACATATGGGTGCTGTGACAGTCGCCCATGCTGGATTCGGTCTCCGAACATTGCGGGTGTTTGAACTCCCGTTCGGGGTGCCTCAGGATGTGGTCATTGCCGCTTTCCAACCATATGGCACCGTCTTGGGTCACGTCGCGGAGAAGTGGCAAACATTTACGACCTACCCCGTATTAAATGGCGTCAGACAAATAAAAATTGAGCTGACGAAACATGTCCCATCGTACCTGCTGATTGGCGGTGTGAGGGCCATCGTCATGTATGATGGACAGCCACGAACGTGCGCAGGATGTGGCCAGGAGGGACATGTACGTTCCGCATGCTTACACCGCCGTTTAATACAGACGCCGTTACGTGAAGAGACCCAGGCTTCGACGGTCACGTCCTTACCCATCACCTACGCCAACGTTGCACAGGACCCCGTCGTACCAATCTCGATTGCGCCAGCAGCATCGTCAACGCCACCCGCCGCAGCACAACGCGCCGCGGACATAAGCACGGCGTCACCTCCAGTGCTCGCTTCAGGACCGTCTGGTCTGCAGACCGAAACCGATGTTCCTGTTGGAACCATGGACGTCGACCTCGGTATCGTGCCGACGTCTGCCTTTGTCCAGACGGGTTCGGCGTCAGACGACGGACGACCACATTCTGATTCAGAAGGCCACATCAGAAAACAGCGGTCGCCTCGCAAACACAGGAAACGACGACGAACGCCTTCCGATGACGCCCTTTCTTAGACGGCCCCACGAGATGTCGACCTGATGTCTGACGGTGATCTCCCACATTGCGTCCAGTCACGCGATGTGGCAGCAACAGGAGCCCCTCCTGTGACGCCTACTCTCCCAGCCAGGGACGTGTCCTCGCCGTTGTCAACGAATGATGACGGCGGTCCCCCTGCCACTCATGTTGCGGAATCCACAACACCCATTCCGGAAGTACGTGTCCGTCACGTGTCCACGTCGTCAGCTTCCTGGGCCGATGACGTTGAAGAAGGAGCGGAACAGACTGCCAGCGTGTCTGCACAGGAGTCCACCTCGGCGACACTGGGGCTGGCGCCCCGCCAGTAATTATCACCACTGCGGGACCACCGGCGGGTCTCCACCTGCCGGCTACTTCTACCGCACGTTCTGCAAATACTGAGGATGGCCGCACACAGCAATATCGTATCGCCACGATGAATCTTGCCACCATTCGTGCCCCCCATAAACTGGCCATGTTCAGAGACACTATTTACTCTGCGGATGTGGATATAGCACTCTTACAAGAGGTGTTTGTGGCAGACTTCCTAGTTCCCACCGGATACAACGCCCTTGTTTCCCCCGCATCCGATACCGGTAGCGGCGTCGCCATCCTGCTACGCGACGGACTCCCTGCAGAGGACGTCATCTACCTCCCCACTGCGCGAGGTATGGCCCTCACACTGTTCGGCGTGCGTATTATTAATATCTACGCTCCGTCCGGCACTGGCCGCCGTCATGACCGACAAACTTTTTTTTGCCGAAAGCGTCACACCCCTCTTCACCGGTCCGCAGGACGATTTGGTACTTGGTGGGGATTTTAATTCGACACAAGAGCCCGCGGACCAACTCCCGCGACATTCCCCTTGTGCATCTCTCTCAGTGGTCATCGACCGTCTCCGACTTGTTGACACATGGAAGAAGCTCCACGGAATTCAACCGGGCTATACATTCTACACCTCTCACTCGTCAAGCCGCATAGATCGCATCTACGTTACCCGCTCCCTTGCTGATGGCACACGTCATGCGGAAGTTTGGCCCTTGGCCTTTTCAGACCATGATGCATACCTCTGTGACGTCACTCTCGCCCGACAGCAAGTGTGGCATAGTCGTGGTCTGTGGAAACTCAATGTCGCTCACCTGACCTCCTCAGACTGTCGCCGTATGGTCGAAGAAGTGTGGGCACGCTGCCACCATCGTCGAGACGCCTATGACTCCACCTTATCATGGTGGCTCTCCTGTGCAAAGCCGACCCTCAGGAAGACTCTGATGAGTTTTGGGAAGGAATTAAAGGCGTGGCAAACTAATACCCTGCACTTCTACTACACCATTCTACGTGACTGTGCGACGATGCCTTTCTCGCCAGCCCGGCAGTCGATGGTCCATCGCACGAAGGCGCAGATCTCCTTGATCATGCGGCGTAACTTGGAAGGCACTGTAGTCCGTTCTCGAGCTTCTAATCGAATCCCTCAAGAACGTCCGTCGATGTACCACCTCCTTCAGGAAAGACAACAACGACGACGAGCTCTGATCCAAGTCCTCACTGATGTGGAAGGGCGCCGGCACGACACCCAACAAAGCATCGGTCGTGCTCTCCATGCTCATTTTGCCGGGCTATACGCAGCCGTACCGCATTCTGCAGCACTGATCACAGAAGTCGCTCAGCTCACTACGAACACTCTTCCGGAGGATGCAGTGCATGACCTCCAAGACGACGTAACCACAGATGGAGTGGTAGATGCTATCAAGGCGGGTTTCGATAACAGGTCTCCTGGACCTGACGGTATACCCATCGAATTTTATAAAAGTTTTCAGTATTTGTTGGCTTCCACGTGGACGGCAATCGCACAAGAACTGATGTCACCGAGGACAGTGGTCCCGAGCGCCTTTCTAGAAGGAATTATTATCCCCGTACATAAACCGCGCGGGTTATCGAGGGTCCAGGACTATCGACCAATTACTTTGCTCAACAGCGACATGAAAATATTCACACGGCTGCTGGCATCGCGACTCAAGAAGGTCGCACGTTACGTCACATCCTGCGACCAGACTTCCCTAGGAGGCGACAACAACATCCGTTACAGAGACATGATAGCATTAGCGCATCATCAGCGTCTCCCTGGCGCCTTGGCTTCACTGGACTTTAGCCAGGCTTTCGACCGTGTTGACCACTTCTATTTACGGACAGTTCTTCAGCATATGGGTTTTCCTGGCGGTATTGTAACAGTGGTTATGCGCCTGTTGAGTAGTGCAACCTCTAAAATCATGTACAATGGTCGTCTTACACCGTCCCTGGTCATCGCACGATCTGTACGGCAAGGATGCCCTCTTTCCACGATTTTGTATGCTTTCGCCTTGGAACCCCTGCCCCAGGGCATGCGCCAACGTTTGGAAGGCATGGCTGTGCAGGGCCACCGTTTTTGTTGTACAGCCTACGCAGACGACATAGTACTATATCTGCGCAGTGAAGATGAAGTACGAGCAGCACTGACATGGGTGGCGACTTACGGCGAAGCGTCGGGGAGCTGCCTCAACGTGTCAAAATCTAAGGTCCTGCTCATAGGTTAGGGCTTGCCGGAGAGATGCGCTGCCCCCCTTAGTGTCGCCGCCACCATACGGTGTCTTGGACTTGATTTCACAGCAGACCTGCGCCGCTCAGCGGCTATCAATGGTAGACGCTTGCTACAGACAATCAGAACAAATCTCGCAGATCACCGGCTACGAGCTCTCGACGTTATCCAACGCGCGCAATACGTGAACATCTATCATGCTTCCCGTATACCACACGTGGCTCAAGTACTACCAGTCCCAAATCTCCTGGCGCGACGACTGTTGATGGCTTTCGGCTCCTTCGTCAGCTCGGGGATGTTATTGAAGATGCAGTATGAATCCCTTGCACTGCCACGAGATCGTGGCGGGGTGGGACTCATCCACGTGCCGACTCGTGTCAAGGCACTATACGTCAGCTCCCAACTCAAACTTTGGCATCGTTGCCCGCAGAGCCTTACTAGCCTCCTGCTTCACAACTTTGCACCGGCCTCCTTGTCCGCCCCAGTACTGGTATCGACCATTCCAACCCCCTTTTATTACATCCAACGATTTTTCCTGGAGTTCAGTTATATCTACCGGTCCTTACCACTTACACGTTTGTACCTCACGAAAACAGTCTCCGAATTGTTACAACAGTGCCGCCCGTCCAACCCCATCGAACGTAAGTATCCACAGTACGTGTGGCGACACATATGGAAGGCGATCCATGCGCGTTTTCTCGAATCAGACGTTCAATCAGCGTGGTACATCACCGGGAATGGCAAACAAGTTAACCGAGATCGTCTGCACCGCATCCATCTCGCCGATTCATCCCTCTGCACCCACTGTGGCGTGGATGACACGGATGTCCACCGGTTCCACTGTGGCACAGCGCTAGACATCTGGACACTTGCGCGGCGAATTTTGGCGTTTCTTACTCGCCAGACACCGGCTCAGATCGACGTCCACATGCTTTTGTACCCCAAAAGACTTTCTACCCCTCCGCCAAAACTAACTCAGTGAATTGGATCTGTGGCCACACGATCCGCTATCTTTTTACTTCAGGCGACAAGTCTACGATAGGATATTGGACTTATCTCAACGAACGACACTGCGTCCTGATTCGCAACCCACGCTATAAACAATATTTTTCTAATTTCTTACGGAGCACTTTCGATGACCCACCTAGTAGCTGGAACGTCCAAGCCCTGAGAAGCTGAAAACTGTATAAAACGAACCGACCTGAATAGATCTGCTACCCAGAACTCACGCCTACGCCATGAGAAGACACGTTTGGACGAGCTGGCATGCTGTAGGCGGATACACTTCAGGAGCTTCTGTAAGAACTGGACTTTAACTACAAGTCGCATGACGACTTAAAAAGCTTTTCCTTATTTCTTCCTCATAGTTTGTTCTTAAAGGAAAAAGAAATTTGATTTTGGCTTTGAGAAACTTTTTTTGTTCCAAAGGATTGCTTCTTCGCCAACAAGACGAAGGAGACTCATTTTTGTTTACTGGAAGGAGACACCAGTATAATCGGAGTCTTTGTTTTCTTTCGAAAAAAAACTTTTCCTTATTTATTCCTCACAATTTGTTCTTAAAGGAAAAAGAAATTTGATTTTGGCTTTGAGAAACTTTTTTTCGTTAACAAGACGAAGGAGACTCATTTTTGTTTACTGGACGGAGCAACCAGTATATTTATTCCTCCCAATTACAAAAAGAAAAAAAAAAAGCGGTAGCGTAAAAAAAAGAAAAAAAGGTAAAAAAATGGTTAGCATTTCTGCCTAGCAAGCTAGAAGACCCGGGTTCGATTCCCGGCCGCAGCACAAATTTTAATTCATTTCGTCTGCTTCGATCATTATCGTTAAACACTAAGTTACAAACCCTGCAACGAATGAGGATATGGTACAGGGACATACTATTAACCTGCAGTAACTACAGAACACAAGTGGCAAGGAACATCTCCTTGTATCAGATGTGAACATCGAACTGAAGAATGAATGTCTGAAGTGCAAGTGTTTGGAAACAAAATTTGAATAGTGAGAAAAATGGAGAAAAAGAATTTGGAAGCTTCTCAATTTTCTTTTTACTGGAATACAAAGAAAGTAAAATGAATCGGTAAAGTAAAAGATGAAAGGGCATAAGAAATTATATGCGTGAGCAAAATTGTTTGGCTAGTGTTGTGGGATACGTGGTAAAGTACGTTTTAGCAACAGAACAGGATTTTTTTTTTGAGTGAATGAAGTGATATGTTTGAAAACAATGTAGAAAGAAACGTATGCTGTTGCAAAAACGTTAAAAACACTTTTCTTGAATATTTTGGTAAGTTTACACTGTTCATCTTTTCCACTGCTTCGCACATATTTTCCACGTTTGACTAACGAAATTCGTAACCTAACATTAAATCTTTTCGTGACAGAAATATACATTTCATCTCATTCAAGAGAAACAAAAAAAGCACATATTAAGACCAATTATTCCTGAAGATGGACCCACAGGGTTCGAAGTGCATCGTGTACTGAATAAAACACGAAAAGTTATGACTGAAGGCGTTTATTAATTCAGACCTCGAAAAATATTTAATTTCTGAATAGTACCGTCTGCTTTAAGTTCCGATCCACTAATCAATACACCAACACAGAATGGATTGGTTTGACATACAGTATTCTTAGCGTAAAACTTATTCTGAATATTACTCCAGTACGTGACATCATCAACAGACACAGATGTACTTGGGTTACTATATGTCACAAATTTATATGCATTTCGACAATTCCTTCATAGCAAGACGACAGTTTGGTATCGAAGCCGATAATAATAATAATGAAGACAATACAGCTCTGTGTCATGAAGTTTTCGAACATATTACTGGTGTTGATAGCGACCTGAACAAAATATTTGTTTTCATATCCACCGATGATGTGTACGTGAATCTCTAAGGGGTGCTTCATTTTTTTGTCAGGTAGTTTACTAGACAAATAAGCAATTTGCCGTACATGAAACCAACTTTGCAGGCCCGTTGTCGGTGAAGGTACCGTAATTCTAATGTTTACAATGATAGTTTTCCAGAACATCTCGTATCATCAATCGGCACGAGGACAATCGCTCACGAGGCAAGATATCCAACACCAACATTTGTTTTCCAGGTCTATGCTTCAGCATACTGCACTGTCGTTCTGGTCTTCAGAGATCAAATTGAACATCAAGACACCAGCAATTACTACAGGTCTGGCGTGCGTCCAAACCAGCGCTTCATAGTTCATGTCATTCCGCGATCGTCATGAAGGAAGTGCTGTCGTATTTAATATCGGAAATTTTTCTTTCCTTCCCTTATTACCGAGCAGCGCTGGCTTTGTTGAAACGTTCGTTCTGATTTATGCGTCTGTGAGCAGGCGAAGCGTAAATTGGAGAGAAATCTCAGTTTTCGCATAAATCAAATGCGGAACGCTATTGAAAACCAGGCCGGAGCCAGTTGGCCTTTCCCTGCCTGCTTTCCTCAGAGCCAGGGATGGACCGAGAGAGAACGGATTAGGAAAGAGGAAGCATATCACACGTATTACTAAATTCCCATTGCCATTCGTAAGGAACGGGTTTATGGCAAAAGCTGAGAGGTACGTTGTTTCAAGTTTTGAGTGGCGTAGAATCAGAATGAGATTTCTCTGCGAGCTGTAAAATTATACGAATGACTTAGTCTGAAAAGTTTGGCTTCGACTGAACTAATATCAACGTTATCTGCAATTGAAAGGTGTGTGTGTATAAGTTTATAGGTAGCTTTCCTATTTTTGGATATCTTTGGACGCGCACGTAGTACCTGTATTGCTTACTTTTGCTCAGAGACGCTGCCCTGTCCGGAGACTGCAATGGTGTCCAGGATTAAAGTGACAAACCGCTGTTTCCCCGTCCTGTGTCTAATTCACGTTATGATCATACAAACTGTCAGCAGATGTCCGATGATCGTCTTCTGCGTGGAAGATGGCATTTCCGTCAACGGGAAACCACGCCAGCGATGACGTCAGGGCACCTAGCAAACGGACTAGTACGAGGGCAGTTCAATAAGTAATGCAACACATTTTTTTTCCTGAAACAGGGGTTGTTTTATTCAGCATTGAAATACACCAGGTTATTCCCCAATCTTTTAGCTACACAACACTATTTTTCAACGTAATCTCCATTCAATGCTACGGCCTTACGCCACCTTGAAATGAAGGCCTGTATGCCTGCACGGTACCATTCCACTGGTCGATGTCGGAGCCAACGTCGTACTGCATCAATAACTTCTTCATCATCCGCGTAGTACCTCCCACGGATTGCGTCCTTCATTGGGCCAAACATGTGGAAATCCGACGGTGCGAGATCGGGGCTGTAGGGTGCATGAGGAAGAACAGTCCACTGAAGTTTTGTGAGCTCCTCTCGGGTGCGAAGACTTGTGTGAGGTCTTGCGTTGTCATGAAGAAGGAGAAGTTCGTTCAGATTTTTGTGCCTACGAACACGCTGAAGTCGTTTCTTCAATTTCTGAAGAGTAGCACAATACACTTGAGAGTTGATCGTTTGACCATGGGAAAGGACATCGAACAGAATAACCCCTTCAGCGTCCCAGAAGACTGTAACCATGACTTTACCGGCTGAGGGTATGGCTTTAAACTTTTTCTTGGTAGGGGAGTGGGTGTGGCGCCACTCCATTGATTGCCGTTTTGTTTCAGGTTCGAAGTGATGAACCCATGTTTCATCGCCTGTAACAATCTTTGACAAGAAATTATCACCCTCAGCCACATGACGAGCAAGCAGTTCCGCACAGATGGTTCTCCTTTGCTCTTTATGGTGTTCGGTTAGACAACGAGGGACCCAGCGGGAACAAACCTTTGAATATCCCAACTGGTGAACAATTGTGACAACACTACCAACAGAGATGTCAAGTTGAGCACTGAGTTGTTTGATGGTGATCCGTCGATCGTCTCGAACGAGTGTGTTCGAACGCTCCGCCATTGCAGGAGTCACAGCTGTGCACGGCCAGCCCGCACGCGGGAGATCAGACAGTCTTGCTTGACCTTGCGGCGATGATGACACACGTTTTGCCCAACGACTCACCGTGCTTTTGTCCACTGCCAGATCACCGTAGACATTCTGCAAGCGCCTATGAATATCTGAGATGCCCTGGTTTTCCGCCAAAAGAAACTCGATCACTGCCCGTTGTTTGCAACGCACATCCGTTACAGACGCCATTTTAACAGCTCTGTACAGCGCTGCCACGTGTCGGAAGTCAATGAAACTATACGAGACGAAGCGGGAATGTTTGAAAATATTCCACAAGAAATTTCCGGTTTTTTCAACCAAAATTGGCCGAGAAAAAAAAATGTGTTGCATTACTTGTTGAACTGCCCTCGTATTTGCTGGGTAGTCGCACATCCACAGTCGCTGTACACACTGTCACAAAATGGTTCAAATGGCTCTGAGCACTATGGGACTTAACTTCTGAGGTCATCAGTCCCCTAGAACTTAGAACAACTTAAACCTAACTAACCTAAGGACATCAGACACATCCATGCCCGAGGCAGGATTCGAACCTGCGACAGTAACGGTCGCGCGGTTCCAGACTGTAGCGCCTAGAACCGCTCGGCCACACCGGCGGTGGAGGACCATAGGAAGAATGGAAGCGGGAGAGTGACAAACTGATGTGGCCGATGGCTTAATGTAAATCGTTCTGTTGTTTCTCGGATGTGGCGACAGTTTATAGAGACCGAAACTGTATCCCGAAGACCACGGCAGGGTCGACAACGAGTGACATCAGAAAGAGAGGACCGTTATTTAGCTGTAAGGGCTCGACGGTACCGTCTTAATACTGGCATCTGACCTCGCTGCATTCACTGGACGTGTTGTATCAAGGCGAACGGTGTAGAGAAGGTTTCGACAGAGTGGCATTTATTGTCGGATACCTGTTGTATGTGTGCCTCTGACGCACCTTCGCAAAGGGGAAAGTCTAGAGTGGAGTCGTCAACATACTGCCTGGACAGTCTAACAGTGGGCCAACGTTGTTTTCGCAGATGAGTCCCGATTTGGTCTGGAGAGTAATTCTCGACGGATTCGCAACTGAAGGGAATGTGGCACACGATTTGGATATCCGAACATTGTGGAAAGAGACCGATATCAAGGAGGATCCCTAATGGTGTGGACAGAGAGTATGTTGACCACTCGAACACCTCTTCATGAAACTGTACGGCCAAATCGGGAAGGTTTAATTGCTGTCAGGTATCGTGACGAGATCCTGGGAGGTCAGGTACGATTGTTGCGGGGTGCTGTGCGGCCAGACTTAATACTGATGGACGATAATGCTCGATCTCATAGAGCACGGGTGGTTGATGTTTCCTAGGAAACGGAAGATACTGCACGCGTGGCGTGACCTGCTAGCCTAGCTAAAAATGGTTCAGATGGCTCCAAGCACTATGGGACTTGACATCTGAGGTCATCAGTCCCCTAGTCCGCCTCTGGTAGGTGAGTGGTCAGAGCAACAGAATGTCAATCCTAAGGACCCGGGTTCGATTCCCGGCTGGGTCGGAGATTTTCTCCGCTCAGGGACTGGGTGTTGTGTTGTCCTAATCATCATCATTTCATCCCCAACGACGCGCAAGTCGCCGAAGTGCGTCAAATCGAAAGACTTCCACCCGGCGAACGGTCTACCCAACGGGAGGCCCTAGTCACACGACTTTAACATCAGTCCCATAGACTTAGAACTACTTAAACCTAACTAACCTAAGGAAATCACACACATCCATGCCCGAGGTAGGATTCGAACCTGCGGCCGTAGCAGCAGTGTGGTTCCGGACAGAAGCGCGTAGAACCGCTCGGTCATAGCGGCTGGCTGCTAGCCTAGCTCTCCCTATTTCAGTCCCACACAGTACGTCTGCGATGCACTAGAGATGACATCATGTCAACATCCACCAACCGCTCTTCAAGACTTGCGAGCAGCTCCTCAGGAAGAATGGGCATTATTGCCTCAACATGACATTGAAGACGTTATTCATAGCGTGCTCAGTCTTTTTCAGGCCTGTATTACTACCGGAGGTGGTCACAACCCATATAGAGCACATAGCCAGTTGTTGGAATGTGTACGCAAATCTGTTTATATTATATTCTACGTGAGGAGTATTCAAACATTTTATTCTTTTTCAATTTGGTTACCTGCAACTGGCCAGCATTTGAATGTACAAATATACCGTAAATACACTGTTGGCCATCAAAATTGCTACACCACGAAGATGACGTGCTACAGACGCGAAATTTAACCGACAGGAAGAAGATGCTGTGATATGCAAATGATTAGATTTTCAGAGCATTCACTCAAGGTTGGCGCCGGTGGCGACACCTACAACGTGCTGACATGAGGAAAGTTTCCAACCAATTTCTCATACACAAACAACAGTTGACCGGCGTTGCCTGGTGAAACGTTGCTATGATGCCTCGTGTAAGGAGTAGAAATGCGTACCACCACGTTTCCGACTTTGACAAAGGTCGGATTGTAGCCTATCGCGATTGCGGTTTATCGTATCGCGACATTGTTGCTCGCGTTGGTCGAGATCCAATGACTGTTAGCTGAATATGGAATCGGTGGGTTCAGGAGGGTAATACGAAACGGAACGCTGTGCTGGATCCCAACGGCCTCGTATCACTAGCAGTCGAGATGACAGGCATCTTATCCGCATGGCTGTAACGGATCGTGCAGCCACGTCTCGATCCCCGAGTCAACAAATGGGGACGTTTGCAAGACAACAACCATCTGCAAGAACAGTTCGACGACGTTTGCAGCAGCATGGGCTATCAGTTCGGAGACCATGGCTGCAGTTACCCTTGACGCTGCATCACAGACAGGAGCACCTGCGATGGTGTACTCAACGACAAACCTGGGTGCGTGAATCGCAAAACGTCATTTTTTCGGATGAATTCAGATTCTGTTTACAGCATCATGATGGTCGCATCCGTGTTTGGCGACAACGCGGTGAACGCACATTGGAAGCGTGTATTCGTCATCGCCATACTGGCGTATCACCTGGCGTGATGGTATGGGGTGCTATTGGTTACACGTCTCGCTCACCTATTGTTCGCATTGACGGCATTCTGAACAGTGGGCGTTAGATTTCAGATGTGTTACGACCCATGGCTCTATCCTTCATTCGATCTCTGCGAAACCTTCATTGCAGCAGGATAATGCACGACTGCCTTTCTGGATACAGAAAATGTTCGACTGTTGCCCTGGCCAGCACATTCTTCAGATCTTTCACCAATTGGAAACGTCCGATCAATGGTGGCCGAGCAACTGGCTCGTAACAATACGGTAGTCACTACCCTTGATGAACTGTGGTATCGTGTTGAAGCTGCATGGGCAGCTGTACCTGTACACGCCATCCAAGCTCTGTTTGACTCAATGCCTATGCGTATCAAGGCCGTTATTACGGCCAGAGGTGGTTGTTCTGGGTACTGATTTCTCAGTATCTATGCAGCCAAATTGCGTGAAAATGTAATCACATGTCAGTTCTAGTATAATATATTTGTCCAATGAATACCCATTTATCATCTGCATTTATTCTTGGTGGTGCAATTTTAATGGGCAGTAGTGTACATAGCCTGTAAGGAGACCCGTTCGTCAACGTTATGATAAAAACTGAAAAATGATCTACAGAAAATGTAACTGTATATAATAATCAGTACAGTCGGAAGAAGAAAGGCAATGCAAATCTCAGACGTTAAACGGCTCTCTTCGAGTTTGGATCAGGTGTAGAATTTCTTATTCGATCTAGTCGCAGCTTCTCAGATTACAAATACCGTCAGTACTTTGGCAGTCGATGTGAAATTTTAAGCATATTCGTTTGTTACCAAGAATCGTATGTAGCGTTAGTTTCTTACTCGTTTGATGATTCCTCCGCGATATTGCATTTATATATTTTGGTTATGAAACGGTGAACAATGTGTCAGAAGTTATTCGTGTCATTAGCGGTGCAGATAATTTTGCTCTTCCTGTTGCAACACCTCGTTGGACAAATTGGACAAACAGATTTCGTAATTAAATCTGCAAAAGCGCTAGATGCGTAATTAAAATGCAATTACAGTTTGTGTTATACGCTTCGCTAACTGTAGCACTCAACAAAGAGCATCCGCTGTACACAGCCATGTGAACCAGTAATCCTCTCATAAAGAGAACCGGAAACGTGTCGGACTGTCGACTCATCGTAAAATAAGCTTTTTTTCCCTTTCAGATACACCCAGTGACCAGATAAATTAAAAATCGCAAAAATAAACGGAAATTGTAGCCATAGAGGAGAAATCTAGAGATTGCTGCGACTTATCTTCCGATTTCATTTAATGTGTTATGCTAGTGCGTGCATGCGTGTGTGATGTGTTTGTGGAGGGAGGGAGAGAGAAAGAGAGAGAGGCGGTAACAAGACTAGCGTTACCTCGAACTGGTTTTTTGCTAACTGCCATCTTGTCAGTCCCAATGCAGCTTATCAGTTACAACCTACTCCAACGGTAGCTTAGAATGCACGTGATACATCCTTAAATGCAACCGGCAAGGTTCATCCAGCGAGGGTTGCCCAGACGGCCGAAAACAATGCTATGAATGCGAAACGTTACGTATGTATTATTTGATGTCTCCTAAGCGAGCGCGCCAAGTTCCCATCACTTCCGACAGATAGCGTAGCTGCAGGACAGTTTCAAAACGGCGTCTATAGGTGATGCACGTGGCGTCATTGAATGCTTTACTGCAGAGAAAGAAAATCTGGGGAATATTCACAAATGCTTGTGCAAAGTCTATTGAGCATCTGCTGTCGACAGAAGTACAGTTAGTCGGCGGGTAGAGAGGGCGGTTTGGCGGAGCGCCACCATTTGCAGCGGTCGGAGAGACCATCCACGGCTGTCACACCTGAACCGTTGCAGCGAGCTGATGTTTTCATTCGCGAGAACAGACAATCTTGGAAGACATTTTGAGGAGGATGAGGTGGTGCTTCACACAGTGAAGAACTGGCCTCGCCCCTAGGACAAGGATTGGTACCGAAAGGGCATACACGTCTTTGTTTCGCCCTGGAAGAAGGCCAGAGAACACGATGGAGATTACGTGGAGAAATAGGGTGTGTAGGTAAAACACCATCCTATCGTGTGTGTAATTCTCATTACGTTCAATAAGGGATTGTTGAAGAAAAAGATACTGAAAGTGTTGTTAATAAAAATTCTCTATTTAAACTAGATTGAACTGCATTTGACTGCTTTAGTTCTTCAATAAAACTTGCATCTGACTGCGTATTTAACTGAACTGAACTTTATCTGACTGCATGAAAATATTGTTGGAAAATTAATACTCAAAATACACTGACTGCATGAAGTCACCAACCTGCATCTGACTGCGTCTGTAGACTTGGCTCGTGCAGTCCTTCCCGTTTAGCCGATAATAAAACATATATTCAACTCAGCCATAGTGCAATGGCACAAAATTGTCATTCTAGATAACTTTACTCATTTTGGCCCTGTTTATTACTTAATAAAAATTCTGTTCTGATCTGAATAATTTGCCAACTGTGCAATGGCGTATAGATTACTTTACTCTGATAAATGAAATTATTAGCTTTACTCATGGGAACTTTACTTTAATGTACCTTTTGGTTCAATGCAAGCACAGGATGCGGAGAGTGACATAAGGTGTGAGATGAAGCTCTAATTTTAACTAAAAAAATATTTATTGTTCAAACTTTTAAGGCACATGTGTAAAACTAAAAAAAACTTCTATAGCATGGATTTACGAGAAAGTTTCACAAGACGCTTATTGCATCAACAATGGGATTTCTATCTAGCTTTTAGACATTATTTAATCAAAGAAAACCTATTTTACTAATTATTCTTTCTAGTTTCCCCAGGTATGTGCCGAGTTTCGCTCAATATATAGCTTATTATGTGCGTAGCGCCAATTCATACTTTGATGCTGTCACGACCCGGCTGCCTCCTGCAGGCATCTAGCTCCGACTCGAAACACGTCTGCTGTCTGTGCGCATCTCCTCACCACTACTCAAACTTTTACTGCGTGCACCTAGCTCTCTTAGCTGTCAAAGATCTTACTACTTGAAGATGTACTACTCGTCCAACCTTGCGGTTGGGAACTATCGACATTTTTCACTGGCTCTATCCTGATCGAATCACAGCACATACCTTTCAATGCGTTGCATTACTTTCTGGGCAGCCCTCGTATATACACGGCGTATGTCTGCTGAACCAGCGTTCGCGGCCGCAGTAGCTGATGATAAAGTACTGGACAAAATGGTACAATAGAGCGTCGATCATCTGTATACCGATCATCCGAAACATCGAATAACCAAAAGCCAACCCGACGGAAATACAAATCTGCACGCACACCATGGTTCTCAAAAATTCTCGGACGGTGAAATAACCGCTTTTGTCATCGAAGAGCAAGCAAGACCCTTACGACGACGAGGAAAGAGCCTTGCGACAACGACCGTTCAGTTAATAAGCTCTCTACAGGTTTGAGACTCCTTTGAAGCGGTTATTACAAGACAAAAATGTAAGAATATGGCCGGCCGAAGTGGCCGTGCGGTTAAAGGCACTGCAGCCTGGAACCGCAAGACCGCTACGGTCGCAGGTTCGAATCCTGCCTCGGGCATGGATGTTTGTGATGTCCTTAGGTTAGTTAGGTTTAACTAGTTCTAAGTTCTAGGGGACTAATGACCTCAGCAGTTGAGTCCCATAGCGCTCAGAGCCATTTTTTTGTAAGAATATGGCGCTGTCTTTATGGACGCTCTTATTCGTCTTGGCATTCATTGATAGAGTTGTTGGATACCTTCCTGAGAGACAGCGTGACATATTCTGTCCGATTAACACGTTAGATAGTCAGAATCCCGATAGAGTTGGTGGGCCCTGCCCATAATGCTCCAAATGCTCTCATCTGGGTAGAAATTCAGCGACCTAGCTGGCCAAGATAGGATCTGGCAAGCACGAAGAGAAATAGTAGAAACTCTCACCGTGTACAGGCGGGCATTATCTTGCTGAAATGTAAGCACAGGCTGGCTTGGCATGAAGGGCAACAAACAGGCGTCGAATATCGTCGACGTACCGGCACTGTGTTGCGGAGTGGCGCGGATGACAACTAAAGGGGTGCTGCCAGTGACTTCTGTACTACCTGGTTGTCAAACTCCAGTTGTCTGAACTTGTCGGCCAACGTGCCGTTTCCTGCCTAATTACAACATGGCTGCCACGAAATGTCTGGGGACTCAAAGTGAAAATACTTTTCGATTCTGCACCCACATCAACCTATTCAAAGACAGATAAGTAAAGAACTCTTTTGTCAGCTACAGACCGGTGACAATTTTTTGCCTAATTACAACGTAGCAGACAATGTAAACACCAAGAATCTGTAGGCACGTCGAAGATCCATGCTCTGATATCTACGTCCAGATAGCACAGAGATCACTAGGTCCTGCTATTAATGGAAATGTAGCACGAGACCACCGTTCCCTGCTGCTGGGAGACAATCAGGTTAGTATCCCACCGCTGTTCGAGACATCCGCGGACGCGTCTTCAGTGGTCGTCGGGGCTCAGTTTGAAGCGGGACTCAAGACAATTCTACTCCAGTCAATGACATTCCAGCCAGAAGAGCCATTTCTTTTCACAGCAGAACCCCTTTCATTGTCATCCGCGACAGCCTTACAGCACAGCGTTACGTCGACGATATTCGTTGTCGTATTTTGTTACGCTTCATTGCAAGCCATTCTGCGCTTACATTTCAACAAGATAATGGCCGCCCGCACACGACGATAGTTTCTACTGCTTCTCTTCGCCCTTGCCAAACCTTGCCCAGCAAGGTCGTCGGATATCTACATCTACATCTACATCTACATGATTACTCTGCAATTCACATTTAAGTGCTTGGCAGAGGGTTCATCGAACCACAATCATACTATCTCCCTACCATTCCACTCCCGAACAGCGCGCGGGAAAAACGAACACCTAAACCTTTCCGTTCGAGCTCTGATTATTTTGATGATCATTCCTACCTATTTAGGTTGGGCTCAACAAAATATTTTCGCATTCTGAAGAGAAAGTTGGTGACTGAAATTTCGTAAATAGACGCCTTTGCTTTAATGACTTCCATCCCAACTCGCGTATGACATCTGCCACACACTCTCCCCTATTACGTGATAATACAAAACGAGCTGCCCTTTTTTGCACCCTTTCGATGTCCTCCGTCAATCCCACCTGGTAAGGATCCCACACCGCGCAGCAATATTCTATCAGAGGACGAACGACTGTAGTGTAAGCTGTCTCTTTAGTGGACTTGTTGCATCTTCTAAGTGTCCTGCCAATGAAACGCAACCTTTGGCTCGCCTTCCCCACAATATTATCTATGTGGTCTTTCCAACTGAAGTTGTTCGTAATTTTTACAACCAGGTACTTAGTTGAATTGACAGCCTTGAGAATTGCACTATTCATCGAGTAATCGAATTCCAACGGATTTCTTTTGTTACGTTTCATTGCAAGCCATTCTGCGCTTACATTTCAACAAGAATACAGTTGAGAACGCTTGGAGCATTATGGTCAGAGCCCTCCAACCAGCTTTAGATTTTGACGATCTAACACGCCAATAGGACAGAAAATGACACGATATGCCTCAGGAATACATCCAATATCTCTGTCGATGAATGCCAAGACGAATAATTGCTTGCGTAAGGTCCAGAGGTAGACCAAAGCGTTATGAGTTGCTCAATTTTTGCAGCTCTTTCTCTTGAATAAGCCATTCAGTTTTTCTGACATTGTGAACATTTGTTTGTTTGTGTATGTACATCACATCTATCGATTTTCGACCCATACGGGTAATTATTTCGTGATGCACCTTTTTTCCTGTCGTAGAGTGTATATATTCCTACGTACATTGTAGTTTTGTTGTGAGGGTGTGTCATAGATAATTGTTTTCTTTCTACATCTGGCCACGAACCACATTGTTTCTCGTGG
This sequence comes from Schistocerca cancellata, assembly GCF_023864275.1. Taxonomy (NCBI): domain Eukaryota; kingdom Metazoa; phylum Arthropoda; class Insecta; order Orthoptera; family Acrididae; genus Schistocerca; species Schistocerca cancellata. The sequence goes on along the minus strand of NC_064631.1, from coordinate 640,169,917 downwards.
GCTCCTGGCCCCGAAGAGCATCACGAGGAAAGTTCCCAGACACGTTGGTGCCATTAGTGCCCACCATAGTTCATGGCTGTCGGCTGCCCCACACTGGCTGCTCCATTACTAAAGAAACTGAAGTGACTGCCCGCGCGTCCAATACAGACTCTCGAGATTTTCCCAAGTAACGCAATGCGGCTGTGGCAGTTAAAGTCCTGCGGTTTCGATCTTCTAATAATTGAGTTCTCTTTGCAACATAATAATAGCCTTATCATTTTTCTATATACGTTTATTGCTATTTTGTGAGATTGTATCACGCAGTTTAAACACGCCATACAGAGAAACCCCTATAACAAATGTCAACAATCAGGTTATTGCAACAAGAGACCTCTTTAGCCGACTGTGGTAACCAGGACCTGGGGTAGCACACGAGGATCATTCTGTAACTGGTTGTTGCTAAAGCAGGTGTAGCACAAACACATAACTGTCAGCCACTTTCATTCTGTTCTACGTATGGAGTTTGTAACTTTTTTAACCATTGGAACCATTTTCATTGGCAGTGAAGTACAGGCACTGTAGATGACAGAATCCATAGGCCGATCCCACCAAACCTGATATGAAACCAACACAACACTTAAAACACTTTTCAAAACAGGTGTTTGAAGTATTAGAAACATAGAAATCGAAGTAGGAGGTCAACATACCTCGATTCAGACTTAGTTTTTCATGTTGTTATGGTCTTCAGTCCGGAGACTGGTTTGATGCAGCTCTCCATGCTACTCTATCCTGTGCAAGCTTCTTTATCTCCCAATACCTACTGCAACCTACATTCTTCTGAATCTGTTTAGTGTATTCATCTCTTGGTCTCCCTCTACGATTTTTACCCTCCGCACTGCCCTCCAATACTAAATTGGTGATACCTTGATGTCTCAGAATATGTCCTACCAATCGATCCCTTTTTCTAGTCAAGTTGTGCCACAAATTTCTCTTCTCCCCAATTCTATTCAGTACTTCCTCATTAGTTATGTGATCTACCCATCTAATCTTCAGCATTCTTCTGTAGCACCACATTTCGAAAGCTTCTATTCTCTTCTTGTCTAAACTATTTATCGTCCACGCTTCACTTCCATACATGGCTACACTCCATACAAATACTTTCCTTCATATAATACCATATTTTAATAAATATGAATTAATGAAGAACATGGGTTACTTTTCTTAACGGAAATCCATATTACACAGACAAAATCCTATCGTTTGATATGCTTCACGGTAACATTCCAAGGAATTTTATTGTGGAAGAAGTATAGTAAATTTTCTCTATCTTATGTTTCTAAAAGCAGTTTATTCAAGTCTATATCTTTCAAAAACGATTTCCACGTATATAGAACCTGCAATTTGTAAGGGACTCCCTTTTATAATTTGAAAAACTGAACCATACAGCGAATTAATATTTACTCTAAAATAACAGTGTAACTAATGAAACAATGGAAAATCCAGGATGGATTGTAACAATGTTCTGACTATCGGCGACTCAGCATCTCCGCTATATGGTAAAGAGTGTAACTAATGAGTGAGTTAAGAGTTATATCGTAGTCGTATAGCTCACTTGTTACCCGAACTATCACCTCATGAGATACCAGAGCTGAATGAGGGCAACGTGAGGATGTGTCAAGTATAGATAGATCATACGTGCCACAAGTGCAGATGCTAGTGTGTTCATATGGCACAGGTTTTCTGTTGGAGACGCTGATTTCAGCCGTACCGAATTATTCATAGAATGTTAGTGGGATCTTTTGTTTCTGTTTAGAGGTAGAACATAAACAAAATATTATTTCTTTTACTCGTTGGTCGCAGTAACCAGCAAAAGTCACGACCCGAAGAGAAGCCGTAATTCTGCACCCGTATGAGAGACAACGAACTGAAAAATTTAAAAGATGTATTGTCCTCGAAAGACGTGGATCTCTCAGTGTTCAAATTTACTTTCATGGGGGCTCAGATACTTACCAATAAACAGTGATCGTTGTAATGATCGCAATCTCACCATCAAATTTACACAATATGGCGTTATTAGACGCTATTGCTCGGCCGTTCAGTATAGATGGTTTTAAAAAATAGCCGTTCCCAACACTCGCTGTACTCGTTTCTTTTTCTTCTCAACTGGTTTCTGTCGTGACCTCTTGTCGAGTGAAACTTGTTCTACGCATGGGTATCTCACATGACCGAAACAGGTGGTGAAATAAGTAAAGCAGTCATGCAGCTATAACCGTTAAAGTAACTTACGTCAGCTGTGGTGCCCGTCATGAATAAAACATTAATTTTCCATTAAGCTCGCTGAGGGCTTGTAAAAGGAACTAAGTATGTCTTATTTGTCGCAGGAACTCTCTGAACGTTTCTGTTTCCGTGCCAAGGTAACAAAACATTCGAAGTACTCAATTCTACCGTGTTTACTAGAATAAAGAGCTGTTGCGTTCACTCTGACTCTTGTAATTTGAATAACTAATGAGGTAATAATGCTCCATACAAACCAGTGCTATAATAGTGGGATAAGGCGCGGACCGCAAGCCACTTACGCGTGTTTAGTGGGTCTCATTAATACTGCACTTTTTCTGCTTCTCTTAGCAGAGGGAGTTGATGCCACATTACTTAGTTAGTTACAGATGCAACATTTTTGGGAATCGCAATGAATTATATTCCCCCGAAGGACGTAAGAAAATGACACACGAAAAATTTTAGAACTCTTGCCACTGACGTGAACATTTTTGTAAGTGTGACTAATTCGAAATAGTTGGGACCTGTTCAGAGTTCAGAAACTGACTTAGTCTTGGATCTTCAAGGGCATAGATAAGTCTTTATTTGTCAGTTTATTACTGAAAAGTAATGAGGGTGGAGGTGCTAAATACTAGTTTCGCATTTCAGTCCTGTGTAATAAGAAATAATTTGAGAGTTTAATTTCAGAAAGGGAAAAGCACACTAGATATTAACAGATGGTCTCAGCATGCGAGAAGAAACTCGTAAAGTTCTTTTCTACTCTCCAGGTGACGCAATTCTGACGCAAAATTGAACTTGGAAACGTGATAAGATGTGGGTGCCACAGGAGAAAGCTGAGTGTATGGCCCGTTTCATACAGACGACGTCCGACACCCAAGTCCAACGACACTTTCGAACACGGTATGGAAAGTAGCCACCGTCCCGACCAACTATTAGGGCTTGGCATACGTTATTTGTGTAAACAGATACTGCTTTCCAGGGTAATATGTCTCAAACGCCGACGTGGACAAGGTACGGCAGGCGTTTGCAAGGAGTACAACAAAATCGGTGCATACGACTACAGAGAGTTGGAAATGAGACGATCTGCAGTACACAATGTCTTGCATATGAGGTTACGGATATATCCCTAAAAGGTGAAGTTGCTTCAGGCGTTAAAGTCTACGAAAAACCTCAGCGCGAACAGTTTGCAATGTACAGTCTTGGCAAGACTGACAAAAACAATGACTTTTTGGAAAAGATTTGTTTTTCTGATAAGGCAACGTTTAATGTATCCGGAAAATTGCTTCATCATAACGTTCGTATATGGGGTTCACAGCATCCTCACGTTACACTTGAAGTGGAAAGAGACACCCTAAAGGTCAATGTTTGGCGCGGACGGCCGGCCGGGTTTTCCAACCGATTTCTCATACACAAACAGCAGTTGACCGGCGTTGCCTGGTGAAACGTTGTTGTGATGCCTCGTGTAAGGAGGAGAAATGCGTACCATCACGTTTCCGACTTTGATAAAGGTCGGATTGTAGCCTATCGCGATTGCGGTTTATCGTATAGCGACATTGCTGCTCGCGTTCGTCGAGATCCAATGACTGTTACCAGAATATGGAATCGATGGGTTGAGGAGGGTAATACGGAACGCCGTGCTGGATGTCGGCCGGGGTAGCCGAGCGGTTCTAGGCGCTACAGTCTGGAACCGCGCGACCGCTGCGGTAGCAGGTTCGAATCCTGCCTCGGGCATGGATGTGTGTGATGTCCTTAGATTAGTTAGGTTTAAGTAGTTCCAAGTTCTAGGGGACTGATGACCTTAGAAGTTGAGTCCCATAGTGCTCAGAGCCATTTGAACCATTTTTTGGCGCGGACGGATGCACAATTGCATCATTGGTCCATTCTTTTTCATCGGATGTGGAGACGTCTCAAGAGTTTGCTGTGGCACAACTGGAACACCTGAAACCTGATGTCACGTTCAGCAGGATGGGGCATCGCCCCACAGGTCCCTAAATGTCCGTCAAATTCTAGACGAAAAGTTTCCGTATAGCTGTTTTGGACGAATAGTCCAATTCGATGGCCACTACGATCCTCCGACCTCGCACCACTAGATTTCTTCCTGTAGGGTTTTTTAAGGCATCTGGTGTATCCAACCTAGGTTAGAGACCTACAGGACGTGAATCCACCCATTCGCAATGGATTTCAAGATGTCACAGTAGAGGTCTTGAGTCGTACGTGGAGGGAAATGGAATTCCGACTAGACATTATCCGTGGCACTAATGGTGTATATGAACAAGGAAACAAAATTTTATGAGTTATCTGACCACGTGTTGAAATCAATTTGTTAATATCTAGTACAGCTTTAAAGGTATTTAAGTCTCAAGTTGTAAAGGTAACTTATGGACCCGCTGTAATATTCGCACTAGAGTACAGATAAAGACGGATAATCCATATCTACTGAAGCCAAGAGGTTGTGTTAAACGTCAAGGTGAACAGAGACAAGTACGTGTTGAGAAGTCTGTTAAGGCAGAGTTTCAATTTACTAACACTGTTGATCAACTTCCAATGCGCTGGTCTCCATTTAATTCAAGTGACGGCGTTGATGACCTCGCTGTTTAGCGCCATAAGCCACAAATCGTCATCATCAGCTGTTAATAATGAGTCAAAATATGAAGACCACACCCCACCGCGAGACTGCATGCTATCTGGTGGAGTCTCTGACATTCCATATGGAATGTACATAATTAAGTGGAGCAGAGACTAACGGGGACTCACTGTAGTAACGCTACAGGTCGCAAATTGGGAAATCCATTGACGTAAGCGATTTTGACAAAGGGTTGTTATGGTCCGACGCATGGGAACGAGCATCTCGGGAGAGGAGAAGATGGTCGACAGCTCGTGTGCTACTGTCGTGGATGTTTACGGAAACTTGTTCAAGGATAGACGACAATGTATTGGACGTCCACACCCCATCGCGGAATGTGGAAGGGTCGGAGGCTTGCCCGTTCTGTAAGGCGCAAGTGTTTCGCAGCACGCCGCTTAGCGCACATTGTCGAATGTGCGGCTCGATAGGGAGAGTAAGGATTGGGAACAGTTCAGACCAATGAATTTGAGGTGAATGAGGTATTTCGGCAGGGATGTGGGCTGTCACCGACCCTCTTTAAACTGTAGCTGTTAGCCATACTGCAGACTTAGCGTAGAAAATGGCATGTTATGGGACTGACAGCAGAGGACAGCAGTATATTAAGCCTTTATTTTGTAGATGACTAGATTGCACTAGTGGAAGATGAAGACGATCTGAGCTGTGTGATAAGAATACAGTAAGGCTGGTCTGAAAATTAACATGAAGACGTGTGAGTACTTGGCTGTTGGAACAGAAAAAGCAAATAATTTAGAAGTCGATAGGGAAGTAATCGTAGGTGTGGAAAAGGCAAAATATCTTGGGGTATTATTTAACAAACGGGGCACAAGCAATGATGAAATCACTAGTAGGATTGATAAACAAGGACAGTGAACTCTGTTCTGTGGAACAAAAGGATAAGAAGGTCAACGAAGAGGGTATTGTATAAGACTATAGTCCTGTGTGTAGTTTTGTACGGGGCAAAACCACGGGACGTTGGCAAAAAAAGAAAGAAAAACAGAGATCAGAGCAGATATGCTCAAGTCAAAAATGAAATAAAATACTTTCTAGCCTTTAATACGTATGTCTTGCTATGAACAACTTGAGCATATCTGCTCTAAACTACACTCCTGGAAATGGAAAAAAGAACACATTGACACCGGTGTGTCAGACCCACCATACTTGCTCCGGACACTGCGAGAAGGCTGTACAAGCAATGATCACACGCACGGCACAGTGGACACACCAGGAACCGCGGTGTTGGCCGTCGAATGGCGCTAGCTGCGCAGCATTTGTGCACCGCCGCCGTCAGTGTCAGCCAGTTTGCCGTGGCATACGGAGCTCCATCGCAGTCTTTAACACTGGTAGCATGCCGCGACAGCGTGGACGTGAACCGTATGTGCAGTTGACGGACTTTGAGCGAGGGCATATAGTGGGCATACGGGAGGCCGGGTGGACGTACCGCCGAATTGCTCAACACGTGGGGCGTGAGGTCTCCACAGTACATCGATGTTGCCGCCAGTGGTCGGCGGAAGGTGCACGTGCCCGTCGACCTGGGACTGGATCGCAGCGATGCACGGATGCACGCCAAGACCGTAGGATCCTACGCAGTGCCGTAGGGGACCGCACCGCCACTTCCCAGCAAATTAGGGACACTGTTGCTCCTGGGGTATCGGCGTGGACCATTCGCAACCGTCTCCATGAAGCTGGGCTACGGTCCCGCACACCGTTAGGCCGTCTTCCGCTCACGCCCCAACATCGTGCAGCCCGCCTCCAGTGGTGTCGCGACAGGCGTGAATGGAGGGACGAATGGAGACGTGTCGTCTTCAGCGATGAGAGTCGCTTCTGCCTTGGTGCCAATGATGGTCGTATGCGTGTTTGGCGCCGTGCAGGTGAGCGCCACAATCAGGACTGCATACGACCGAGGCACACAGGGCCAACACCCGGCATCATGGTGTGGGGAGCGATCTCCTACACTGGCCGTACACCACTGGTGATCGTCGAGGGGACACTGAATAGTGCACGGTACATCCAAACCGTCATCGAACCCATCGTTCTACCATTCCTAGACCGGCAAGGGAACTTGCTGTTCCAACAGGACAATGCACGTCCGCATGTATCCCGTGCCACCCAACGTGCTCTAGAAGGTGTAAGTCAACTACCCTGGCCAGCAAGATCTCCGGATCTGTCCCCCATTGAGCATGTTTGGGACTGGATGAAGCGTCGTCTCACGCGGTCTGCACGTCCAGCACGAACGCTGGTCCAACTGAGGCGCCAGGTGGAAATGGCATGGCAAGCCGTTCCACAGGACTACATCCAGCATCTCTACGATCGTCTCCATGGGAGAATAGCAGCCTGCATTGCTGCGAAAGGTGGATATACACTGTACTAGTGCCGACATTGTGCATGCTCTGTTGCCTGTGTCTATGTGCCTGTGGTTCTGTCAGTGTGATCATGTGATGTATCTGACCCCAGGAATGTGTCAATAAAGTTTCCCCTTCCTGGGACAATGAATTCACGGTGTTCTTATTTCAATTTCCAGGAGTGTATTATTATTGCTTTATCGCAATGTAATTTTACGGTTTCTCAAAGTGTAGTTCTGATGAAGACATCCTTAGAGGTGTGGAAACCCAGGTCAATGTACCAAACAATTATTTGCAACCGGTTGACTTTGTTAATTCCTATGTTTTGAAAAAAAAAAAATGCTTGCCACTTAGATGGATTACTTAAGAAGAAGCTCAAGCTGTTCTAGGAGGGATAGGATAAGAAATGACGTAATCCGACAAAGGACGAAAGTGGATGGGGATGGCTGTGACGACATCCAACAAAAACAGATGGAGTGGTTTTGGTCATATGAATAGGATGAACGAAGAAAGGATACCAAGTAGGATACTACGATAAATATCATTCAAGCGGAAGAAAAGGATCCACCCACGAGGGAACTGGCAAAAAGACGTGAAGGAGGGAAGTCAGGCCAGAAGAACATGGCGACTGGGGCAGAGAAGCGGCGCCAGCCGTAGGTAATTCGCAAGAAGAAGAAGAAGAACAAGAACAAGAAGAAACAAACGACCCTTCGTGTTCCCACGTGGACCCAACGACATCGACAATTAAGACTGCATTGGGCGTGGGATCATTGTGAATTGACTGCGGATCAATGGAAACATGTGACCTGGTCGGATGAACTAAGTTTCATTTTTTACCAGCTCGGTGATCGTGTCCGGAAGTCGTGGCTGCTCGACGCATGCACAACACCACAGACGCAGGTCTGGGGGGACAGTATTACGCTGCGGAGGACTTTCACCTGGGCTTCCACATTCCCTGTCGTACTAGTCGAAGGCACTAAGACACTTATGGACTACGCGAACGTTATAGCGGACCACCTGCAAACCTGCATGCTTGGTGTCTTCCGCGATGGGGATGGCATCTTCCCGCGGGATAACCTTTCGTATCAGAAGGCCAGAATCGTCCAACTGTGGTTTAAGGAGCAGGATGTCTTGTCCTCCGAATTCGCCTGATATGAACCAATTGGGACACATCTGAGATGCAATATGGCGCCGGGTTCGCACCCACAAATCACTGGCCCGTAACTTACGGAGACTGCGTGATATCTAGTTCAACATATCTCCCGAATCCATTCCACACAGAATCGCTGCTATACTGCTTTCCACAGATACGCTATTAAGCAGTTTCTTAAAATTTTGTGACTCATCAGTGTATTCGTGGGAGAAGCAGGAAATGAAGATTAAGATCATTTGACGAGAGGAATCCAACGGGAAACAGATAAGAATGTTGAGGATGCAAAACTACATGGCTCTTCTGGTTCAAAGCAGAATAACGACTCCCTTGGGTTCTAAAGTCACAAAGACACAATAATGAACGGAGAAGAATATCTCCTTCGAGGTCGACACAAATTTTTTTAGATAATCAAACAAGGGTTAGTTTTAAAAACGTGATTTTATTGTTTTTCAAAATATTCCCTTTTAAATTTAAAATACTTTTTCATTTGACGAAACAAATCCTTAAAGTAACGACACCACTCTTCCTGTGGTACTTCAGAAACAAGATATTTATAATAATATTTACAATACAGGCCATTAAAATTGCTACACCAAGAAGAAATGCAGATGATAAACGGGTATTCATTGGACAAATATATTATACTAGAACTGACTTTGATTACATTTTCATGCAGTTTGGGTGCATAGATCCTGAGAAATCAGTACGCAGAACAACCACCTCTGGCCGTAATAACGGCCTTGATACGCCATGGCATTGAGTCAAACAGAGCTTGGATGGCGTGTACAGGTACAGCTGCCCATGCAGCTTCAGCACGGTACCACAGTTCATCAAGAGCAGTGACTGGCGTCTTGTTACGAGCCAGTTGCTCGGCCACCATTGGCCAGACGTTTTCAGTAGGTGAGAGATCTGGAGAATGCGCTGGCTAGGGCAGCAGTAGAACTTTTCCTTTATCCAGAAAGGCCCGTACAGGACCTGCAACATGCGGTCGTGCATTATCCTATTGAAATGCAGGCTTCTGCAGGGATCGAATGAAGGGTAGAGCCACGGGTCGTAACAAATCTGAAACGTAACGTCCAATGTTCAAAGTGCCGTGAGCGCGACCAAGAGATGACCGAGACGTGTGACCAATTGCACCCCATACCATCACGCGGGTGATACGCCAGTATGGCGATGACGAATACACGCTTCCAATGTGTGTTCACCGCGATGTCGCCAAACACGGATGCAACCATCATGATGCTGTAAACAGAACCAGAACCTGCATTCATCCGAAAAAAAGTCATTTTGCCATTCATGTACCCAGGTTCGTCGTGGAGTACACCGTCGCCGGCGCTCCTGTGTGTGATGTGGCGTCAAGGGTAACCGCAGCAATGTCTCCGAGCTGATAGTCCATGCTGCTGCAAACGTCGTCGAACTATTCGTGCAGATGGTTGTTGTCTTGCTAACGTCCCCATCTGCTGACTCAGGGATCGAGACGTGGCTGCACGATCCGTTACAGCCATGGGGATAAAATGCCTGTCATCTCGACTGCTAGTGATACGAGGCCGTTGGGATCCAGCACGGTTCAAATGGCTCTGAGCACTATGGGACTTAACTTCTGAGGTCATCACTCCCCTAGAATTTAGAACTACTTAAACCTAACTAACCTAAGGACATCACACACATCCATGCCCGAGGCTGGATTCGAACCTGCTACCGCAGCGGTAGCGCGGTTCCAAACTCTAGTGCCTAGAACCGCTCGGCTACCACGGCCGGCATGCAGCAAGGCGTTCCGTATTACCCTCGTGAACCCATCGATTCCATATTCTGGTAACAGTCATTGGATCTCGACCAACGCGAGCAGCAATGTCGCTATACGATAAACCGCTATCGCGATAGGCTACAATCCGACCTTTATCAAAGTCGGAAACGTGATGGTACGCATTTCTCCTCCTCACACGAGGCATCACAACAACGTTTCACCAGGCAACGCCGGTCAACTGCTGTTTGTGTATGAGAAATCGGTTGGAAACTTTCCTCGTGTCAACACGTTGTAGATGTCGCCACCGGCGCCAACTTTGTGTGAATGCTCTGAAAAGCTAATCATTTGCATATCAAAGCATGATCTTCCTGTCGGTTATATTTCGCGTCTGTAGCACGTCATCTTCGTGGTGTAGCAATGTTATTGGCCAGTAGTGTATAATGCCTCACTGCTTAAGCTCATGACAAAAATTATTCCACGCATTTTGTTTTTAATTTTTGGAGAAAGAAACTGAGAAAAGTGTTTAACAATGAACGTGGAGGAGTGTAATGTGACGTTCGCCTGGACGCTATGCCAAAAAGAAAAGAAAGTAAGGTAGTGTTTTTGACAAGTAATTAGAGCTTCCTAGGTCCCGGTTTGAAAGCAACCGCTGCTTAAATTTTGAATATTAATTGTCATCAATCGCTGCCGCAGACTTCTGACAGAAAGTCATCCCCGTTCTGCCAACGGCCTTGACACAGAAGACATAGAAATCACAAGGTGCTAGGTCAGGGCTGTATGGTGGAGAGTCCATCGTGATGACCTTCAGGGTATCCAGATACTCAGCTGTCAGTAAAAAAAAAAAAAAAAAAAAAAACTAGCGACCATCTTCTTACTAGTACTGCGATTTAGTCGTACTTTTGTAGGATAAGGTTCTGTTCGAAACACCCACTAAGCCCGCTGCTTTTCTTCTTTTCGGGATCTGACAATGAACTCAAGATTGATCACCAGTAACGATTTTGCAAACCAAATCTGAAATGCCGCCTTGGAATTTTTTTCAGAGTTTTTCTGCGCCAATCAATGCGCTGCGTTTTTGATTAGGAACCAGTTTACGTGGAATCCATTGACAACGCCTAACTGTTGACGTAAAAATTTTGATTCGAATAAATTTGTAAGATGCCCGTCGATCTTCTTCGAACATTACTCGAACAGCTGCAATATTTTCATCAGTAACAACAGTTCTTAGCCGTCCATCTCTAGAGAAATAACCGATCTCTCTTGAATTCGCTGTACCAGTTATAAATTGTTGCTTTGGATGGGGTTTCTGCGCCAAAAGGAAGCCGATGTCCACATTGTTTGGGTGTTAATGTCGATTTAGAATGGTAAAGAATCTGTTGTGGTTGGCAGGAGAGCCAACACCGTGCTACTAGAGGAGGCCGAAATGCACGCGTTTTAGCTCACGCAGGCTGGCGCGAAGTCTGGAACATGACAAGGAAATTAGAATTTAGAAAAACGGACGTAGCTGGTGGAATACTTAACTTTAATCCATTAATGATGAACGTCGGTCTTGACGGTACATGATTCACAATATCAATAGTAACTGATAATGGCGCCTTGTAGGTTGTAGCAAATGACGTAGCTGAAGGCTATGCTAAACTATCGTCTCGGCAAATGAGAGCGTATTTTGTCAGTGAGCCATCGCTAGCAAAGTCGGTTGTACAACTGGGGCGAATGCTAAGGAAGGCTGTCTAGACCTGCCGTGTGGCGGCGCTCGGTCTGCAATCACTGATAGTGGCGACACGCGGGTCCGACGTACACTAACGGACCGCGGCCGATTTAAAGGCTACCACCTAGCAAGTGTGGTGTCTGGCGGTGACATCACAAAGTCATAGGCGGGATATGTTCTCTAGTCAAATACATTCTTCGGTGCGCACACAATCTTTAAATGATGATACTTAATATACTATTAGAGCAAATCGAACAAACTTCACGGAAATCAACTCGCAAAACATTAGAAAGTAGCTGTTTAATATAAACAGATTTCATTTGTTTTTTAGAACCATGGTATTATAAAAATTTTAAGAGTCGCACTCATTTCTAGGAGCATGGGCAAAATAAGGAAGATATTCGAAGTAGCTTGACAATGGCGAAGGTACTTTCTTCATTAAAACAGATCTAATATATTGATATGGAAAAGAAGATAATGTTCTTGAAAGTACGTATGCATGGAAGTGGAACATGGTCTACGGAAAGTGCGGGGAATAAGGAAATGGAAGCATTTGAAATGCGATACTGTCGAAGACTGTTATAAAATTCTTGGACAGATAACGTATGAAAAGAAGTACTAAAAATTTTTAGGCGAGGTAAGAGGTCTACTGAAAGCTGTTGCCAGAAGAAGGGACAGTTAAGTGGGACACAGTCTGCAGTCTGCAGAGTAGTTAGTGTCACACTGGAAGGAGCAATATGTAGGGAAAATAATAGAGACGACAAAGAACAGAACAAGCAAGATACATGATAGAGGATCCTGAACGTAGAAGTTACGGTGGACATGAAAAGATGAGCATGGGATAGGAAAAGATGGAGGTCAGCATCAGACCAGTCGAATGAACAGTGACAAAAAAAGTGGAGCCGATTGTTGTGCGTGTAGCGTGAGACAACGCTGTCCAGTCCTGTTAAGGATTGCCAGGAAGCAACCTGAATTGTCGAGGGTGAACGAAACATTCCCGTCGAAGTTCATAGCAGTACTCCTCGAAAGATGACCACTTTAAGCTACAGGGCCTCGATGTACGCAGAGGGGGCAACACGGGCAGTTGGGTCTCCGGTTTACGGCGGGCAGTCTGACAGCACGGAACACGACCGGCCTGGGGGGGGGGGGGGGGGGGGGGGAAGGAAACGGTACCAGCACTAAAACCGTCTTGCCCTAATGAGGAACCACGGTCTCCTCTGCGTTGCTGCAGGGTTTGAATGTTCCTACTCAAGAAACGGAACGGTTGAGAATATGGCAGTGCATACTGAAAAATTTACTAAGAATTATTGTGATGTAGCGGAGTACTAGCACATACTCAGATATGAAATCGATGCAGAAAGTCATATGGAATATACACATGTAAAATTAGCTGTAAGGTCGCCACAAGGACGTGTTCTGCGATCCTTGTTGTTCATGTCGTATATTAGTGACCTGGCAGACAATATCAATCTCTTCTTCACCAGAGGACACTTTTCGGATGTACTTGAATATGGTCTGGATGTGAATGCCGAAAGCGGTCGTGTACTTAAAAGTAAAGTACATGTCAGCAACTGAAGCGGCCTTTCATTAATTAAATTAAAACTAATCTCTGTTTTTTTATATGATGCGGTTATGTGTAATGAAGCAGAACCTACCATCTGAAGAAGGTGCACAAATACGAATATGGCACTGATAACATTTCAAAGTAGTGCAAAGACTGTTAACTTAATTTGAATGTTCACAAATCTAAGTAAGTGTTGTTCACAAAATGAAAAAAGTGCTACTCTATGACTACGGGCCGGCCGGAATGGTCGTCCAGTTCTAGGCGCTACAGTCTGGAGCCGCGAGACCGCTAGGGTCGCAGGTTCGAATCCTGCCTCGGGCATGGATGTGTGAGATGTCCTTAGGTTGGTTAAGTTTAAGTAGTTCTAAGTTCTAGGGGACTGACGACCTCAGAAGTTGAGTCCCATAGTGCTCAGAGCCATTTGAATCATATGATTACGGCACCAATGAGTCACAACTGGAATAAGTCAACTCGTACAAATACCTGCGTGTCTCACTTTGTGGGGATTTGAAATGCAGTTATCACATAGGCTCAGAGATACGTAAATCAGATGCTAGACTTGCTCTCTTGGGGTCCGTGAAGAGAAAACTAGAATAATTACGCAGCGCTCAAAGGAGTTTTTCTTCCTGCGCTCCGTAAGGGAATTGAACGGGAAGAAATTCTAATACATGATGGAATGGGTTAATTCCTTTAGCCATGCATTTCACAATAGCTTGTAGAGTATAGATGTAGACATGGATGTTAAAGTCATACTTGGTTGGAAAATCGACTGTGAAAACGAGCCTTAACATCGGGGATACCGAAGGAAAATGCTGGAGGTATGCTGTTGTTCATAATTCGCAAAATACCCACAAAATGCTTACCTTCATAGAGGCAGTGGAAGAGACATCATTTTTTTGAACCGTTAGCTGTCAGTTTACTATAAAGTGTACGTATTTCATGGATAAAGCTTCTATACATAGGGCTTCTCAGTCTATCAATTCGTGCAACGGTAATGTATTCCCCTGTGATTAACTGGATTAAAAAGAAGACTCCCTAGCAGCTCATGGCACCCTGCTTTACCCTGATGACGTCGGCGACGCTTCGTGGTGCTGAGTCGACGAGATACGAAAGCGACTAGATCCATCCTGATTTATGGCCGTCCACATCTCATGCTGGTTGCTCCGATCTGGGTACAAGGTACGCCATCTCGCTCGATAGCACCCCAGATGCCTTCATTATGACTGATATAGTTTTGAAGGGGGCACATGAAAACGCGGTGTTGGTGCAGCGTTCCTCAAACCATTGATACAAGAGGAGCGATGGAGCAGTTTATGTTTTTACTGAATATAAAAGCTCCCATCCTACGGCCATGGTGCCGCAACTGTGATGTATTTTCGGTAGTAATTTAGACCAAAAGAAATGAATGACATTAGCTGCCAGAGGACATTGATTTAAATCAATTGGTGAATGTTGAAAATTTGTGTCGAACAGGGATTCGAAACTAAGACTCCTGCTTAATGGACAGATGCACTCAACATTGCGCCATCCGGACACAGTGGTTGTCGTAACAGCACATGGCCTCCCTTCAGACCCAAATTCTCAACTTATCCACACACTACTAATGTAGTGCCCCTTGCTTATTGTTCTCATTACTCGCGACGTTTCACCCAACCCCTTAAGAGTTCGAGCGTAGTGTGCGTCCGCACAGAAGTTATCCGTTGGTCGTCCTCACCTTAATTATATAAATGTGGTGTCCGTTCTTATGTTTACTACACATTCTTGGTGACCAAGTGTTGTCCTTCCTTCCACATCTTCATGATGAACATGTTTTGGACAATGACGTCAATCTGTATGACACCAGCCTTATTTATAAGACAAAAAGCACATTTTTCCGGTGAGGTGAACGCTCAAGCACTCCATCGCACATCGACTGATCAGATAAATCTGATATGAAACGTCTGAGACTTTCTGGAACAGCGGATGAACATAACAGTCAACATCCTCGAAATTTGGTAGCTCTACAGGACCTAATCTTCAATGAATGTCTTCAGATAGATGTGGCATATCTAGAAATTCGGGGGTATCGTCGTCGCTGAACTAAAGCCATTATCGAGCCTAGAGACAAACAGTTGTTCCCGTAGGCTAAATACTTTTTTGTTTGGTGTACTTACTTTTATAGTGTATACGTTTCTTAGAGATGAAGTGAAGCCTCTATTTCGCCTCTCACTAACAAGCACATAAAGACCAGTGTGCAGTCATGTGCCTCCTGTTGTTTCCCCACAGTATCCAGCAGGTCACGTAACCTTCAGCTCTTCCTTGTTAGTCCAGCGCAACTACACTACTGGCCACTAAAATTGCTACACCACGAAGATGACGTGCTACAGACGCGAAATTTAACCGACAGGAAGAAGATGCTGTGACATGCAAATGATTAGCTTTTCAGAGCATTCACACAAGGTCACAAGGTTGGCGCCGGTGGCGACACCTACAACGTGCTGACATGAGAAAAGTTTCCAACTGATTTCTCATACATAAACAGCAGTTGACCAGCATTGCCTGGTGAAACGTTGTTGTGATGCCTCCTCGTGTAAGGAGGAGAAATGCGTACCATTACGTTTCCGACTTAGAAAAGGTCGGATTGTAGCCTATCGCGATTGCGGTTTATCGTATCGCGACATTGCTGCTCGGGCTGGTCGAGATACAATGACTGTTAGCAGAATATGGAATCGGTGGGTTCAGCAGGGTAATACGGAACGCCGTGCTGGATCCCAACGGCCTCGTATCACTATCAGTCGAGATGACAGGCATCTTATCCGCATGGCTGTAACGGATCGTGCAGCCACGTCTCGATCCCTGAGTCAACAGATCTGCACGAACAGTTCGATGACGTTTGCAGCAGCAAGGACTATCAGCTCGGAGACCATGGCTGCGGTTACCTTTGACGCTGCATTACAGACAGGAGCGCCTGCGATGGTGTACTCAACGACGAACCTGGCTGCACGAATGACAAAACGTAATTTTTTCGGATGAATCCATGTTCTGTTTACAGCAGCATAATGGTCGCATCCGTGTTTGGCGACATCGCGGTGAACGCACACTGGAAGCGTGTATTCGTCATCGCCATATGGCGTATCACCCAGCGTGATGGTATGAGGTGCCCTTGCTTACACGTCTCGGTCACCTCTTGTTCGCATTGACAGCATTTTGAATAGTGGACGTTACATTTCAGAAGTGTGACGACCCGTGGCTCTACCCTTTATTCGTCCCTGCGAAACCCTACATTTCTGCAGGATAATGCACGACCGCATGTTACAGGTCCTTTTCGGGCCTTTCTGGATAAATAAAATGTTCGACTGCTACCCTGGCCAGCACATTCTCCAGATCTCTCACCAACTGAAAACGTCTGGTCAATGGTGGCCGAGCAACTGGCTCGTCACAATACGCCAGTCACTACTCGTGATGAACTGTGGTATCATGTTGAAGCTGCATGGGTAGCTGTACCTCTACACGCAATCCAACCTCTGTTTAACTCAATTCCCAGTGCCGCAATACGACGTGGCATGGACTCGACTAATATCTGAAGAAGTGCTGGAGGGAACCTAACCATGAATCCTGCAGGGCTGTCCATAAATCCGTACGAGGGGGTGAGATATCTTCTGAAGAGCACGTTGCAAGGCATCCCAGATATGCTCAACAATATTCCTGTCTGGTGAGTGTGGTGGCCAGCGGAAGTGTTTAAACTCAGAAGAGTGTTCGTGGAGCCACTCTGTAGCAATACTGGACATGCGGGGCATCGCGCTGTCCTGCTGGAATTGCCCAAGTCCCTCGGAAGGCACAATGGGCATGTCAACTGTCAGAGTCGTATCTAGACGTATAAGTAGTCCCCTATCACTCCAACTGCACACGTCCCACGCCTTTACAGAGCCTCCACCAGCTTGAAAAGTCCCCTGCTGACATGCAGAGCCGATGGATTCACGAGCTTGTCTCCTTAGCCGTACACGTCCATCCGCGCGACAGAATTTGCAACGAGACCAGTCCGACCAGGCAACACGTTTCCAGTCATCAACAGTCCAATGTCGGTGTTGACGGGCCCAGGCGAGATGTAAAGCTTTGTGTCATTCTGTCATCGAGGGTACACCAGTGGGTCTTCGGCTCCGAAAGCCCATATCGATGATGCTTCGTTGAATGGTTTGCAAGCAGACACTTGTTGAGGGCTCAGCATTCAAATCTTCAGCGAAATGCGGAAGGTTTGCGCTTCTGTCACGTTGAACGATTCTCTTCAGTCGTCGGTGGTCCAGTTCTTGCAGGATCTCTTTTCGGCCGCGGTAATGTCGGAGATTTGATGTTTTACCGGATTCCTAATATTCACGGTACACTCGTGAAATGGTCGTACGGGAAAATCCCCACTTCATCGCTGGCTCCGAGATGCTGTGTCCAATCGTTCGTGCACCGACTATAACATCACGTTGAAACTCACTCAAACGTTGATAACTTGCCATTGTAGCAGCAGTAACGGTTCTAACAACTGCGCCAGACACTTGTTTTATATAGGCCTTGCAGACCGCAGCGCCGTATTCAGCCTGTTTACATACCTCTGTATTTGAATACGCATGCCTATATCAGTTTCTTTGGCGCTTCAATGTATAACTGAGACAGCCCTCCCCATGATTATTTCTTTTTCGATTTCTTCACACTTCCTACCAGTCGTTTCGCCTTGGCTGCTATGCTCTTCCTATTTATTTCATTCCTTAGTGGTGTATATTGCCGCATTCTTGTCTTTTCCTGAACATTTTTGTACTTTCGTCGATCAACTGAAGTATTTCTTCTATTACACAAGGTTTCTCCGCAGTTACCTTCCTAATACCTGTATTCGACTGTCCAAGACTCTGATCGCCTTTTTCAGTGATGTCTACTCCTCTTCTTCGGGGTGCACTCAGACTCGTGTTGCCGATTGAGGAGCTACTCGACCGAGTAGCAGCGGTTCCGGTCACAGGAAACCATCGTAACGACCGGGAGGTCGGTGTGCTGACTACACGCCCCCCCTATCCGCATCCTTAGTGAGGATGACACGGCGGTCGGATGGTTCCGATGGGCCATTTGTGGTCTGAAGACGGGAGTGCTACTCCTCTTCAGCTGAACTACCTACTTTGGAATTCATTTTTTTCAGTACTGACAGCCTTTAGCGAACTTGAGACGCGTATAATCTCTCCTCAGTACTTCAGTATCTCATTTCCTTCCATACCGATTCTTCCAGAACAAGCTTCAGTCTCTTCTTCATCTATACTAGTTTGTGATCTGTGTCTATATCTGATGTTGGGTGCTCCTTATACTGCAATATCTCATTACGGAAGCCCTGTCTGACCTCGATGTAATCCAGCTGGAGTCTTCCCGTGCCTCCAGGCCTTTTCCAGGTACACCTCCTCCTCTTGTGACTCGTGAACAGAATATTCGCTATTACCTTCTGAAACTTATTGCAAAACTGAATTATTCTTTCTCCTCTCTTATTTCTACTAACAAACCAATACTCTCCCGTAACCATTTCTTCTGTTCCATTCCTAAAACTGCATTCGAATGCCCCATTACTGTTAGATTTTCATGTCCCTTTACGTACTGAATTACCCGTTCAATATCCTAATATACTTTCTCTACCTCTTAATCTTCTGCTTGCGACGGTGGCACGTGTACCTGAACTACACGTTGTTGGCGTTGGTTTACTGTCGAGTCTGATGAAGATAACCCTATCATTGAACTGTTCACAGCAGATTACTCTCTGTCTTACTCTCCTATTCAGAATGAATACTACGCCTCTTATACCATTTACTGCTGCTGTTGACATTACCCTACTTTCGTATGACCCGAAACAAGTATCTTCCTTCCATTTCACTTTAATGATTCCCACTGTGTCAGATGGTACCGGCGGAGGTTCGAGTCCTCCCTCGGGCATGGGTGGGTGTGTTTGTCCTCAGGATAATTTAGGTTAAGTGGTGTGTAAGCTTAGGGACTGATAACCTTAGGAGTTAAGTCCCATAAGATTTCACACACATTTGAACATTTTTTGAATGATTCGCACTATGTTTAGATTGAGCCTTTGCATTTCCTTTTTCAGATTTTCTAGGTGTTCTGGCCTGTCACGTTCAGATTTCTGTCATTCCAGGCTCCGACTCGTAGAATGATATCTTATCGTTGGTTACTGCAGCCGTTTCTCAAGATCGTCCCCCCCCCCCCCCCCCACCGCTTGACAGTCCCCTCCCGGAGATCCGAAAGGGTGTCTAATAGGGAATCTACTGCAAGTGAAGAGGCCATTATTACACATTTACAATTACCGTCCACATGTCCTGTGGATACGCATTATGTGATTTTAATGCAGTGGTTCCATTCCCTTCTGCATCCTCAAGATGTTGATCGATGTCGATTCTTCCGCCTTTTAGGGACATATTCCCTCCCCAAGGGAGGAGAGTGCCCTGAATCTTTGGCCGCTCCTCCGTCTTCTATTCAAGGCCGTTGGAAGAACGGGGATAACTCATGTCACAAATCTGCGGCAGCGATTGATGAGGATTTTTATTCAAAATTTAAGCAGTGCTTGGTTTCGAACCCGGGACCCAAGACGCACTTATTACTTGTCAAAAACGTTAACTTTCTTTCTTTTCTTTCAGTCATATGGTCTGGGCGAACGTCACGTGACACTCCTTCAGGTTCATTGTTAAATAATGGCTCTGAGCACTATGGGACTTAGCATCTGAGGTCACCAGTCCCCTAGAACTTAGAACTACTTAAACCTAACTAACCTAAGGACATGACACACATCCATGCCTGAGGCAGAATTCGAACCTACGACCGTAGCGGTCACGTGGTTCCAGACTGTAGCACCTAGAACCGCTCGGCCACACCGGCCGGCCATTGTTAAAAACTTTTCTCAGTTTTTTTTTTGTTACGAGTGAGCGACTGATCTATTACTTGCTCAAATATGGCGCTCTCTTGGCATAAACAAAGAACAGCCTCCCTCGACATATTATAGAAAGTGCAGCGTCGAGAAGTGTACATGGAGCTCCAACGAGTCTTTAATCAGAAGTTAGGACAACTCACAAATTATTAGAACAACAGACAGGTCTGTTTCATTCTCTGACTTGAAAATTCATTGTGATGTTACGCTTCTACATGTTGTGGTGCGAAATAGCTGTGGCACTGACTCAGGCAGACCACAGCTGCCAGCCAGAGGATGTACAGGTCAGCCACCTGTGTAATTTCCCAGAACTGGACAGTGTAATAACTGTGGCGTAGTGTTCTGCATTGCAGCGGTCTAGCATGGCGGCGCGGCGGCTAGATTGCTGCACACTGTAGCACAAAGCAGGGTTTCACAGCTAGCTACGTGACGGTAACAGAGCTTACTGCTACAGCACACACAACAGAGGCGAATGTAAATACTCCCGGTTCAGCAGTAGCAGCACTGCCATCGACGCCGTGCAATCATCATCAGTGCACCCATCATCAGTCGGATGTACAGCCGAGCAGCCGCGGTTTCATCGAGCAACATTGTCTACTACGCGAAGCCGTTGATCTACGAACCGTCAGCAATCTCTGATGGCTCCGGGTTTCGAAATGGATCCGTCGAGGCGATACCCCTCCCCCTCCCCCCTCCCTATTGGATACCAATATCTTACACTCTAGTCAGACTTCTCGAGTCCCGGGTTTGATTCGAGACGTTCGCTCGCCCCTGTCAGCCGCCTCAGACAGCGGGCTGCGCACGCCACCAGTTGAGCCGCAAGCTAACTGCACTGCAAGGGCCGACCACCCGTCTCGCTTCATCAAGCTGTGTAGTCACCAGCTGCGTTATGCAGTCTCAGCATTTTGTTGTCTCAGTGGACTCAATCGCTGCAGTCAACGACGGCCAATACCTGCCTGCAGCCATCGACATGCTGTATGAGAAACGAGGAATAAGAAAGAATGTTTTTGTAGTCATACTTGGAAATACCAGCGATTTTCAAACAATATCTTTAACAAAAATTAAAAGATAGTCATGACTGCATACATGAGTACACGTGGATGTCGACTGCCTCGCACATAATGTTTCTGCTCCGTGTCACCGAACTCCACCTGCCGACTTTGTGACATAGTCTGATGATGATCTAAAGCGAATTCGCACTGTTCTGTGGAGGTGGTGTTGTACAGCTTTAACGAATGTTAGGAACTGCAACATGCAAGACATCGATTTCGGTCTAGGATAAGACCATCATCAGATCCAAATGGTTCAAATGCTCTGCTCACTATGGGACCTAAGATCTGAGGTCATCATTCCCCTAGAACTTAGAACTACTTAAACCTAACTAACCTAATGACATCACACATATCCATGCCCAACTAAGGATTCGAATCTGCGACCGTAGCAGTCGCGCTGTTCCAGGCTGAAATGCCTAGAACCGCTTGGTCACAGCGGCCGGCTCATCAGATCCAAAAACCGTCTCAGCTATTCATGTGCGTATTTAGAATACCATCTGATCATCATCATCATCATCATCATTTAAGACTGATTATGCCTTTCAGCGTTCAGTCTGGAGCATAGCCCCCCTTATACAGTTCCTCCATGATCCCCTATTCAGTGCTAACATTGGTGCCTCTTCTGATGTTAAACCTATTACTTCAAAATCATTCTTAACCGAATCCAGGTACCTTCTCCTCGGTCTGCCCCGACTCCTCCTACCCTCTACTGCTGAATCCATGAGTCTCTTGGGTAACCTTGCTTCTCCCATGCGTGTAACATGACCCCACCATCTAAGCCTGTTCGCCCTGACTGCTACATCTATAGAGTTCATTCCTACTTTTTCTTTGATTTCCTCATTGTGGACACCCTCCTGCCATTGTTCCCATCTACTAGTACCTGCAATCATCCTAGCTACTTTCATATCCGTAACCTCAACCTTGTTGATAAGGTAACCTGAATCCACCCAGCTTTCGCTCCCATACAACAAAGTTGGTCGAAAGATTGAACGGTGCACAGATAACTTAGTCTTGGTACTGACTCCTTCTTGCAGAAGAGAGTAGATCGTAGCTGAGCGCTCACTGCATTAGCTTTGCTACACTTCGCTTCCAGTTCTTTCACTATGTTGGCATCCTGTGAGAATATGCATCCTAAGTACTTGAAACCGTCCACCTCTTCTAACCTTGTTCCTCCTATTTGGCACTCAATCCGTTTATATTTCTTTCCCACTGACATTACTTTCGTTTTGGAGATGCTAATCTTCATACCATAGTCCTTACATTTCTGATCTAGCTCTGAAACATTACTTTGCAAACTTTCAATCGAATCTGCCATCACAACTAAGTCATCCGCATATGCAAGACTGCTTATTTTGTGTTCACATATCTTAATCTCACCCAGCCAGTCTATTGTTTTCAACATATGATCCATAAATAATATGAACAACAGTGGAGACAGGTTGCAGCCTTGTCTTACCTTTGAAAGTACTCTGAACCATGAACTCAATTTACCGTCAACTCTAACTGCTGCCTGACTATCCATGTAAAGACCTTTAATTGCTTGCAACAGTTTGCCTCGTATTCCATAATCTTGTAGAACAGACAATAACTTCCTCCTAGGAACCCGGTCATATGCCTTTTCTAGATCTATAAAGCGTAGATACAATTCCCTGTTCCACTCATAACACTTCTCCATTATTGGCGTAAGCTAAAGATCTGGTCCTGACAACCTCTAAGAGGCCTAAACCCACACTCATTTTCATCCAATTGGTCCTCAACTAATACTCGCACTTTCCTTTCAACAATACCTGTGAAGATTTTACCCACAACGCTGATTAAAGAGATACCTCTGTAGTTGTTACAATCTTTTCTGTTTCCATGTTTAAAGATTGGTGTGATTACTGCTTTTGTCCAGTCTGATGGAACCTGTCCCGACTCCCAGGCCATTTCAATTATCCTGTGTAGCCATTTAAGACCTGACATTCCACTGTATTTGATGAGTTCCGACTTAATTTCATCCACCCCAGCCGCTTTATTGCACTGCAATCTATTGACCATTTTTTCCACTTCCTCAAATGTGATCCTATTTCCATCATCATTCCTATCCCATTCTACCTCGAAATCTGAAACATTACTGATTGCATTGAGCAACTCTTCAAAATATTCCCTCCATCTGCCCAAGGCATCCATAGGATCCACCAGCAGTTTTCCTGACCTGTCCAAAATACTTGTCATTTCCTTCTTACCTCCCTTTCGAAGACTGCTAATTACACTCCAGAATGGTTTTCCAGCAGCTTGACCCATAGTCTCCAACCTGTTTCCAAAGTCTTCCCACGATTTCTTCTTTGATGCTGCAATTATCTGTTTGGCTTTGTTTCTTTCTTCAACATAACTTTCTCTGTCTACCTGGGTTCTGGTATGTAGCCATCTTTGATACACCTTCTTTTTCCTTTTACAGGCTGCCTTGACTGTATCATTCCACCAAGCTGTTTGCTTCATCCTACTTTTACACACTACTGTTCCAAGACATTCTTTAGCCACTTCTAGTACTGTGTCCCTGTACCTTGTTCATTCCTTTTCCAGTGACTGTAATTGACTACACTCAACTAACTGGTACCTTTCTGAGATCGCTGTTATGTACTTGTGCCTGATTTCCTTATCCTGAAGTTTCTCCACTCTTATCCTCCTACATATGGACCTGACCTCCTGAACTTTCGGCCTCACAATCCCAATTTCACTGCAGATTAAATAATGATCAGTGTCATCAAAGAATCCCCTGAATACACGTGTGTCCCTCAAAGCCTTCCTGAATTCCTGATCTGTTATTATATAGTCAATGACAGATCTGGTTCCCCTGCCTTCCCAAGTATACCGGTGAATATTCTTATGTTTAAAAAAGGAGTTTGTGATTACTAAGCCCATACTGGCACAGAAATCCAAGAGTTGTTTCCCGTTCCTGTTGGCCTCCATATCCTCTCCAAATTTACCCATAACCTTTTCATACCCTTCTGTTCGATTTCCAATCCTGGCGTTAAAATCCCCATGAGCAGAACACTGTCCTTGTCCTTTACTCTAACAACTACATCACTGAGTGCCTCATAAAAACTATCCATCTTATCTTGATCTGTCCCTTCACAATGCGAATATACTGACACAATCCTAATTTTCTTGCTAGACACTGTCAAATCTATCCACATCAGTCGTTCGTTTACATACCTTATTGCAACTATGCTGGGTTCCACTTCTTTCCTGGTGTAAAGCCCTACACCCCATTGTGCTATTCCTGCTTTGACTCCTGACAGGTAGATCTTGTATTCTCCCACTTCCTCTTCTTTCTCACCCCTTACCCGAATGTCACTAACAGCTAAAACGTCCAGCCCCATCTTACTTGCAGCCTCTGCCAGCTCTACCTTCTTCCCAGAGTAGCCCCCATTGATATTAATAGCTCCCCATCTAATTACCATTTGTTTGCCAAGTCGTATCTTAGGAGACCCTGGTTTGTCAGTTAGAGGTGGGCCTCCGTCACATCTAGTACAAATGATAATTAATTGTAATATGGATGAGTAGGTGGGCAAATGTCTATTAGGTACATTACGTATGTAGATTGTGGACAATTGGGAATGTGAGTCTCACGGGAAGCGTGCATGGGATAAGTCCCTGCAGTCGCGCTATTCATCTGTGTCCTTGGTGGCTCAGATGGATATAGTGTCTGCCATGTAAGCAGGAGATCCCGGTTTCGAGTCGCGATCGGGGCACACATTTTCAGCTGTCTCCATCGAGGTACACCAACAACACCTGTCGGCGTCTGAGGGTTTCAATTAATTATCTTTTATTCTAGTGAAGCTGCACGGTCATCAATGGTATCTGTTCTTTCGAGAACAGTTACTATCTTCATATATACACTCCTGGAAATGGAAAAAAGAACACATTGACACCGGTGTGTCAGACCCACCATACTTGCTCCGGACACTGCGAGAGGGCTGTACAAGCAATGATCACACGCACGGCACAGCGGACACACCAGGAACCGCGGTGTTGGCCGTCGAATGGCGCTAGCTGCGCAGCATTTGTGCACCGCCGCCGTCAGTGTCAGCCAGTTTGCCGTGGCATACGGAGTTCCATCGCAGTCTTTAACACTGGTAGCATGCCGCGACAGCGTGGACGTGAACCGTATGTGCAGTTGACGGACTCTGAGCGAGGGCGTATAGTGGGCATGCGGGAGGCCGGGTGGACGTACCGCCGAATTGCTCAACACGTGGGGCGTGAGGTCTCCACAGTACATCGATGTTGTCGCCAGTGGTCGGCGGAAGGTGCACGTGCCCGTCGACCTGGGACCGGACCGCAGCGACGCACGGATGCACGCCAAGACCGTAGGATCCTACGCAGCGCCGTAGGGGACCGCACCGCCACTTCCCAGCAAATTAGGGACACTGTTGCTCCTGGGGTATCGGCGAGGACCATTCGCAACCGTCTCCATGCAGCTGGGCTACGGTCCCGCACACCGTTAGGCCGTCTTCCGCTCACGCCCCAACATCGTGCAGCCCGCCTCCAGTGGTGTCGCGACAGGCGTGAATGGAGGGACGAATGGAGACGTGTCGTCTTCAGCGATGAGAGTCGCTTCTGCCTTGGTGCCAATGATGGTCGTATGCGTGTTTGGCGCCGTGCAGGTGAGCGCCACAATCAGGACTGCATACGACCGAGGCACACAGGGCCAACACCCGGCATCATGGTGTGGGGAGCGATCTCCTACACTGGCCGTACACCACTGGTGATCGTCGAGGGGACACTGAATAGTGCACAGTACATCCAAACCGTCATCGAACCCATCGTTCTACCATTCCTAGACCGGCAAGGGAACTTGCTGTTCCAACAGGACAATGCACGTCCGCATGTATCCCGTGCCACCCAACGTGCTCTAGGAGGTGTAAGTCAACTACCCTGGCCAGCAAGATCTCCGGATCTGTCCCACATTGAGCATGTTTGGGACTGGATGAAGCGTCGTCTCACGCGGTCTGCACGTCCAGCACGAACGCTGGTCCAACTGAGGCGCCAGGTGGAAATGGCATGGCAAGCCGTTCCACAGGACTACATCCAGCATCTCTACGATCGTCTCCATGGGAGAATAGCAGCCTGCATTGCTGCGAAAGGTGGATATACACTGTACTAGTGCCGACATTGTGCATGCTCTGTTGCCTGTGTCTATGTGCCTGTGTTTCTGTCAGTGTGATCATGTGATGTATCTGACCCCAGGAATGTGTCAATAAAGTTTCCCCTTCCTGGGACAATGAATTCACGGTGTTCTTATTTCAATTTCCAGGAGTGTATAATGCAGTTGTTAAGATTGAAACTGGTCACCACATTTTTAAATAAATGAGTATTTGATCAAGACTGCCTTTTAATTTTTATTAGAAAAAGAATCTTTTATTGAGTCAGTTTCTAGACTCCGCACCCACCGCAGTACCGCAGGACCCCAATTCCGCCGCCCCCTGTACATGCCATTCCGGAGACTCAAGTGGCTGTCCTGTAGCACTGGTGTCACCCTAACGGTCAATACAAACGTGAGACCATTATAGAATCGAAGAGAGCCTCCATACATTCCTGATGATACTCCACTCGAGTCCACAAAACATCAAGAATGGTTGCTAGAGAAATAGAATGAATAAATGGCCGACGAACCATCTCCTACACAGATTCGATAGGCAATGTGTCACACAAACATGGAGACCTGACAGTGTGGTCGCCGTGGTAGCTCCCATACTCTGTAGACGGTGCTGAACCGTCGAAGCACACGGCCCTCATCCACTTAAGTCCTCCAGAATGGAACGGGTACTTAGGACCAAGCTATCACGTCCAGTACCTCCCTTGTGGAAAAGACGGTAACCACCCGGTGCTGTAACTGCATGCATGAGGTAGTGACTGCTTATCGATGCGAACTTTATTCTAACCATTTCTTTTATATGGGCTTATCTATCATAGCAGCGTAACATTCTGGATCCAAAATTTCACAATACTACTAACACATTTCAGGGAGATCTATCTGCCTTGGTAGCACTGTCACAGTGATTTTGCGCTTTTTACACGGGACCCCGGTTATTTGATTCCATTTTGATTAACGGCTATTCCCATGCTTCGTGTAATACTGATGTGTGCATTCACACAGAAGTCGCCATTTATTCACCTTTTTATAGCCCCTCCCACCCCCCACACCCCCTTACATGTGGAACAGCCATGTTGCCGCTCTTAGGCCTATGATAAAAGTGATTAAAAATCCATAAAAATTCTTTGACACTGACAAAAATCGTTCATTATACTACGCTTGATAAGTCGGGGATGTGTGCGATCTTTAAACTAAGGGGAATGGTACTGCTGGCTCATGCTAACATTGCTTAGGTTAAGTATTTGGATGCATATGGGATTGGAGAGAAACCGATATGAGAAGAAAGTGTTTTGGAAAATTGGGAAGGGTGGACAGACTAGCAAGGATGGCGGATGCAGTACAGTTCTGATGAAGATATTCCAGATGTTTGAGCAGATGTGAGAACTTTATTAGCTGCTAGAGCATGCAAGTAGGTAGAAAAATTTGGCCGAAAGACTCATGCTTATAACGGGACGTCCTCCTCTAGCATTACTTTTCCTCAACACTAGTTGCCGATACCAGTATTACTTTTCGAATTTTGAGCAAGCTCAGTATTATCTCAGCTGCTTTTCTGAAAACTTTCATATAATTTTATACACAATACGTTGTATTTAAAGCTAAAATTCATGAAAAGGAATTACTTTATTTTCGATGTTAAGTACGAGCTCAGAATGTACAGTTAAAATTATTTGTTTTAGAAACATTTGAAATTACGAATTATTTGGCACATTTAAAATTTCTAGTATTAATTACGCAATCTAGTTCCGATTACTATGTTTATTTCTGGATTCATTTATGAAATAATAATCAAGGTTAATAGAAATTCATTTGTCAAGAAAACTGTAAACCCTTTGGAATATAGTTAATACCGCAGAGTGAAGTACACCATGTGATCAAAAGTATCCGGACACCTGGCTGAAAATGAATTACAACTTCGTAGCTCCCTCCATCTGTAATTCTCGATTTCGATATGGTGTTCGCCCACCATTATCCTTGATGACAGTTTCCACTCTCGCAGGCATACGTTTAGTCAGGTGCTGCAAGATTGCTTGGGGAATGGCAGCCCATTCTTTACGGAGTGCTGCACTGAGGAGAGGTATCGATGTCGGTCGGTGAGGCCTGGTATGAAGTCGGCGTTCCAAAACATCCCAAAAGTGTTCTGTAGGGTACAGGTCAGAACTCTGTGCAGGCCAGTCCATTACAAGGAAAATTACTGTCCTGTAACCACTCCGCCACAGGGCGCATATTATGAACAAGTGCTCGATCGTGTTGAAAGATGCAATAGCCATCCCCGAAGTGCTCTTCAACAATGGGAAGCAAGATGGTGCTTAAAACATTAACGTATGCCTGTGCTTCAATAGTGCCACGCAAAACAAGATGGGGTGCAAGCCCCCTCCATGAAAAACCGATCACACCATAACACCACCACCTCCGAATTTTACTGTTGGCACTACACACGCTGGCAGATGACGTTCACCGGGAATTCGCCAGATGCACACCCTGCCATCGGATCGCCACGTTGTGTACCGTGATTCGTCACTCCACACAACGTTTTTCCACTGTTCAGTCGTCCAATGTTTACGCTCCTTACACCAAGCGAGGCGTCAACGTCATGCGTGACTTGCGAACAGCCACTCGATCATGAAATCCAAGTATTCTCACCCTTCGTCTAACTGTCATAATACTTGCAGTACCGAGCGGTCTAAGGCGCTGCAGTCATGGGCTGTACGGCTGGTCCCGGCGGGGGTTCGAGACCTCCCTCGGGCATGGGTGTGTGTGTTTGTCCTTAGGATAATTTAGGTTAAGTAGTGTATAGGCTTAGGGACCGATGACCTTAGCAGTTAAGTCCCATAAGATTTCACACACATTTTGAACAACTTGCAGTAGATCCCGATGCAGTTTGGAATTTCTGTGTGATGGTGTGGATAGATGTCTGTCTATTACGGTCAGCCTGTACGCTTTTGTGCTGTACGTGTCCCTTCACGTTTCCACTTCACTATCACATGGGAAGTTTAGGAGTGTGGAAATCTCTCGTACAGATGTACGGGGACCGATGGCCTTTGTAGTCTGGTCTCTTCAACCCCCACAAACCAACCAACCAAGAGATGTATGACACAAGTGACACCCAATCAATCACATGACCACATTCGAAGTCCGTGAATTCCGCGGAGCGCCCCATTCTGCTCTCTCACGATATCTAATGACTACTGAGCTCGCTGATATGGAGTACCTGGCAGTAGGTGGCAGCACAATGCACTCAGTAGGAAGAATGTATGTTTTTGGGGGTGTCCGGATGCTTTGGATCACATAGTGTAGCACTAAACATGCCTCTGACGTGATCGGACGTATTTTTGTATTTTGGGCGAACAATGTAATTTCGGCTTTGTTAATGTGAAAATTCGAAAGGCTGTATGATGCACTAAAATGTGACAAAATATATTAACGTAACAAAAAAATTCTGCAACAACAATCTTCAAATTTTTTTTAGATCAGTTCAACCATGCGGAACTAAAATGTGAGAATTTCAGCTTCAGGAATCGGATCCCTGGACAGGAAGAAACTGGAGCCAACTCTACACGAAAAGCTAAGAGAACTAGAAAGTTTATCGTAATCTTCGCTCGTGTCAAATTTTTTATAAAATACTTTGCTTATTGTGGACAATAACTGGAATTATGAAGGAGGAGGAGATTACAAGCTCCTGAACACGAACTGTGTGAAGATTGACTCACACAAACTTTATAGTCAAAGTTGATAAGGTCGCGGATGCTCTCTAAGGACCACGTGACAAATGGGAACACGCTGGAGAGATTAGTGGAACGAATGGAAAACCGTGCCACTAGTGAATTAAAAGGAGTCTGGTCCAAACTGTATACCAAGTAGGTTCCTTTCGGAGTATGCTGATGCTTTAGCTCGATACTTAATAATCATATACAACCGTTCGCTCGACGAAAGATACGTACCCGAAGACTGGAAAACTGCACAGGTCACACCAATATTCAAGAAAGGTAGTAGGAGTAATCCACTAAATTACAGGCCCATATCGTTAACGTCGATATGCAGCAGGAATTTAGAACATATATTGCGTTCGAACATAATGAATTACCTCGAAGAAAACGGTCTATTGACACACAGTCAACATGGATTTAGAAACCATCATTCTTGTGAAACACAACTAGCTCTTCATTCACATGAAGTGCTGAGTACTATTGACAAGGGATTTCAGATCGATTCCGTATTTTTGGATTTCCGGAAGGCTTTTGATACTGTACCACACAAGCGGCTCGTATTGAAATTGCGTGCTTATGGAATATCGTCTCAGTTATGCGACTGGATCTGTGATTTCCTATCAGAGAGGTCACAGTTTATAGTAATTGACAGAAAGTCATCGAGTAAAACAGAAGTAATTTCTGGCGTTCCCCAAGGTATTGTTATATGCCCTTTGCTGTTCCTTATCTATATAAACGATTTGGGAGACAATCTGAGCAACCGACTTCGGTTGTTTGCTGATGACGCTGTCGTTTATCGACTAATAAAGTCATCAGAAGATAAAAAAAACTCCAAAACGATTTAGAAGAAATATCTGAATGGTGCGAAAAGTGGCAATAGACCTTAAATAACGAATAGTTTGAGGTCATCAACATGAGTGCTAAAAGGAACTCGTTAAACTTCGGTTACACGATAAATCAGTCTAATCTAAAAGCCCTAAATTCAACTAAATACCTAGGTACTACAATTACGAACAACTTAAATTGGAAGGAACACATAGAAAATGTTGTGGGGAATGCTAACCAAAGACGGCGTTTTATTGGCAGGACACTTAGAAAATGTAACAGACCTACTAAGGAGACTGCCTACACTACGCTTGTCCGTCCTCTTTTAGAATACTGCTGCGCGGTGTGGGATCCTTACCAGATAGGACTGACGGAATACATCTAAAATGTTCAAAGAAAGGCAGCACGTTTTGTATTATCGCGAAACATGGGAGAGAGTGCCACAGAAATGATACAGGATTTGGGATGGACATCATTAAAAGAAAGGCGTTTTTCGTTGCGACGGGGTCTTCTCACGAAACTCCAATCACCAACTTTCTCCTCCTAATGCGAAAATATTTTGTTGACACCGACCTACATAGGGAGGAACGATCACCAAGATAAAATAAGGGAAATCAGAGCTCGTGAAGGTGGTTCGATGAACCCTCTGCCAGGCACTTAAATGTGATTTGCAGAGTATCCATGTAGATGTTGTAACCTCCCCGCAAAGAAAAAAGTCAATGAAAATGTAAATGAGCCAAGCGCAACCTCCTCAAATAAAAAATGAAAATGTGAGCCAAGTGTAACCTCGCCACAAAAAATAGTAATTAAATGAATTTTTCTAAGATTGTAACCTCTGAACAAAATTGGCTCCGATTTATAGTCTCTGTGCAAAGAATGCATTCACACTTAATATTCCCACAAAATTCTTTTCTCATTTAATATCAAGTTCGGAATAGAAAAATTCCTAAACACCAAAAATAATAAAAACGTTTAGTAACCTGATAAATTTTATGAGGACAGCAGCGCTGACCTTCGGCCCTGTATTCTGAATAAAAAAAGCAAAAATTCTTACCTCAGTAAAACCACAATTATATCCGCTCTTAATTACTCATTTTTCGACACAGTTTCATGCAATGCTGGCGTATATATATATATATATATATATATATATATATATTTTTTTTTTTTTTTTTTATTATTGGAAGGAATGATCATGCATTTGAAATTCTTTAAATTGAAATGAATGCTTTTCTTTAAAAGAGTTGCTTTATATTATAAAAATTATTATTGGGGGATTTCTTTGAACAAATTAAATTACAATTAACATACATTATTAAATATGCGCAAGGCTGCTTCTTTACCTTCTACAACAATACTCACCCTCCAGAGTCCTGACCAGAGTCGCGAGCAGAGCACACAACCGACGCATGCCGACTCCCGCCGACTAGCACGGACTAGCACGGACTCACGACTACTGCTCACTCGCTACTACTACTGTCGACTCGCGCGGTCAAGCGCAGACTAGCGACAAGCAACAACTAACGATAAACTACTCTCTGGTCAGAGATTCTGTCATGCCTCGCCCATCGCTGACAATGTATACGTCTTTCAATGTAGATTTAGGAGCATCAGCTATGTATCTTATACAGTATAAATGAATGGTGAGACCGATCCTTAGGGCACGACTGCAGTTTGATGGAAAATTAGGGAGTTTTGTTTAATGTTACATAGGACGGGCGGTTACTTAGAAACCATCAGTTAGATGGATGTCTTTATGTGGAGGTGCATACCAGTGGAGTCTGAACCGAAAGTCAGAATGCTAGACGTCATACTACACCGCCTATATCTCCAGTGTTACAAACTTGTTCACAAATTACTGCTGTAAACATGCTTCAGTCCATTCTCGGTGTTTTTTTCCTGAATGTAACTTTTCACAAAGTTCAGTCTAGAGACAAATGCAGGTAGTGCAAAAATTACTATAGACGAGTTAAAAGGGCTACCAAAAGGAATGCTCCACGTGTACGAAAATTTTGAATGAAGTTAACTTTTGGTCGTTAGGTCAACTAGCGCAGCACTCTGTAATCCGGTTTATACAAATTGCCGACAGCGCTTTCGAGTTGGATGTGCTGGCTTTGCAGAAGTAGTTTGCATTCCGAGTTGCAACTTTGACAACAATCTGCCTCCCTCCGAAGTGGTGTTCTGGGGAGAAGTCAATTAACAGTTTATCGTAGAGATGGGGCCACAGGCGTACGGAACGAGTGGGGCAAAACAGAGCGTCTAGTGCGGAATTACGGTGCAGGAAGCAAGTCGGACTGGGAGATTAAGGAACGGGGTAGCTGGACAGGGCGAGATAAGGCAGTAATTAGCGGTTCCGCTAATGAGAGGTGTCTGCGGAATTTCTGCGCGCCCGCCGCGTGTCCATTGTCCCGCGGACAATGCCCGTGCGCTGTAGCGGTTAATGGGACCCCTGCCGCCACACTGCCACACGGAGCCGTCACCAAACACTCAGGTGTGCGGGCGGTGGCTGACGCGCCAAGAATCCTCACCGAGTACCAGGAGAGGGCAGGTGCCAACAGGTGTATCAAACAAGCATCAGTGTCATATGCCATGACTGCAACATCCTAACGCTATTGTTATCATTATTTTCGTATCCAGGACGGTTACTGCTATCTACATGATTACTCTGCAATTCACAGAGAAGTGCCTGGCAGAGGGTTCATCGAACCACCTTCAAGCTGTCTCTACCCATTCGTTCTCGAACGGCCCGCGGGAAAAAAGAGCACTCAAATCTTTCTGTTCAAGCGCTGATTTATTTTATCGTGATGATCATTTCTCCCTATGTAGGTGATAGTGAACAGTATATTTTCGCAATCGGAGGTGAAAGTTGGCGATTGAAATTTCACGAGAAGATCCTGCAGCAACGGAAAACACCTTTGTTTTAATGATTGGCACATGAATTCGAGTATTATGCCCGTAGTACATTCATATTTCGCAATAATACAAAACGAGCTGCCCTGCTGAACTTTTTCTATGTCCCCCGTCACTTAGAGTCTCATCTGCTGTGGATCCCACATCGCACAGCAGTTTTCCACAAGAGGCGGACAAGCGTGGTGTAACAGTCTCTTTAGTAAACCTGTTGCACCTTCTAAGCGTTCTGCCAACAAATCGCAGTTTTTGGTTTGCTTTCCGCGCAACATTATATGATCGTTCAATTATTTCCGTTAAGTTATTCGTAAAGGTAATCCCTAGGTATCTAGTTCAATTTACAGTATTTAGATTTGTGTGACTTATCGTGTAACCGAAATTTAGCGGATTTCACTCAAGTGCTGAGTATCGTGCACCTGTTTGGACGAACAGTCATCAGACAAGGCTTGTTGACACCCAGCTGAATACGACAATGCGCATAATATCTGGCGCAATCAGATCTACTCCAGTTTATTGGCTTCCACTGTTAACCGGTATAATGCGTCCTGATCTACGCAGATGTACTGCCCTTATGAGAGAATCCCATAAGATCTCCAGGAATTCTGACCTACCCGTGCATAGCGACCTGCCACTTTTAAATCGTAAGAGACTGAAATCACGCCTTCCAACTCTGTGCGATGCTGCTGATATGGTTGCTAAGGATTTCGAACCTCTTGAAGTATGGAAAGGTCGGTGGGAAGCAGTGACAGATGTGCACCTGCATAACATCTTCTCAGGTGCTACACTTCCAAGTGGATTCGACCTACCACGCTAAACCTGGACTACTCTTAACAGAATCCGTACCGGCGATGACCGATGCAGGGAAGCTCTCCTAAAGTGGAAGAGGCTGCCTGATCCAGCCTGTGACTGCGGCGCTCCATATCAGAAAAATGGTTCAAATGGCTCTGAGCACTATGGGAGTTAACATCTCAGGTCATCAGTCCCCTAGAACTTAGAACTACTTAAACCTAACTAACCTAAGGACATCACACACATCCATGCCCGAGGCAGGATTCGAACCTGCGACCGTAGCGGTCACGCGGTTCCAGACTGAAGCGCCTAGAACCGCTCGGCCACAACGGCCGGCACTCGTTACTTATTAAGAATAAAGAGCCAGTTATCTTTCACAAGAACGACATTTTTTCTGAATCCGTGCTGACTATTTGTCAATAAATCGTTTTATTTGAGGGAATTCATAACGTTCTAACTCATTATATGTTCCAAAATACTACTGCAAATCGACGTCAGTGATATGACTGTGTAATTCAGCGGATTACTCCTGTTTTCTTTCTTGAGTATTCTGTGACTTGTGCAACTTTCCAGTCTTTAGATGTGGATCTGTAGAATTTTGCAAATTCAAAACATATCTACTATGTGTACATAAAACTTTGTACATGTCACATTGATTTTGAGGCGCGGAATTCGGCAGTCTTGATCGCTGGAACGTATCTGAAACCAGGTTTCAGGCAACGTCGGTCAGAGAAAGAGGTGTTCAGCATCTTGAAATTGTCCACATTCACAGGCTGTATTTTCATAAGGAAGCTTCACAGCTTCAAGTTTTGTTTGCACCGCGTCACTCCCGTTCACAATCTGTTCAAAGTCTTCCACATCTGTTGCGGTGGTTGGAAACCAGCAGCGGACTCCTCCGTTAGGTTTTGTTTAATATTTCCAGTTTTCCTTGTGTCGCCACAATATTATTCGGCGAGCGGAAGGTGATAATATAATGGCTACAGCTGTTCGAAGACACCTGTTTCTCGACTGCAGTCTAGGAAATGATGCTTCGCTTCCAAACATGGCGTGCCTGGAATCATTTTCCTGTTTTCTCGTTTCAACCTCTGCCGCTGTTCTTCGTCTAATATGTGAGAGTGCTACGCCTATAAGATGATAGATTTCGTCAACTGGAGTTGGTCGTACGCAAGCAGCTGCAATGGGGCATCTCTCGTTAAGAGCGACGTCAACGCGCCTGGGGTGTGCGGAGTTACGCCACGAAAGAATGGAACTACTGGTGGAGGCCGATCTGAAGAAAGATCAGTTTTGGAATACGCATGGCAATATTCAACCTATGATCTGTTTTAGATTTTGAGGTTTCGAAAAAGCTTTTGACAATGTTCACCGGAAAAGATTTTTTTTTGAAATTCTGGACTTATTAAGGATAAAATACGAGGAGCGAAAGGTTATCTACAACTTGCAAGAGAAACAACACTACAGAAGTATTAGACGTGAAACAACAGAGGAAGTAGTTGAGTAGGATGTAGCCTATCAACGACGTCTTTCAGTCTGTACACTGAGCAGGCTGTGAAGGAAACCAACGAGAATTTTGGGAAAGGAATTAAAAATTAGGAAGAAGAAATCAAGCGTTTAACCTATGCCAGTGACCTTGTGATTCCGTCAGAGATGGAGGATAAAATATAAATGTTTAGACTTTCGTGGTCGTTATTGCAGGTAAAAATCTTCTGGTTTGTTAGGCCGCGTCATAGTTCTTCTATGTGATTAACGTTTCTACCCTCGGCTGCGATCTTCGTCGGGATCTTGTGGAGTCCACGACTGAATGAACCCCCATTAACTGCGGACATCAGGGGTTGAGATCCGGTGAACGAGCAGGCCATGCAACTGGACTCCCTTGTCCGATCCATCGACCACGAAAGACACGACTGAGATGACTCCTGGCGTTAACGGCGAAGTGCATGTAGCAGCCGCATAACCCTTCTAATCATCAATGGCATTTCTTCCAGCAGGGGGGTGGGCAAAATCACCCGCAAGAAACGCTGATGGTTCCGGCCTGTTAGACGACGTGGAAGGAAGACTGGTCCCAAAATACGGTCGCCAATTATCCCGGCCTGCTCATTCCGGCTGCACCGATGCTGATGATTCCCTGTCACCATACCATGGGGGTTTTGCACACTGTCCCATAGACGACTGTTATTAAAGTCGAAGATACCACTCCGCATAAAGGTGGCCTCATCTGTGAATAGGATGAATGACACAAATCCCGGCATCCTGGTTGCCTGGTGAGGAAATCAGTGACAAAACTGCTTCCGATGTGGAAAGTCTGTTGCTAGTAAATCCTGCACACGCTGTAAGTGATAAGGGTAGTAACAACTGTCATGGAGAATGTTCCACACGGTCGTCTGGCTTACCCTGAACTGCGTCCCAACTGCACGGTATAGAAAGTGTGGTCGCCTTCCACAGTGTTAATCACGTTTTCCTCCAAGTCTTGTGTCCGAACATTTCGGGTACGTCCTTCATGATTTGCTGCTTCCTGAAACGACCCTGTATGAGGCAAACGGCGAAACACTGTTGCAAACACTGAATGCTGTGATTGTTGTCGGCGGGGATAGGTATCCTGATACAACCTTGCTGCCCGCGGCCCGTTGTCGTTTGCCTTTCCGTAAGTAAACACCACGTCGGCAAGCTCTCGATTCGAATACGGAACCGTTGTGTATAACGCTGTATCACATCCACTGCAAGGTGAGTCAGCAGGAGAAGTGAATCGGACAAAACATTACCAGTTACTATGACAGGGGAGGGTGCTAGGACATAACGTATGACGAATAGTACCACCCTCTAGGAGGAAACCTTGCACATTGTAAATGTGGCTGCATGGTACAGCGCGTATTAGACCGAAGTCTCTGTAACAAAGTTTGATTGAATAAATGGTTTCTAGCATGGAAATCATGCATTTCCAGACATAAGTTCATTAGACCTGTTATGTTCCATATCTTCTCATCGATCAATCCCTAGAGTTAGTATATGGTGGAAAAAATCACCTTGTGTATGCTTGAACATAAATGCATATGCTAGCTGAGCCTGCAGGTTGCGCCGTTGTATTTGACTACGGACGACACCCCTGCAGTGTCCTCAATGCATTGCAAGTGGTAGTCGCGTCACAACGATGTTCCGTGTAGTTGTGAGTGCATCGTGTCACAGCTCAGCGCAATAGAACGTGAGCAAATTGTTGGTGAAGAAACAAAGTCTTGGTTGCAGCACTGTAATCATTATTTTTTTTCTCACTGATGCGTTTCACACGATTCGGGCAGCTTCAGACAGGCTGATACTCGATGATGCTACGCACATGGGACATCGAGAATACAAAACGTGCCAGCAAATAACTGGCCTCGTCAAATATTCGGAATCATCGAGCGATGTCCTTGTTGAGGCACGCAACATAATGCAATGAATACATAACAGAATGAGTCCTACACAGATCTGTCAACATGTAAACATATTGGAAGTGTAGTTGCTCGTATTCGGGCTACACAAATAGCTATGACTTGGAAAAAGTTCCAGATTGTTGGTGGTAGCATGGTGGTTGGTTCTGTAATACAGGGAGGCGAAGTGTTGGCTGTTTAAGAGGTACCATATCGGAGATTTATACCGCAGACAGGGAAATCAGAAGAACAACATCTGCTCAGTGACAATGCGGACGAAAGTGTGCGTGTTGAGCGTTCTGACAGACGGAAATTGAAAAGGATTGTGACGAAAAATTAGGGGACGACAACTGCAAAATTCGCCGCAGGACTGAATGTCGCATTAGCAAACCCTGACAGCACCAAAACAACACGAAGGTAGCTGCATAAACAGGGAATCACAGAGCGAGTTGGAATACGAAAATAACTCATCAGCTAGGCAAATGCCCGTAACAGGAAAAAGTAGTGCCGAAGCCACAAAACGTGGACAATGGAAGAAAGTTTTTCGGGCGGATGAGTCTCGTTCGACGCTGTTTCCAACTTTTGGCCGAGCTTACGTTCCAAGAGTGAAACATGGCGGGTGTTCGGTGACGAGTTGGGCAGCCATATCGTGGTATTCCACAGGCAAGGTAGCATTACTGGCAAGGATTATGTGCGCATTTCGGCTGATCAGGTTCATCCCGTGATACAATGTCTGCTGTGTTCCAAAACGACAGGGCCTTGGTTCACACAGCTCGGGTCGTCCAGGACTGACTTTTGTGAGCACGAAGATAAATTTCTGCATCTTATCTGGCCACCAGAGTTATCAGATGTCAGTATTAATGAGCGTTTGTGACCTTTTTGGAGAGGGGAGTGCGTGATCCTGAAACGTCTCTGTGGAGTCGTTTCATAAGACTCTTATCTCACTGGATTCTGTGCATCCTATTCTGTCCACCGCCTGATTGCGGTTTAATTTATTAACTCTCCCAGAAAGATTGAAAAATCAAACTAAGGCTTATTAAATGATATTATGTTTGATTTTTTTGTGTTTCATAGGAAGTCATGTCCTGCATTTATTTCGTTTTTCTCTTCGCCTACCCTATGTGTGCGTGAATGTGACTGAATGAGTGTTTTTACGAGTGGTTTCGGGTTTCCTTTGTGGGGGACACTGAGTTGGTTGTCGTCTGCTAGGAGCAGGTGATGTTTGCTTCTCGTTTGGACGGTAGCAAAGAATGACCAACTTAGGATCCCAGTACCTGGACAGAGAGGTTTACCCCTTTTAGTCTGAGGTTGGTTTGTCTGTCAGGTTGGTGGCGGAAGCCTACCCCTCTGGTAGCTTCCGTTGCACCGGTAGTTAGGCGAAGCTCGGTGGGGAAAGGACACTCTGCAGCTAGCGGTTGGTGAGTGCAGTTCGTAGCTCCTAGAGAGCGTCTCTTCCTTGCCGAGTTAATTTTGTTTCGTGACGGCAAAATCATTCTGCTACTGCACCATTAAAATTTCTTACATTTGTGCCTGGTTTAATGTCTAATTTCTGAACAGTTAACTAATAATCAAGTTTACCACGTGCTGAAGTTCGGCCGTTCGTAAGCGGCAGGCGCGGATTCCATGTCATATATGTACTACACAAACCTTGCGAATCGAATAAACCTCTTTCCAAGCTAGTGCATGAGCATAATGGTGATAGGTATCTCTCTGAACTATTTCTGTCGCGGGTATGTAGATGGAATGATTGAATTATTGTGTTCCACTTCCCTTTTGTGTGTTTTTTCCTTCTTTTAATTGCGCAATTTTTCATTCAGGCACCAGTCATGTGTATTCATAGGATGTGCATCAAATTCAGAAGGAAATAAATGTGCTACGAAAAAGATAAATTCTGTGTCCTTTATCTTTCTCATGAATACCAGTTATCAAATTAATTCTCTATTCCCTGATTTTTTTAAGTTAATTTGTTTGCTTGTGATGAACAAAAACGGGAAAAATATCAAAGTGAACGGTGTACTGTCTCAAAATTAAGAAATTATCACATTTAATTAAGCTAATTGATATACGACATACAACGCTGTACATCTTGTTAGTTTCTTTTAAAAAACTGCATTCTTATAATTAAATTCTTATTAATTAAACTGATAATTTCCAGTTCGGTCTTTTCTTAATTCTCAGGAAGGACTTGGGCTGGTGACGACCCTGTAAGTTTTAAATTTATAATTGTCCTTGTGAGGTTGCTTAACCAGAAATTGCGCACAAAGGTTACATTTCCAGTATTCATGATACGTAACGTATGTCGAGCCTGTGGCTAGGATCCGTTTACAGTTCTACATACATACTTTACAATCGCTATAAAAAAATGGTTGAAATGGCTCTGAGCACTATGGGACCTAACATCTTAGGTCATCAGTCCCCTAGAACTTAGAACTAGTTAAACCTAACTAACCTAAGGACATCACACACATCTATGCCCGAGGCAGGATTCGAACCTGCGACCGTAGCAGTCCCGCGGTTCCGGACTGCAGCGCCTAGAACCGCACGGCCACCGCGGCCGGCACAATCGCTACACACCTCCACCATAGTTACATGAACTTGCCACTGTTTTGCTAGAAGAAAACATTGAGGACCTGTGTCAATCCATCCGGAGACGACTGGAAGCTGCTTTGATTGCCAGCCGGTGTTCTTACACATTGTTAGGCACGGTTACGTGTTGCGTTCTTGGTGCTTCCATATTTTTGTCGACCACCTTCTAATAACCCATCCACAACAAAGGTCAAAAATTAATTATGATTGTAGTGTTGCTCACGCTGCTAAATATTGCATTTTCGGGCAACAAAAAAGTTATATTATGTGGCAGGTATCATTAGAGCACAGTTAATAAAGTCATTTCTTGAAATAACGGATAAACTAGGCACTCATCTTTTCGTGTTTCCCACGCTGGTCTCGTTGTGAACTCATGGCTCAATCGTCGAAAATCTAGGTAGTGATGATTCCAAACTCGGATGTAAAGAGGCCTAGATGTTATTCTGCGATATTCAAAAGATGTGTTTCATAAACCATTCTTGAAGATTAAACTATTGCAAGTTAGGACAATGGTGATGTAAAAAAGTAATCAGCACTCAGAATTTAAGTTACTCTTCTTTTTTAATGCTTTTGTTACAACATCACTTCACAATATAAAACATACTTGAAAATATGTTCCTCACTGTTAAAGTTCACATTTCATAAACTGACTACAATTTGCGTCTTTTCAACATGACGACCAAGACTTGACTCTCCAATAACCGCTTATGCGCCCAAAAATCAGAGTTACAAGTACGTCAAAGATCATAGTGACAAAAGAAAGAATACACATAAGAATAATACCATTGCAATATAAACATATCGATGTATCAAAGTACCTCTACATTAATGAAATCAAATCTGAATGTTGTCACAGAAATATGTTAACTATTTTAGAGAAACACAGTAGAATATTGCTGGTATCGAGAGGTTGAGGTGAGGTGCCGTAATGGTTACGTTATTCAAATACCATTACAACCTGCAGTTAGTAACATGTTGCTCGCAATTACGTGTTGAATTAATTTAGTGTAGTAGCTGGTTACTATACGGGCCTGCGTTACTGAGACACTGCTTTCCAGAGCGAATGTTGTCAGCAGCTCCAGTGAACGCGGAGAGGATGACGGGGCGCAACTGGCGCGGGACTCGCTATCGGAACAGAGCCCCAGTGACCCGGTTGAGGGCAACGTTTATCTGGCATCCGGCTGATAAACCCGAGGTCTCGCCACGACCCGCTGCGCATCCGCGAGGGGCCGCGGCTGCCCGGTAGCAGCCGGCGACCGCCGCTGCCGTCGCCTGCGTTCCTCAGGGCGCAACCTGTGGCGTCAGGGCCGGCGCTACAGTTGCGCGGTGCGGCCCCACCTCCTGTTGCCGCAACACACCGGGCGCCCAAAACGCGGCGAGCTGCCGCGGTTCGTTTTAAGCGGCTTACGCCCGCCCCGCAAATCTCGCCAGCCACTTGATCTGCCAGGCGGAGTATTATCATTGCCGCTTGCCGTGCTTCAAGGCAGTCCCGTTGATTAATCGGCTCAACTGCAGGGATTCATTTCACACTCAGCTGCTCACCAGGAGAAAATACGTATCGATCCGTGTCCTGAAGCAGCTAACGTAACAGCTAACAAGAGTTCCCGATTGATACTGCTTGGAAAGACACATATGACGCACTCAGGAGACATACTCGTGGGAAAGACGTCACTGTGCAGGAATTGTGTCCCATTTATAGCTTCTGTCGTGTCCGTAACATGGAAGTATTCCACCTTTTATCCCGCATTATGACATTTTCTATAACTTTTCGATTCGATGCTCGTTCCTTTTCACCCAAACCCAAGTGAATTGGCAATAGGGTAAAGTGGTTTCTGATTTGGAATGTTTGAGAGAGAATTATCACACTGCACAAATTATCGAGGACTAAGTGTACTAAATTCCTTGTACAAACTATATGCCAAAATTATAAATAAGAGACTAATACCAATAGTGGAAGTGTGTATGTTAGGGTTACACCACGGTTTTAGGAAAGGTAGCTCATGTTCTGATTGTCTTTTCACTTTGTAACACCTCGGTTCAGTTTACAGTGATAATAACTACAGAAAGAATAACTTAAAATTAAGAATAGAATTTTTAGAGGGGAAATAGTGTAGAATCACAGTTCGGTAATTCAGATCAAAATTATAGTATATCAGCAAGTAGCAAAGCCACGGAAGCTCCGTCATGGAGAAGGCAGTGACGTTAAACTCTTGTGATGAGAAACCTATAAAAAGGCCTGATCGTCATTATTGCCGCCTTTTTTCCCTTGATTGTTTCGTTAAAGGGCGGGGAACCCGTGTTAGTCAGCGGGACAATAATTAGATCGGAATTTATCGTGCTAATATTCATGATAAACTGTTAGAACTTTACGGAGACTAAAACTGATGTGGTGTATGATCTCCGACTGTTGGTAGCAACGGAGTATTAAGGGGATTTTAGGATTTTAGTGCTAGATTGGAACTTTACGGACATGTAGACGACAGAAACTCAAATTCTCTGCTGATACGAGTGAATTCAGAGGTACCGGTATTCAGATATTAACATGTGGACTTTTGAAAGTGTCGTGTGCCGTTAGTTGCGAATCTGGACGTAGAGCGCGTGGATATCGGCATTTTCGGACTATTTAGATTCCTCCAGGCTAGGAACCTTTAAAATAGACCATCATCTATCACCAACTTAATGCTTGAATATAGAGTGTTCTACTTATTTCATTTACCTAGTACTAATCAGTGAAGGATTTACGGAACCAAAGCTATTCAGCAGTAAGTCAGCACCATCTAGCGGAAAGCGTAGGCATTAACTAACACGCTGACTGAAGTGAACGTTTACGTGTTTTACGGACTACTTAATATGAACTTTTGTGACTCTTTGACGTCCTCACCCCCCCCTTCCACCTACCGAAAGGTGGCGCAGGCTGTCTTAATCATAAAAGGGGAGAGTTTTAGCCGGGCAAATTACTAAATAAAAGTGATATTTACAAGACTCGCAGTAATAGCAAAACACAAGGCCCGCACCTCATCGGAGAGTCGTCGCTGTCACGTCGGAAAGTAAAGCCGAAAAACCTACCGACGATACGTATCTACGAGCAGACGTCGACGTGGAGTACATAAAAAGGGAACCACAAGAGAGTTGGGGATGCTTCAACTTCGTTACTAATAACTGTACAATGGGGGCCGATACTGAATGGATTTATTAGTATAAAGTTTTATTTTTATTTTTTCACTTGATGTTTGTCGTTGCCTTCTGCCTGGCGATAAGTTGCAGTGTCTCAGTCACGTTGCCCAAAAACGGATAGAACGACCCTGAAACTCACGTGTTGAACCATC
Organism: Schistocerca cancellata; assembly: GCF_023864275.1. Classification (NCBI taxonomy): domain Eukaryota; kingdom Metazoa; phylum Arthropoda; class Insecta; order Orthoptera; family Acrididae; genus Schistocerca; species Schistocerca cancellata. Next base: position 640,125,890 of record NC_064631.1, on the reverse strand, counting down.
AGCAGCTAAACTCACGTGTTGCTGACGAGGTAACGCTACCGAACTACGCGTCTTACGATCTGACCGACCAACACGGAGGCTTGGAGGTGGTCAATTGGGGGTGGAACTGCGGCCAGCTGCCGGGAGTGGACACACCATTCGCTCTCTTCTGCTGGCAGCTTCCAAACCAATCAGACGCCCTCTTCACCTGCTCTCTTGGGTGGCTGACCATTCAGTCTCGGAAGGCTTCTCCAGGTCTGCCTTTCTTTATGGCATTAAAACTTCATACAGTTTAAACTATGTTTTATTCTTCACCTCAACGTGTGCCTACTGCTATCCCCTCCTGGCCAATCCTGACGCATTAACATACCCCAGAGAAGGGAATTTAGGTTGCCAACTTACCTTGTTTTTATCGACTATTAAGAGGCATTTGACAAGGGAAAGCGGAAAATGCTATTGCACTCACTTAAGGATTTCAGAGTTCCGGCAATTCAATCATTATATAAAAATAATAAAATGAGAATCTGTGCTGCGAGGAATGCGACAGAATCTGCTGATATCAGTCAAGACGTCAGACAACGCTTCCCACTGTCCCCTACCATTTTTTCGCTTACATTGATGATATCATTCGTAAATGATAGATTTTATTAAATGACGCATTAAGAAGTGGTCACTTTAATTTCATGACGATGCTGTTTGGATATGATCAGCTTATAATAGGAGAATCTGGAGAAAAGTGCCGCGCACGATTAGCCGAGCGGTCTAAGGCGCTGCAGTCATGCACTGTGCGGCTGGTCCCGGCGGAGGTTCGAGTCCTCCCTCGGGCATGGGTGTGTGTGCTTGTCCTTAGGATAATTTAGGTTAAGTAGTGTGTAAGCTTAGGAACTGATGACCTTAGCAGTTAAGTCCCATAAGATTTCACACACATTTGAATATTTTTTTGAAGAAATGGTTTTAATTTCCGTACACAAATTGAGTCAAATTGCCGCTAAATACGGAAAGAGAATGTAGACAGAAATAACAAAGGTGCTGACATTTCAAGGATTGCAACCCATATGAGCCAAAATTGTTGTAGATGGACGAATAATTGAAGAAGTAATAGAATTTATATATTAGGACGCAGTTTCAAATTTCCCAAGTCGGATGATGCACAGCTTAAACTAGCCAGATTCAGACATTTCTGTGGAATTACACAACGTATATTAAAACATAATGTACGGAAAGAAACATTAATCAAGCTCTACAAGGCTACAGCGTTACCTTTGCTACTGTATGGTAGCGAATGTTGGACCCTAACATCTGATCAATTACGACGAATCGAATCATCAGAGATGAAGTTTCTTTGCTTTGTAGCGGGTTATCCATTATTGGACGGTAAAAGAAACGACGATATTAGGGAAGAACTAAAAGTTGAACCTATTACAAATATAATTAAAAAATCCCGACTAATCTGGAAAGACCATGTCTAACGTACAGGGTGTTTCAAAAATGACCGGTATATTTGAAACGGCAATGAAAACTAAACGAGCAGCGATAGAACTACACCGTTTGTTGCAATATGCTTGGGACAACAGTACATTTTCAGGCGGACAAACTTTCGAAATTACAGTAGTTACAATTTTCAACAACAGATGGCGCTGCAAGTGATGTGAAAGATATAGAAGACAACGCAGTCTGTGGGTGCGCCATTCTGTACGTCGTCTTTCTGCTGTAAGCGTGTGCTGTTCACAACGTGCAAGTGTGCTGTAGACAACATGGTTTATTCCTTAGAACAGAGGATTTTTCTGGTGTTGGAATTCCACCGCCTAGAACACAGTGTTGTTGCAACAAGACGAAGTTTTCAATGGAGGTTTAATGTAACCAAAGGACCGAAAAGCGATACAATAAAGGATCTGTTTGAAAAATTTCAACGGACTGGGAACGTGATGGATGAAAGTGCTGGAAAGGTAGGGCGACCGCGTATAGCAACCACAGAGGGCAACGCGCAGCTAGTGCAGCAGGTGATCCAACAGCGGCCTCGGGTTTCCGTTCGCCGTGTTGCAGCTGCGGTCCAAATGACGCCAACGTCCACGTATCATCTCATGCGCCAGAGTTTACACCTCTATCCATACAAAATTCAAACGCGGCAACCCCTCAGCGCCGCTACCATTGCTGCACGAGAGACATTCGCTAACGATATAGTGCACAGGATTGATGACGGCGATATGCATGTGGGCAGCATTTGGTTTACTGACGAAGCTTATTTTTACCTGGACGGCTTCGTCAATAAACAGAACTGGCGCATATGGGGAACCGAAAAGCCCCATGTTGCAGTCCCATCGTCCCTGCATCCTCAAAAAGTACTGGTCTGGGCCGCCATTTCTTCCAAAGGAATCATTGGCCCATTTTTCTGATCCGAAACGATTACTGCATCACGCTATCTGGACATTCTTCGTGAATTTGTGGCGGTACAAACTGCCTTAGACGACACTGCGAACACCTCGTGGTTTATGCAAGATGGTGCCCGGCCACATCGCACGGCCGACGTCTTTAATTTCCTGAATGAATATTTCGATGATCGTGTGATTGCTTTGAGCTATCCGAAACATACAGGAGGCGGCGTGGATTGGCCTCCCTATTCGCCAGACATGAACCCCTGTGACTTCTTTCTGTGGGGACACTTGAAAGACCAGGTGTACCGCCAGAATCCAGAAACAATTGAACAGCTGAAGCAGTACATCTCATCTGCATGTGAAGCCATTCCGCCAGACACGTTGTCAAAGGTTTCGGGTAATTTCATTCAGAGACTACGCCATATTATTGCTACGCATGGTGGATATGTGGAAAATATCGTACTGTCGAGTTTCCCAGACCGCAGCGCCATCTGTTGTTGAAAATTGTAACTACTGTAATTTCGAAAGTTTGTCTGCCTGAAAATGTACTGTTGTCCCAAGCATATTGCAACAAACGATGTATTTCTGTCGCTGCTCGTTTAGTTTTTATTGCCGTTTCAAATATACCGGTCATTTTTGAAACACCCTGTATGTCTAATGGGAGAATAACTAAAGCAGCAGTACAATACAACCCAACCGACAAGAGGAACGTTGGACGTCCCTTAAAGAGCTGACGTGAACAGTTCTGAGGTGAAACAGGCCAAAAGGCTTAATCCTTGAAGACGATGAAGCATTACCAGTTCCAGCATTTGCCCTAGAACTGAGCTAAACCTTCCGAGAACCTCGGTTAGAATACGGGAAATATATCTGAGACACAAGTATGAAGACTTGGTGTGTGTATATCTATTAATTTGTACAAGAGAGTTAATTCGACGACTTGTTCAAAATTTAGCGCAGTGTGGTTGCCTTGAGATAATGATGGGGCTATTTTTAATGAACTAAATGCCTAGTGCGTGTATATGTAGAATGAACTAAATTAGATAACTTGCCCGAGCCCTGCAGCGTAGTTACCAACTCATTACAAGCGGTGTCCGTAAAATAGTGTCCCAGTTTCAATGTCATATTACAACAGTTTAATTTAGATTATTTACAACAAATCATAGACCAAATTGAAGGTAAACTAAGCTAGTGTTTTGCAGAAATATTCAATACTTGCACCTTTAGCTATACGGCACACGTCCTGTCAATTCTTCCCACACTTTGGGTAACGAGTTTGGAGTAGTGGAAGCAATATCCTCTTCAGTTCTGTGTCTCAACTCTAAGAACTCGTTAGGTAGCGGTGGAATGTAGATATGATCTACAAGAAATCGCTTGGCGTGAGGTCAGGTGAACGTGGAGGTCAGCAGAAAAGAGCTCTGTCGTCTTGACCACTACGACCAATCCAGTAGTCAGGGACTTGGACGTTCAATCACTCACGTACAAAGTGGTACCAATTGGGAAGGGCTCCATCTTGTTGCCAAATAAAGTGTTCAGGTTCATCTTCTACAGGGGGGGGGGGGGGAAAGAACCATTCTTGCGACGTACCCAAATAAGCTACTCCTTTTATGGTAGCACCAGTTAAATAAAATAAAATAAAAATGGTCCGTACATTTGCTATCGGCACACAGTGCAGACAACGTTACATTTTGGGAAATCCCTTTTATATTTTTCAGATTCATGATGATGTTCTGACCCCAGATACAAGCATTATGGGTATTTACCTTCCTACTTAGATGAAGAATTACCTCATCACTGAGCACTACACGATCAAAAAACTCATCTTCCGGCTGCTACACTTCACTTGCAGAGTTATAATGCAGGCCTACAGTACACTGTATGTGGCTTTAAAGCATGTACTATCTGTAACGGTTATGGACCCATGTATAAATGTTTCCGTGAAGCTTTCGTCTTTGGCTGCTGAAGTTCAGGACTTGCTTTCCTAAAAGACATCTTAGGAGTACGGAGATAAGATAATCTGACACGGTCAACATCCTCTTCAGATACTTTTGGTTGTCCCGTGCTTTTTCCCTTTACACATACACGAGGTCATTTCGAATTGACTGTGTCATCGGCAGATGTTTTTGCCAAACGGGGAGATGGGGAGCGGCGGATCACACTTAAACTTTAAACGAAACATACCTTGAACAGAATTTACCGATGCACTTTTAGGAAACTACAGGACACAACGCTAACCTCCTGGACCAACTACAGCAAAAGATCCGCGAAAAAAGGCCCGGTTTGGCAAGGAAGAAAATCATTTTTCATCAAGTCACTGCGTGCCCAAATGTAAGTGTCGTTGCCTCGGTAAAAATGAAGATACGAACTGTTACCACAACCGTCTTATTTGCCTGATTTGGCTCCATCGGATTTCCATCTCGTCCCAAAATTCAGAATTCCCTTCGGTGGATGGAGACCCTCTTCAAACGAAGAACTGACAGCCGAAGTTGACGGGTATTTTATAGCCCTGGAGGAATCTAATTTTCGGGAGGGGATCAAGGCAGTCGAACATCGCTGGACCAAGTGCATTAGCGTGCAGGGAGACTACAATGAAACAAAAAAGTTTCACCGAGGTTAGTCGTTTCTTTCTATTCCATTCGGAGACCTTTTCAAACAACCCTCGTATGGATATCATGAATATCAACGCACAGCACTGCCACGTCCTTTTCTATTCCATTCGGAGACCTTTTCAAACAACCCTCGTATGGATATCATGAATATCAACGCACAGCACTGCCAAGGCCTTGCAGCCAAGCAGCAACCGCGTTAATGAACCCCACACTGTTAAAGCCGCTGACAATAACCGATTTCTGAAATAACTGATTGTAGGTTTTTTATTCCTATTATTTCCTGTAATAAACTTACGAATAGAAGAGAGATTTAAAAATGTTGACCCTCTCATTTTCAAGACACGTAGAATCAAAATATTACATCAAACAGGCAAATAAAAGAAAGTCCATTCACCATTCGCTGCTTTTCTCGAAAAATGGTAAGTGGTTGCCCACTACAAAAAACCACTAGTATTCTCCTACTGATTCTAATCTTTTGAAAGTCTGCTCAAAGATCATGTTCTATTTGAGAATCACACCGCTATTTGGATATTACGAATAGTCAGCGCTAAAGGGTAAGAAAGAACTCTGTTTCTCACCTTAATTTGCCCGTTTTCAACGGCTAAAAGCAGATAGAGGCTTGATGTGTAGGGACATATAGCAGATGAGCTGCATTCTATTTTTATTGTGAATGTTGAATGAAGTGTTAGGTTTTAAGTGTTCTCCTTATATTATGTCGCAAGTTTGGAGTGGCTCCTCCTGCTTTTATCCTTTTAACGCAAATGGAGCTCTGAACTTCACTGGTACCGTACGTCGTAAAATAATTCCAGGCTGTGGGTGGTGCCATTCCAAAAAATGGTTCAAATGGCTCTAAACACTATGGGACTTAATATATGTCATCAGTCCCCTAGACTTAGAACTACATCACACACATCCATGCCCGAGGAGGATTCGAACCTGCGACTGTACCAGCAGCGCGGTTCCGCACTGAAGCGGCTACAACCGCTCGGCCACAGCGGCCGGCGCCGGTGCTATTCTGTAATGCGATTGATGTCCGACGATGACAGTGAGACATTACCATATAGAACACATGGTGCAAATCTTGCACACTGAATGTACATTGGTTCCATCTGATAGGCCACGCCACATGGTAACAGGAACATTATTGTCTAAGCACTGTTGTACTTTTGCTCGCGCCATGTGTTTGTTGCTCGTTTCTGTCGGTATTGTTATAAAATAGGACTGATTGCTTTTCCTCGTTTTGTACGATAACGGAATATTTGGAAGCAATGCAGATTTTACGAATAAAAATTGCTCGTTCTTTAAAAAATATCATTGAAAAAGTGTTGTCTGCAACGGACAAGGTCTTCCAAACTGCTTCCTTATTTCTAGCTTTCCAGAAGGGTTTTGACCCCGTACATCGCAAGACGCTTGTAATCAAATTACAAAATGGTTCAAATGGCTCTGAGCACTATGGGACTCAACTGCTGAGGTCATTAGTCCCCTAGAACTTAGAACTAGTTAAACCTAACTAACCTAAGGACATCACAAACATCCATGCCCGAGGCAGGATTCGAACCTGCGACCGTAGCGGTCTTGCGGTTCCAGACTGCAGCGCCTTTAACCGCACGGCCACTTCGGCCGGCTAATCAAATTACAATTTACGGAATATCATCTCAGTTATGCAGCTAGATTCGTGATTTCCTGTCAGTGAGGTCACAAATCGCAGCAATTGACGGCAGGTCTTCGGGTAAAACGGAAGTGATTTCTGGCGTTCGCCGTATAGTGTTACAGGCCCGCTGTTGTTCCTTACCTATATAAATCATTTAGAAGACAATTTGCGCAGCCATCTTAGGTTGTCTGCAGATGATCGTCTAGTGAAGAAATCAGAAGATCGAAAAAAATAACAAAACGGTTTAGAAAAGGTATTTGTGCTGTGCGAAAATTGGCAATTGACCTTAAATAACGTGAAGTGTGAGGCCATCCACATGAGTGCTAAAAGGAATCCGTTTAACTTCGGTTACGCGATAAATCAGTCAAATCTTAAGGTCGTAAATTCAACTAAATACCCAGGACTTACAATTACGGACAACTAAAATTGGAAAGAACGTACAGGTATTGAAAGTATTGTGGAGAAGGCGAACCAAAGACTGGGTTTTATTGGCAGAAGACTTAGAAGATGAAACAGATCTACCAGAGAGACTGCCTGTACTATGCTTGTGCGTCTTGTTTTGGAATATCGTTGCGCGGTGTGGGATCCTTACCATATAGGAAACAGGAGAGAGAGTGTCCCGGACATGATACAGCACTCGGGACGGGCATCATTAAAACAAAGGCGCTTGTCGTTATGGGTGGTTCTTTTCACGAATTTTCAGTCACCAACTTTCTCCCATGAATGCGAAAATAATTTTGTGGACGACGACATACGTAGGGAGAAACGATCATGATAATACACTCATGCTCATAAATTAAGGATAATGCTGATACATGGTGAAACAACGCTCTGGTGGGCGGTTTGCGGGTTTAAATCACCTCGGGGTGTGACCATGCAGTGCATTTGACCTGCGGTCGTCGCAGGGTAGCGCTGGCAGCAGTCCACATACGCAGAAGTGTGTTGGTACATGTCAGAGTACGGTACAGCGAGTAGGTGTGCAGACGTTTTGAGATGTGCTAACGGTGACTGTGTGTTGCAGATGGCTCAAAGAACACATATTGATGACGTTATGAAGGGGTAGAGTACTAGGGCGACTGGAGGCTGGTCAAACACAGCAGGTCGTAGCACGGGCCCTCAGTGTGCCACAAAGTTTGATCTCAAGATTATGGCAACGATTCCAGCAGACAGGAAACGTGTCCAGGCGCAACGACCACAGTGTAAAAACCACAAGAAGTGCGATATCTCACCATCAGTGCCCGCAGACGGCCACGGAGTACCGCAGGAGCCTTGCTCAGGACCTTACCGCAGCCATTGGAACAGTTGTCTCCAGACACACAGTCTACAGACGACTGAACAGACATGGTTTATTCACCCGGAGACTTGCAAGGCGCATTCCACTGACCCCTGGTCACAGGAGAACCCGTAAAGCCTGTGGTCAAGAACACAGTACATGGTCATTGGAACAGTGGTCCCAGGTTATGTTCACGGACGAGTCCAGGTATAGTGTGAACAGTGATTCTCACCGGGTTTTCATCTGGCGTGAACCAGGAACCAGATACCAACCCCTACATGTCCTTGAAAGGGACCAGTACGGAGGTCGTGGTTTGATGGTGTGGGGTGGGATTATGATTGGTGCACGTACACCCCTGCATGTCTTTGCAGGGGAACTGTAACAGGTCAGGTGTATCGGGACGTCATTTTGCACCAGTATGTCCGCCTTTTCAGGGGTGTAGTGGGTCCCACCTTCCTCCTGATGGATGATAACACACGGCCCCACCGAGCTGCCATCTTGGAGGAGTATCTTGAAACAGAAGGTACCAGGAGAATGGAATGGCCTGCCTGTTCTCCAGACCTAAACCCCATCGAGCACGTCTCGGATGCTCTCGGTCGACGTATCGCTGCACGTCTTCAAACCCCTACGACACCTCAGGAGCTCCTGCAGGCACTGGTGCAAGAATGGGAGGCTGTACCCCGGCAACTGGTCGACCACCTGATCCAGAGTATGCCAACCCGTTGTGCGGCCTGTGTACGTGTGCATGGTGATCATATCCTATATTGATGTCGGGGTACATGCGCAGGAAACAGTGGCCTTTTGTAGCACATGTATTTCGGGACGGTTTCCTCAACTTATCACCAATACTGTGGACTTAACAGATCTGTGTCGTGTGTGTTCCCTATGTGCCTATGCTCTTAGCGCCAGTTTTGTGCAGGACCACATTCTGCAGGCATCCTTAATTTATGAGCATGAGTGTAAAATAAGGGAAGTCAGAGCTCGCACGGAAAGATATAGTCATCTGTTTTTTTCCGCTCGCTGTTCGAAAGTGGAATAATAGCGAATTACTGTGAATCGATGAACCCTCTGCCAGGCCCCTAAGAGAGAACTGCAGAGTAGGGATGTAGATGTAGTAAAAATCTTAGTACTGCTTCTATGGCTAATTGACATTTCGAAATTTTTCCCGTTTATTAGTCTAACAACCCTACCACAACAAAGGTCAGAATATAAAAATGATTGTGGTGTTGCTCACGCTGCTAAATACTGCATTTTCGGGCAACAACAAAGTTATTATGTGGCAGGTGTCATTAGAGCACAGTTAATAAAGTCATTTCATGTAATAATGAATAAACTAGGCACTCATCTTTTCGTGTTTCCCACGCTGGTCTCATTGTAAAATCATGGCTCAATTGTCGAAAATCTAGGTGGTGATGATTCCAAGCTCGGATGCAAGGAGGCCTAGGTTTTATTCTGCGATATTCAAAAGTTTTGTAGATGCGCTTCACAAACCATTCTTGAAGATTACACCTTTGCAGGACAATGGTGATGTAAAAAAGTAATCAGCACTCCGAATTTAAGTTACACTTCTTTTTTATTACTTTTGGTGCAATATCGCGTAACACACAAAACATCACTTCACAATACAAAACATACTTGAAAACATCTTCCTCACTGTTAAAGTTCACATTTTATAAGCTGACTACAATATGCGCCTTTCCAACATAACGTCCAAGACTTGACTTTCTCAAGGTCCGACTCTCTAACAAACTAATAATCGCTTACGCGCCCAAAAATCAGAGTTACAAAAACGTCAAAGATCATAGTGACAAAAGAAAGAATACACATAAGAATAACATCATTGTAATACAAACATATCGATGTATCAAAGTACCTCTACATTAATGAAATCAAATCTGAATGTTGTCTCAAAAATATGTCAACTACTTTACAGAACACAGTAGTATTGCTGGTATCGAGAGGTTCAGTTGAGGTGCCGTAATGGTTACGTAATTCAAGTACCATTACAATTAGTAATATATATAAAACACCTGTTACAACAGACATCAAACAAATACCGAAAAAATTGTTGATTTGGAACTAAAATACCGGTATCGGTTTTAACAGGTCGGTTTTGCCCATCCTTGCCCACAAGCCCAGCGAGACGGGCGCTGCAGATGTAGAGCAGAGGAGCGTGCCGAGAACCGCTGCGTCACGCTGGCGCGCCAATGGGGGCCCCCGGAGTGGAGGATTGCGCAGCACAACGTGGCCTGCCCTCTGTTGCCGCCCCCCGCTCCTGCACGGGGCAGGGAGGCTGGTAGCGGCGGAGGCGGCGCTGCGGCTGACGTACGGCGCGCAACAATGCGGAAGTTTGGCGCGCACCTGCGGCAGAGCGCGCGCGTGTGTGTGGTGAGGGCCCGGGCGGGCTGGCTGCTGACCCCGCGGCCGCTCGTATTGTGGCGCCGGCGCAGCCCGCGAGGCGTGGGCGGAGGAATGCCGTGTCGGTGGAGGGGCGCTCGTCCCAGTTCGACGAACCGGCCTCCCGTCGTTAGTCACCGTAATTACCGCGGCCGTCGGCCGTTCGGGACTATGCCAAACACGCTATACCGTAACTCCGGCTCCTCCTCCTCCTACTTGTTTACGGTTTCCGCTAAAGTAAACAAGTGTAAGTGTGCCTGCGCACTTCTTCGTCTTAGCGTACAACGCGTATTCAGCTGCTCTTCTCATTATATGCAAATATTATCTACACTACTGGCCATTAAAATTGCTACACCACGAAGATGACTTGCTACAGACGCGAAATTTAACCGACAGGAAGAAGATGCTGTGGTATGCAAATGATTAGCTTTTCAGAACATTCACAGATGGTTGGCGCCGGTGGCGACACCTACAACGTGTAGGAAAGTTTCCAACCGATTTCTCATACACAAACAGCAGCTGACCGGCGTTGCCTGGTGAAACGTTGTATTGCCTCGTGTAAGGAGGAGACATGCTTACCATCACGTTTCCGACTTTGATAAACGTCGGATTGTAGCCTATCGCGACTGCGGTTTATCGTATCGCGACATTGTTGCTCGCGTTGGTCGAGATCCAATGACTGTTAACAGAATATGGAATCGATGGGTTCAGGAGGGTAATACGGAACGCCGTGCTGGATCCCAACGGCCTCGCATCACTAGCAGTCGAGATGACAGGCATCTTATCCTCGTAGCTGTAACAGATCGTGAAGCCACGTCTCGATCCCTGAGGCAACAGATGGGGACGTTTGCAAGACAACCACCATCTGCACGAACAGTTCGACGACGTTGCAGCACATCGACTATCAGTTCGGAGACCATGGCTGCGGTTAACCGTGACGCTGCATCACAGACAGGAGCGCCTGCGATGGTGTACTCAACGACGAACCTGCCTGCACGAATGGAAAAACGTCATTTTTTCGGATGAATCCATGTTCTGTTTACAGCATCATGATGGTCGCATCCGTGTTTGGCGACATCGCGGTGAACGCACGTTGGATGCGTGTATTCGTCATAGCCACACAGGCGTATCACCTGGCGTGATGGTATGGGGTGCCATTGGTTACACGTCTCGGTCACCTCTTGTTCGCATTGACGGCACTTTGAACAGTGGACGCTACATTTCAGATGTGTTACGACCCGTGGCTCTATCCTACATTCGATCAGGATAATGCATGACCACATGTTGCAGGGCCTGTACCGGCCTTTCTGGACACAGAAAATGTTCGACTGCTGCCCTCGCCAGCACATTCTCCAGATCTGCAGATCTGTCACCAATTGAAAACGTCTGGTCAATGGTAGCCGAGCAACTGGCTCGTCACAATACGCCAGTCACTACTCTTGATTAACTGTGGTATCGATTTGAAGCTGCATGGGCAGCTGTACATGTACACGCCACCCAAGCTCTGTTTGACTCAATGCCCTGGCGTATCAAGGCCGTTATTATGGCCAGAGGTGGTTGTTCTTGGTACTGATTTCTCAGGATCTATGCACCCAAATTGCTTGAAAATGTAATCACATGTCAGTTCTAGTATAATATATTTGTCCAATGAATACCCGTTTATCAGCTGCATTTCTTCTTGGTCTAGCATTTTTAATGGCCAGTAGTGTACATCTACATCTACATTTATACTCCGCAAGCCACCCAACGGTGTGTGGTGGAGGGCACTTTACGTGCCACTGTCATTACCTCCCTTTCCTGTTCCAGTCGCGTATGGTTCGCGGGAAGAACGACTACCGGAAAGCCTCCGTGCGCGTTCGAATCGCTCTAATTTTACATTCGTGATTTCCTCGGGAGGTATAAGTAAGGGGAAGCAATATATTCGATACTTCATCCAGAAACGCACCCTCTCGAAACCTGGACAGAAAGCTACACCGGGATGCAGAGCGCCTCTCTTGCAGAGTCTGCCACTTGAGTTTGCTAAACATCTTCGTAACGCTATCACGCTTACCAAATAAACCTGTGACGAAACGCGCCGCTCTTCTTTGAATCTTCTCTATCTCCTCTGTCCATCCGACCTGGTACAGATCCCACACTGATGAGCAATACTCAAGTGTAAGTCGAACTAGTGTTTTGTAAGCCACCTCCTTTGTTGATGGACTACATTTTCTAAGGACTCTCCCAATGAATCTCAACCTGGCACCTGCCTTACCAACAATTAATTTTATATTATCATTCCACCTCAAATCCTTCCGTACGCATACTCCCAGATATTTTACAGAAGTAACTGCTACAAGTGTTTGTTCCGCTATCATATAATCATACAATAAAGGATCCTTGTTTCTATGTATTCGCAATACATTACATTTGTCTATGTTAAGGGTCAGTTGCCACTACCTGCACCAAGTGCCTATCCGCTGCAGATGTTCCTGCATTTCGCTGCAACTTTCTAATGCTGCAACTTCTCTGTATATTACAGCATCATCCGCGAAAAGCCGCATGGAGCTTCCGACACTATCTACTAGGTCATTTACATATATTGTGAAAAGTAATGGTCCCATAACACTCCCCTGTGGCACGCCAGAGGTTACTTTAACGTCTGTAGACGTCTCTCCATTGAGAACAACATGCTGTGTTCTATTTGCTAAAAACTCTTCAATCCAGCCACACAGCCGGTCTGATATTCCGTACGCTCTTACTTTGTTTACAGGCGACAGTGCGGAACTGTATCGAACGCCTTCCGGAAGTCAAGGAAAATGGCATCTACCTGGGAGCTTGTATCTTATATTTTCTGGGTCTCATGAACAAATAATGCGAGTTGGGTCTCACACGATCGCTGTTTCCCGAATCCATGTTGATTCCTACAGAGTAGATTCTGGGCTTCCAGAAATGACATGATACGCGAGCAAAAAACATGTTCTAAAATTCTACAACAGGTCGATGTCAGAGATATAGGCCTATAGTTTTGCGCATCTGCTCGACGACCCTTCTTGAAAACTGGAACTACCTGTGCTCTTTTCCAATCATTTGGAACCTTCCGTTCCTCTAGAGTCTAGAGACTTGCGGTACACGGCTGTTAGAAAGGGGGGGGGGGGCAAGTCCTTTCGCGTACTCTGTGTAAAATCGAATTGGTATCCCATCAGGTCCAGTAGACTTTCCTCTGTTGAGTGATTTCAGTTGCTTTTCTATTCCTTGGACACTTATTTCGATGTCAGCCATCTTTTCGTTCTCGCGAGGATTTAGAGAAGGAACTGCAGTGCGGTCTTCCTCTGCGAAACAGCTTTGGAAAAAGACGTTTAGTATTTCAGCTTTACGCGTGTCATCCTCTGTTTCAATGCCATTATCATCCCAGAGTGTCTGGATATGCTGTTTCGATGCACTTACTGATTTAACGTAAGACCAGAAGTTCCTAGGATTTTCTGCCAAGTCGGTACATAGAATTTTAATTTCGAATTCACTGAACGCTTCACGCATAGCCCTCCTTACGCTAACTTTGACATCCTTTAACTTCTGTTTGTCTGAGAGGTTTTGGCTGCGTTTAAATTTGCGGTGAAGCTCTCTTTGCTTTCGCACTAGTTTCCTAACTTCGTTGTTGAACCACGGTGGGTTTTTCCCGTCCCTCACAGTTTTACTCGGCACGTGCCTGTCTAAAATGCATTTTACGATTGCCTTGAACTTTTTCCATAAACGCAAAACATTGTCAGTGTCGGGACAGAAATTATGAGAGACGATAGGCAGATTTGGTTAACCAGCGTGCAAGTTAGAGTTCAGTGCAGAACGTTTCTTCCGAATATCTACAGCGATATTAGAGAAGGTGACTGGGGAACGGAGGACGCTGTCATTTAACCCTTTGTAAGACCTCTTGTCTAAAACAAGTTATATCTGTGAGATTTTTTGGTACAGCAGAATAACGCTTGTTCACTGCCTTCAGTGCAGAAGGCAGTGAGCAAGCGGTCCTCTGCTCTTCAGTACATCTAGGAGCCGTAAGTTTGTTATCCTTGCGGAATCCATATCGACAATGAATCTGATATTACAAATCACAACCTACGAATCACGGAGTTACGTTGTACTGGGTAAAAGCGCACAGTCGCATTCTTGGGGACGAAATGGTAGACAAGCTAGTGAAAGCAGCAGTCTATGACGGAGAGGAGACACTTGGACTTATTTGCTTCAGACTTTTTAAACGCTACCAAATTAACAACCAGAGAACAGTGTAAACACAGAATGGAGAGAGATCTCTCATTGTAATGATTGCAAAGTTTATGCCAAAGTGAATGCAGTGCTGATTACTTACATCTGACGCCCGCATCTCGTGGTCGTGCGGTAGCGTTCTCGCTTCCCACGCCCGGGTTCCCGGGTTCGATTCCCGGCGGGGTCAGGGATTTTCTCTGCTTCGTGATGGCTGGGTGTTGTGTGCTGTCCTTAGGTTAGTTAGGTTTAAGTAGTTCTAAGTTCTAGGGGACTGATGACCTTAGCTGTTAAGTCCCATAGTGCTCAGAGCCATTTGAACCATTTTTTACATCTGACACAAAAAATATCGACGCTCCGGAAGACTCAAGAACACTGCAAGGGGACTCATCATCAACCGCGGCTGTTACAGGAAGTATCTATATCGTACTGGTCTGGTCGTATCCCCATTGTACGACTGAAGAAGGTAAACTGCATCTTTTTTTTTTTTTTTGGATACCCGAACACACACAACGTCTGGTCACCATGGGTTACATGTGTCATCATATAATGAAATGCTTGGAAGACTTTAGAGTATACGATTTTTATATGCCTTTTCTTTTGAAGAACGGGTCCACTTTTAGCACGATTCTACAGTAATTTTATGCTGATGTTGATATTGATGTACAGTGTATCAAATCCTACGCGTACATTGCTCTGCCTTTTGTTAAAACTTATTCGTATAATGATGGCTGTCTAAGTCCTGCTCAGGTGTTAAAATAAAAAATATATATCGGGGTGTCTGTCGTAAGAGTCGTCAGGCGCATTTTCTCTGACGTTTCGTCAGATGTTTGCCATTTCGTTTTTTCGATGTATAGCTGCTGTCAGCCCAAACAAATAACGCTCATCGCGTCTTTTGTGCGACACCTAGTGTCGATTGAGAGCGTCGGTTTGATTTCTGTTACAAACAAAACTATTATTAAAGCGGAATTTTCGGTGCCCAGTTCATTCAATAAACGTAGTGAGTGCATGTCACACATGTATCTAGATATGATGTCAGAGACACCAAGAGACTTGTAATGTAGACTCTTTGTCCTGACCACCACGTCTCAGTTGTTGACCGGTTGGTTGTGCTTCCGATGCATTGCAACAAGTATTTATGCCACATGTCAGATGGGGTGATTTCTTTGGTTGGAGTTCACATGAGTGGAGGCGATAGCTACAGTGATGCACTCTTGCATTTAGTCGTAAACGTTCCCTTTGGATGGTGCTTGGCCGACCGGCGTAAGTTTACCGCCGAGCGAATCGCAAACACTTGGCCTCGAGCTACGAAGATGTACACGTGGGCGCTCGGCATGCATGGAAGCGACTGCAGAAGCGCATTTATTTTCACCAGAGGCATTATACGAAGCTTATCGGTACACTGGAATCCCATTGAATCTGGTGAGACAGCATTTCATTAATCTCGAAACAGCTGTGACTGACTCGCTAATGCTAGTGGCTTGTAATGCTAATGGCCGGCCACTGTGGCCGAGCGGTTCTAGGCGCTTCAGTTGGGAACCGCGCTACCGCTACGGTCGCAGGTTCAAATCCTGCCTCGGGCATGGATGTGTGTGATGTCCTTAGGTTAGTTAGGTTTAAGTAGTTCTAAGTTCTAGGGGAATGATGACCAAAGTAGTTAAGTCCCATAGTGCTCAGAGCCATTTGAACCATAGAAATTATTGGACGATGACAGATTTTTTGTACGCGTTCCATGTAGCGACGAAGCGTCATCCACCAACAGCGGTAACGTGAACCAGCATAATATGCACTACTGGGCAACGGAAAATCCATGATGGCTGCGAAAAGTGGAACATCAGCGACCTTGGCGGGTTAATGTATGGTGCGGCATTATGGGAGTAAGGATAATTGACCCCCATTTTATTGATGGCAATCTAAATGTGGCAATGTATGCTGAATTCCTGCGTTACATGTTACTAGAACATGTTTCACTGCATGAGAGAATGGCGATGTACTTCCAACATGATGGATGTTCGGCACATAGCTCGCGTGAAGTTGAAGCGTTATTGAATAGCATATTTCATGGGAGGGGATTGGTCATCGAAGCACCATAGCAAGGCCCGCACGTTCACCGAAGTTCATATAATTTATGCTGCTTGTAATAGACATTTTCCAGTCACATTAATGTGACCAACTTTCAAAAGCCTGAATAATCACCTTTGGCTGTGCGGGCTGATGCGAGATTGTGAAGCAAGACAGTCAGTGAGGTTCTGGAAGGTATCGACAGGCATGTGGGGCCACGCCAACTGCAGTGTCGTGGTCAGCTGCGCCAGGTCTCTCGGTTGAGGATCCACTGCGCGAACAGCCCAATCGAGGTTGTCCCACAGATTCTTGGTTAGGTTTAAATCCGGAGAGTTCGGTGGCCAGGCGAGAACGGTAAGCCTTCCCTCGAACACATCGTCGAAGCACGCAGATACACTGGCACCTGCGTGGTACATTGGACTGCACTGCTGGCAGATGCCATCGTGCCGAGGGTAAACAACCTGCATGTAGGGTCAGACGTAGTCCCCAAGGTAGATGCATAGTTGTGTTGGTCCGCTGTGCCTTCCAGATTCCCCAGGCCTTAATGCTTCCTCCTCCGACCTAGACACTTCCGACAATTGTTGCAGGGTGTTTGCTCAACGCCGCAGACGCCAACGGCCATCTGTCCGCCGGAGAATGTATTGTGATACTGTCACCAGTCAAAGGACGTCCAGTTGCGGTATTGGCGTGCCAATTCCAGCATTCGTCGTTGATGAACGGCATGAACCAGGCGTCTACTGTAGAGGCTCACATGCAGCAACGTTCGCTGAACGGTCGTTCAAGAGACACTGTTGGCAGTCCGTGGTTCATCTGGGCAGTCAGTTGCTTAAAAGTTTGGAAGTCTGTTAGCCCTTACACTTCCCCGCACCCGTCCTGTCGTTCAACTCTGTTGAAACGTCTCTGTGGAGTCGTTTCATAAAACGCTTGTCTCACCGGATTCTGTGCATCCTATTACGCCCACCGCCTGATTGCGGTTTAATTTATTAACTCTCCCAGAAAGACTGAGCAATCAAACTAAGGCTTATTACACTACTGGCCATTAAAATTGCTACACCAAGAAGAAATGCAGCTGATAAACGGGTATTCATTGGACAAATATATTATACTAGAACTGACATGTGATTACATTTTCACACAATTTGGGTGCATAGATCCTGAGAACTCAGTACCCAGAACAACCACCTCTGGCCTTAATAACGGCCTTGATACGCCTGGACATTGAGTCAAACAGAACTTGGATGGCGTATACAGGTACAGCTGCCCATGCAGCTTCAACACGATACCACAGTTCATCGCTAGTAGTGACTAGCGTATTGTGACGAGCCAGTTGCTCGGCCACCATTGACCAGACGTTTTCAATTGGTGACAGATCTGCGGAACTCCAGAATGTGCTGGCCAGGGCAGCAGTCGAACATTTTCTGTATCCAGAAAGGCCTGTACAGGACCTGCAACATGCGGTCGTGCATTACCCTGCTGAAATGTAGGGTTTCGCAGGGATCGGGTGAAGGGTAGAGCCATGGGTCGTAACACATCTGAAATGTAACGTCCACTGTTCAAAATGCTGTCAATGCGAACAAGAGGTGACGGACACGTGTAACCAATGGCACCCCATACCATCACGCCGGGTGACACGCCAGTATGGCGATGACGAATATACACTTCCAATGTCCGTTCACCGCGATGTCGCGAAGCACGGATGCGACCATCGTGATGCTGAATTCATCCGAAAAAATGAAGTTTTGCCATTCGAGCACCCAGGTTCGTCGTTGAGTACAACATCGCAGGCGCTCCTGTCTGTGATGCAACGTCAAGGGTAACCACAGCCATGGTCTCCGAGCTGATAGTCCATGTTTCTGCAAACGTCGTCTAACTGTACGTGCAAATGGTTGTTGTCTTGTAAACGCCCCCATCTGTTGACTCAGGGATCGAGACGTGGCTGCACGATCCGTTACAGCCATACGGATAAGATGCCTGTTATCTCGACTGCTAGTGATACGAGGCCGTTGGGATCCAGCACGGCGTTCCGTATTACCCTCCTGAACCCACCGATTCGACGCTGCTAACAGTCATTGGATCTCGACCAGCCCGAGCAGCAATGTCGCGATACGATAAACCGCAATCGCGATAGGCTACAACCCGGCCTTTATTAAAGCTGGAAACGTGATGGTACGCATTTCTCCTCCTTACACGAGGCATCACAACAACGTTTCACCAGGCAACGCCGTTCAACTGCTGTTTAAGTATGAGAAATCGGCTGGAAACTTTCCTCATGTCAGCACGTCGTAGGTGTCGCCACCGGCGCGAACCTTGTGTGAATGCTCTGGAAAGCTAATCAATTGTATATCACAGCATCTTCTTCCTGTCGGTTAAATTTCGCTTCTGTAGCACGTCATCTTCATGGTGTAGCAATGGCAATGGGCAGTAGTGTAAATATTATGTTTGATTTCTTTGTGTTTTACATAGGAAATCATGTCCAGTATTTATCACGTTTTTACCTTCATCCTATGCTATGAGTGCGTGAATGTGACTGAATGAGTGTTTTTACGAGTGGTTTCGGGTTCCTTTCGTGGGGGATGCTGAGTTGGTTGTCGGCTGCTAGGAGCGGGTGATGTTTACTTCTCCTTTGGAGGGTAGCACAGGATGACCAACTTAGGACCCAGTACCTGGACAGAGAGGTTTACCCCTTTTAGTCTGAGGTTGGTTTGTCTGTCAGGTTGCTGGCGAAAGCCTACCCCTCTAGTAGCTTCCTTTGCACCGGTAATTAGGGGAAGCTCGGTGGAGAAAGGACAGTCTGCAGCTAGCGGTTGGTGAGTACAGTTCGTAGCTCCTAGAGAAGGTTTCTGCTGATAGGAAGTAGGTCGAATTAGAACTCCCTATGTTAAATTCATAGCATATTTAAGAACTTCAGCTTAAATGAAGCGTGTGTAATTATGTACGTATTTTCGGAATGTGGCATAATTAAAAAAATGGTTCAAATGGCTCTGAGCACTATGGGACTTAACATCTGAGGTCATCAGTCCCCTAGAACTTAGAACTACTTAAACCTAACTAACCTAAGGACATCACACATATCCATGCCCGAGGCATGATTCGAACCTGCGACCGTAGCAGTCGCGCGGTTCCGGACTGAGCGCCTAGAACCGCTAGACCACCGCGGCCGGCTGGCATAATTATTTTGTTAAAAATCGGAGATGATGATGGTTGAAATTAAAAGTGTGGAAGTTGCTTTGTTCCTTTCGGGCAGTCGTGGGTATATAGAGGGAATGATTGAATTATTGTGTTCCACTTCCCTTTTGTGTGTTTTTTGTTTTTAATTCGCGATTTTACAATTTTTTGCGAATTATTTAGTTGAACTTTTTTATTCAGGCACCAGTCATGTGTATTCATAGGATGTGCATCAAGTTTCATTTAGTTGTACATTTGTTCGCTTGAGGCGCTGTTGACTAGGCGTCAGCGTCAGTTGATGCTAAGATGGCGACCGCTCAACAGAAAGCTTTTTGTGTTATTGAGTACGGCAGAAGTGAATCGACGAGAATCCGCGGGAAACAACTCAGTATGAACGTGACTCGCCTAAGGTGAACGTTTTCTGTGCCATTTCAGCCAATAAAGTTTTTGGTCCCTTTTTCTTCGAAGGTGCTACTGTAACTGGACTACAGTATCTGGAGATGTTAGAGAATTGGCTGTTCCCTCAGCTCGAACAAGAAGCACAACAATTCATATTTCAGCAGGATGGAGCGCCACCACATTGGCACTTATCTGTCCGTAACTATCTGAACGTCAACTAACCGAGGCGATGGATCGGCCGCCAGGCAGCCCGTGACAGAGCACTTCATCACTGGCCTCCAAGAAGCCCTGATCTTACCCCCTGCGATTTTTTCTTATGGGGGTATGTTAAGAATATGGTGTTTCGGCCACCTCTCCCAGCCACCATTGATGATTTGAAACGAGAAATAACAGCAGCTATCCAAACTGTTACGCCTGATATGCTACAGAGAGTGTGGAACGAGTTGGAGTATCGGGTTGATATTGCTCGAGTGTCTGGAGGGGGCCATATTGAACATCTCTGAACTTGTTTTTGAGTGAAAAAATTTTTTTTTAAATACTCTTTGTAATGATGTGTAACAGAAGGTTATATTATGTTTCTTTCATTAAATACACATTTTTAAAGTTGTGGTATTCTTTTTGAATCACCCTGTATGACATACAATGCTGTTCATCTTGATAGTTTCTTTTAAAAAATGCGTTCTTACAATTAAATTCCAAATTTAATTAAACTGAATTTCCAGTTCGGTCTTTTCTCAGTTGTTAGGAAGAGCTTGGGTCGGTGCCGACCCAGTAATTTATAGATTTATGATTGTCCTTGTGAAGTGGCTTATCCAGAAATTGCGTACAAGGGTTACATCCCCATTATTCTTGGTACATAACGTATGTCGAGCCTTGGTTAGGATTCGTTTACAGTTCTACATACATACATTACACCGTCATCTGTGCTCGTGCTGCACCACAGCTGCCTCGATGCTGGTCTTGAATAGCGTCATTTTGCCACGCACACCAACAGTTCATAAATTTAACGGTTTCGTAAAAGCTTCCACGCTCGGTTTTCTTGGACGGGAGATCAATCGCCTCCACTTCCGCATTACGACAACGACTGTAACGTTTTTCGCGTACCCCTGACGCGCTTCCTATATCCTCCCTGCTAGTGCTGCCATCTGCTCGTCTGTGCGTGGCTACTGCACATTGACGTCGAACACAAGTGGTGATCACATTAATGTGACCGGGCCGTGTATATAGTGTCAAAGTTTTAGTGGCGTATAACATGAACATGTGGGAGTCTAAGAAGCGAAACTATCCCGCTACCACGGAGACTGACTGATATTCCTTCATATTTTGCCGGGGCAACTCAGAGGCTCTTCCGGAAAAAGCCGCCTCCGCCAGCAATTTTAATATGAGGACGATCGTTTAATAGGCCAGTAAATTTTTAAGACTATCTTGTGTGTCTTACAACCGCTGAAGGCAGGAGGACAACAGCAGCAAACTACGGAACACTTGGAATAACACTAGAGAATCAGATACTTTCAATGTTGTTGCTGTTGTCTTCAGTCCTGAGACTAGTTTGATGCAGCTCCCCATGCTACTCTATCCTGTGCAAGCTTTTTCATCTCCCAGTACCTACTGCAACCTAAATCCTACTGAATCTGCTTAGTGTATTCACCTCTTGGTCTCCCTCTACGATTTTTACCCACCACGCTGCCCTCCAATGCTAAATTTGTGATCCTTGATGCCTCAGAACATGTCCTACCAACCGGTCCCTTCTTCTAGTCAAGTTGTGCCACAAACTCCTCTTCTCCCAAATTCTATTCAATACCTCCTCATTAGTTACGTGATCTACCCATCTAATCTACAGCATTCTTCTGTAGCACCACATTTCCCAAGTTTCTATTCTCTTCTCGTCCAAACTATTTATCGTCTATGTTTCACTTCCATACATGGCTACACTCCATACAAATACTTTGAGAACGACTTCCAGACACTTAAATCTAGATTCGATGTTAACAAATTTCTCTTCTTCAGAAACACTTTCCTTGCCATTACCAGTCTACACTTTATATCCTCTCTACTTCGACCATCATCAGTTATTTTGCTCCCCAAATAGCAACTCTCCTTTACTACTTTAAGTGTCTCATTTCCTAATCAAATTCCCTCAGCGTCACCCGACTTAATTCGACTACATTCCATTATCCTCGTTTTGCTTTTGTTGATGTTCATCTTATATCCTCCTTTCAACACACTATCCATTCCGTTCAGCTGCTCTTCCAAGTCCTTTGCTGTCTCTGACAGAATTACAATGTCATCGGCGAACCTCAACATTTTTATTTCTTCTCCATGGATTTTGATACCTAATCTGAATTTTTCTTTTGTTTCCTTTACTGCTTGCTCAATATACAGATTGAATAACATCGGGGACAGGCTACAACCCTGTCTCACTCCTTTCCCAACCGCTGCTTCCCTTTCATGCCCCTCGAATCTTATAACTGCCATCTGGTTTCTGTACAAATTGTAAATAGCCTTTCGCTCCCTGTATTTTACCCCTGACATCTTTAGAATTTGAAAGAGAGTATTCCAGTCAACATTGTCAAAAGCTTTCTCTAAGTCTACAAATGCTAGAAACATAGGTTTGCCATTCCTTAATCTATTTTCTAAGATAAGTCGTAGGGTCAGTATTGCCTCATGTGTTCCAACATTTCTACGGAGTCCAAACTGATCTTCCCCGAGGTCGGCTTCTACCAGTTTTTCCATTCGTATGTAAAGAATTCGCGTTAGTATTTTGCAGCAGTGACTTATTAAACTTTCAAAGGCGATGCAAAAACGCCAAGAAAACAGTCTCTTTTTGGAAGAAGATTTCGCGTGAACTGTTTGGACCTAAATGGACAGCAATAGTTAATAATCTGTGCACAAAGGCCCTTGCCCTCTGTTCCTCCACTGGATAAAACTGCAGTCCAACAAGGTACCTTCTTGCACATGCATAGAACTTAGATGACATGAAATAAGACATGTGGGATTTTCACTAAGATGAAAATAGTCTATCTAAATTGTTCTTTCATGTGTACTGAGGAGGAAAGTACCGGTGAAAGATATATGGACGAACTGTACCCTATTACTGACTATTTCTTTGCCAGTCTAATCTCTACTTTCTTTAGCTTTCACGTACATTTTGTCTCCAATTTTAATTAGCCTTTATCTATTTTTCGCAAGTTTGTGATTCAGGGTCTCTGATACTGTTAAGTTAATGTAAATGATTAGAGAAAGTAATCTTTGAAGTAGCTACAAAACATTATGGGGAAAGAATTCCGTCTCTAATGACCTCGTTGTCGACCGGACGTTAAACTATAACCTTTCACCTTTTTAGGAAATAATTTAATTGGAACACATGATCGAGATGCACGGGGCTACGAGAAGCACATCTTGAAGATGGAAGTGACTGGTGCTGGATGTGTGAATCAACTGAATTTATAATGGCTTTTGACCTTTTCTCTCGGAAGTCATGATAGACAACACCAGTTACTACACTAACGGCTGGGTTATTGCGAAAGGGTTAATCACCATGTTGTGGCTCCTGCTGCTTGTTTCTATTTCTGGCATCTACTGTTCACAATCATTGTACGAAAGTGCAGCTGCTCCTGAGCTGTCAGTAATGGTTGAGATCTCTTACGGCGACGTGTATTCAAAAGCTGAATTCATTGTACTGTTGTATTATTGATGCAATGGTTCTGAACAGTGTTTAAATCTTTTATCTTTTATATCAAATTACGACGAACAGTGTGCGTTTTTGACATTCTGTAGAGTGGAATTTAATGTCACGTACACATGGTGTTTAACACGATATTATTGGGAGGTAAAATTAGTCAAAATCAGAAGGAAAGTTCTTATAATTATGTGTTGAGGAATGGGCAAGTACTTTCCCTTTCCATCGCCCTGTTAAATAGAAGTAGAAGCTATAGACAGTGGCTACCACGCATCCAGACACATCCTTCAGCCCTTCTTTGCAGTGAACCACACACTCTTTCAGTTACACGTGTCTCCGTTCGGATTGCATCACGTGCGTTGGTCACACATTCTTGTAACGTCTGTAAATTTCTATGGATTTGTTCCCATAGCCAGAAATCCAACGGATTCTGATCCGGCCTACAGCGAAGCCAAACTACTGGATTTCCGCAAGCAATCCAATGCTCATTGAACGCAGCGCATACATCATTGATACACATCACCTGTTAATGTGTTTGGTGAAGTGTATGGCCGTAGGAGTCTGTCTCAGAAAATTCCTGCCCATACACTGATACTGAAGTGGTCCTTATGCCTCACCTCCATTATTGATCGAGGATTTGCATCTGCGCACACGTTCATATTACGGTAACTTACTATGCCATCTCTTGTGACATTATACACCACCGAATTCTAGACTACAGATTACACGACTCGAGTAAAACGCCCCACGTCTCAATTTATTGGTTTCTAGACATATAATTATAGGTACTTTTATATTAGTTCTGGCCGAGATTACCTCTTGTAGGAATACGTAGTACTTTTTTTTTAAACATCCTATCTATGCACACAGATACTGTGACTGAAAAACTTCCTGTGTCTAATTATGATTTGTGATAATCGAAAACTGGTAGCAATAATAATAAAAGTTTTTCGTAGCACCTGATAGGGCTACTGCATGAGTTTCGGTAAATGAAACAACTGCAAACTGGTGGTAAAGAGCTACTCAATGTATTACAAAAATTCCACTTTACGTAATGAAAACGGTAACGAGGATCATCTTCAACACTATGCGCCTTACATATCTCCACGTTGTAAGTACTCGGCAAGCCAGGACTGTATGGGTTATACTAACACCTAACAAAACTTGCTGTTTTCTAATGCACTGACAAACAGCCTTGTAAAATCTGGAATATTCCACAAAGGAAGTTGTTCCTAGTGGATATGACGCATCGCCCTTTCCGTTTTTCGTCAGCCAAATTGTAAACGTACAGCATATCAGCTATGTGGATGTTGTACTTTTTGTAACTTGGCTACATGAAAGCTTTCTGTGGTCGCTCTAGCTATGTCCCCATTGACGGCGTACTGACCAGCCACTAACCGCCAGGCCAGAACAGTAATAATGACCAAACTGCGTACCTGGACACCAAGTCCGCAGACAAAACCTCATTTCTTGGCCTGAAACTTCTGCGCACCGTAGATGATCGAAGAACTATTGTTAAACTGTAATTTTATACGTAAGTTTTTTTTTCATTTCGAAAAGGAGGAAGAATAATGTGGGTCAAAGGTGACCAGAAGTAATTGAAAACAGTACAAATACTCGGGCCGCTCGAAGATAAGGAAGGAAATAGGTAGCGTTGTTTTTCAAAGAAAATATTCAGGCAACCGCGTAAGTGATTCAGAGAAACTAGAGAAAACCTTGGTATGTGTGGCTGTACGGGGATGAAAGTTGCACGGGTCAAAATAAAAATAAACCATTGAATTATTGAATCATATCACTGACATCGATTTGCATTAAGATTCTGAAACATATAATTTGAGATACGTTGCATAAATGCTTTGTCACGAGCGTTTATTTGCATTATAATAACACCTTGTCTTGACCACAATATTTATTCAGTTTATTACACCTTAGGCCTTTCGCTGATACACCTGTTTTAAAGGATCATATATATCGCACACAATTAATCTGTCCAACATACACAGATACACAGCACCTTGTCAGTCTTAATGTTGTGATATGTAGGTACGAAATCAACTGTGTTCAGACATAATTATCTTGGGGTTGAAGCTTTTTTTCCGTGTTTGCTTTAACAATACAGACCGCTACGGTCGCAGGTTCGAATCCTGCCTCGGGCAGGGATGTGTGTGATGTACTTAGGTTAGTTAGGTTTAATTAGTTCTAAGTTCTAGGCGACTGATGACCTCAGGAGTTAAGTCGCATAGTGCTCAGAGCCATTTGAACCATTTTAACAATACATATGTTTTGTGGATAGGGTCCGCCTTTATCAAAACACAATTTTGTTTTTTAACCCAAACATGTTTCACTGCAGTTGCAGCCTCTTCAGTGGGCTTTTATTTTATGGCTGTTAAAGATAAAGAATGTTCTTTACTGTTTGTATACATGTAACTATTTGTTTTTAATATGAAAAAACACAAAATTATGAATTCATACTTTTTTACCACATGGTGTGATTTTTCTGATGTATTGTGTTTCTACAGTGACTGTCCTGTTCCACAGTTTGTCATCTGCTACCACTTACACCTTAAAGTAGATAAATTGTTTAAGCCAAACTTACGATTTGAAAATTGTTATTTCTATGCCTGAAATTAATTAATTCTATATAATTGACACACGCACATAGAAGGCGGACCCTATCCAAAAACATATGTATTGTGTTCTAACATTAGTTAGGTTTAAGTAGTTCTAAGTTCTAGGGGAACTGATGACCTCAGCAGTTAAGTCCCATAGTGCTCAGAGATATTGACACATAACCAGCACGTATTCAGTAAATATCGTTCTTTTAACAATCGGCTCTTTATTCACACGAAGCAACGAGTCCACTCAATAAGGGATCTCAAGTTAATTCCATAGTATTTATAGATTTCCAGAAAGCTTATGACACAGTTTCCCATAAGAGTGCCGGCCGGAG
Source organism: Schistocerca cancellata (assembly GCF_023864275.1). Lineage (NCBI taxonomy): Eukaryota > Metazoa > Arthropoda > Insecta > Orthoptera > Acrididae > Schistocerca > Schistocerca cancellata. The sequence continues at coordinate 640,099,131 of NC_064631.1, read as the reverse complement.
TGGCCGAGCGGTTCTAGGCGCTATAGTCTGGAACCGCGCGACCGCTACGGCCGCAGGTTCGAATCCTGCCTCGGGCATGGATGTGTGTGATGTCCTTAGGTTAGTTAGGTTTAAGTAGTTCTAAGTTCTAGGGGAACTGATGACCTCAGCAGTTAAGTCCCATAGTGCTCAGAGCCATTTGAACCATTTTTTTGGAGTAGGGCCTCCGATGTGCGACTGGATTCGTGGTTTCCTGGCAGAGAGCCCACAGTTCGTAGTAACCGACGGGAAGTCATGGAGTGAGACGTGATATCTGGGTTTATTCTTAATCTATACAAACGATGTAGGAGACGATCCGTGCATCCCTCTTAGATTGTTTCCAGGTGATGGTGTCATTTGCTGTCTAGTAAAGTCATCAGAAGATCGAAACTAACTGAAAAATGATTTAGACGGATATCTGATCGTGCGAAGTGTGGCAATCGACTCTAAATAATAAAAAGTGTGTCATCCACACGACTGCCAGTTCGACTAAGTACCTGGAGGTTACAATTACAAAAAACTTAAACTGGGACCATCACATGGAGAATGTTTGGGGGAAGACGATCCAACGACAGCATTTAATTGATAAAACACGTAGAAGGTTCAACAGGTCTACTAGAGAGATTGCCTTCATGCCTACACTACTGTTGCCCGTCCTCTTCTACAGTAGTGGGATTGACGCAGAATGCTGAAAAGTTTCGAACGAGGGCCCAAGGAATGAAAGTACTCTTTTGGTTTATAGTGGACCTGGAGATGGCGTAAGTGTTGCGCCGAAACTAACCGTTTGAAATAAATTTCTTTGATAACGAGGCTATGTTCGTTCGTTTTCTTCATTTTGATTCACGGTTGGTCGATAATGGTTAAGGGGCCATGCTTGAAAATGACTGGGTTTTCATCTACCGAGATGTCACCGGCTGTAGAGGTCGTTACACGCGGTTGTATTCGCCTGTTTCAACATTCGATACGCCGGGGCAAGCTCAAGTATTACAAGGAATTTATTACTGTTTTGAAAGGAACTCAGAGAGGTTCGACTGCGCTTTACTCGGCGGCCGGCGCCCTCATTGCGAAACAGACAGCTGACGCCGGCGGATCGTGACGTGGTCGATGCAGTCAGTGGCAGCCGTTCGCGGAAGAAGCAGAACTAGTCCAGCCGCTCCCGTGACGGGTCGGGACGCCGCCAGAATGAGGACTCGCGGGAAACTGAAACTGCCTCTTCAAAAGGAAAAGCGACCAATGGAGCGACGCCCTATAACTAACGCACCCTTAAAAATTACTATCCAGAGTAAAATGTATTTAACATCTGCAGATGCTGCAAAATACACACGTGAATATTACATTATGCCGTTTCAAAATGTGGTGCTTCGGATTTCACTGTAATTTCCTCGTGCTATAATGTTTACGGTTTAGTTTTATTCACCTGTCAGCATTTTCTGAGACGGGTAATTATAAAGTTTTGATTTCCACCTCTACAAAAAGAAATTAAGTTTTAAAGTTATTTGTTTGCAGGTATACATCTGCAGTTCTGGTACACACTGAAATCTTCACGTCACGGTACCGTTGTAGGGGAACTCGGGGCAGAACGGGATAGCGGGGCACAATGGGAAATTGCTCTTTTCTAGACTGGACAGTGTTGCAACCTGTTGTATGGGCATGTAACTATTTCTCCGAATGGAAGGGGAGTGAGGGCAGCCATTCTGATTTAGTTTGAAGTGCGAGATCTAAGTGAATTGTTGTCTCTCACGTTACCGCGTCCGTTGTTCTAACGTTTAGTGAATTTCAACGCCAGGTAAGCTGTTAATTGTTAATTGTATACCCTAAAATGCCACGTTCCCTTAAAGGGCATGGCATTTGTTATACTTTAGTTATTTAATGCGTTTAATAAAACAATGTCAGGACAGAGACGTCAGGTGCAATGCAACTTAAGCCAAAAATATCAAACAGTACACCCAAAAAAACCAAAACAGAGGACTCAAAGACCTTAAGAAAAATAAAACGAAGAAGATGATGGAGAATAGAGAATCAGAGAGAGAGGATGCTGAGTGTCTCTACTGTGGGGACTTCTACTCCGTTTGTAACGAGGGCTGGGTCGCGTGCCAGAGTGGGCACACAATTCATGTGCTGGCATAGACAGTGAAGATGAAGAGTAAATACTGATTTTTGACTATTGTCGAAAGGGCTAGTAGTTAGTGGTTTGGTGGTTATTAAGCATTGTACATTTTTCATAATGACATTAAAATATTTCCTTATTTTGAAGAATGACTTTTTTTAATTGTTTAAATTACACATTCCTTAGTCTGAATTGCCTGTTATACAACATTTTGTCATAGTTTAATACGATATTCGTAATTCAAATTCAACGTTTATGCAATAATTTAACAAAAAATACCCTTATCCCATTCTGCCCCGTGGTTGGGGCGGAACGAGAAATATGCAAGACTTTCTTTGAAAAATTGTAAAAAATGCAAAATGTATTGTTTTAAGTGATTTTAAAATAAGGTACATTAGGTTACACTACAAGGTGTTTTTTATCACTTTAAGAAGTGTTTCCTTGTGTTCCCTTATTTTACAGAAATTGTTAAACATTAAGTATCCCGTTCCGCCCCGAGCTCCCCTATCCCACAGTAGAAGGCAAAATAATACGGCACACTCAACTGATAAAGCGGGATAATGTGCGGTCTTGTTTTCAGAAGCAGCAGAAATGTTGCTGCTGAGTTAAGTCAATCAAAATATTTTATTTAGCAGCCTCGATTTGCCTGACACCAGCTGAGTACGGATTCAGTGTCCGTCATTATAAGAAATAAATTTCCTCCTGGTTGAAGACTCTGATGATGATCTGTAGTGGAGCCCGATCACTCGACTGAATACTGCTACTTTCTTCAAAATAGGTATTTAATTTGTAGCTGAAATTATATTTTGTTAATTCATTTGTTTAATTAATTTGCATATGACCTCCAAGGAGCCAGAACTGAAACTCCTGACATAATATATGTTGTGCAGGTGACGATCCACAGCTCGTAAATATTTAAAGAAAATCATATTTAAGAGCAACCATGAACTGCTGATGACATAAACCTTGATTCGTTGCCAATTTAGATAGAAGCGACTATCATCAGGCAATATAAAATTTCGATCTAACGTGGTAGCGAGTTTTTCTTTATAAGCAACTGCTGGCGGTTCATTATTATGACTTCTGTTTAATCAGACATATATATAAAGTAGCTCGAATTTCAGGACTTTAGTCAGGAAGAATCAATACGCAAAGAAGTGGGATACGGAAGTACTAAGGAATGACGAGATACGTTTGAAGTTCTCTAACGTTATAGATACAGCAATAAGGAATAGCACAGTAGGCAGTACAGTTGAAGAGGAACGGACATCTCTAAAAAGGGCCATCACAGAAGTTGGGAAGGAAAACATAGGTACAAAGAAGGTAGCTGCGAAGAAACCATAGGTAACAGAAGAAATACTTCAGTTGATTGATGAAAGGAGGAAGTACAAGCATGTTCCGAGAAAATCAGGAATACAGAAATACAAGTCGCTGAGGAATGAAATAAATAGGAAGTGCAGGGAAGCTAAGACGAAATGGCTGCAGGAAAAATGTGAAGACATCGAAAAAGATATGATTGTCGGAAGGACAGACTCAGCATACAGGAAAGTGAAAACAATCTTTGGTGACATTAAAAGCAACGGTGGTAACATTAAGAGTGCAACGGGAATTCCACTGTTAAATGCAGAGGAGAGAGCAGATAGGTGGAAAGAATACATTGAAAGCCTCTATGAGGGTGAAGATTTGTCTGATGTGATAGAAGAAGAAACAGGAGTCGATTTCGAAGAGATAGGGGATCCAGTATTAGAATCGGAATTTAAAAGAGCTTTGGAGGACTTACGGTCACATAAGGCAGAAGGGATAGATAACATTCCATCAGAATTTCTAAAATCATTGGGGGAAGTGGCAACAAAACGACTATTCACGTTGGTGTGTAGAATATATGAGTCTGGCGATATACCATCTGACTTTCGGAAAAGCATCATCCACATAATTCCGAAGACGGCAAGAGCTGACAAGTGCGAGAATTATCGCACAATCAGCTTAACAGCTCATGCATCGAAGCTGCTTGCAAGAATAATATGCAGAAGAATGGAAAAGAAAATTGAGAATGCGCTAGGTGACGATCAGTTTGGCTTTAGGAAAAGTAAAGGGACGAGAGAGGCAATTCTGACGTTACGGCTAATAATGGAAGCAAGGCTAAAGAAAAATCAAGACACTTTCATAGGATTTGTCGACCTGGAAAAAGCGTTCGACAATATAAAATGGTGCAAGCTGTTCGAGATTCTGAAAAAAGTAGGGGTAAGCTATAGGGAGAGACGGGTCATATACAATATGTACAACAACCAAGAGGGAATAATAAGAGTGGACGATCAAGAACGAAGTGCTCGTATTAAAAAGGGTGTAAGACAAGGCTGTAGCCTTTCGCCCCTACTCTTCAATCTGTACATCGAGGAAGCAATGATGGAAATAAAAGAAAGGTTCAGGAGTGGAATTAAAATACAAGGTGCAAGGATATCAATGATACGATTCGTTGATGACATTGCTATCCTGACTGAAAGTGAAGAAGAATTAAATGATCTGCTGAACGGAATGAACAGTCTAATGAGTATACAGTGTGGTTTGAGAGTAAATCGGAGAAAGACGAAGGTAATGAGAAGTAGTAGAAATGAGAACAGCGAGAAACTTAACATCAGGATTGATGGTCACGAAGTCAATGAAGTTAAGGAATTCTGCTACCTAGGCAGTAAAATAACCAATGACGGACGGAGCAAGGAGGACATCAAAAGCAGACTCGCTATGGAAAAAAAGGCATTTCTGCCCAAGAGAAGTCTACTAATATCAAATACCGGCCTTAATTTGAGGAAGAAATTTCTGAGGATTTACGTCTGTAGTACAGCATTGTATGGCAGTGAAACATGGACTGTGGGAAAACCGGAACAGGAGAGAATCGAAGCATTTGAGATGTGGTGCTATAGACGAATGTTGAAAATTAGGTGGACTGATAAGGTAAGGAATGAGGAGGTTCTACGCAGAATCGGAGAGGAAAGGAATATGTGGTAAACACTGATAAGGAGAAGAGACAGGATGATAGGACATCTGCTAAGACATGTGGGAATGACTCCCATGGTACTAGAGGGAGCTGTAGAGGGTAAAAACTGCAGAGGAAGACAGAGATTGGAATACGTCAAGCAAATAATTGAGGACGTAGGTTGCAAGTGCTACTCTGAAATGAAGAGGTTAGCACAGGAAAGGAATTCGTGGCGGGCCGCATCAAACCAGCCAGTAGACCGATGAAAAAAAAAAAAAAAAAAAAAAAAGCTCGAATTTTATTTTCAGGCCATGAACGACTGATGTAAAATTTAAATGGATAGTGAATTTATTAGAAGCACATGTGAGTGATAGCGATATGATATAAGTTACTGTGATAATTTGTTTAACATAGGTGCATGAAACGAGTTTTCTTTGTCTTCCTTTGTGGCTACAGATCATTACGCAGGCTGAGCCTACCACTAAGACTGTTGGCAGGTAATACTATAAAACAGCGTATGATGGCTGCAGTTGTGGTTTTAGAATTTTTTTTGTTAGCTAAGGATCCGAAGAGCTACAGGACTACGAAGGCAAGAACACATGGAAATATGTTTCCAGTGCTGAAAATAAATAAAGAATATCTTTGAATAAAAGCAGACTGGATAGATTCGATGAGCCCCGTAAACAGAGTGTGTAGCAGAACAGTCCCACTTGCTAGTTACTGATTCCTGTTCGGTGGGAAGCAGCAATTGTGCGAAAACCAGTTCGTTGATTTTATTTATGAGAGCAACGAGACGGCTGCCCATTTAATACCATGTTAGTTGAACTGTGGAAAGTTTTATTCGCGGTGTAGTATCACCCATAAGCTACGCACCTACGTTCTATTCAGTCAAATTGGAGACTGGATCGATAAATTCATCCTGGCGTTGAGCGTGGTTTGCACTTCTGGATAGAGGATTATAAAACTAAACTAATGATTCATTTGATGTTTCTCTGGTCAATATTTTTGAACCATTGTAGAACTGAATAACGTACACAGTTTAGAGCCAAAAAGCGTGGATTGAGTACCTGCTAAGGCTTCAACAGGTTACCACGCATTTACATGACTGTATTTTTCAAGTTTTCCCCATGACTAAAGTAACGCAGTTGCTTGGATGTGCCAGTGTAAGATTCGTTGTGGGCTAGTCCCGAACAGTGCTCGAAGAGTAATTACTTTTGGCACAATAGCTATACTTTACTAGAAGTACCACTTTTGGCTAAACAGCAGAGCATCCTGTGACCTATAATAGGACGTTAATTACAGGATATGCATCCTGTCTCGATCACATGTATCTAGATCAATGTTCCCGTCAACTACACAAAAATGACAGATTGCACGAAAGTTTCTCAAATTTCACATTAGGTCATATGTTAACAGGGCGAAGCACTGATCTAAATAAAAGTAATCATGAATAGTGCCTTGCAATTAACATTGTTTATGTTTCAGGATGGTCTGTTATTTGACAGAAACTGGCAGTTTTAATATGGTGACAGGCAGATATTGTACTAAATCACGAGTTTAAAAAAATATTTAAAAACTCCGAATCACAACGTCATTGAAGCAACAATTCATTTTGACGCCATTTAAAGGTGTCGATTTATAGACGTCATTTATCAGATATAGAATTGCAACTTATCACAATACCTGCGAATGGCATAGAAACCGTCTATAAGGATAAGAACGTTGTGCTGTCGGCTTGAGAAAGGTGGCTCCCAGAGAGAACTGTAACGTACAAGCTTACTGCTTGATACAGAGAGACTGGGTCTAGCAATAAAATACCACACAATGCGCACTTGTAGATGAACATTGTTTCTATGACTATTTTCATTCTTTAGAGAGTATATCCGCATCGAACGGCCATCTCTCTTCAATATGCATAGGTTCCAGTACCTCGCATCACAGACTTGGCACAAGCCATCGCATCATAATCGAAACGCAAGGTGTCATTTATATACGTGTCCTAGCTGTACGCAACCATAAAAAAATATTCCCTGATCCGTTACCTGTTGTTGTTGCCCGCGTCTGGAACAAGCTGCCCTGTACTCTGCGCACAGTTCAGTGCCGTGGTGTCAGCGCTTACGCAAAAAAACAACGTATTTTTTCCATCTCCCTCCGTCAAATAGTAAAGCAAATACTTCTGTCTTCTCCCAGTTACGCTTCTCTATATTTTCACTCCTCAGACAGTTACACTACTTTCTTTTTGCCTATCTCTATTATTTGTGTTTGATTACGTTACACTTTTTCTCCCCATCCCACCCTCTTCTTTCGGATCCATTACTTATAGCTAGTCCTGATAGTTTAAACCCACCTCCCTGTGTTTCTTCTGCGCTATTTAGTCATAGTAATTTATGAATGGTGGACATTAAATGTACCTTACAACATTCTTAATGTGCTGAAAGTAATGTAAATTTTGCTACCACGGGTATCCACAGCATCTAATCAGTACATTAGCCTTTGTAGACTGTATTGTGTTTGATTAAAATCGTGCTATTAGCTAATTTCGGCCGTGAGGCATTATCAGTCACATTTACTATATCACGATATGTAATACACAACATAGCAAATGTGACTCACGGCCGAAACTAGCTAATAGTACTATTTTACGAGGGCTGTTTGGAAAGTAGAGGCCGGCCGGTGTGGCCGTGCGGTTATAGGCGCTACAGTCTGGAACCGAGCGACCGCTATGGTCGCAGGTTCGAATCCTGCCTCGGGCATGGATGTGTGTGATGTCCTTAGGTTAGTTAGATTTAATTAGTTCTAAGTTCTAGGCGTCTGATGACCTCAGAAGTTAAGTCGCATAGTGCTCAGAGCCATTTGAACCATTTTTTGGAAAGTAAGGTCCGTTCGGTCGCGAAATGGAAACCACAGTCAAAATCAAAAACTTTTTATGCGCAAAAGTTAGCCACATCTTCCAGCAACCTCTCTAAATAGTAACTGCTCTGACTTAGAGATTTGTTGTGGCCTTGTACAAAGTTTTCAGTACCCTCGTCACAGAAAGCAGACGCCTGTGCTTTCTGCCAGTTCTCTAAGCTGGTCGGCCTTTCGGCCGTTTTGCCAGAATGTTGTCTTCGTAGCCAGCGGTTCAGGTGAGGAGAGATAAACCGTGGAGGGAGCCAATTAAGGGCCGCATTATGGGTGAACAAACACTTCCCATCGAAAACGCTGCAGGAGTGTCTTCATTAGCCCTGCAGAACGCGGCTGAAACGCGTAACACTTACGTTGTGTGGGCTGCATAGCTTCAGGCGAAATCTCTCACCAGATCCACAAAAAAAAAAAAAAAAAAAAAAAAAGGCTCGGAGCACCTATTGGACTTAACATTTGAGGTCATCAGTCCCCTAGAACTTAGAGCTATTTGTTTGAACCTAACTAACCTAAAGACATCACACACATCCATGCCCAAGGCAGGATTCGAACCTGATCGCCTAGAACCGCTCGGCCACCGCAGCCGGCCCAGATCCACATACTCGGCAGGAGACCCTGTTGTTGTAGGCATCTCTGCACGATCACTTTGGGCTCTGAACTGAAAAGAGCGACGTGAAGCGATCGACAGGCACGCAAAAGACGCCGCCCATCACATCTTTGCAAAGTTCCATCGGATTTTCACAAAAAATGGTTCAAATGGCTTTGATCATTATGGGACTTAACTTCTCTGGTCATCAGTCCCCTAGAACTTAGAACTACTTAAACCTAACTAACCTAAGAACATCACACACATCCATGCCCAAGGCAGGATTCAAACCTGCGACTGTAGCGGTCGCGCAGTTCCAGACTGTAGTACCTAGAACCGCTCGGCTACTCCGGCCGGCTGGATTTTCACAGTGGTTTCCATTTAGCGCCAAACCGGACCTTACTTTCCGAATACGCCTCGTAATAAAGCACAACACAGCCTACAATGGACAACGTATTCTATTTAGAATGTCAATTATGTAGAATCCCTGGTTAGTTGTAACAGAATACCCGATGGCCCTAATACTGCAAGATTAAATAAGTAAATGAATAAATTTAAAAAGTCAATATTAAAATAGGAGAGATCAGGAAATATCACGAAGCGTATGAGCAGTTAGATTTCTTTCTCATATCATCCGCGAACGGGCTAGGAGAGAGGGTGGAGGATAACATCTACCTGCCGTCCTGACCCAGAAATCGAACGGAAGCTTTTAGAGCAGAATGGAGTTGCAGAATGCGCCAGCGATATGCACGCTTGCAGATGTGAGCCGCGGGGAGACTTACCGCGAGCAGGCAGCAGCAGGGTCCCCTGAGGAGCGCCATGTCCTTGGGAATGGGCGGCCGGCGCGCGTCCTTCGCCGGGTTCAAGGTGGCAGCAAGTGGATCGCGGTGGCCACGCGGGTCGTCGGCCGTCGTAGCACTGTGCGGATCCAGGCCGCCGCACCTGGCGGCCGGCCGGCGTACGGTACCTCCGGCTCTGCCCCTCCTCTGGGAGGGGTGCGCGCCGACGCCTCACCACCGTCACACGGACGCGCCGCTGGCACAGGAATTTCCCACCGAACACTCCGCGTTCGCACTACGTGGGGTCCCACCCAGTCGGAAATGACAGTGATGGAAACATCTACACCTGCATCTGGATCTACGATGAAACCTTCCCGTCTCCTCTGTACCTCTTGTGTTACTGATAACCTTCCCTTTTACAACAAACTATGTAACCTTTTCTTAGGATTTCTTTCTCTTGCTTAATAATAACAAATGAAATCTTCCATTTGAAATTTATTCTCTTTCTCTAACCTCGCATACAAATGTAATTGCTGCTTATTAAAAGTGATTTTCTCATTATTTCGACGAAACATAGAATGTGTCGTCGTCGTGGCCCTCAGTCGTTATCTGCAATAACCCAAAACTGTTCCTTACCTTTTTTACTGTTACTGGATCGCCATCTGACTGCTACATCGAACTGCGACATGAATATACTTTATCATACCTAACACTTGGTTCAAGAATCATAAAAGAAGGTTGTATACATGGAAGAAACCTGGAGATACTGACAGGTTTCAGATAGATTATATAATGGTAAGACAGAAATTCAAGAACCAGGTTTTAAATTGTAAGACACTTCCAGGGGCAGATGTGGACTCTGACCACAATCTATTGGTTATGAACTGTAGATTAAAACTGAAGAAACTGCAAAAAGGTGGGAATTTAAGGAGATGGGATCTGGATAAACTGAAAGAACCAGAGGTTGTACAGAGTTTCAGGAAGAGCATAAGGGAACAATTGACAGGAATGGGGGAATGAAATACAGTAGAAGAAGAATGGGTAGCTCTGAGGGATGAAGCAGTGAAGGCAGCAGAGGATCAAGTAGGTAAAAAGACGAGGGCTAGTAGAAATCCTTGGGTAACAGAAGAAATATTGAATTTAACTGATGAAAGGAGAAAATATAAAAACGCAGTAAATGAAGCAGGCAAAATGGAATACAAACGTCACAAAAATGAGATCGTGAGGAAGTGCAAAATGTCTAAGCAGGGATGGCTAGAGGACAAATATAAGGATGTAGAGGCTTATCTCACTAGGGGTAAGATAGATACTGCCTACAGGAAAATTAAAGAGACCTTTGGAGAAAAGAGAACCACTTGTATGAATATCAAGAGATCTGATAGAAACCCAGTTCTAAGCAAAGAGGGGAAAGCAGAGAGGTGGAAGGAGTATATAGAGGGTCTATACAAGGGCGATGTACTTGAGGATAATATTATGGAAATGAAAGAGGATGTAGATGAAGATGAAATGGGAGATACGATACTGCGTGAAGAGTTTGACAGAGCACTGAAAGACCTGAGTCGAAACAAGGCCCCGGGAGTAGAAAACATTCCATTAGAACTACTGACGACCTTGGGAGAGCCAGTCCTGACAAAACTCTACCATCTAGTGAGCAAGATGTATGAGACAGGCGAAATACCCTCAGACTTCAAGAAGAATATAATCACTCAAGTCCCAAAGAAAGCAGGTGTTGACAGATGTGAAAATTACCGAACTATCAGTTTAATAAGTCACGGCTGCAAAATGCTAACGCGAATGGAAATCTGGAAGAAGCCGAACTCGGTGAAGATCAGTTTGGATTCCGTAGAAATATTGGAACACGTGAGGCAATACTGACCCTACGACTTATCTTAGAAGAAAGATTAAGGAAAGGCAAACCTACGTTTCTAGCATTTGTAGACTTAGAGAAAGCTTTTGACAATGTTGACTGGAATACTATCTTTCAAATTCTAAAGGTGGCAGCGGTAAAATACAGGGAGCGAAAGGCTATTTACAATTTGTACAGAAACCAGATGGCAGTTATAAGAGTCGAGGGGCACGAAAGGGAAGCAGTGGTTTGGAAGAGAGTGAGACAGGGTTGTAGCCTCCCCCCATGTTATTCAATCTGTATATTGAGCAAGCAATGAAGCAAACAAAAGAAAAAATCAGAGTAGGTATTAAAATCCATGGAGGAGAAATAAAAATTTTGAGGTTCGCCGATGGCATTGTAATTCTGTCAGAGACAGCAAAGGACTTAGAAGAGCAGTTGAACGGAATGGATGGTGTCTTGAAGGGAGGATATAAGACGAACATCAACAAAAGCAAAACGAGGATAATGGAATGTAGTCGAATTATGTCGGGTGATGTTGAGGGAATTAGATTAGGAAATGAGACACTTAAAGTAGTAAAGGAGTTTTGCTATTTGGAGGGCAAAATAACTGATGATGGTCGAAGTAGAGAGGATATCAAATGTAGACTGGCAATGGTAAGGAAAGCGTTTCTGAAGAAGAGAAATTTGTTAACATCAATTGTAGATTTAAGTGTCAGGAAGTAGTTTCTGAAAGTGTTTGTATGGAGTGTAGCCATGTATGGAAGTGAAACATGGACGATAACAAGTTTGGACAAGAAGAGAATAGAAGCTTTCGAAATGTGGTGCGACAGAAGAATGCTGAAGATTAGACGGGTACATCGTACAACTAACGAGGAGGTATTGAATAGGATTGGTGAGAAGAGAAGTTAGTGGCACAACTTGACTAGAAGAAGGGATCGGTTGGTAGGACATGTGCTGAGGCATCAAGGGATCACCAATTTAGTATTGGAGGGCAGCGTGGAGGGTAAAAATCGTAGAGCGAGACCAAGAGATGAATACACTAAGCAGATTCAGAAGGATGTAGGTTGCAGTAGGTACTGGGAGATGAAGAAGCTTGCACAGGATAGAGTAGGATGGAGAGCTGCATCAAACTAGTCTCAGGACTGAAGACCACAACAAAAACATTATGTTCGAGTATAATGACTTTTCTGGAGACTATAAATCTACTTTGTAGGAATGAGGATTTGTTTCGAGAAAGACGATCGTGTGAAACCCAGCTCGCGCTATTCGTCCACGAGACTCAGAGGGCCATAGACACCGGTTCCCAGGTAGATGCCGTGTTTCTTGACTTCCTCAAGGCGTTTGATACAGTTCTCCACAGACGTTTAATGAACAAAGTAAGAACATATGGACTGTCAGACAAATTGTGTGATTGGTTTGAAGAGTTCCTAGATAACAAAACGCAGCATGTCATTCTCAGTGGAGAGAAGTCTTCCGAAGTAATAGTGATTTCAGGTGTGCCGCAGGGGACCGTTGCTATTCACAATACATATAAATGACCTTGTGGATAACATCGGAAGTTCACTGAAGCCTTTTGCAGATGATGATGTAGTATATCGAGAGGTTGTAAGAATGGAAAATTGTACTGAAATGCAGTAGGATCTGCAACGAATTGACGCATGGTGGGGGAATGGCAATTGAATCACAATGTAGACAAGTGTAGTGTGCTGCGAATACGTAAAAATAAAGATCCTTTATCATTTAGCTACAGTATAGCAGGTCAGCAAGTGGAAGTAGTTAATTCCATAAATTAATTATCTGGGAGTAGGCATTAGGAGTGATTTAAAATGGAATGACCATATAAAATTAATCGTAGGTGAAGCAGATGCCAGACTGAGATTCATCTACATCTACATCTATACTCCGCGAGCCACCTTACGGTGTGTGGCGGAGGGTACTTATTGTACCACTATCTGATCCCCCCTTCCCTGTTCCATTCACGAATTGTGCGTGGGAAGAACGACTGCTTGTAAGTCTCCGTATTTGCTCTAATTTCTCGGATCTTTTCGTTGTGATCATTACGCGAGATATATGTGGGCGGTAGTAATATGTTGCCCATCTCTTCCCGGAATGTGCTCTCTCGTAATTTCGATAATAAACCTCTCCGTATTGCGTAACGCCTTTCTTGAAGTGTCCGCCACTGGAGCTTGTTCAGCATCTCCGTAACGCTCTCGCGCTGACTAAATGTCCCCATGACGAATCGCGCTGCTTTTCGCTGGATCATGTCTATCTCTTCTATTAATCCAACCTGGTAAGGGTCCCATACTGATGAGCAATACTCAAGAATCGGACGAACAAGCGTTTTGTAAGCTACTTCTTTCGTCGATGAGTCACATTTTCTTAGAATTCTTCCTATGAATCTCAACCTGGCGCCTGCTTTTCCCACTATTTGTTTTATGTGATCATTCCACTTCAGATCGCTCCGGATAGTAACTCCTAAGTATTTTACGGTCGTTACCGCTTCCAATGATTTACCACCTATGGCATAATCGTACTGGAATGGATTTCTGCCCCTATGTATGCGCATTATATTACATTTATCTACGTTTAGGGAAAGCTGCCAGCTGTCGCACCATGCATTAATCCTCTGCAGGTCTTCCTGGAGTACGTACGAGTCTTCTGATGTTGCTACTTTCTTGTAGACAACCGTGTCATCTGCAAATAGCCTCACGGAGCTACCAATGTTGTCAACTAAGTCATTTATGTATATTGTAAACAATAAAGGTCCTATCACGCTTCCTTGCGGTACTCCCGAAATTACCTCTACATCTGCAGATTTTGAACCGTTAAGAATGACATGTTGTGTTCTTTCTTCTAGGAAATCCTGAATCCAATCACAAACCTGGTCCGATATTCCGTAAGCTCGTATTTTTTTCACTAAACGTAAGTGCGGAACCGTATCAAATGCCTTCCTGAAGTCCAGGAATACGGCATCAATCTGCTCGCCAGTGTCTACGGCACTGTGAATTTCTTGGGCAAATAGGGCGAGCTGAGTTTCACATGATCTCTGTTTGCGGAATCCATGTTGGTTATGATGAAGGAGATTTGTATTATCTAAGAACGTCATAATACGAGAACACAAAACATGTTCCATTATTCTACAACAGATTGACGTAAGCGAAATAGGCCTATAATTATTCGCATCTGATTTATGACCCTTCTTGAAAATGGGAACGACCTGCGCTTTCTTCCAGTCGCTAGGTACTTTACGTTCTTCCAGCGATCTACGATAAATTGCTGATAGAAAGGGGGCAAGTTCTTTAGCATAATCACTGTAGAATCTTAAGGGTATCTCGTCTGGTCCGGATGCTTTTCTGCTACTAAGTGATAGCAGTTGTTTTTCAATTCCGATATCGTTTATTTCAATATTTTCCATTTTGGCGTCCGTGCGACGGCTGAAGTCAGGGACCGTGTTACGATTTTCCGCAGTGAAACAGTTTCGGAACACTGAATTCAGTATTTCTGCCTTTCTTCGGTCGTCCTCTGTTTCGGTGCCATCGTGGTCAACGAGTGACTGAATAGGGGATTTAGATCCGCTTACCGATTTTACATATGACCAAAACTTTTTAGGGTTCTTGTTTAGATTGTTTGCCAATGTTTTATGTTCGAATTCGTTGAATGCTTCTCTCATTGCTCTCTTTACGCTCTTTTTCGCTTCGTTCAGCTTTTCCTTATCGGCTATGATTCGACTACTCTTAAACCTATGATGAAGCTTTCTTTGTTTCCGTAGTACCTTTCGTACATGATTGTTATACCACGGTGGATCTTTCCCCTCGCTTTGGACCTTAGTCGGTACGAACTTATCTAAGGCGTACTGGACGATGTTTCTGAATTTTTCCCTTTTTGTTCCACATCCTCTTCCTCAGAAATGAACGTTTGATGGTGGTCACTCAGATATTCTGCGATTTGTGCCCTATCACTCTTGTTAAGCAAATATATTTTCCTTCCTTTCTTGGCATTTCTTATTACACTTGTAGTCATTGATGCAACCACTGACTTATGATCACTGATACCCTCTTCTACATTCACGGAGTCGAAAAGTTCCGGTCTATTTGTTGCTATGAGGTCTAAAACGTTAGCTTCACGAGTTGGTTCTCTAACTATCTGCTCGAAGTAATTCTCGGACAAGGCAGTCAGGATAATGTCACAAGAGTCTCTGTCCCTGGCTCCAGTTCTGATTGTGTGACTATCCCATTCTATACCTGGTAGATTGAAGTCTCCCCCTATTACAATAGTATGATCACGAAACTTCTTCACGGCGTTCTGCAGGTTCTCTCTGAGGCGCTCAACTACTACGGTTGCTGATGCAGGTGGTCTATAGAAGCATCCGACTATCATATCTGACCCACCTTTGATACTTAGCTTAACCCAGATTATTTCACATTCGCATTCGCTAATAACTTCACTGGATATTATTGAATTCTTTACTGCTATAAATACTCCTCCACCATTGGCGTTTATCCTATCCTTGCGGTATATATTCCATTCTGTGTCTAGGATTTCGTTACTGTTCACTTCCGGTTTTAACCAACTTTCCGTTCCTAATACTATATGCGCACTATTTCCTTCAATAAGAGATACTAATTCAGGAACCTTGCCCTGGATACTCCTGCAGTTTACCAATATTACGTTAACTTTTCCTGTTTTTGGTCTCTGAGGACGGACGTTCTTTATCAACGATGATAATGTCCTCTCTGGTAAGCCGTCAGGTATTTTATCGTTTCGCCCAAGGGGGGGTCCCTCTAACCTAAAAAACCCCCGTGTGCACGCCACACGTACTCTGCTACCCTAGTAGCTGCTTCCGGTGTGTAGTGCACGCCTGACCTGTCTAGGGGGGCCCTACAGTTCTCCACCCAATAACGGAGGTCGATGAATTTGCAACCATTATAGTCGCAGAGTCGTCTGAGCCTCTGGTTTAGACCCTCCACACGGCTCCAAACCAGAGGACCGCGATCGACTCTGGGCACTATGCTGCAGATATTAAGCTCAGCTTGCACTCCGCGTGCGATGCTGGTTGTCTTCACCAAATCAGCCAGCCGCCGGAAGGAACCAAGGATGGCCTCAGAACCCAAGCGGCAGGCGTCATTCGTTCCGACATGTGCTACTATCTGCAGCCGGTCACACCCAGTGCGTTCGATAGCTGCCGGAAGGCATTAGGAGTGATTTAAAATGGAATGACCACATAAAGTTAATCGTCGGTAAAGCAGATGCCAGACTGAGATTCATTGGAAGAATCCTAAGGAAATGCAGTCCGAAAACAAAGGAAGTAGGTTACAGTACACTTGTTCGCCCACTCCTTGACTACTGATCACCGCTGTAGGATCAGTACCAGATAGGTTTGATAGAAGAAGTAGAGAGGATCCAACGGAGAGCAGCGCGCTTCGTTACAGGATCATTTAGTAATCGTGAAAGCGTTACCGAGATGATAGATAAAACTCCAGTGGAAGACTCTGCAAGAGAGCCCCCAGTAGCTCGGTTCAGGCTTTTGTTGAAGTTTCGAGAACATACCTTCACCGAGGAGTCAAGCAGTATATTGCTCCCTCCTATGTACACTCCTGGAAATTGAAATAAGAACACCGTGAATTCATTGTCCCAGGAAGGGGAAACTTTATTGACACATTCCTGGGGTCAGATACATCACATGATCACACTGACAGAACCACAGGCACATAGACACAGGCAACAGAGCATGCACAATGTCGGCACTAGTACAGTGTATATCCACCTTTCGCAGCAATGCAGGCTGCTATTCTCCCATGGAGACGATCGTAGAGATGCTGGATGTAGTCCTGTGGAACGGCTTGCCATGCCATTTCCACCTGGCGCCTCAGTTGGACCAGCGTTCGTGCTGGACGTGCAGACCGCGTGAGACGACGCTTCATCCAGTCCCAAACATGCTCAATGGGGGACAGATCCGGAGATCTTGCTGGCCAGGGTAGTTGACTTACACCTTCTAGAGCACGTTGGGTGGCACGGGATACATGCGGACGTGCGTTGTCCTGTTGGAACAGCAAGTTCCCTTGCCGGTCTAGGAATGGTAGAACGATGGGTTCGATGACGGTTTGGATGTACCGTGCACTATTCAGTGTCCCCTCGACGATCACCAGTGGTGTACGGCCAGTGTAGGAGATCGCTCCCCACACCATGATGCCGGGTGTTGGCCCTGTGTGCCTCGGTCGTATGCAGTCCTGATTGTGGCGCTCACCTGCACGGCGCCAAACACGCATACGACCATCATTGGCACCAAGGCAGAAGCGACTCTCATCGCTGAAGACGACACGTCTCCATTCGTCCCTCCATTCACGCCTGTCGCGACACCACTGGAGGCGGGCTGCACGATGTTGGGGCGTGAGCGGAAGACGGCCTAACGGTGTGCGGGACCGTAGCCCAGCTTCATGGAGACGGTTGCGAATGGTCCTCGCCGATACCCCAGGAGCAACAGTGTCCCTAATTTGCTGGGAAGTGGCGGTGCGGTCCCCTACGGCACTGCGTAGGATCCTACGGTCTTGGCGTGCATCCATGCGTCGCTGCGGTCCGGTCCCAGGTCGACGGGCACGTGCACCTTCCGCCGACCACTGGCGACAACATCGATGTACTGTGGAGACCTCACGCCCCACGTGTTGAGCAATTCGGCGGTACGTCCACCCGGCCTCCCGCATGCCCACTATACGCCCTCGCTCAAAGTCCGTCAACTGCACATACGGTTCACGTCCACGCTGTCGCGGCATGCTACCAGTGTTAAAGACTGCGATGGAGCTCCGTATGCCACGGCAAACTGGCTGACACTGACGGCGGCGGTGCACAAATGCTGCGCAGCTAGCGCCATTCGACGGCCAACACCGCGGTTCCTGGTGTGTCCGCTGTGCCGTGCGTGTGATCATTGCTTGTACAGCCCTCTCGCAGTGTCCGGAGCAAGTATGGTGGGTCTGACACACCGATGTCAATGTGTTCTTTTTTCCATTTCCAGGAGTGTATATCTCACGAAGAGTCCGTGAGGATAAAATCAGAGAGATTAGAGCCCACACTGAAGCATACCGACAATCTTTCTTTCCACGAACAATACCAGACTGGAATAGAAGGGAGAACCGATAGAGGTACTGAAGGTACCCTCCGCCACACACCGGCAGGTGGCTTGCGGAGTATGGGTGTAGATGTAGATGTAGATGTCGTATTGTAGAGTGTGCTTCTGGTACCACTGTAATTTTCTCCTTTTGTGTTCCATTCGCGAGTAGTTCATGGGAAGAACGGCTCATATTTCGCGCGCGCGTTTTTTGTGTGCGTGTGTGTGTGTGTTTACGTTTCTGTGCGTGTGTGCGTGTGTGAGGAAGTGGGATTGGGGGGGGGGGGGGAGGGGTGGAAGGTTCGTCAGTCTTCCGACTGGTTTTATGCGGTCCGCCGTGAAGTGCTCTCTTGTGCCAAACTCCTCGTCTCAGAATAACACTTGCTACCAACGTACTCAACCCTTTGTTGGGTATTTTACAATCTCTGCCCTGTTCTGCAACAGTGGTTACCAATCTGGGATAATTACCGCTTGAGGCGTAAAATGAAATTTGCTGAGAGATAAAAACGAAAAGATTCAACTGTATTTCGGTCATTAAAATAATTTTTTTAAAGATATTTAGTATTATCACTATTTCGCAAGACTGTAGTACTTATTACACAAGCTACCTATAAATAAATTTCTTTGTTTTTCAAGTACCTACATTAACGCTTGACACAATGTGACGCAGGTTACAGTTTGTGGAACGGATCTACGAATATCTTCCTAATACAGTTCACCCACTACCCACATACTATGTACCACACATCTAGACGGTAAAATTGAGAAATAAGTCGCAAATATGCTTATATATCTAATGAAGAGAGTTGCAGAAAGTTCTCGCAATACACCAGAAAGTTTTTCATTTTTTACTTCCCACTTCGCAACAATAAACGAACAATCTGACAGTACAACATAGCAGTAACTATGTATATCAACTACTATACTACTGGAGGGACTACACAATATAATAATAATAATTGTTATCATTATTATTATTATTATTATTATTAGTGAATCCTCCCAATAAATGGAAGACGTTAAGGAAATAAATAAACTTTTCTTTGCGTTCTTCTTCTTGTTCCAATAGGCTTTCATTCTTTCCGAGAAGGCTTATTTACGTTCTTCCGACCACTTTGGTCGGTACTGTTTTTGCTTTGATTTCTCTGATGTAACTTCCCCTTTGTCTACTTTGTGTCTGAACGTGTCTCTTTTCAGAATGTCGGTTGGTCTTATATTTGCTTCTTTGAGGTCCTTTTGAATTTCGTGCTGCCGTGGTGTTGAGTTCTTAAATGATGTTATGAAGTTATTATCCGTTTTGTCAGCCACTTTTCTGATAGTCTGTTGAGATGACCAAAGAATTTTCGTAATGTTATTTTCGTGTTCGGAATCATTTCTGTTGTTTAGAATGATTACAGCCTGTAACCACATCGAGTATTTCTTGGTCCTAAAATTTTCCTAATGATCTTTCTCTCTTCTGTTTTGATTTCTTTAAGTTCGTGTTCGTTGTTAATTGCCAGCTTTTCGCTTTCGTAGAGAACTTGATTTTATGAATGTGTTGCAGTGCCGAATTTCTGTCTCTCTTGATACTGATTTTTTGTTTTAGAGGTTTTGGACTAGCCATAATGCGTTTTTGATTTTTTGGAGGCGATTTTCCAGTGTGACTTTTTCAAGGCCTGTTGGTTCGACGAAATCTCCGATGTATTTAAAGTACATAACCCTGTTGATTTTAGCGTATTTTGTTTTCAGGCTCGCGATTTCTGTGTTTGAACATAAGAATTCAATTTGCTCGAATGAAATTTGTAAGCCTAATTTTGCTGCACATTCTTTAAGCAGCTCGAGCTATTTGACGGCAGTCTCTTTGTCCTCTGTAAGTATCGCCACTTCTTCCACAAACGTGAGGTACAGTATGTTTTTGGGAAAGTGTGATAGAAATCCTGTCGGGCTAGATAAATTTGCAGTCTGCCTCAGGTCTGCTGTGCAGCGAGCTACCTTAATTTAAGTATTAACTGTATTTTTCTTACTTGTCACTTCTTCCTCCGTGTGTATTTGCTTTTAGGAAGCATTAATTATCGGGTGCTATTAATAGTGTTCCATAGATTTCGTGTTTGTTTTGAATACAGTCAGAGAGAGTCCCTTTAGTCAACCATAGTGCCAGTAGTGCTAGCGTTTGTTTTCAATACAGTCCAGAGACAGCTAGTGCTATTTTCATTGTTTTCTACAAGAAGTGGCTAGCAACCACAGTTTAGTGAATAAACAGCCGCCTTTAGTGAATTAGCAGTCTAGTTAAAGGTTGATTAACTCTCTTCAGTAAATTGATTTCTTAGGATGGATAGGATGTGTGACTGCTGTGTACGGACGCAGGAGGAGCTGGCCACTGTTCGCGAACAGCTGAGCGTGTTGATGGCCGCGGTCAGCCGTCTTCAGGCTGCTGCCTCGGAGTGTAGCGGCAGTGGGGAGTCTGGTGCGTCGCAAGGTACACCCCAGGTGTTACATGCTTCACCCACTGTCCCTGCTGTCGAGACATCTTCGCGGGTACCGGGCGCGGTTGGGCCACCCTCTCCCCAAGGGGAGTGGCGGGTTCAGCGGCGTTCGCGGCGCACGAGGCGGAGGGTCAATGTGGAGGCTGGCCGTGTGGCATCGCCCGCTCTGCCTGTGAGTGGACATGTGGCTGCTCCTTCAGCAAAGTCCGAGCAGGCACACGGGGGGAGGGGTTTATTAGTTATTGGGAGCTCCAACGTTAGGCGGGTGATGGAGCCCCTTAGGGAAATAGCGGGAAGGTCGGGGAAGAAGGCCAGTGTTCACTCTGTCTGCTTGCCGGGGGGTCTCATCCGAGATGTGGAGGAGGCCCTACCGGCGGCGATAGAGAGCACTGGGTGCACCCGACTGCA
This sequence comes from Schistocerca cancellata, assembly GCF_023864275.1. Lineage (NCBI taxonomy): Eukaryota > Metazoa > Arthropoda > Insecta > Orthoptera > Acrididae > Schistocerca > Schistocerca cancellata. The sequence continues at coordinate 640,077,951 of NC_064631.1, read as the reverse complement.
AATTGTTGCTCATGTCGGCACCAATGACTCCTGCCGTCTGGGTTCAGAGGTCATCCTCAGTTCGTACAGGCGGTTGGCGGAATTGGTGAAGGCGGAAAGCCTCGCTCGCGGGGTGAAATCGGAGCTAACTATTTGCAGTGTCGTTCCCAGAACCGATCGCGGTCCTCTGGTTTGGAGCCGAGTGGAAGGTTTAAACCAGAGGCTCAGACGATTCTGCGGAGATCTGGGGTGCAAATTTCTCGACCTCCGCTATCTGGTGGAGAAATGTAGGGTCCCCCTGAATAGGTCAGGCGTGCACTACACGCCGGAAGCGGCTACAAGGGTAGCGGAGTACGTGTGGAGTGCACATGGGGGTTTTTAGGTTAGAGAATCCCCTCCCTAGGCCCGACAAGACGCCTCCTGAGATGCGGCAAGGTAGGAGTAGGCAAAATACAACAGGGAATAACAATATTAATGTGCTAATAGTAAACTGCAGGAGCGTCTACAGAAAGGTCCCAGAACTGCTCTCATTAATAAACGGTCACAACGCCCATGTAGTACTAGGGACAGAAAGTTGGCTGAAACCAGACGTAAACAGTAATGAAATCCTAAACTCAGATTGGAATGTATACCGCAGAGACAGGCTGGACAGTGAAGGAGGAGGCGTGTTTATAGCGATAAATAGTGCAATAGTATCGAAGGAAATTGACGGAGATCCGAAATGTGAAATGATTTGGGTGAAGGTCACGGTTAAAGCAGGCTCAGACATGGTAATTGGATGTCTCTATAGGCCCCCTGGCTCAGCAGCTGTTGTGGCTGAGCACCTGAAGGATAATTTGGAAAATATTTCGAGTAGATTTCCCCACCATGTTATAGTTCTGGGTGGAGATTTTAATTTGCCGGATATAGACTGGGAGACTCAGACGTTCATAACGGGTGGCAGGGACAAAGAATCCAGTGAAATTTTTTTAAGTGCTTTATCTGAAAACTACCTTGAGCAGTTAAACAGAGAACCGACCCGTGGCGATAACATATTAGACCTTCTGGTGACAAACAGACCCGAACTATTTGAAAAAGTTAATGCAGAACAGGGAATCAGCGATCATAAAGCGGTTACGGCATCGATGATTTCAGCCGTAAATAGGAATATTAAAAAGGGTAGGAAGATTTTTCTGTTTAGAAAAAGTGACAAAAAGCAGATTTCAGAGTCCCTGACGGCTCAACACAAAAGTTTTGTCTCAAGTACAGATAGTGTTGAGGATCAGTGGACAAAGTTCAAAACCGTCGTACATAATGCGTTAGATGAGTATGTGCCAAGCAAGATCGTAAGAGATGGAAAAGAGCCACCGTGGTACAACAACCGAGTTAGAAAACTGCTGCGGAAGCAAAGGGAACTTCACAGCAATCATAAACATAGCCAAAGCCTTGCAAGACAAACAAAAATTACGCGAAGCGAAATGTAGTGTGAGGAGGGCTATGCGAGAGGCGTTCAATGAATTTGAAAGTAAAGTTCTATGTACTGACTTGGCAGAAAATCCTAAGAAATTTTGGTCTTATGTCAAAGCGGTAGGTGGATCAAAACAAAATGTCCAGACACTCTGTGACCGAGATGGTACTGAAACAGAGGATGACGGACTAAAGGCCGAAATACTAAATGTCTTTTTCCAAAGTTGTTTCACAGAGGAAGATTGCACTGTAGTTCCTTCTATAGATTGTCGCACAGATGACAAAATGGTAGATATCGAAATAGACGACAGAGGGATAGAAAAACAATTAAAATTGCTCAAAAGAGGAAAGGCCTCTGGACCTGATGGGATACCAGTTCAATTTTACACAGAGTACGCGAAGGAACTTGCCCCCCTTCTTGCAGCGGTGTACCGTAGGTCTCTAGAAGAGCGTAGCGTTCCAAAGGATTGGAAAAGGGCACAGGTCATCCCCGTTTTCAAGAAGGGACGTCGAACAGATGTACAGAACTATAGACCTATATCTCTAACGTCGATCAGTTGTAGAATTTTGGAACACGTATTGTGTTCGAGTAGAATGACTTTTCTGGAGACTAGAAATCTACTCTGTAGGAATCAGCATGGGTTTCGAAAAAGACGGTCATGTGAAACCCAGCTCGCGCTATTCGTCCACGAGACTCAGAGGGCCGTAGACACGGGTTCACAAGTAGATGCCGTGTTTCTTGACTTCCGCAAGGCGTTCGATACAGTTCCCCACAGTCGTTTAATGAACAAAGTAAGAGCATATGGACTATCAGACCAATTGTTTGATTGGATTGAGGAGTTCCTAGATAACAGGACGCAGCATGTCATTCTCAATGGAGAGAAGTCCTCCGAAGTAAGAGTGATTTCAGGTGTGCCGCAGGGGAGTGTCATAGGACCGTTGCTATTCACAATATACATAAATGACCTGGTGGATGACATCGGAAGTTCACTGAGGCTTTTTGCAGATGATGCTGTGGTGTATCGAGAGGTTGTAACAATGGAAAATTGTACTGAAATGCAGGAGGATCTGCAACGAATTGACGCATGGTGCAGGGAATGGCAATTGAATCTCAATGTAGACAAGTGTAACGTGCTGCGAATACACAGAAAGATAGATCCTTTATCATTTAGCTACAAAATAGCAGGTCAGCAACTGGAAGCAGTTAATACCATAAATTATCTGGGAGTACGCATTAGGAGTGATTTAAAATGGAATGATCATATAATGTTGAGCGTCGGTAAAGCAGATGCCAGACTGAGATTCATTGGAAGAATCCTAAGGAAATGCAATCCGAAAACAAAGGAAGTAGGTTACAGTACGCTTGTTCGCCCACTGCTTGAATACTGCTCAGCAGTGTGGGATCCGTACCAGATAGGGTTGATAGAAGATATAGAGAAGATCCAACGGAGAGCAGCGCGCTTCGTTACAGGATCATTCAGTAATCGCGAAAGCGTTACGGAGATGATAGATAAACTCCAGTGGAAGACTCTGCAGGAGAGACGCTCAGTAGCTCGGTACGGGCTTTTGTCAAAGTTTCGAGAACATACCTTCACCGAAGAGTCAAGCAGTATATTGCTCCCACCTACGTATATCTCGCGAAGAGACCATGAGGATAAAATCAGAGAGATTGGAGCCCACACAGAGGCATACCGACATTCCTTCTTTCCACGAACAATTCGAGACTGGAATAGAAGGGAGAACCGATAGAGGTACTCAAGGTACCCTCCGCCACACACCGTCAGGTGGCTTGCGGAGTATGGATGTAGATGTAGATAGATGTAGATCTAGCCTTCACATCTCGACGACGTGAGAAGACTCCAGGAACGACACGTGGTTCAGATTTCACGTTAAGCTGTAGGTCCCCGTTCCCCAGCTGGATGCCTGGGGTAGGTCACTGATCTGGTGTCCAGTTCAAAATCCTGCATCAGAAAGTAGTCAACGAAATTATTATTATTATTATTAGTGGTAGTGGTCAGAAACAAAGCATAGGCGGCCTGAAACCCTCCGATTTCTGCAAGAGAGCCATAATTATGTGATTTAAAAACACTAAGTATAGTACACACGTTTTAACTTGGTTGATTTTAAAAGGGGGTCCGGGGTGTGGCTGAAGCAGCTGTCACTGGGGAGAGGAGTGGTGCAGAGGAATGTGTTTCGTAACAACAGTCTACCCCCATGGAGGATAATTAGCTTTATTTCCTGGGAAAGACATGTACGAGGGTCACTCCAAAAGAAATGCACACTATTTTTGTAGAAATACAGTTTTCATTCTACATGTTTGAAAGTTTTACAGTGTGTAGACACATCCTTCCCGCTTGTTTTCAAAGTTAGTTCAACCTGTTCCCGTGAGTGGCGCCGTCACAGCATGTCTTCAAGATGGCTGCTACACTTGACGTTAGTCAGAAGCAACGTCCTGTCATAGAAAACGAGACAGTGGGAAAGATCCACAAGAGGTTGAAAAGATGTATGGAGATGCCGCTGTCGATCGCAGTACAGTTAGTCGGTGGGCAAGCAGGTTAAGTGATGAAAGCGGGCACAGTAATATTGAGGATTGTCCTCACAGTGGCAGGCCTCGTACTGCACACACTCCAGACAGTGTGCAGAGAGTTAACGAATTGGTGACTGCTGACAGACGCATCACAGTGAACGAATTGTCACGCTACGTTGGGATAGGGGAAGGAAGTGTTTGCAGAATACTGAAACTGATGGCGTTAAAAAAGGTTTGTGCCAGGTGGGTTCCCAGGATGTTGACAGTGGCTCACAAAGAAACAAGAAAAACGGAATGCAGCGAACTTTTGGAACAGTACGAGAATGGTGGAGATGAATTTCTTGGAAGAATTGTGACAGGTGATGAAACATGGCTCCATCATTTTTCACCAGAGACGAAGAGGCAATCAATGGAGTGGCATCATGCAAATTCACCCAATAAAAAAAATTCAAAACCACACCTTCTGCTGGAAAAGTTAAGGCTACGGTGTTTTTCGATTCCGAAGAGCTCTTGCTTGTAGACATTATGCCAAGTGGAACCACCATAAATTCTGATGCGTATGTGACCACACTGAAGAAACTTCAAGCGCGACTGAGTCGTGTTCGACCACATCGGCAAAAGCAGGATGCTTTGCAGTTGCACGACAATGCATGGCCACATGTCAGTCAAAAAACCATGGAAGCGATCACAAAATTCGGATGGACAACACTGAAACACCAGCCTTACAGTCTTGACCTGGCTCCATGTGACTATCATCTGTTTGGGAAACTGAAAGACTCTCTTCGTGGAAGAAGGTTTGAAGATGATGACTCCCTTTTGCACGCTGCCTAACAGTGGCTCCAACAGGTTGGTCCAAAATTTTACCGTGCGGATATACAGGCGCTGGTTCCAAGATGGCGTAAGGCAGTTGAGAGGGATGGAAATTATGTGGAGAAATGAAAATATTGTGCCTGAAGGATGTATTTACACAATGTAAAACTTTCAAACAAGTGGAATAAAAGATGGATTTGAAAAAAAATAGTGTGCATTTCTTTTGGAGTGACCCTCTTAGCTAGCACTCACGACGCACTGAGAAAAGCTTCATTATTCCATAAAGAAAAATGGTTGTCAGAAATAAGCAGAACCAAAAGTGATGATGGGGATCGGGAAAGACCGCGGCAGGGGGGGGGGGGGGGACACGGAGGGTCGGGGGGAGACGTACTAGCAAATATTTTACTGCATTCACAGGTAATGATATCACAAAAGTTGGGAAACCACTGCTCTATAGTCTTTACAGCTTCCTTTAGTACTGAGGAAGTTATTCCCTACGTGTTAATGCACGTCCTGACATACCGACCCTTCTTGTCAATATTTTCCACATGTTTCTCTCTTCCGCTGTTCTGAGGAGGACCTCCTCATTCCTTACGTGATCAGTCCACCTGATTTTCAACGTTCTTCTGTAGCACCACGTCTCAAACCCTTCGATTTTCTTCTGTTGTGGTTTGCGCACAGTATATGGTTCACTACCGTAAATTACTGTGCTCCAAACGTACATTGTTAGAAATTTCTTTCTCAAATTAAGGCCAATTTTTGATACTAGTACACTTCGTTCTGTGAAGAACGCTCTCTTCGCCTGAGCTAGCCTGCTTCTTACATCCTCTTTGCTTCGTCATTTACGCGTAGTTTTGCTTCCACGCTAGCAGAATTCCTTCGCTTCGTCTACTTCGTCGTCCCCAAACTCAGGTTGATAAGATTATTGCTAATCTCAATTCAGCTACTCCTCAGTATCTCCGTCTTTCTTCGGTTTTCTTTACACCCATAGTGTGTTATCATTGGACCATAGCTTTCAGTAGGTCTTTCTTCCTCTCTTTCACGGGAGGATAGCTGTCTCCGTAAGAAGTGGAATTTCCCTGGTTTTCTCGCCATGCTCCTTACTTGAGATATCTATGTTGACCGATTCTTCTCGTAATAGAATGCTTCCACGAACCGCAAACCCTTCCTGCAACGTCTGCCTCTGGATTAACGCTCTCGCACTTACTACAGGATATCGTGACGAAATTATTGCTCTTCGTTAGATCTTATCTATTTCTTCCATTATTGTAACACGTTAAATGTCCCAGATTGACGAACAGTATCGTAGGAAGGAGCGCTTTGTAAGCCATTTCTTTCGTAATGAACTAATTTCCCTTAGACTAGCATGTACATTTTCCGCAACTAAATTTACTTGTTATTTCATTCAAGGTTGCTCTCGTCAGACAGTCCTGTGAATGTTGCACCTGAAAATGGTTCAAATGGCTCTGAGCACTATGGGACTTAACATCTGAGGTCATCAGTCCCCTAGAACTTAGAACTACCTAAACCTAACTAACCTAAGGACATCACACACATCCATGCCCGAGGCAGGATTCGAACCTGCGACCGTAGCGGCATCGCGGTTCCAGACTGAAGCGCCTAGAACCGCTCGGCCACAACGGCCGGCGTGTTGCACCTGATTCCGATGGTTCGCGAAGTAGTGTAATCACAAACTAATAGATCTCGTAGAATGTGTACGCGAAATACGTCACCTTTCTGTAAGGGTCATCTGACAGAGACTGAGTCACAATTTCACGGAAGTCCAGTAGAGGAGCCTAAAAAATATGGCGCGACCAGTTGATGAAACGGACTTCCGTGTGCTAATTTTTCTTTCTTTCTGTCTTTGTATTTGAAGAGGAACAACGTTGCAACAGTCGATGCTGAGTCAGTGAGCTATACGGAAACAGTGACCCATCATACAATGAGGTGACGAAAGTCATGGGGTATCTCCTAATATCGTGTCGGATCTACTTTTGCCCGGTGTAGTGCAGCAACTTGACATTGCACGGACTGAACAAGTTGTTTGAAGTCCCCTGCAGAAATATTGGGCCATATTGCCTCTATAGCCGTTGGTAATTGCGAAACAGTTGCCGGTGCAGAATGCTGTGCACGAGCTGGCCTTTCGATTATGTCCCATAAATGTCCGGTGGGATTCATGTCGGGCGATGTGGGTGGCCAAATCATTCGCTCCAAGTGTCCACAACGTTCTCCAAACCAGCCGTAAACAATTGTGGCCCGGTGACATGACACCGTTGTTTGAGAACATGAAGTCCATGAATGACTGAAAATGGTCTCCAAGTAGCCGAACATAAACATTTCCAGTCAATGATAAGTTCAGTTGGACCAAAGAACCCCTACCATTCCGTGTAAATACAGCCGACACCATTATGGAACCACCGCCAACTTGCACAGTGCCTTGTTGACGAAGGGGCCAAGTGGGGCCTGCACCACACTCGAAAAGTACCATCAGCTCTTACCAGCTGAAATCGCGACTTATCTGATCAGGCCATGGTTTTCCACTCAACTCGCATCCAACCGATGTGGCCACCAGCTCAGGAGAGGCCCTGCAGGTGGTATCGTGCTGTTAGCAAAGGCACTCGCTTTTGTCATCTGCTTCCATAGCCCATTAACGCAAAATTTCGCCACACTGTCCTATCAGATTCGTTCATCGTACGTCCCACGTTGATTTCTGACGGTTATTTCACGCTGTGTTGCTTGTCTGTTAGCAGTGACAACTCTACGCAAACGCCACTGCTTTCGGTCGTGAAGTGAAGGTCGCCGTCCACTGTGTTGTTCGTGATGAGCGGCAGTGCTTGAAATTTGGTATTCTCAGCGGACTCTTGACACTGTGGGTATGGGACGTCCCATGCCTCTAGCTCCAGCTACTATTCCGCTTGAAAGTCTATTAATCCCTGTCGTGCGGCCATAATCATGTAGGAAAGGTTTCCACATGAATCACCTGAGTAGAACTGACAGCTCTGCCAATGCACAGCCCTCATATACCTTGTGTACGCCATACTATTGCTATTTGTATATTCCATGACTTTTGTCGCCTCAGTGTCTGACACGGTGGTTAGGTGAGGTGAGGCTAAGAACAAAGAGGCAGACCATCATTCTGTGAAGAAACGCGAATCACAAGATTAGCAGAAGCCGAGGTGCTCGAAGACCGTCGTAATGCAAATAAAAATCAGTGATGGATTGGTTTGCGACGTCTTGCCGGACAGTTTGAACAAGTTGTAAGTAGGCTGTATAGGTTTTATTTATTGGTAACGCCACGTAGCGCTCTGTATGAAAATCGCTGGCTGTGCTGTGTGCAGTCTGTGGCTGGTTTGCATTGTTGTTGGCTATTGTAGTGTTTGGCTGTGCTGTGTCCAGTCTGTGGCTGGTTTGCATTGTTGTTGGCTATTGTAGTGTTGGGCAGTTGGCTGTTAACAGCACGTAGCGTTGCGCAGTTGGAGGTGAGCCGCCAGCAGTGCTGGATGTGGGGAGAGAGATGGCGGAGTTTTGAGAGTGGATGATCTGGACGTGTGTCCATCAGAGACAGTAAATTTGTAAGACTGGATGTCATGAACTGATATATATTATGACTTTTGAACACTGTTAAGATAAATACATTGTTTGTTGTTTATCAAAATCTTTCATTTGCTAACTATGCCTATCAGTAGTTAGTGCCTTCAGTAGTTAGAATCTTTTATTTAGCTGGCAGTATTGGCGCTCGCTGTATTGCAGTAGTTTGAGTAACGAAGATTTTTGTGAGGTAAGTGATTCATGAAAGGTATAGGTTATTGTTAGTCAGGGCCATTCTTTTGTAGGGATTATTAAAAGTCAGATTGCGTTGCGCTAAAAATATTGTGTGTCAGTTTAAGCACAGTCATTTATAATTTTTATAAGGGGACGTTTCAAAGTCACTGGCCGCTGGTTTCCGTTCGCATGTATTCAAAAACACTCCGGACCGAGGTAGCAACGCAAATACTACAGCTTTGTCCGGCCGGTCCAGATGACTTACAAGCTTATCACTGAGTTGTTTGCCGGTAAATGCCTAACGATGCCTAGCTTGGTGTAAGGAGCGTAAACATTGGGCGATTGAACAGTGGAGAAACGTAGTGTGGAGTGACGAATCACGGTACACAATGTGGCGATCCGACGGCAGGGTGCGGGTATGGAGAATGGTAGGTGATCGTCATCTGCCAGTGTGTGTAGTGCAAACAGTAAAATTCGTAAGCGGTGGTGTTATGGTGTGGTCGTGTTTTTCATGGAGGGGGCTTATACCCCTTGTTGTTTAGCGTGGCACTACCACAGCACAGGCCTACATTGATGTTTCAAGCACCTTCTTGCTTCCCACAGTTGAACAGCAATTTGGGGATGGCGATTGCATCTTTCAACACGATCGAGTACCTGATCATAATGCACGGCCTGTGGCGGAGTGGTTACACGACAATAACATCCCTGCAATGGACTGGTCTGCGCAGAGTCCTTAGCCGAATCCTACAGAACATCTTTGGGATGTTTTGTAATGCCGACTTCGTGCCAGGCCTCACCGAACGACATCGATACCTATACTCAGTGCAGCACTCTGTGAGGAATGGGCTGCCATTCCCCAAGAAACTTTGCAGCACCTGATTGAACGTATGCTTGCGAGAGTGGAATCTGTCATCAAGGCTAAGGGTGGGCCAACACCATACTGAATTCCTGCATTGCCGATGAAGGGCGTCACGAACTTGTAAGTCATTTTCAGCCAGGTGTCCGGATACTTTTGACAACGTAATGCATATAATGAAAATTGTAAATTTCAACGTATTATCCGAGAGAATAAGCGATATATTGATTACTAAGAGGTACCTGTGAAAGAACGCTGTGAGGTAGTTATTGCTGAGGCGGAGTATGTGCTTATGATAGGTCTCGAAGTAATGGGCAGTGGTTGCTCAGGAGTAGCGCGCCAGAGGCTGGCAGTGTTTGTTGTGATGCTCCGGAGTGGGGCAGTCGATTAATATTAAATACTCAGTGTAATAATTTAAGTGTTGTGTATTAGTGATTTATGGAAGAAATAAGATTTGAAGTAAAATTAATTAAGATAAACTACAAATATTGTTATGAAATTTTGATGAAGAATCTTCCTACATATTGTTACATCGACTACAATAAGGTAATTAGTATTCATGTATTTATGCGCCTTTGCTGTAGAACGAATTTGAATGAGACCAGCTTTGTATGTAGCCCCAAGTTTTTAAAGAGATTAACAAATTTGAGGTTCGCTGACGACATAGTCCTCTTCGCCAAAACCGCAAGGGAATTGCAATCAATGCTCCAGGAGCTTAACACACAAAGCAAGATGGCAGGACTCACAATGAACAAATCTAAAACGCAAGTAATGAGAAATGGATTAGAAACGACAATATGTCTTGAAGGAACGGAACTAATGTGTGCATCACAATACATATACCTAGGCCAAATAATTTCTTTTAACAACAAAATGGAGAAATAAATAAAACGAAGAGTTTCCTTAGCTTGGAAAGCTTTCTGGGCCTTAATGTTCATATTGATACACAGAACGCTGAGAATGAGTCTCAAAATGGAGGCACTCGAAAGCTGCGTTTTCCATTGTTATTATGTGGATGACAGACAGGGGCTCTCAAAGCGAAAGAAACACTCTACAGGTATGCCAAAGGAAAATGCAGAGGAAGATCCTTGGCATCTCTCTGAAAGACAGAATATCGAAAACCTCGATACACAAGATGTCGGCCACAATAGACATAGCACAACAGCTACGAAGACCAAATTGATTCGGAGCGGCCCAGCGGCGAGGCTGCAAGACGACAGATGGACGACACGAGGTGCCACATGGGACCCATACATCAGCAAGAGACTTCCAGGAAGACCAAGACGCCAATGGTGGGACTTATTCAGAAAACAAGCAGGAAGAGAGTGGACCAGCATAGCCAGAAACAGAACTACAACTAAGTGATCAAGTGTAATTCAGTGTGTAGTGTCCATTAAGTGCGGTACCCTCTTAAGCGGACTAACTCACCGCATGAATCTCTAAAACCAGCTACCCCTACCTGTAGGGGGCTTTTCCCCTCAATGGGACAACACAAGCTTTTTGTCATTCTTTCATTCACATCACCTTACCAGGCGGTGTGTACTTCAGATCTTGGTGACAGAGACCATGCCGGCCGCTCTGGCCGTGCGGTTCTAGGCACTTCAGTCCAGAACCATGCTGCTGCTACGGTCACAGGTTCGAATCCTACCTGGGGCATGGATGTGGGTGATGTCCTTAGGTTAGTTAGGTTTAATTAGTTCTAAGTTCTAGGCGATTGATGACCTCAGAAGTTAAGTCGCATAGTGCTCAGAGCCATTTTTTTCTTTTTTTTTTTAAGTGTGGTAAATGGGCTTGTACTGGCAGTTTCTACTCCCAGCTCCCTGCTCTGTACCATATCAAGAGGCACGCAAATGACAGAGTACGTGATGTATCTTCAAGGCAATGTAATAAACAACTATGAACATCTATTGTTTGACGCCTGCTGCCACCGCATACCATGATCAGACTGAAAGAACCTATGATGATGTAAAAGAAATGATTCAAGCCGTTAAAAGGGAGACGAAAATTTAATTGCAATGTGGTTCTGGAATTTATTGGAAGCAAAAGGAAGAAAAGAGAAAACAGTAAGAAGACATGAACGGGAAAAGGAATGAAACTCGAAACCACCTGAGAGAATTTTTCAAGGAGCCCGATTTAATCATTATTAACATTTAATTAAAGAATCATGAAAGAATGTTGTATAGTTGGGAAAGGACGTGGAGACATAGAAGAGTTCCAGAGAGAATAAATAATAGTAAGACAGATATTTCGAAACCACATTTTAAGCTGAAAAACGTTTCCCGGAGAGCTGTCGCCTCTGACCGTAATTCTTTCCATGTCCTCGTTGTCGACGGGAAAGGTTAGACCCTGATGCTCGTTCTTCCTTTACCATTTTAAGTTAATGCCAGAAACAGAATTCGAAAACGTATCTCCCGTTTCTTTCAGCTGTTACACCATCCGGCACGCTTATCGCATCTACTCAAATTATTCACATTGTCAATGTCACGTTTGTTTACCTCCAGTTTCTACGAACGAGCGCTCAGAAGTTCTCCTGTAGCGTACGAAAAGTTCAACAGAGGGAACGGGTGATAGGACAGGGGATAATCCACCACAGCGAGCAATAGCGTACTATTCTACTATTCAAACTGAAGCATACTGTACTGGTTGCCCTGGGGAGAACAATATTTATTCAGATGGAATTACGAACAGTGCTATGAATTAAGAATTTCATAGTTCTTGAAAGACGTACGTAAAAATATACAGAAAATATTTATCATTCAACGTAATTGTATTTAAAAACAGTATCGGTTTATTGTGTATATTGTTTTCTGTACTACACTCCTGGAAATTGAAATAAGAACACCGTGAATTCATTGTCCCAGGAAGGGGAAACTTTATCGACACATTCCTGGGGTCAGATACATCACATGATCACACTGACAGAACCACAGGCACATAGACACAGGCAACAGAGCATGCACAATGTCGGCACTAGTACAGTGTATATCCACCTTTCGCAGCAATGCAAGCTGCTATTCTCCCATGGAGACGATCGTAGAGATGCTGGATGTAGTCCTGTGGAACGGCTTGCCATGCCATTTCCACCTGGCGCCTCAGTTGGACCAGCGTTCGTGCTGGACGTGCAGACCGCGTGAGACGACGCTTCATCCAGTCCCAAACATGCTCAATGGGGGACAGATCCGGAGATCTTGCTGGCCAGGGTAGTTGACTTACACCTTCTAGAGCACGTTGGGTGGCACGGGATACATGCGGACGTGCATTGTCCTGTTGGAACAGCAAGTTCCCTTGCCGGTCTAGGAATGGTAGAACGATGGGTTCGATGACGGTTTGGATGTACCGTGCACTATTCAGTGTCCCCTCGACGATCACCTGTGGTGTACGGCCAGTGTAGGAGATCGCTCCCCACACAATGACGCCGGGTGTTGGCCCTGTGTGCCTCGGTCGTATGCAGTCCTGATTGTGGCGCTCACCTGCACGGCGCCAAACACGCATACGACCATCATTGGCACCAAGGCAGAAGCGACTCTCATCGCTAAAGACGACACGTCTCCATTCGTCCCTCCATTCACGCCTGTCGCGACACCACTGGAGGCGGGCTGCACGATGTTGGGGCGTGAGCGGAAGACGGCCTAACGGTGTGCGGGACCGTAGCCCAGCTTCATGGAGACGGTTGCGAATGGTCCTCGCCGATACCCCAGGAGCAACAGTGTCCCTAATTTGCTGGGAAGTGGCGGTGCGGTCCCCTACGGCACTGCGTAGGATCCTACGGTCTTGGCGTGCATCCGTGCGTCGCTGCGGTCCGGTCCCAGGACGACAGGCACGTGCACCTTCCGCCGACCACTGGCGACAACATCGATGTACTGTGGAGATCTCACGCCCCACGTGTTGAGCAATTCGGCGGTACGTCCACCCGGCCTCCCGCATGCCAACTATACGCCCTCGCTCAAAGTCCGTCAACTGCACATACGGTTCACGTCCACGCTGTCGCGGCATGCTACCAGTGTTAAAGACTGCGATGGAGCTCCGTATGCCACGGCAAACTGGCTGACACTGACGGCGGCGGTGCACAAATGCTGCGGTTCCTGGTGTGTCCGCTGTGCCGTGCGTGTGATCATTGCTTGTACAGCCCTCTCGCAGTGTCCGGAGCAAGTATGGTGGGTCTGACACACCGGTGTCAATGTGTTCTTTTTTCCATTTCCAGGAGTTTATGTTAAAATACTAACAGCTGTGAAACAGTGGAATGATTTTACGTAATTACTTACTCTGATCTTGATCGTGAATGAGGATAGACGTGAGAGACATTGTAAGTGCACTTATGATGCATTTTGATTAAATTTATGTGATTATTTGCTCTTAAAACCTTTATTTATGTATCTTTAGCATTCCTACATGCTAGAAAACTACTGGCTTATTTTCTCAGAACAACAGACGGCGCAGTACAGCGCTACCCTATGAAAGATTGTCGTCGGCCATTTGCACGTTCGCAACGTCTCATTTGAATATTGTCAATATTAAACGGCACAGAGACGCGGAAATAACTTACAAAGCATTCAAATTAATTTTATTGTTCACCTACTGTGTCATTCTGATTTATTTGAAAAAGATTAACAGTAGTTTTCATTAAATTCTTGCGATTGCCGCATAACGGCTTTCTCTTACCTCAGCTACGAAAATTTGCAGAAATTAACTTACTCCGAAATGGTTAGTGATAAATATGCCACACAATAATACTTCTCTAAGCAAACCCATGACATTAAAAGAGTACTAATTTTAATGAAATTGCAATGTAAGAATAAAATGAGATGTTTTGTTGACAGGCTCTTTAATTATTTCATTTTGCCGACATTAAACTTTCAAATAATACTTCCATAAAAAGACTGCGTAACTTGCCCGTGATAAGTTGTGTTGTCACTTTAGTGTGTGTTGTGTCGTTTGATTTTTTATTATACGTATACAGGGTGTTACAAAAAGGTACGGCCAAACTTTCAGGAAACATTCCTCACACACAAAGAAAGAAAGTATGTTATGTGGACATGTGTCCAGAAACGCTTACTTTCCATGTTAGAGCTCATTTTATTACTTCTTTTCAAATCACATTAATCATGGAATGGAAACACACAGCAACAGAACGTACCAGCGTGATTTCCAACACTTTCGTACAGGAAATGCTCAAAATGTCCTCCGTTAGCGAGGATACATGCATCCACCCTCCGTCGCATGGAATCCCATCTTTTCTTTATTTGTGTGTGAGGAATGTTTCCTGAAAGTTTGGCCGTACCTTTTTGTAACACCCTGTATGTGCCTGCAAATCATACAGTTTAATGAACTGCACATGTACACACAATTAAAGCACGCAACTTGACGTACAGAACGGAACACAACATACATATTAAAAACAACACAATAAGTTCGGAAAAACTGAGCCAAACTATTGTGATTTTGAGAATTTGAGTCTGTTGCATCCGGTGCTTGAGCGTCTACTTGGTAAAACCGACCACTTCGAAAAGCGAGAGATCCGGTTATGAATACCATATCTAGAACAAAATTTCATATATCACCTTATCATAATTATGTTCAGCAATGTCTTTATGAGGCATGGCGCGTTTTCTTAAATATTGGAGAGAACCACAAAGTTCGCTCGTATTTCTTGCCCAGCTGGACTCAACACAATTGCAAGTATGATTCAGGTGATTCAGGTTGACTTTTACGAATAATTTCTCTTCATCATAAAACTGAAATAAAATTTTTGGATTATTTATGTCGGCCACACACTCAAACTGACTAACCGACCAGAGTTTTATCCTTTCACTAAATGATAAAAACTGGTTTACCATCTCTCGATTTTCTGTCAAGCAATACTAATCGTTGCTGTTTCAGGTACTGGCTTTTACAAACTGTTTTGAATTCGATTATACATTTCACCTTTAACGCTATGAAGTAAAATGCGTTCTATTTTAATTTTCTGGATAGAACAAAATTTCGGGGATCATTCCACAGGACTATGTCACGCAGTAAAACGTGCTAACAGAGTGACTGGGAGAGGTTGAGCTACTTTGCCCTTAGCAATGGGAGCTGGCCACCTAAATTAAAACATGAAAGTGTTACAGATACACGTTGAAATACGTTAATCAAACGTGCAGTCAAGACACGCTGTGACTGTACCAAAAACAGTGAAAAAGGCAAAAAGAGCACTGAGTGGGCTAAATTCTGAGCAACATTTTAGAGGTGGCAGAAGTCCCCTCTCATATTTCTATCTTACCCTGAGTAATTCGATTTTTCTCCCTAATTGCATGCAGTGAAAAGTTGCTATTCCTTCACACGCGGACTTCCCACGCAGCGTCTCTCGTCACCCGGGTGGTCCAGTGGCAGGCGGGCTCTGCTGATCTTGAAAGGGTTAAGCCGACGGGTGTGAGGGAGTCGAGTGAATGCTTTCCAGACGCCGACATTGGCATAATAGCGGCGGAGACACGCCCGCAGGGGCCTGAAGGAGCGGCTGGGCTAGAGGTTCCGTTACTTCACAGAAACTTAGCGAAAACACTTTCTGGCGGACTACCAGCGAGGCGTGGGAATGACTTGTGTATCCAGGCAGTCGTGGCGGGCAAATTCCCGCGTTTTCTGCAAAATCGTAACTGTGATTGGCTTGCTCAGGGCATAGCTCCATGACGTAGCAAAATCGGCGTAGAAATTGGCGCCAAGAATCTCCATTGGCAATAGAGTAGAATTTTCCGCCGGTTTTCGAGTTGCTGATTGGAACGTTTAACCACGGCCACTGTCGTGGGGGCGGGAATGTTCTGTGTTCGGTTTATATGGGTGCTCTTGTGGTAGTCGGCTCTCGCCTTTCGGTCGGAGTAGGTTACAAGACTGAGCTCTCGCTGCTCTGGACAGCCTGCCTTCTGTTGGCTGTCTAATATACTTTTATTTAATTGTAACTGTTTGACGAAGTTGCTGAAGTTTCGACTTCAACATAACTTTCCGAGTACAGTTGGCAATTGAGCTTTCTGCGTACAAGCGGCCTATGTTCTCTGTCTTGAGCAGTATTGGCTAAAGGTGACTGTATCGGAGTTACTGTGTGACTTCGCTTGTTAAAATCAATCACTGTACCGTCAGTGATTGTGTGGGGAGCCTCCTTCGTCTCCCTCAGAGGCGCATTTGTATTGCTAGGAAGTCTTTAGTCTGGAACAACCAGTCCAGGATAATTTGTTTTGGGCTATACTCGCGACATTATCATCACCACGACAGGACGTCGAAGCAACCAGCCATCGCCTCCGGTAAGCCAGATCGTGTTCTGGCAGTTAAGAAGTTAGTTTGGTAATGTATGTCTGCAGCACCGGCAGATAGGGATTTTCCTAGGTGATAATCAGAGCTCAGCAGAGCGCGCCTGTTCGTCTTGGTTGTTCATTGTCTGAGTTCTCTCTACTGTGGCAGCAATTAATGTTGGGCTGGCTGTGTGTTTCTCTTAAGATTTGAGTTGCAAGGAATTGGCTCCACATACCACTTTGTCATAAATGTCACAATCTAGTTTAGGGACAACTTCACCTTCACAGCATTTATTTGAGTATCCAATTTGAGCCAATTTGATGTATTGTAAATGTTTCATGTGTTTTGTTCATTATTTTGATTTTAGTCATAATAAATCATGTTGTTATTTTGGACAGAACTTTCATTCTGTTAACCGGTAGAGCAACCCTTTCATTTCTCACTACATTAATGAAACTTTCCTTTATTTAACTTATTTATCAAATTAAGTTATTGCAGGTGTCAAATTCTTTTCTACTCCACTTGCAGGGTCGATTACAGTCAGTTCGCGTTTCTTTTTAATCCATGTGCAACAGCAAAAGTCGGAGTTAGAATAGGGGGGCTTAGAGCATCATTTATATACGAAGATTCTAGAAGAATTTAGTGTCAAATACACTGCTAGCCCCGGCAACTCGCACATTATTTCAAAGTAATAGCTGTCAGACTCTCAAGGTATTTTGGTTGTCTGACTGTTTCTCTTATGGGCCATTTCGTTATCAATTATTCCTAAAAAATGCCTTTATTTTCAATTTGATACTGTTAACCAGTGATTGACCCTCAAAAAGCTTTGTAGTGCGCCTGCAGGGTTCCTGACATTTGCATCGTTCCTGACATTTGCATCTGCTGTACTGACAAAGCGTCAGTCAGTCCTTTCACCACATTATGTTTACGTACAGGGATAGGCAAAATAACGTGAACAGTGGTAGTAATGGGATGGTTTTGTTTGACGGTCAACAACGCAGGTAAGGAGAGTGTCGCGCTGGACTTGTACGCGTTCAGTACCGACTAGGCATCAGTGGAGGTTGTTTGCGAGTTGTATACACTTCGTATTTGCATTCAGAGGCCGAGGTCGACGTGCAATGAAAGACCTAACAGAGTTTCAAAGAGGGCAGATTGTGAGGGCCCGATCAGCTGGAGCATCAGCAACCAAGACAGCCAACATACTGAATGTTTCAAGAGCAACTGTTTCAACAGTCATGACAGCCTTCACAAAATATGGAAAGACGTCATCGTTTAAACGTAATAGTGGGCGCCAATCGAAGCTAAATGACAAAGATCGTCGTACGCTAACACGAATTGTGAAAACAGCACTAAACTACTGCGGCTAAAGTGACTGCAGAGCTCAATTGCCATCTTCGAGACCCCATATCTATCGACACTGTCCGGCGAGAACTCCATAATGCGAATATTCATGGACGAGCTGCTTTACCGAAACCATTAGTGACGACACCCAACGCAAAGAAGCGTAAAACATAGCGTCAGCAGCAGCATAAATCCTGGATGGCTGATCAGTGGAAGCACGTCATAACGTCCGATGAGTCAACGTTTTCGTCATTTCCAACATCGGACCGGATTTACGTCTGAAGAATGCCGCAGAAACCTACAATCCTGATTGCTTGATTCCAATTGTTGAGTATAGAGGTGGAAGTGTGATGGTGTGTGCAGCCGCATCATGGTATTTTGCTGGTCCCATCATTATTCTCAAATGCCGTGTTACAGCCAACGATTATGTGAACATTTCAGGTGACCAGAAGCACCCCATGATTCAGATTTTGTTCCCAACAATGGTGCCATATTTCAGGACGATAATGCACCAGTTCCCACAGTCAGGACAGTACAATCGTGGTATGAAGAGCATGCATCTGAACTGCAGCGTCTTCCCTGCCAGCAAAGCCCCAGGATTTGAACATTATCGAACGATTTTGGGCGGTATTGGAGCGCTGACTCCGAATCAGATTTCCGCCTCCCTCGTCACTACAAGAGTGGTATAACCTTCCACTGGAGTCTATACAATAATTCTATGCCAATATTCCAAGAAGAATCGCAGCTGTATTACAGCTAAATGGCGGTCCAGCCCCTTATTAATTAACCCTTTCCAAATAAGTACAGGTGTTCACAATATTTTGCTTATCCCATGTATGTTGACGAAGGTCATTCATTCATTGAAGCCTCTCCCCTGTTGTAATAGTTCACGAAGTACCGTTAGAATAATACAATAGGTCTCTTTAAACTGACTTAAAAATGAAAATGAAGTTGAGATAGGTAAGAAACTAATCTCCGCCCGAAACAGGCCATGAAGGCCCAACGGTATAGATCGGTCGCCGTGTCATCCTCTGCCCACAGGCTTCACTGGTGCTGATATGGAGGGACATGTGGTCAGCACATCGCTCTCCCGGCCGTGTGTCAGTTTACAAGATGGAGTTAAGGCAGGTAGTTGGGGAGTAGCAAGGTGCCGGGACAACAAAATTGTAAATACTTATACGGCAGTTTATTATCAGAAAGCAATTGAAAACTTCATATTTACACAATTTAATAATCTGAGCGCTGATGAGCAGTAAATAAGGCAGTTAAACACAGCGCTCACCACATTGGTAAGTACAGTTCTTAAAATGCTTGGGTGCAGGGAAATATTTGAAATAAATAAATAAATGAATAAACGTCGCCTCACGCTGGTGCACCTAGAATAAATTCGCCATATTTTTCGTATCGAAAAATTGTGATACCAGAAAATAATTAAGGCAGAGTAATGAAATTTCAAGAATCATTTGTCTAGGTAACGTATCTAAGTGATTAACATTGCAAGGACACGGGTTAATGTAAGCGCGAGATAAGCCATTGTAAATGCGGAAATCTGATACAAGCACGCAAACGTGCATGCATCGTGTTGTACAGTTGCCGGATCTCACAGTTTGTAGGATGGATTTCCACTCATGTTGCACTTGGTCGGTCAATAAATTACGGATAACGCTGTTCCTGGATGACGCTGCAATAGACCGATGATGTCCTGTATGTACCCGATTGGAGACAGATCTGCTGATCGAACAGGCCAAGGCAACGTGTCGACAGTCGGTAGAGCATGTTAGGTTACAACAGCTTTTTGTGGGACAGCGTTATCCTGTTAGAAAACAACCCCTCGAATGCTGTTTATGAACGGCTGCACAACAGTCGAGCAAGAGACTGACGACAAATTTGCAGTCAGGGTGAGTAGGATAACCATGAAAGTGCTCCAGGTGTCATTCGACCATAGGTCACGTGTGTCTAGCACACAGACAGGTAAGTTGCGGGCCATCAATTGGCCTCCTCCTAACCAACACAAGGCTATCACTGGCACCGATGCAGTACCAGCTTTTACCAGAAAACATAACAAACCTCCGCCCCGCCCTCCAATGAGCTCTCGCTTGACGTCACTCAGGTCTCAAATTGTGGTAATTTGGAGTCAGTGAATTTCACGCTGCAGGGCATCTGCCTCGGAGGTCTCCTCGAAGTAACTTATTTGGAATAGTTCTTTGTGTCATTGTCGTGACAGTTGCTGGTAAATTGTTGCTACAGATGCAGTACTACGAGATAGAGCCACATACCGAACACGGTGGTCTTCCTCCCTGGTAGTACAAGTACCACGTGGCCGTCTTGTTGCTACACGATGTTCTCGTGATCATCGCTGCCAACAATCACGCACAGTGTCTAAAGTCATGCCAAGTCTTTCTGCACTATCGCAGAAGGAACATCCAGCTTCTCATAGCCCTATTACACGACCTCGTTCAAATTCAGTGAGATGTTGGTACTGGCGTCTTTGTCAACTTTAAGGCATTGTTGCCTAACATCAACTCACCACGTTTAATCTCAAAGGTAACTAAGGCTCAATACCGTTATAGCGCATATTTAAAGCAAATCTGATTTGCATCCTAATAACGGCGTTACTAGCGTTACTCTTTTACGACTGGAGTGAAATCTGACAGACATCAAAATCTGATAGACATCATCTTTCACGCGCTGAAGCACGCCTATCAACCTTTTTGTCGTACAACTCATCCTCGGTGTTGCGATGTTTCCTTTTCCGTCAGTGTGATTTAAAATACTGAGCAGTTACTGTAAGAATTACGTATTGCGATATAGCGCTGCTCGTTAACAGACAATTATGGCTCAAGAACTGGAATTGATTAAACAAATAACTACATTTAGCAACTGTAGAAACGGCCCAAAGTCCGCTGATAAATTCCTGCCACGGTGAAGCCCTTTCAGTTAGTTAAATGTTTCATACAAATTTTTCTACGAAACAAGATGCTTCGGCGCTACCGAAGACCAGTTTACCCAGTACTGTCCAGTCTTTAGCGAACAAAATTCCACTAATCCAGAAAACATTAATAGCGCTTAAGACAGATACAGGATAAGAGAATCAATAATCAGCGGCCATGCAAGCAAGTTTTACAATGGGCCAAGGCGCTTTAGGATTTACTAGTACACGAAATTTAAGAACATATTATGCCATTAGTAATTATTTTGAGGGACCTTAAGCTTACTTCCAAACGCTTCTGAAGTAATACTAATCTGTCCTGCAACACACACATGTAAGCAGAATTAAACTCTACTGTAATGAAATATGAAACACCAATAAATTAAACAAGCTTGGGTAACGCTGAACAGCTAACACGCGAGACAAGTAGCTTACAAAATAATTTTTAATAATATACAGGCGCTTGAGAACACAATCAACCAAGCCACGCTACCTAGTAACGTGGTCAGTAGGAATCAAAATAAAAAAAAAAATACAATCGACGTTCACGACAAATCGCGAATACGTGTCCAGAAAATCGGCTACACACAGCCTGACAGAAAAATAAAAACGAGCGCCTTCCCTCACAACAGAATATCGGAGGAACGACTACAAATACCAGCTAGATCCGAAAGGAACCAAGATGCTGTAGGTCACACTTCAGCTAAGAACGTAACAGGAAAAGGGTCACCATAAAGTCCACAATACAGTGACGCAGCCGGCCGGGGTGGCCGAGCGGTTCTAGGCGCTACAGTCTGGAGCCTCGCGACCGCTACGGTCGCAGGTTCGAATCCTGCCTCGGGCATGGATGTGTGTGATGTCCTTAGGTTAGTTAGGTTTAAGTAGTTCTAAGTTCTAGGGGACTGATGACCTCAGCAGTTAAGTCCCATAGTGCTCAGAGCCATTTTGAACAGTCACGCAACGGTTTCCCAAGCAGGTCCGCTTCGTACAACGGCTGGGTAGCTGACAATTAAATTCCATCTGACGTGATGGCGCCAATAACACTCTACAGGCTAGGCCGCCGCCCTCGAGCGATCCGTCTAATTGTCGTGCAAGCCCCTCTTGTGGGCAGACGTTCTCCCGCTTCTCAGCAACAGTACAGAGACGTACATACACAGGACAGGTACTATCGATAACTGGGCACCAAGCACGACGCACGTGCACGACACAGAAGTATAATAGTCATAATAATGGAAAACTGAATCAATGAAGGAAGGGCTAACTGCTACTGAACCCAAGTATAATTAACCATGATCAAAATTTTAAAATAATAACTCTGTATGTACAATAGAATGCCAGTTCTCGTAATCAGGCAGGAAGGTGCTTGTGCCAAATCTTACACTGTCATTCTGTTACACTGTTTAGGTACGTTCCACGTGGTTAAGAAACTATATACGCTTCCTTGCAGTAAATGTTAACTGTCAGTTATTGAAAATGTTAACTTTCAGTTATTTTCCAGAAACTTACAAAAATAAGTCGTTGGTAGGTGTCTCACCATTTGCATGAACTGAAGAAAAAAGAAAATATGTAGAGAAGGACAGGAAAGTTCCGTACAGCTCAACCGGCGTGAGGCCATAACAGAAATGCTCAACCATTTGCTGTACCATTACACTGCAGGGAAGATGTGAGTACATACCGCACAACGGTTTGTGATGGACAGAGGAACATGAGAAGGTAGAAATATGTATCACGATGATGTAGGAGGCTGTGATAAGCTTTTAAATGCCTATTTCATGTTGTTAATATGTTCTACCAAGCACCGACGGAAAATTCAATTAATGTTAGTGTTACACATCCTCACTCCGTGTAAGACTGCAGAGAGGTTTGCTATTTATCCCACGAGACTGCGAGTAGTGTGGTGACCCCCATTTACTACATTTACCAATCAAGTACTTCTGATTAAAATTTCATCTCCCTGTCGTGATTCAAAGCGAGATCTGGAGGTCGGTAACAATCACTCTAGCCTGTGTTAACGGTCTCGTTACCGGAAGCAAGAAATGAAAAACACGCGTCAATGGTGAAACATTTCAATCTGCAAGTAATTCATAATTTGACAGACAAGCTTCATCCTTATAAATTTATTATTTATAAAGTGAATGATTTTAACCTAGAAACCGTAGTGGCCGACAAGGTAATAGTTGGCAGTTGATATAATTATGACAAATTAGGAAATTACGAGAAAACGCCCAAATACTTCGACAAGAGCGAGAGACAGTGCGAACGGAGTTTCGTGAGATCTAAAATGAGAGTTACCGTGGAGAGCAATGTTTACAACCGTTTTATAGCATTTGAAATGATGACTATTTAATTTACGCAAAATCTGGCAGACTGCAGGGGATAAATATCGCTGACACCATATGAGCTTTGTCTCCCTCTGAAATGGTATTTCGTTTGCAGCATTTTAAAAGCTATTATTTCTCCCCATTTGTAAATGACAAACTGGAGTTTCATTCTGCGATCAAAAGTACTTTTGTTGTCAAAGATTTAACGCTGACAAGCATTTTAAGCGAGATGGAAAATTCGTTAGGAAAAAGCTGCTCTGTAACAAGAGAACAGCCTGTTGTCATATAAACAGTGTCGGCGAAACATGCAGTGAATGTTAAACAGAAAAGCTTCAGTTGGTGGCTAATATTTCTGTAAAGAATTTAAAGAGAGGAGAACTGCTGGTCGACTTGAGCAGTAAATAATTTTACCAATACCACCTACACTCTACGATACAATTAATAGTGGTTTTAGTGTTAAGTTATTATGTCCATTTTGAAAAGACCATACCATTTTGCTGAGATATTATTTTAACGTTAGCATTAAATCACTAATCGACTAGCTGTAGCAAGAGGTTTTTGGATTAATAAATGCTAAATATTTATGCAAAGAACAATTAATAACATGAAAGTTATGGTGGAATAATGTTTAGAGTGAAATGAAAACCTTTTTTTATTGTTTTACCTATATCTGCACCATGTAAATCACTATAAGGTGTGTAGGAGAGGGTACTTCTAATTATGTCACATTTTACTGTTCATTTCCTTTTCTATTCTCCAATGGAGCACGGGAACAATGATTGTATGAGCGCGATTTATTATGCGTATTTTTCTGTTTTTATCTTCATCATCTTTATAGGATCAGTACATTAAGGGTCAACAAATATTCGTAGTTTTCACCCAGAAAGCTTGTTCTGGGAATTTTATAGGTTTATGTATGTGACATGGTTATCGGCATCACAGAGTTTTGGAGAGGAAAAGGATGATAGTTGAAGAGAGTACAGAGGTCGACGACAGATAAGGGAGGGTAAAGTAGATACTTTAGATCCAGTTTATATAATTAATCCTCGATGTTGAATGATTTCTGTGTTTTATTACCTCTATCAGCCTGTACGCAATGGTGGCAGGGATCAAGAAAGGAAAGAACCGTTGTTAGCAGTTGTTATATCTATATTTTGTGTGCCTGATGCTCTCCTGTGTTCTGATCCTGTAATTAAACCCAGAATGTATGGTTGTATTTGATAGGAATGCATATTTTTTGCGGGCAACTTAAGTCTGTAGTCTGCTATAACAGTTTTGCCAATGAAGGGATGTAGGCAGAGTCGCAGGACGGTTTAATTGTTACGTCAGGACGAGTTGTTGTTCAGGGATTTGATGTTAGGTTGGCTGACTGAGCTTTTGAAGCAGGACCGATGATCAGGGTCTGTTGTCTGATACTCCTTCGGCGCGTCTAGGCAAGATCAGTCGTATCTTGGTAGAACCTCTATTATGGTATGGCTACAGGTTTTGAAATGTTTTGGGAGTAAGCTGTGATTCTGTGTAATAATTTTGTTTCAGCTTTTGGATGTTAGTGGGAAATTATGGGGGTATCTGTTTTTTTGGGTGTAGGTTTATGTGTGCACAAATAACTAGAACCAGTTTCCTTTTGATCGATCGATAATGTAAATTCACTGTCAGTGTATCAAATAAATTCAAGGGAAATGTTTGCACTTAATGGGGTTTAAACTTCTTATTGTTATGAACGATTTGTGGGAACTTGAAACCTTGTGTCTTTTTTCAGCCACATTCTCACATGGGACAGGACTAGAGATTAATTCTTATGCTTTTAGATCAGGAATAAATGTTTCGCTTTCAGCACTCAGTCGGTATACTCGGGAGTTTACGAAGTTAAGTTTCTTCTTTGGTGAAATAGACAGGTCTTTCTTGTCCATGTAACTCTATGTAAATCCACATGCTTCTCGGGTCATACATGGGGTCGTATCCCAGGTGATTAATAAATAGCATTAAATTTTCTACATTGAAAGAATGCCTATAAGTGTCTACAAATTTTATAACTACTTACTATAGCAGGCATATTCACTTATCAGCCCTTGCCTGTCCTCAGATGCTACCAACTTCTATCCTGTATATCTTCTTCCGACAGACGTCTCCCTCCCATGGCTTTGGCTACAGTTCCCCTTATTTTTGCCCTTGGCCTCCCTCGGCTCGTTCCCCTGGTGGAGACCAATGGAACAAATACTGCAGCCATTGTTGTTTTTCCATCTGTTGGACATATCCATACCACCTCAATGCTCGAGTAACTGTGACTGGTTCCACCACGTCCATCTCCATTCTTACATACTGATTGCTTGGTCGATACAACCAGGTTGCTCTCATGTTCCACTCATTTCGACAGCCTCAGTTTTCTCTTTTTGTCTCTCGTTTAATGTCCAACAATCAGAGCCATATGCCAGAATCCTTTCAACCACAGTATGTAGCACTATTTCCTTTGTTCATCCAGGCATGAGCCGACTCCAAAAAACAACTATTTAATGATCTAATAACTACCCTTATTTGACTTTTCCTAATACGTGCCATCTCTAAGAGATACCATCTAAAAATCTAATGGTTAGCCTAGCTTTACTTGTCCTGTGCAGTACATCCACTTCACTGTGACCAGCCTTTGTAAACAGTGAATCCAGATACTTGAACGATTCCATATTCCTTATCAGGCCAAACTCAAATCCAAAAACTTCATCTTGCCCGCTTCCAACAATAAATGTTGTTCCAGTTTATTCATACTGATTGTCAGTCTCCATTATTTATAAGTGTCTATTAACTTTCCCATTTGATAAGTGATGTCACCCTTATCCAGAGCCACAAGTACTTGAATGTCAGCAAACAGTAATGAATGTGAATGTTGATGCTGTCTGCCATACTGAAACACCCTCCTTTAAAATTCCTTTATTGGGTTTTGAGCGCTTTGACGAAGCTGCCAAACAGTCAATTGTCATGATTATATGACTGTGTGCTTAATGGATAAAATGCTATCGGTTTTTCTGCTGTGATTTCGGGGGTATTTCAACCGAGTGCGGCTGTTCTGAGACAGAATAGTGGAATTATTGAAAGTTTGTGTATTATTAAGGACCACAAAGGTTGCAATGTACAAACTGTATTGTATTTTCTACGAACACACAAATAGCAGTTGCTACCTTCGCCTTACACGTTTACTTACGGTTATATCTTTTATTGGTTGCTGATTTTAAGTACTTCATCACACGTAATGATGATGGTTAACATTCACAACAATCCTCACTGCAATCCATGGTTGTTGCTGGCCGACGCAAAACACGTAATCCAGCACTTGTCACTTTCGGTTTCATATCACTCGCGAATCGGTATTAGTGACGGTCAACCCCACGACGATCAGGGGGATGTGCTCACTCGTCATACTCCGGTGAATTTTATCGTTTACAACTCACTCGACCACCATTCTTGCCCGTATCTCCCGCACCACCACTCGCTCGACACTTCAGTGATACTGCTCACCAACACTCGTCTCACTGCATTCTGCAGCGCTCGACAGTCGACTCCTGTCTGCTATCGACCCGGGTGTCGGATACTAGCATCTATGTTTGTGGGGTCACGGATACCTTACAATACCCAAACTTCTGCACTGTCTATTCCTGTAACATAGAACAACTTTTAAATACTACTTAAATAGAACATCATTGTCTTTTTCTCTTACTTGTTTTAATGCTTTCTTGTACCTTACCACCAACCTTTACAACTGCTTTGCAATGGTGGTATATGCATTTCACCAACTCTATTAATGCACCACACACTCCAACATTTTCGAATGCTGTATATGGTAACGTCATTGGTACACAATCATAGACCTTTTCTAAATCAACAAATGGTATAGAATCATAGCCCTTTTCTAAATCAACAAACATCAAATGGTGATCTTTACTTTTTGTAATCATTTTCTGACACTTCTGGCGAACACAACCGATGTTATCAATACACCTTTTTCCAGAAGTAAAACCTGACTGTCCCATAGATACAATAACATGTGCAGCATGTTCTTTACTATACTACTGAAAAACCTACTCATTGAAGCCACTGTAATTATTCCCCTGCAATAAGTTGGATCTGTGCTGCTCCTTTTTTTTTATATGGCTGTAATATATGACAGCCTCTGTTACTGGCTACTTCATCCACTTTAACCACTTTAGCACCGCTGGTACTTTCGGTCCTCTGTACTTAAATATTTCTGTTACTATATCTCCAGGACCCACGGCCTTTCCATTTTCTGATTTTTAAAGGGCGTGATAAACTTCATTATCTGCCATCTCTTCCACAAGAGCAGTTCCCATGTCATTCTGCCCTTCTCGTAAATCTTCACTATTCTCTTTTAGAAGATCTTTAAAAGTTATGTTCCATTCCGAAATGGCAGTCATTCTAGTACCTCTTCTAATTTTAGTAGGAGCTGTCACTTTATGTAAGTAGTATGTCTCTGCGGATTCTGGCCCAAAGATCATTTCTGAGTCAAATTGCCAAGATACCAAGGCATCCAATTTCTCAGTTTCCCCGGCAAAAAAAATCTTATTTCCCTTATATCGAAAAATTAAATTCTACATAAATACAGTGAAAACAAAAATGGTGAACAAAGGTGAGATATTTAAAAAAAGCTTAGGAAATTATAGCAAAGGAAATCTTAACTTAATTAAAAGAAAAATACAAAAAATTAAAAATCTCATTTACCTATTCTGAAAAAAAATCTCATTTTCTCATTTTCAAAATTTTCTAATTTAATAAATTTTATTATTTCAAATAAGAACCTCCAAACCTAAAATATCAAAAGGCACATTTAACAGTAAATGTTTTAATAACATAAAAAAATCAAATTACCATCCCTAGAAATACTATGAAAAAAATGTCAAAGAAAGTTGACCTACTTAATGGCTTAGAAAATTATTGCAAAGGAAAGTGTCAATTGAGTTATAAAGATACAGAAAATTACTCTAAAGAAAGTAGTTACTCAGATGTAACTAGAGAATATCTGTATGAATTTATTGATTATTTTATCAGGAAAGAAATAAGTAATGAAATAAAGAAGACAGAACCAAAACAAAAAACTTTAAAAGAACTTCAATCAGTTGCCAAAATAGAGAAATTGAAGAACTGTTATATACTTAGAAAAAGTCAATTAATTGATTTTATTGTAAATCCTGTTAATAATATTAATAACAGTGATAGCAATAATGAATTGAATAAAAATACTTGTAAAGGAATTAATCAAATCGGTATAGCGAAAAATATAAAACATTGTACTAAATGAAACTTCCTGGCAGATTAAAACTGTGTGCCCGACCGAGACTCCAACTCGGGACCTCTGCCTTTTGCAGGTAAGTGCTCTACCATCTGAGCTACCGAAGCACGACTCACGCCCGCTACTCACAGCTTTACTTCTGCCAGTATCTCGTCTCCTACCTTCCAAACTTTAAAGAAGCTCTCCTGCAAAACTTGCAGAACTAGCACTCCTGAAAGAGAGGATATTGCGGAGACATGGCTTAGCCACAGCCTGGGGGATGTTTCCAGAATGAGATTTTCACTCTGCAGCGGAGTGTACGCTGATATGAAACTTCCTGGCAGATTAAAAATGTGCGCCCGACCAAGACTCGAACTCGGGACCTTGGCCTTTCGCGGGCAAGTGCTCTACCATCTGAGCTACCAAAGCACGACTCACACTTGGTACTCACAGCTTTACTTCTGCCAGTACCGGGCGTGAGTCGTGCTTCGGTAACTCAGATGGTAGAGCACTAGCCCGCGAAAGGCAAAGGTCCCGAGTTCGAGTCTCAGTCTGGCACACAGTTTTAATCTGCCAGGAAGTTTCATATCAGCGTACATTCTGCTGCAGAGTGAAAATCTCATTCATTGTACTAAATGTAGAAAAAGTCAATTAATTGATCTTATCAAAAAACCTGAAAGAAAAATTAAAAACGACAACGATTTCAGTAAAAAATCATAAAATGATCTTAGTAAAATCTGAAAAACGAAAAATTAAAAAAAAACTTTGCTAATCTTAAAAAGCAACAGTTAATCGATCTTATCAATAGCTCAGTGGAAGAAATATTAATAACAATAATGTGAATTATTTTCAAAAGTTTCTAGTAGATAAATATCAAGACATTCAGCAAAAAAAAGTATCAGAAAAACTAACCAGTTTTCAATTTTCTGGATGATGAAGATATTTTCAAGTCAACTACACAAATTTATAGAAAAGCTTCAGTTTTTGCATCAAGAATAATACCTTCTAGAATTAACTATATTGATTACATTGTGGATCACAAGAATTTTTTAATCAAATTAAAGAAGAAATAATCACTAAATTAAATAATATTTTAATTCAGAGAAGAGTAAGTAAAGTTAAGATAAATTTTATTGTATTTGTAAAAGAGAAGAAGAGAGGCAAGATCTTAATTTTAAAACACTAAATCAAGTTTTATTAAGAACAACTGATTTAGAAGATTTTTATCAAAAATCACCAAATAAACTATTAACTGAAATGGAAGAAACACAAGGGAAAAAATCTGGTTGCCATAGATATATTAGAATTAAATATTTAAAGATACAATCCAGTTTTTGTCTCTCCTTACATCGATTTACTAAGTAATTGAAGATAAAAAGCTGTAGTTAACATAAAAAAGATAAAAATGTTTTCTTTATTCAATAAAATCAGCTTTGTAGCCATTAAGTGATCATGGAGAATAAAAATATTGGAATCAAATTAGATGAAATTTTTGAAAAAGAGAAAATTAATTTTCCTGCTCAGGTAACAGATATTCGAAAATTTGAAAAGAAATCTAATGTTTCAATTACTGTTTACGCATGTGAAAACACCGAAGAAGATAAAGTAATACATCCTATTTACCACACACAAAATGAACAAGAGAAACATGTTAATATTCTTTCAACATGAGATGAACATCAATCACATTAGTGTTGGATAAAAATCTTTCTAGATTAAGTAGTACAATCAGAACAAATGGATATCAAATTTATCTTTGCAATCGATGGTTAAGATATATTCATTCACAAGTAAAATAAGGCATTCATGAAAACGACTGCAAAGAACATAAAGAAGTAATAATAGATATGACTTATAAAAGTCAAAAATTTAATTTTTAAATTATAATATTTCATTATGAGTTCCTTTTTTAATTTATGCTGATTAAGAATGTTTCTTATGAAAAATTAAAACTTGTGAACCAGATCCTGAAAAATCTTATCACAAATATCAGAAAGATTTACCAGTTTTAATCAGTTATTGTGTTAAACATTCTAATGGTGAATATAAAAATCAAAGTACTTATATGAGTAATGATGCAGTACAAACATTTGTTGAAATGTTCTAAAAAGAATCAAGTAAAGTTGCTAGAATATATAAACGAAATATTCCAATGAAGCTGAATAAAAAAGATGTAATCCATTATAAAAATTCAGAAACTTCTCATATTTGTGAAAAATAATTTGAATTTGGAGAAAAGGAAGTAAGAGATTATTGCCACAGAACAGGAAAATATTGAGAATGGCAATCTTAATTAACAAAATCCTAAATTTAATCGAGTTTGTAATCAGAATTTAACAAATTAGAATGTTTGTTTGTTTATTGAAGAATAAGCTGTTGATAGTAAAGATACTGAAGCAATTCCAAATTATAAACAAATATATGTTTCTTTTAGTAAACATGTTTAAGCAGGATCAATGATAAGATTTTTAGATAGATCTAAATTTATGGCTTCAAGTATTGATAAATTACCTTCCAATCTTACAAAAGAAAAATTTTGAGAAAGGTGAGCAATTAGTTTTAATAGTCAAATAAGGAGTTTATCCATATGAATATATGTATTCGAAGAAAAATTACAAGAAAAAATTACCTAAAAAAGAATGTTTTTAACGAAGAGTTAATAATGATAATATCTCAGATGCAGATTATAAAAGATCAAAAACAGTTTGCGAAAAGTTCAATACAAAAAATTTAGGTTAGTATAGAAAATTAAATAAAAGTCGTATATTTAAATTTTAGCAGATTTTTTAAAAAAAATTAGACTGACACGTTTTAAACCTTATAAACTTGACCCATTTTCATTCTTTACAGTTCCAGGATTATCTTGGGACTCAATGTGAAAATGACAAAAATTGAATTAGATTTATTGCATGAATGTGATATGATTTTATTTATTGAAAAATAAATTCAAGGTGGAATTTCTCAAAGTATTGAAATATATCCGAAATCAAATAACAAATATTGGAAAAGTTATAAACCAACAGACAGACAAATTATAGTTTATATTTAGATGCTAATAATTTACATGGTTCAGCAATGTGTCAAAATTTACCATTTAAAAATTCGATTGCATGGATCCAAAGCATTTCACTCGTGAAAAATACTTAAAATTCCACATGATTATAAATATGGCTATATTCAAAGTTGATTTCGAATAACAAAGAAAATTACATAATTTAAATAAAGATTTACCCTTTAGCACCTGAAGGAGGAAATAAATTATTAACAAAATAAAATATTAAAGTAAAACGTTTTACATTATAGAAATATTAGACAATGGTTGAAGAAATATATTGATTTTAATACAGAAATGTGAAAGAATTCAGCTAACGATTTTGAAAAAGATTTGTTTGATTTTAGATCAGAAATGTGAAAGAAGGCAGCAAACGATTTTGAAAATGGTTAGTTCAGAAAAACAATGGTAAACGCTAAAAATGGACAAAATATTCAAATAAAAACAGATGCAGGAAAATATACACATTATATTTCCAAACCATATGATTAACATACTAATGGATTTTTAGAAAATTTAGTAGCAGTTCATTTGAAGAAAATTAAAATACTGTTTAATAAACCATTTTATACCTTACAAAATAAGCCTGACAAAATCAGGAAACTTACAGAAAAACGAACCAGACTCCAAACAAGATTCAACAAACAGACAATAAGAACTGTGAGATCTGATGAAGGAAGAAGGATGAGAACCGAGAGAATGAAGAAATACTGTGCTGACAGGAAACTGAAAAATTCTTTGTATGAAGACCATAAAATAAAAAAAGCCAATTTATGTGGGAATGAGTATTCTAGATATTTCTAGAATAAAAATAAATGATTTTCACTGTGACGTTATGCAACCAAAATATGGTGAACATTTTGATTTATGTTATATGGATACCGAAACTTTAATTTACGATTTATGAACTGAATATTTCTATAAAGATATGAAATTTAGAAAATGGTTTACTTTTGATGTATTATCATCTCTTAGAACACATGGTGAACATCAGATTAGAAAAGAAATAGTAGATTCCTATAAAAACCCAATAATTGCTCGTGAAATTGATTTTGGTAAAATTTTGCCAACTTTGTTTTTTAAGATCTTTTGGTTCCCAATCTATCAACTGCCTACATAATTTTAACTAATATAAAAGAGTAGATTAATTCAGCTGAGTGCTAATTCTTCTGTTCTGAAAAAAACGATTAAGTGTTCCAATTAGAGAAACTTACAAAAACGTTTCATTGATTTTTTTATTCAGTCCCATTAATTCCAAATATTACATCAAAAAGTAATAAACTTCACTGTGATGGAGAAACAATAGAAATTCATGTTGGTCAATATAGTTTGAAAAATTTATTCATTCAAGAAATCCGAATATCCATTTAAAGTACATAAAATTTAAATTAGAATTTTTATTGAAAGTGATAATAAATCATACATGTATATAAAAATAATGTTGCAAGTATTTCAGTATTTATCATCAGATTATTGTAGTTATATCTTACTAAAATTATTCAATTTAATTTATCAATGGAAATTTCAATTTGGTTGCTTGAATATTTGTTAAACATAACGATCATTTTCTTCGAGAAACTTGCTACATTTAAGCATAATTCTGAATTCAAAATGTAGAAATAAGTATGATGGATGAAAATTGTAATTACTTGTTTTTAATGTTGCTAATGTAACAGTAACCATATAAATGAATTAATAAATTTTCTCCATGTAAATCATGAACAAAATCGAAATTTATCAATTTTAAAAATTTTCTGTTAATAAGAAAACAAAAAATAATTAAAATCTTCCTAACAATTAAACTGAAATTACTATTAATATTGCTGAAGCTTGTGTTAATTTTATATGACTTTTGATATTAATAGAACTGATTTTTCAGCATAAAATGGAATTCAAATATTATACTAATTGATAATTATGTTTTAAAATTATATTATGTTATTACAATTTTAAAAAAATTATATTTTATATAGAGTTCAACACCTATTTATTTCTTCTTCTACTCTTATTCGTTTATCATTTTTTGAATGAATCAAATATGGAAGGACAATATCAACATTAACTGTAAAATTAAAACTGTACAAAATGATGTTCTTTAACTATTAGAATTATTTGGTGTTTTTGAAGATTACAAAAAAATTATGTTGGAAGGTGATTTAATTGTAAATTTTCTTGGAATTTGAGGAATGATCAAGAAGAGTCTATCTTTGTTGGACTACTGATGATGCTAATTCTGCAATACCAAAAATTCGTATTCCTGTCGTTAAAAATGTACCAGAATATTCAACTGAATTTGAGCAGGACAGCACAAAATTTTAAAATTCTAATTTCTTTCTTTGAACTTCAAACTATTGAATATGCTGAGTTACAGGGAAAAAGAAATTTTGAAATTGATATTGCTCATTACTGTAATTCTAAAAATTTGCAATGCCTTACTTTGTTATCATTGTTTTCCAAACTAATCGAAATAATAATCAATTACTTGAATATTCTTTATTCGATCATTATAAAATATCTGTGTTAAAAATGAAAGAAATGAAGTTTTTTCACAATTATTATGGAATCTTACCCACTGAGTAACTTCTTAAAAGCTTATGATTCTTGCAGAAGTTTTAAAAGAATAACTCAGTGAAATATTGGTGTAAATATAAGCACTTTCAATTTT
The DNA here is from genome assembly GCF_023864275.1 of Schistocerca cancellata. Classification (NCBI taxonomy): domain Eukaryota; kingdom Metazoa; phylum Arthropoda; class Insecta; order Orthoptera; family Acrididae; genus Schistocerca; species Schistocerca cancellata. The sequence continues at coordinate 640,043,734 of NC_064631.1, read as the reverse complement.
ATTAAAAATATCCTATTTATGTAATTAAAATGATTAGAAGAATGAATGTTGTGACTACTCAAAAAGCAACATCGAAAATATGTGCATTCTTCAATGGGAATGTTACTATTGCATGTATTATTATGTATGGTAAAAAGAATTTAACTTAAGATTACCAACAAATAATACTTGCTGAAAATTTCTAATTAAATAAATGAATGAAACATGAATGAAAATTTAAAAACCTTTTAAGTTCTTGATGAGTCCTTTTGAAATATCCCCATAAGACTAGAAATGATAAAAAGTGACAACTTCAGTTCTTAAAATATTAAAACGCTGAAGGGCGACGAATAGTCTACCTTAAACATTTAAAATTTTTATTCATAAATTTTTTGCATATAAAGAAAAACGTCCATGAATGGTAGCACCGAAAATCTGTTAACTGAACTTAACAATTGTAGTAATGGTTGTTCAGAAGTGTTCACTGAATTATCAGAACTTAAAAAAAATAAGCGTTATACAATTTCAAAAGCTGAATTTTAACCAACTGCATTTGGTGATATACTTTTATTAGTTTTAAATGAAAAATATAAAATTAAACTTCCAGATCGATATACTACAATCTTTAAAAATGATGGTGATAAATTAGCTAAAGTTAAAAATTTTAATTTTGTTTATTGACGTAAAAAGGAAATAAAGTTCGATTTATTCATATTAATGAATTTCAATAAATTTTAAAAGTTTTGTAATTTATGCCATGTAAATTAAGATTTTCTTTGCTATGATTTTTTAAGTTGTTTTAAATAGCTCAGTTCACCTTTTTTCCATTGTATTTATGTAAAATTTAATTTTTGAATACATCAAATTAGATTTTTTTGGTTGGGGGAAACTGAGAAATTAGATTCTTGGTTGGCATTCTGGAAATGTAATGTTTTTGGTATAGGCAAATTAGATTTTTTGGGACCAACTTCTCAGTTCAGTAAGATCTGAAAATTGTAACTGTGGTATTAGGTTGTTCATTGGCATCATGGAAATTTGACTCAGAAATGCTCTTTGGTCCAGAACTCTCTCAGACATACTACTGACATATAAATCACCAAGGTTATCAATCCTTGCTGTAACCAGATAAATGCTCTATATCAGCATATCTGTTATACCACATCTAGTCTGTAACTCGGATAAATATCCTTTTTACTTCTCTTTTAACTGTGTTGTCGTGATCTGTATCTTCATGCCTTTCAGAGTTTAATCTTTGTGGTAAGCAATCTTCTTTTCTTTGGTCCTTGTCTTAAAGCATTTGTTATCCACACAGCACCTGTCCATGTTCCTCCTCCTGATTCAAGAGCATCCTCAGCAGCTACCAATAAACATAATTTTAAGTCCTCATATAGTGATATTGTGATATTGCAGTGCCGTCCTTACCCAGTCTGAGTTCCTGCTCAACTCACTTCTGCTGTAGATCTCATACACTTCAATCCTGTATAAGACCTACATTTAGCCATGACTTTTCGATACTGAGTTATTCTTCATATTCCCTGTCTATACCTTTGGAGCTTAGTGGATTATGACTCATCCCAATACCATATGGTGATTTGTCCCACATTCTGACCCTCAAAACACTATCATATCCTGAACTACCGAGTCTCTATCCTGCTTGGCAGTTACTAAATCTATAACTGACCTTAAATTTCTAACTGGTTGTAATCATGTAAGCTGTCCTTATCTCGAAAATACCCATTCATATTTTGACACTGCGTCTGAATGTAAACATCAATTACTCTACTCCCATTGTTATTCAGTGTTTCTTCACCAAATTACCCAACTGCCTAATTGTTTATTCAAGACCCAACTCTACTGTTTAAGTCTCACAGAACAGACAGTTCTTGATGTGAAGAAGTTGTTTCAGTAATATCCACAAGGCAGTCAAAGTATTCCTCTTTTGCTATGATGGTAACAGTGTCACAGGGAGAATATGTTGCTATTAGAATTACTTCACTATGTAGCATCACAGTCATAAACTTCAAGAAGCTCTCATTAACCTCCTTCCCATTCTTTATTCTCCCTTTGCAACTGTTCTTTACGAAAACAGACATCCCAGCTTCAGCCCATAGCCCTTTGTCAACACTAATCCAAATATTTTAATTGCATCTACCTTCCTTCTTCATCTCTGTCAAAACTAAAAATCTGCTTTCGGTTCTTTAGCCTCTGATACCACCACTTGAACTGAAACAGGTCTACTGGGAGCTTGTTATTTTCATTTCTTGAATTTGTACATAATTTGGATGTCTCACACTATGTGACAATTTTGAATTGCTTATTATTCGCAAACAGTCTTTGGTCAGAGTAGCTGTGTTGTTGGAAAATGTGCTTACTTTGTCATCACTGTTTGGCAGTGAGGAGTATGGGAGTTCTGTCGTTAGAGGAGTACTGACAGACGCTGGGCAGAGGACTAACGGCAATGTAGATGTAAGGTTTAGTGCATCTGTGTTTAAGTAAAATGATTTGTGTTTGAATATTGTGAAACAGTGGAGAAAGATTTGACTAGCGAAATGAGATGTAATGGGATTGGGATTAGAAAAGTATACAAAGAGGAGTGCGGTTAATATCTTTTCATTAGTTGCATTGAGTTGTGTGTGGTTTGGAAACATTGTTGAATGAGATATCTGTATCAGGGAACTTCAGATTTTTCATTAAAGACTGAGTAATTTTCACTGTAAGGTATTTTTCATGTTTATTAATTATTAGACTAACATTATGGGAGAAAGAATTTGATATCAATGTTGCCCTTTGTCAGTGTTAATGAGTGTATAGCATGAATTTCTTACAAGTAATAAAATTTCTATCTGTTCACCTTAAAAAATACAAATTTAGTAAATTGTCATTCACTGTTATTCACAACATAGTTTTTAAAGATATATTGATGTGTAACATTTTCTGTGAAATGTCACACCCACTACTAAGACTTAAATTTTTGGACTAAGTTTAACTGGAAAATATAAAGCAAATACAGAATCTCATCGAGCAGATGTTTAGAAACAATAAATATTGTCAAAATTTTCAAATTATTATGTACAAATGAAATGGGACAGAAAATCGTTAGTACTGGCATGAAGTGTTCTCGCCATGTGCTGTACAGTGATTTACAGAACATACAGGGTGACTGATGTCAGATATTTTCTGAAATGTTTAAGGTACATTTATTCTGTTTTCACCTAAATGAACAGTAAAACGCTCCTCACTAAATGAGATATAGTGTCTTTTCCTAGCAGTATTAGTTAGAAATTTGTCAGTAACAATTTCCATAGTAATTTCTGCTGCTAATATCATAGTTACAAGAGCAACGAATTTGATGGCAGGTAACACTTAAAATTTTCTTAGCAGTTTTGGAAAAATTACACTATTGAGAGTCTAAGATGTATCTGCTTTGAACATGAAAGTGCCTCCCCACGGACTGTATTGAACACACAGATCATTTCACAAAAAGAAGAGAACAGCAAGTATCAACTGCAAGTCAAAGAGGAAGACAAGGATGTAGTCTTTCTTCGACACTGCTAATAAATATTTAGAAGATACCACCCCTATGTAGCATAGTAAACTTTGAATGCAAGATATTAACATACAACAAAGAGAGTTTCTTAATATGCTGCTATTTGCTGGCAACATGTTGCATATAGATAAAACAGAAAATGGAATACAAAGAACTTTTCATAACTTGAAGCTGTGTTCAATGCGATATGTTCTAAATATTTTCATAAGCAAAATGAAAGTGATGACTGTCTTGGAGAGAAATCTCCTTAGAGCCAAAAGAATGATCAATAACCAACTAACAGAATAAGTATGTAACTTCAGCATACTTTGATATAATATACTCTTATCTTTTGGCGACAACAGCGACATAGATATCAAATTAAATAAGTTCCAAATTATACACAACACAATAAGAAAATATTAGAAAATAATACCTGAAAGGAGACCCAACTCACATTGTATAATGTCATGGCTGTCCCTGTGCTGCTTCATACACAAGTCATCAATAATGAGAGAGAGAAAAATAAAAGTGCCATTCAGAGAGCAGAAATAATATTTTTAACATCTGCAAAAGGATGTTCTAAATGAGGTTGATTTCGAAATGAATAGATTAGAAAGAGTTGCAAATACTTATTCTAAATGCTAAAATACAATTACATAAAGAGATGGAAAGATCATCTTTAATGGATGAATGAAAGAAGACTACTAAAAGCAGTAATTAGATAAAAACCACCTGGAAGAAGAAGTGTGGGTAGACCAAAGAAAATATAGGAATAAATCCTATGAAGTTGGAGCAGGTCACTATGGCATCATACTTTTTGGCACTAAGAAGAAGAACATGAAACTGATTGCTGTATTATGCAGAAGTTCGTATTGTAGTACAGCTAGTCAATATGTTCCAAAGATCGAACTTTGGCTATTTATTTTCTGCTTATCTAGAAAATCTTATTCCATTTCATGATTATGAAGAAATGTATTTATCACAATTGTAGCAGAACTGACTTACTGTAATCATTTTTTATGGTATAAACACAACTGAACTGCATTCTTTAGGATTATAATACTTGTAGCATAAATTGCTATAGATCATTGTGAGAAAGCAGAGTTGGTACTGTTAACTATAAAATTAATACAGCTATGAGAATGGAATATACAACATTTAGTGACAACTTTCTTACAATTATTCTCGAATAAATACAAATATTTGGGCAGAAAGTTTGGTTTCTTCACTTCATATATGCACTGAGAAAACATAGCACTTCTGATCGATATTACAATTCCACAACATCCATCATATACCTCGCATAGGGCTTATAACGATAATGTGAGACATTAGGGTAGGTGGTGCCCTATGTACATCACATGTACCACGTCATTTTCCCCTCGTTTTCAAGGCAAATGGAAGAGGAGATATAGCTGCTAATACTGTTACAGAGAAACCTCCACCATATAATATACAGTAGCTACTCGAGTATATATACACAGATATAAATTGTACATCAACATCTCACAACTGGAACAGATAAAACATATTCAGTCACCAAAAATTTGTGCAAGAGGATGATATGTTGCTGATGGACTGAACAGAGGTGAAAGAAGCTGAGTTTTTTATTGACGTTACTCATGGAGAGCCCTCTATTCAGCAAATATCGATGGCTTGATATTTCAGTATTATGATGAAAACTGGACAAATATAGAGACATTTCAGATTTTAAGATGACAGATAACAGGGAGAAATAATATCCTGAAGTGGGAATAAGTGTTCTATGTTTCCAGAAAAGCAATACCAAAGAAGGTGCTTGTGGATAAATGTGGAAATTATTATACTATCATCCTGGAATGTCAAATTTGGCAACTTATCGTTGGAACAATATTCAGAAGAACATGAAGAAAAATTGAAAGTGTTCTGCACTGCTTTGTTTTGAGACAGAGATGAAACTATGAGAGTAACGATCATGCAATCTTGTATCATAGTAATGGAAAGCAGATTGAAGAAATATTTATGTCCTTAGCATTTGCAGCCCTAGAGAAAATGGTCGACAATATAAGATGAAAATAAGGCCCTTAAAACCTTTAGAATACCCAGATCAGGTTGCAGGTACAGAGGTTAAACATGGTGAACGAAACTAATTGGACCAACTGATTCTGAAATTGCAGTTAGTGTTTCGCCATGTTTTTGTAGTTATGGAGTTTTTAAATACCCATGTCTAAAAGCAGAGGCTACAGTGATCTATGCATGCAGTCTACTCCAATCTGCATTTTTCTTTCACTGATATGTACGATTATAATATACTGAATGTCATAAAACTAAGTTACCATAATGTCCTAAACCTAATGTAGATTTTTACAATCAAACATGCAACATTTATTTGTTGGATGATCATATTGATGATGGGTTGTTGGGTCCTTTTGATGACAACTTCCTTATGTGGAACACAGGTCGTTCACGCCTCAAGAATCAACAGTAGTCACTTAAAGTTGAATGTTTTCATCTGCCTTTGTAGCAGGTTTCAAACTGCAATATGACCTGACTGAAACCTTCCCCACCCTCCTCACTAACAGCTCCCAAATTAATAGGGAAAAAATATGAACGTTGATGAAGGAAAAGTATTTGTAGGGATATTCTGCAGCCAAGGTTATGTGGTTTTATAAGATATCCCACTGTTGTGTCACTGTATTCTGTCCTTGCATTCCCTAGCAAACTTCAACAACATTCTTAAAAGAGCACCCAAATTATAAGCTCTGATTGATTTAATTTTTCTTTAGAGATTTTATCATGCATTAATTTCCTAATCTTCATTCTATTTTGTATTACTTAATTCAAGGAACACTTCATGTAGATGCATGAAAGATATACCACTTTTATCTATCTCTTTTACAAATTTCTTGGTAATTCCGAGTTTTATATGCAGTGGGTGAAGGAAGACATACTCAAAATATACCAAAGGTAGAAACACTAAGGAGTTTCCCTAGCGGCAATTCCTCTCATGATGACAATTGTTTAAATACATAATGTTTTGCTACATGGCTGTTCCATAGACAAAGGAAATAATACTAACCATGAAACCTCTCTGGAGACCAATTCATTAAACAATTACTTTAAGACTGCCACACGTTTTCTTATTGTCTTCTTTAAGTGAGGACAAACTTTGCCCTATTTTTTACTATATGGAATAATGTACAAGCAGGTAATTAAAAGTGTATGTACCATTCAATGTGGCTTACACTGTTTTTCCACACAGTTTAGCTCCCCCCCTCCCCCCTGGTTCAGACATTTGTCCTCCAAATCTGAGATGCTCCTGTGGTAAAAGTGGTGTGGATGACAGTGGAACCACCATCGGACTATTGGTTTGGTCTTATTGTTGATCGTGAATCGCTTTCCTCCCATGAACTTCTTCGGAGGATCAAAAATGTGGAAATGACTGGGGGCAACGTCGAGGTTGTATGACTGGTGGTCCAGACTTTCCCAGGGAAATGACAAGAGCTTTTAGGCAGTTGTGCTGACCACATGTGGCCTCACATTGGCGTGAACGCTGTCTTAAACATTCCAATACGAAAGGCCATGCTCCCGTGAAATGTCCTTGAGGTGAACACACCGGTCCGGTTACACAATTGTATCCACCAGAGGGCATGCAGCTGTACTGTATGATTAAATGATGATGGCGTCCTCTTGGGGAAAATATTCCGGAGGTAAAATAGTCCCCCATTCGGATCTCCGGGCGGGGACTACTCAAGAGGATGTCGTTATCAGCAGAAAGAAAACTGGCGTTCTACGGATCGGAGCGTGGAATGTCAGATCCCTTAATCGGGCAGGTAGGTTAGAAAATTTAAAAAGGGAAATGGATAGGTTAAAGTTAGATATAGCGGGAATTAGTGAAGTTCGGTGGCAGGAGGAACAAGACTTCTGGTCAGGTGACTACAGGGTTATAAACACAAAGTCAAATAGGGGTAATGCAGGAGTAGGTTTAATAATGAATAGGAAAATAGGATTGCGGGTAAGCTACTACAAACAGCATAGTGAACGCATTATTGTGGCCAAGATAGATACGAAGTCCACACCTACTACAGTAGTACAAGTTTATATGCCAACTAGCTCTGCAGATGACGAAGAAATTGAAGAAATGTATGATGAAATAAAAGAAATTATTCAGACAGTGAAGGGAGACGAAAATTTAATAGTCATTGGTGACTGGAATTCGAGTGTAGGAAAAGGGAGAGAAGGAAACGTAGTAGGTGAATATGGATTGGGGCTAAGAAATGAAAGAGGAAGCCGCCTGGTAGAATTTTGCACAGAGCACAACTTAATCATAGCTAACACTTGGTTTAAGAATCATGATAGAAGGTTGTATACATGGAAGAACCCTGGAGGCACTAAAAGGTATCAGATAGATTATATAATGGTAAGACAGAGACTTAGGAACCAGGTTTTAAATTGTAAGACATTTCCAGGGGCAGATGTGGACTCTGAGCACAATCTATTGGTTATGACCTGTAGATTAAAACTGAAGAAACTGCAAAAAGGTGGGAACTTAAGGAGATGGGACCTGGATAAACTGAAAGAACCAGAGGTTGTACAGAGTTTCAGGGAGAGCATAAGGGAACAACTGACAGGAATGGGGGAAAGAAATACAGTAGAAGAAGAATGGGTAGCTTTGAGGGATGAAGTGGTGAAGGCAGCAGAGGATCAAGTAGGTAAAAAGACGAGGGCTAGTAGAAGTCCTTGGATAACAGAAGAAATATTGAATTTAATTGATGAAAGGAGAAAATATAAAAATGCAGTAAATGAAGCAGGCAAAAAGGAATACAAACGTCTCAAAAATGAGATCGACAGGAAGTGCAAAATGGCTAAGCAGGGATGGCTAGAGGACAAATGTAAGGATGTAGAGGAGTATCTCACTAGGGGTCAGATAGATACTGCCTACAGGAAAATTAAAGAGACTTTTGGAGATAAGAGAACCACTTGTATGAACATCAAGAGCTCAGATGGAAACCCAGTTCTAAGCAAAGAAGGGAAAGCAGAAAGGTGGAAGGAGTATATAGAGGGTCTATACAAGGGCGATGCACTTGAGGACAATATTATGGAAATGGAAGAGGATGTAGATCAAGATGAAATGGGAGATACGATACTGCGTGAAGAGTTTGACAGTGCACTGAAAGCCCTGAGTCGAAACAAGGCCCCCGGAGTAGACAACATTCCATTGGAACTACTGACGGCCTTGGGAGAGCCAGTCCTGACAAAACTCTACCATCTGGTGAGCAAGATGTATGAAACAGGCGAAATACCCTCAGACTTCAAGAAGAATATAATAATTTCAATCCCAAAGAAAGCAGGTGTTGACAGATGTGAAAATTACCGAACAATCAGTTTAATAAGCCACAGCTGCAAAATACTAACACGAATTCTTTACAGACGAATGGAAAAACTAGTAGAAGCCGACCTCGGTGAACATCAGTTTGGATTCCGTAGAAATACTGGAACACGTGAGGCAATACTGACCTTACGACTTATCTTAGAAGAAAGATTAAGGAAAGGCAAACCTACGTTTCTAGCATTTGTAGACTTAGAGAAAGCTTTTGACAATATTGACTGGAATACTCTCTTTCAAATTCTAAAGGTTGCAGGGGTAAAATACAGGGAGCGAAAGGCTATTTACAATTTGTACAGAAACCAGATGGCAGTTATAAGAGTCGAGGGACATGAAAGGGAAGCAGTGGTTGGGAAGGGAGTGAGACAGGGTTATAGCCTCTCCCCGATGTTATTCAATCTGTATATTGAGCAAGCAGTAAAGGAAACAAAAGAAAAATTCGGGGTAGGTATTAAAATCCATGGAGAAGAAATAAAAACTTTGAGGTCCGCCGATGACATTGTAATTCTTTCAGAGACAGCAAAGGACTTGGAAGAGCAGTTGAACGGAATGGATGGTGGCTTGAAGGGAGGATATAAGATGAACAACAACAAAACAAAACGAGAATATTGGAATGTAGTCAAATTAAGTCGGGCGATGTTGAGGGTATTAGATTAGGAAATGAGACACTTAAAGTAGTAAAGGAGTTTTGCTATTGGGGGAGCAAAATAAGTGATGATGGTCGAAGTAGAGAGGATATAAAATGTAGACTGGCAATGGCAAGGAAAGCGTTTCTGAAGAAGAGAAATTTGTTAACATCGAGTATAGATTTAAGTGTCAGGAAGTCATTTCTGAAAGTATTTGTATGGAAGTGAAACATGGACGATAAATAATTTAGACAAGAAGAGAATAGAAGCTTTCGAAATGTGGTGCTACAGAAGAATGCTGAAGATTAGATGGGTAGATCGCATAACTAATGAGGAAGTATTGAATAGGATTGGGGAGAAGAGAGGTTTGTGGCACAACTTGACCAGAAGAAGGGATCGGTTGGCAGGACATGTTCTGAGGCATCAAGGGATCACCAATTTAGTATTGGAGGGCAGCGTGGAGGGTAAAAATCGTAGGGGGAGACCAAGAGATGAATACACTAAGCAGATTCAGAAGGATGTAGGTTGCAGTAGGTACTGGGAGATGAAGAAGCTTGCACAGGATAGAGTAGCATGGAGAGCTGCATCAAACCAGTCTCAGGACTGAAGACCACAACAACAACAACAACATCCACCAGAGATATGTTGCAGTCAGTCATGCCTCTTCACGGCCTTTTGCGAACTCAGAACACCACAACTCACATTTGTCAATGGGAGACACTTTTCTTCATACGTGGGCTGCATTTCCCTTGGATTTCAATGGTTGTTCGCCGCTTGCTCCACAGAAAATGGATCACACTTCGTAGCTCGTACGTTGTGGACGTGTAAAGCACAAGCGCCATCTTAAACAACTGACAGCAGTACCGTCCCGCGAAGTTACCTGCAGGTAAGGTCGATCTGCTGCATGAAAGGTGCACTGTGCTGGCTTCGCATTTACAGCCGTAATTTGCCTAAAACAATAGGGGCAAAGACTTTCTGACTCGCCTTCGTAGTTAACAGCTACTGCACCTACTTGATTATTCTGCAGTTCGCACTTAATTGCTTGGCAGGGTTTCAACGAAACACCATTGGGCTACTTCTCTAACGTTCCACTCTCGAATAGCGCTTAGGATAAAGTAACGCTGAACTCTTTTCGTTCGATCTCTGTTCTCTGTAATTTACTCTGATGATAGTTTCTCACTATGTAGGTGTGCGTCGACGAAATATTTCCGCATTCAGAAGAGAAAGTTGGTGACTGAAACGTCGTCAAAAGATCTCGGTGCAAGGAAAACGACTTTACTTCGATGATTGCCACCGCAACCCGCGTATCACATCCACGGCGCCCTCTCTGATAAATTGAAGTAATTCTGTTTCATTCTCTCAAAGAATCCTACATGTACAGATGGAAACGCATTGACGTTATTTACCTGTACAGCCTTCAAGTTTGTCCTGGAAGTGTCTATAAACAAACATTAATCTGCAGCATGATAGTAGTGGAGGTATACCCCATCCATTCATGATACAGTATGATTAATTGTCTCATGAAACGTATTACATCGCTAGAAGCACAAACGTTGCTCACCATACGATAGTATGTAATCAGAGTTTATTACGCCGTCTGAATAAGTCCTTCATGAAGTACCTTCTATTCTTTAAGACGTGAAGATAAAATTTACCCATGATTCTTGGATAAGTATAAATCGCGAACTAGATCTTTCAGGTCTCCTTGTGTTCTTTAATGTGGTTTTTGTACTGGAAAGTGCTCCTTTTCATTTTACTGACACTGGGCTTCCTCTGAGTTTGTAGATTCATGTTCAGAAATAAGACGTTCTTCCCACGTGGATGGAGGAACTAGCACCTGTAGGTCTTCGCTATGGGGAACAGATTAAGATACTCAGCATTCTTTTTAGTCTTTGATTAAAAGCGGTTTACATCTCTCAAACAGAAGTAGCAATCATTAATATAGTTTCGAGGCACTCGCCATGTCATTGGTATGCCAAATCGTAAATGTTCTTTTTTTTTTGGCTTTTAGCCATTCAATTAGTGTAGTATTACACCTAGTGTACGTTTTGTGATATGGTCAGTCTTTATCCTGATCTCCCAACTGAAACGTAAACGACAAGGAGTCTTGAGCAGGTTAGAAACTGGTCGTCTTAGTTTCCTCGTGAATTCACCTCATATGTAACGAAATGTCTCTGGATGGTTTTTATATCCAAGTTTTGATTTCTTCATAATGTGTGTTCCACGCACACAAACAGTTTCCACTATCACGGAACTGCACAACTACTAAATTAGCTCCTGAAAAACGAAAGTAAACTACAGCAGACTTTAGGTAATGTATAAGTAAGTACTCATAAAAGAGCAATGCTTATTGGCTGAGGTGCATAAATGCTCGATATGGAGCAGAACACTGGTATACATGATACTATGATACTTAAACGATAGTTCACATTAAAGTTACGAACAAAAAGGTCACTGCACTTATTTTTTCACACTGCTTTTGAACGCAACACACTTAAAAATTATCCCACAACTTCTAACACTAACGTGATGGACACTTCCTGATTTCACAATTTATGTGGCATTACAGTATAGAATTAAGTTTAATATATACTTTGTCTGTAGTAAAGCCGCTGTTGGCCAGTTTACAATGTTTGTAGCTCGAGAAAACACGGAAGGTCGGGACAGACAAGTTCGTGTTAAGAAAATGGAAGGCGGGGTTGCAACTCATAAGAAGGAGTTGAAATAAATATTCGAAAAAGGAGTAAGAGTGGAAGGGGAAGAGATAACAATGCTGAGATTCGCACACAATGTAACTCCTCTGGCCCAGCGTAGTGTAAGGAAGAGATAGAACTGTTCAAAGCAATAAACAGCACAATAATCAGAGGAAAGCCTTAGACACGGCCATCAATTCGGCTCATACTTCGTATGTCGAAAGCTACATCCTAAAATGAAAGACTAAAATATTTTGTCTCAATATCTTCCTGTATTTGAGAATACCACCCTTAAATTACATGACGTGAAATCTACTCAGTATTGACTGGCCGATAGATAATTGAAAACTGAGCATTTTTCATCACCGTATATGTGATCCACGAAAGTGTTTTTCCTAGAAATAGAGGAAGAAAAAAGTTTTTTGACTGCCGCTTGTCTCTGTACATATAAAAGTAATGTCCCAACTGACTCACTCACTCACTGATTCATCATCATTCAGCCCAAGCCATTTAAGAAGAGATTTTTCGAAATTCCACCCATCAGCATATGAAACAGAGAATGAAATGTTTTTTGAAAGTATGTCGCTATTAAAGCAATTAGGAAGCAGACCTACGAAAATCAGTATTGCATTTCTCAGCCATAAATTAAAAAAAAAAAAAGGTTTCTCAGCAACTTTGGAAATTCAACCCCCATACAGGTGAAACAGTAGGTGAAAGGTTTTTGAAAATAAATCAAAATTTAAAAAAACTGCTAAAGTATTTTTGTAAGTTACTTCTACAAAAGTTGGTATCTGACTTCACAGTTACAAATAAGAAACACGTGTTTCAGTGTTTGTGGAAATTCAACTCCAAAGGAATGAAATAGGAGCTGAAATGTGTTATGAAATATTTCATTATGAAAGCATTTTCAAAGTTAAATCTATGAGAATTTGCATTTGGCTTCTGTTAGAAATAAAATATGTGTATCACTATTATTGAAAATCCACCCGCTATGGGGATGAAATAAAGGATGAAATTCTTTGTGAAAATATTTCATTAAGCAAGCATTTTTGAAGCTACATCAGTAGAAATTTGCATTTGGCTTCTTTGATAGAAATAAAACAAAATACACATGTGTTTTTGGAAGTTCAACCACAAACTGGGTGCAATAGTGGGTGATATGTTTTATGAAAATATTTCTTAGTGAAAGCATTTTTAAGCTATATCTAAGAAAACTGGTATTTGATTTCTCAGATAGAAATAAAAAAGTATGTGTTTCAGTGTTTCTGTAAGTACAACTCCCTATGGGAGTGAAATAAGGGCCGTAAAGATCAATGAAATTATTTCATTACGGAAATATTTTTAAAATTGAATGTATCAAAATCTGTACTTGGCTTCTCTCTTAGAAATAACAAAATACGTGTTTCATTTTTTTTGGAAATTCGAACCCTTAGGGGTAAAATAGGGGCTGAAAATTTATAATAAAATATTTTGTTAGATTACAAAATTTGAAGCTAAAACGTGAAAATCGTTATTTAAGTTCTTGGTTTGATATAAAGAAATATGTGCTAGGGGACGATCCTTCCTATGGACACATCACCCTAAGAAACGCATGATAACAAAAACCTTGGACTCCGCTACTATACACATCAAAAAAAGTTTTACATCACCACGGTTGTGAGAGTTCCGGAACATGTATAGAAAATTGGAATAGAGATCAACATCAACATAATTAAACCACACATTGCATGTTGTACCACTATACAGCGAGACCTTCAGAGTCGTTGGTCCAGATTGCTGTACACATGGTACCTCTAATAACCAGTAGCACGTCCTCTTGCATTGATGCATGCCTGTATTCGTTGTGGCATACTATCCACAACTTCATCAAGGCTTTGTTGGTCCAGATTGTCCCACTGCTCATCGGTGATTCGGCGTAGATCCTTCAGAGCGGTTGGTGGGTCACGTCGTCCATAAACAGCCCTTTTCAATATATCCCAGGAATGTTCGATAGGGTTCAAGTCTGGAGAACATGCTAGCCACACTAGTCGGGCGATGTCGTTATACTGAAAGAAGTCATTCACAAGATGTGCACGATGGGGGTGCGAATTGTCATCCATGAAGACGAATGCCTGGCCAATATGCTGCCGGTATGGTTGCACTATCGTTCGGAGGATGGCATTCGTATCGTACAGCCGTTGCGGCGCCTTCCATGACCACCAGCGGCGTACGTCGGCCCCACATAATGCCACCTCAAAACAGCAGGAAACCTTCACCTTTGTACACTCGCTGGACAGTGTCACTATGGCGCTGCTCATGCATGGTTGTTTACATCTTTGGGCGGGTTTAGTGACATCTATGAACAGTCAAAGGGACTATGTGTGTGTGTCATACATTCTCCACAGTCAAAGTCAATCTTCAGGAGCTCTGGGAACCGGAGTGATGCAAAACTTTTTTGATATGTATAGAATCGCTTTTTGGTCAGAAGCAAATTCGGAAAAGATCATACTTCTATAGCCTTAATTAGCGTGAAAAGTTTAGAAGGCGTGAACAACTTAAAAATGTAATTAAAGAGAAACAAAAAAACTCTGTGCGGACCATACAGACTCCACAAGCTAAGCTGTGGGCGCCAAGCTAGTGCAACCATGGGGTAAGGGATATCGTCACTGGCGTAGGGAGCATGGCATCTGAGTGTGCAGCAGATAACCTATGTTCTCAAATACATTTTGCAATACTGTTTTTCATTTGTGTTGTTTTCCGTATCGAAGTCAGTTGGAATTGAAGGGTTAGTAACGTAAGAAAGTGCATAAGGAATAGTAACAAGGTAAGCCAGTAAATTTCTCAAAGAGCTGTAACGCCGCTACCCTTTGGACGCAAAAATGAAAAATATAAATCTAGCCCTCACACCTCAATACAAGCCCCAATCCCAAGATCCAAATTTCATAATAAGAAAATCATAGTCCCTCTGTACTAACATTGCATGACTATGGCAAGTAGACTGAAAAGAAAGTAATATAAAAAGAAATAGAAAAGAATCTTGGTACCAAAGTAACTTAATGTTTTGAAAAAGAATAAAAAAGAAATAGAATCCATTAGTTACAAGATAAAATAATAGTAGATCGCAAAGTTGTAGACTTGTAGATCAGGGAGTATAACAAGTGACCTCGAAGAATACTCCTTGTGAGTAGCTACTCTTTGAGGACACTGCGAAATACATAAGCTAAAGTTGTACATTCTTAATGTGCTTCTTGTGCTTGCCTTGTCGTGTGTAACTGAACGTGTGCGGTCATACGTAATATTGGTAGGCGATACGAGATGGTTTGTTACATTTTGAAGATTTGCGATCTGCTAGAAATGATTAAAAACTGAAAGTGGTAAATCAGCAACTTTGAAAATATCTTAGAAGTAATTCAAGCTAGGAAAATAATCGAATATATTGTCTTAATTTGATCATTATCAATGAAAGACTGAACTTAGACCCAATACGATAGACAATTAATATTTCAACTGATAATAAGTGATGAGTAGTGTAAACTGCGAGGAATATACCAAAACTGCAAAAAAATGGCTCTGAGCACTGTGGGACTTAACATCTATGGTCATCAGTCCCCTAGAACTTAGAACTACTTAAACCTAACTAACCTAAGGACATCACACAACACCCAGTCATCACGAGGCAGAGAAAATCCCTGACCCCGCCGGGAATAGAACCCGGGAACCCGGGCGCGGGAAGCGAGAACGCTACCACACGACCACGAGCTGCGGACCCTAAACTGCATTAAAGTAAATAGCGTGATCTGGATCTTGCTGTAAACTTTGTGGCTGAATTTACGTAACTAATACCACCCATTTGAAGGGAAGTTTACTTCTTCAAGACAGTGATAGGCTGTGCAAAGACTAGAATAAACCAACATAAAGTGAATATACAATGTTTGATATTTATTTCAACCCATTTAACATTACGTGCTCATGAAACATTTACATGTGGGACAACATAGATTATCAACAGAGCGCAGCATTCATAGATATTCTTTGGCGCTCTAGAAAGTCATCGTACTGATTCAGACTATTTAGCTCACGCGAATTGTAAACTTTCATAGATAAACTCCGGATGTACTTAGACTGTAATCATGATTAGGGCAGTAATCTCAGTTTGTATGCATTTACGTGTAGCTAGGCTCGTACACGGCGGTGAGCAAATATTCATCTGAGTAAGCCGGTACAACTAACACGCACTCGGCGTAAATACAGTGCAGCAAGACAATCCTTTTTTGTGACTTTCTACCGCGAGCTAGCCGGAGCCTGATCATCAATCACTAACAGGCAATCAATATAAAAGGGGAAATTACACAACTTAGCTTACTAATTAATTAAAATTTTAATCCTAGTCGCTTAAAAATCGTTCTTTCGCTCACTCTGTAACACGTCCTCACCTTCCTTAGAACAAATGGATGGTACTTATCACATTGAACCGTTCCTCCACCTCTCTCTGAGGACTGAGATATTTCAAATAATATGTTTCGCAGTAGGTCATGATATAAAGATAATTATAAATACCAAGAAAATTTATGTAACTCGAATACCGCAACGAGAAAGCTGCGATGACAATAAATAAAAGTTAGTCTCTTTTAGACAAAATACTGTAAAATTCTGACGGATTAAAACTCAGCATGCATTTACGAAATAATTTATCATCAAAATTAAATTGTGGGACCATGAACATCATACTAATGAGGCAATTGACGACGCCATTTTTCGTTGGTACACGACGAGCAGTTTGAAAAAATTCTTACGTGAAAATGTTGACGAGAATGAGGAAACGATAGGAAAATGAATCTCAGGGTGGTTCTGCTTTGTAATAAAGGATTAATAACGAAGGAACTAGTGAGATGTCCAGTCATTATACAACCGAACAATCCGCCCTCAGTCTTTTCGATGTGGGCGCTGTAAAAGTAGAGAAATGCATGTAAAATCGTATTCATTAAACAGGAAACTGGGAGGGTTAAAATGTTTTGTTATGAATAGAATCTCCATTGCGATTACAGTATAATCTATTTTGGCCCAGTGACAAATTACCACCTACTTTTCACAGCTCGACGTCAGATAAGAAAAAGGCGCAAATATGCATGAGGAATAAATCGATACAGCTAGTTTCATTTGTTAAATAATCGATAGACTGACTTCTGAATATATCTTGAAGTACGGTTCGTTAATTACAGTCTCTGGCCGAGAGACTATAAAATTATTTCTCTGATTTGACAATTCAGGCGAATCTATAAGAGAGTAAAGAAAAAAATACGATGTATCAAAATAAATGTACAGATACGTATAAACATTTCTTTTACATATTCTAGTGCTTGATACGTATGTCAAATACACAAACATTTAATGCTTTAATTTTTTTATTTACTTATTAACGCTACTATTCCTACCAGTTTCGATATGGGATAAAAGAAACTGCAGGATGCAGTTGGGAGTCGAATAGAGGTTCCCTGCTAGTCAGTCAGATGCCTTGGTCGTTTCTCCAGGAGGCACTTTTGATGAACAGTGTTAACCTTATTGATACATAAGCGGCACAGGTAAAAGTTTCTTTCTCCGATTTCTAGGAAAATATATGTGATGATGAAAAATGTTCAGTTTTCAGATACCTGCCGAACCCATCACTTTTACGTAGGTTGAACGTCATGAACATTAGGGTAGTTTTCTCAAAACCAGGGTCACTGACTTAGAATACTTCAGTCTTTCATTTTAGGTTATACGCAAGCGACCTGCCAAATAGGGGCCGAATCGTTTGCCTGTGTCTGTGGCCTTATCCGTGTAAGCATAGAACATGCCGTAAAGTCAAACAGGCTAAAGACGAAAGTGATGAAGAGCAGTAGAATCAGAAACGGTAAAGATGTGTGTGAAATGAAGGACTTCTCCCGTCTAGGTAGCACAAGGAAACACCAGAAGCGGCTTTTTTCAGTAATACATCTCTACTGTGCTGCTCCAGCACCCCTCCACACAGACTTCGCAACCCGTTGCCAGGCGGAGAAGCCAGCTGCCTGGGTAACACGGTGCCAGGGCCGGAATACTGTTCGGCAGGCGTGGTGCAAGGTGATGGTGGTGGTAAGTTCCTACGGGACCAAACTGCTGAAGTCATAGGTTTCTAGGCTTATGCACTACTTTATCTAACTTAAATTAACTTAGGCTAAGGACAAAACACACACACACACACACACACACACACACACACACACATGTCCGAAGGAGGACTCGAACCACCGATTGGAAGAGCTACGCGAACTGTGGCAAGGCGCCTAAGACCACGCGGCTACCCCGCGCGGTTGAGGTGCGAAATCCCATGCCCACCGCAATGGTGAACTGGTCACCTTATGCTACGGCCTGACTTCAGTTTATAACAGTGTCCGCACCACCGAAACTATTAAAACTGGTAACAGATACTGATATAGATACGAGGAAGAATACATGGTGCAGCAGTGTATGGCAGTGAGGTGTGGGCCATTGGAAATCCGGAGGAGGTTCTGAAAGCATCTGAGATGTTTACACAATGATGTAATGCAGATGCTCAATAGTATTAATTTACTGAGTTAACTGGTATTTGGACTACAACGCTATCGTGACTATTCTCATCACAGTGGATACAAGCGGGGAGTGAAATTAAAAAACGGAGTAAATGCATTCTTCGAAAGTGCAGTTGTAGCAAAACGGAAAATGAACACGCCAGTAAATGTTGAGATTAAAACAGTGTGTGTGTGTGTGTGTGTGTGTGTGTGTGTGTGTGTGTGTGTGTGTGTGTGTGTGGATTAGATGGAAGGGGACGAGGATAATACAAGGAAAAAAAATTGTGTGTACCTGAAAGCTGGTTATCCAAATAAACTATTACAGTAGAACAGCCGAATTATTTGTGCTTCCGATTTATAAATATGAAGCTTTTATACTTGGCAATGACGTCAGAACCAATTAATATTCGCCGGGCGCTGTGGCAGAGCCGTTCTAGGCGCTTCAGTCCGGAACCGCGCTGCTGCTACGGTCGCAGGTTCGAATCCTGCCTCGGGAATGGATGTGTGTGATGTCCTTACGTTAGTTAGGTTTAAGTAGTTCTAAGTCTAGGGGACTGATGGCCTCAGATGTTAAGTCCCATAGTGCTTAGAGCCATTTGAACCATCTGAATTAATATTCGAAATTTGATCCTGTCGAAGAATGTTACAAATTAAATGCACAGAAGTACTGACAAGAACTGATGAAGAACGGAGTCTATGGAATGCTGGTAGGAAGAACGACCAAATACTTTGGGAGTCTGCTACGGCATCCAGAAATAGTTGTCCAGGCGGAGGAAGAGTAACAGAGGGGAAAAATGTTAGGGGCGGACGAATACTAGAATATGCAACATAAATATTACGGGGGATGTTGGGTGCAGTGGGTAAGTATAGATGAAAAGATTAGTACCAAATAGGAGAAGAAGGAGGGCACCGTCAAACCAGTATCAAGACTAATTAAAGAAAGACATATGTGGCTCTGGGCGTGAGACGAGAGTGTCTTGGTGAGTCTGTTAACGATTACCAGGAAACAGATTGAACTGTGCAAGGTAAAGTGAAATATTCACATCGAAGGTCATAGCCAGATTCACCGAAAGACGATCACTTTAGAAATAACCACGGGGCCACAATGCAGACACACAGAACAACACTGTGGCCAGTTGTCGGCACGGACGGCTGTGTCGCCGATCTACGGCTGGCAGTTTTACAGCACGGGCCGAGTATGGCTCGTCAGGGGGAAGACAAACGCTACCAGCACTGAACCCGCCTTCCCTTAATGAGGAACCACGTTCTCCTCTACATTTACGCAATGTTCGTATATTTCTACTCAAGGAAACGGATCGGTTAAGAACACGGCTCCGCGTATTAGAAATATTAGTACGTAGGGACGTAAGTTACTCATGTCGTCTCACGCTAAGGCCACTCCGCAACAAGAGTGGCGTATTTTCAGAAGAGAGTACGTCTTCCGAGTTTGCTGCAGAGACAGTTCTCCTGCGGTACAGCTAACAGATGCATAGCAGTATGCGATTCAGATGGCGCAGCAACCGATGATGATGATGGTGATGACGGTTTGTCGGGCGCACAACTGCGCGGTTATCAGTGCCCGTACAAATTCCCAATCTTTTCACTGTCTAGTCTCGCCACTTTCCCGAATGACGATGAAATGATGAAGACCACACAAATACCCAGTCCCGGGCGGGGAAACGTATTGGAACTGTACTCCGAAGTTGAAGTACGAGCAACAGTACTACTCTTGTGGGGAAAACGTCTCAACTGAAAACAGGTTCACCATGAAATTATGGCGGTAAATGGACCAAATCAAATGTCGCATCCAGTCGTAGCGAAATAGAGGTAATATTTTACCAAGCCAGCACGGACGCGAGTGATGCCGATCGGGAAGTCCAGATCTCGCACATTTGGTTTAGACCTTGTCAACTAGTTGAAAGAACATCTGGGGTGGGAAAAGATTTTCTGGCAATGAGGACGTTCACACAGCGGTTCTCGAATAGCTTTGTGGCCGAGGAGGCGAGTTCTGACGTCGAGGAATTGCATGAGTGGTAAAATGTTCTGCCGTTGTTTACAGATACTCGGAGACGCCGGAAAACCAATGGACACCTCAGCCATAATGTTTACTGGAAACCCACACACATGAATCGGTATCTGCACGCTCTTAGCCACCACCATCTGGCACAGAAACGTGGCATTTTGAACCTCTTCGTCCACCGTGCTAAAGTTGTTTCAGACGCTGAAAATCTGCCGCTATCACTATCAAGGGAGTGTCCCCAGTGGTGCGTTCGACATTTTGGAACTATTTATATGGCGATGTAGGTTAAGACGCCAGTTATAGAACACTGCAGCTATTCATCCTGGTGGGCTCTCGTTTATGAGTAACTGAGGAAAAAAATCGGAATTTTGTGTGACAGTCAATAGCGTTAAAAAAATTAGGTTATGAAAGCTGGTTATGTGGCGTACTTTTGTCAGGTGTGGTAAGTTTCTTTTCGTTTTTAAATCTTTATCGAAATGACTTTGATCATCATTTTTATTGAGTTAACTGATTTACATGTAATTTTTTATTTCCATTCTTTTGTCACATGATTCTAATCATATCAACTTCTTCATTTACTCTCATTTTTTCCATATCATTCTTTCTTTATTTAAAATATTTGTTCATGTGTTTTTAATTAATTTTATATATTAATTTCGATTTAATTTCTTTTGTTTTATCAACCTCTTTTTCCGTTCACACCAATCCATTCATTATATCTATTTCTCATCTTGCTTGAATTTTGTTTTTCTTATAAACCCGTTTTTCGATTAAATTTTCGTCTGCGTTATTTTGTACATAGTGCAGTAAGTGATTATGTTATGTTTTAAATGTTTTTATGACGATTACCACGCAAAAAAATTGCACATCTGGTAACAAAAGCACATTTTTCACACCACTGCACAAGTTTAAATAAATTATGCGTGTTTTGTTTTTTAAGTGATAGATCAGAATTTTCAAATAATTGAATGTTATAACAGATAAATATAATTAAATTTATCTTCACAAAAATTCCGATTGGCTAAAAAATGACGCAAAAAGAAACAAATGAAAAAGTTCATACGGTGATTAAAATGATGTGGCAAAGGAATAGAAATATAAAATTACATTTAAAACAATTAATTTAATAAAAATAATGATCAAAGTAAATTCGATAAAGACTTAAAAATAAAAAAAAGCTTTCTGCGCTTGCTGAGATTCGAGTCAATAACTTCTTACAAGCGAAACTGTTTTGCTACTCATTACACACCGCAACCACAGTATATAACGTAACCTTTTTAAGACTATTGAGTGTCACATAAAATTCCGAATTTTTTTTCGTCAATTACTAGTAAACGAGGAATCCCCAGGGTGAATGGCTTCAGTGTGTGGTACGTGGAACCTTAACCTATATCAGTGTGTATACAGGGTGAGTCACCTAACATTACCGCTGGATATCTTTCATAAACCACATCAAATACTGACGAATCGATTCCACAGACCGAACGTGAGGAGAGGGGTTAGTGTAAGTGGTTAATACAAACCATACAAAAATGCACGGAAGTATGTTTTTTAACACAAACCTACGTTTTTTTAAATGGAACCCCGTTAGTTTTGTTAGCACATCTGAACATATAAACAAATACGTAATCAGTGCCGTTTGTTGCATTGTAAAATGTTAATTACATCCGGAGATACTGTAACCTAAAGCTGACGCTTGAGTACCACTCCTCCGCTGTTCGATCGTGTGTATCGGAGAGCACCGAATTACGTAGGGATCCAAAGGGAACGGTGATGGACCTTAGGTACAGAAGAGACTGGAACAGCACATTACGTCCACCTGCTAACACCTTTTTATTGGTCTTTTTCACTGACGCACAAGTACATTACCATGAGGGGTGAGGTACACGTACACAGGTTTCTGTTTTCAATTACGGAGTGGAATAGAGTGTGTCCCGACATGTCAGGCCAATAGATGTTCAATGTGGTGGCCATCATTTGCTGCACACAATTGCAATCTCTGGCGTAATGAATGTCGTACACGCCGCAGTACAGCTGGTGTAATGTCGCCGCAGGCTGCCACAATACGTTGTTTCATATCCTCTGGGGTTGTAGGCACATCACGGTACACATTCTCCTTTAACGTACCCCACAGAAAGACGTCCAGAGGTGTAAGATCAGGAGAACGGGCTGGCCAATTTATGCGTCCTCCACGTCCTATGAAACGCCCGTCGAACATCCTGTCAAGGGTCAGCCTAGTGTTAATTGCGGAATGTGCAGGTGCACCATCATGCTGATACCACATACGTCGACGCGTTTCCAGTGGGACATTTTCGAGCAACGTTGGCAGATCATTCTGTAGAGACGCGATGTATGTTGCAGCTGTTTGGGCCCCTGCAATGAAGTGAGAACCAATGAGGTGGTCGCCAATGATTCCGCACCATACATTTACAGTCCACGATCGCTGTCACTCTACCTGTCTGAGCCAGCGAGGATTGTCCACGGAGCAGTAATGCATGTAGATTCACTGCCCCGTGGTTTGTGAAACCCGCTTCATCGGTAAACAGGTAGAACTGCAACGCATTCTCTGTTAATGCCCATTGACAGAATTGCACTCGATGATTAAAGTCATCACCATGTAATTGCTGATGTAGCGACACATGAAACGGGTGAAAGCGGTGACGATGCAGTATACGCATGACACTACTTTGACTCAGTCCACCGATTATCGCCGCTGGCAACAGAAACTAACACATCAACTGCAGTCCGCAGCTCGGGGTCGTGCGGTAGCGTTCTCGCTTCCCACGCCCAGGTTCGATTCCCGGCGGGGTCAGGGATTTTCTCTGCCTCGTGATGACTGGGTGTTGTGTGCTGTCCTTAGGTTAGTTAGGTTTAAGTAGTTCTAAGTTCTAGGGGACTGATAACCATAGATGTTCAGTCCCATAGTGCTCAGATCCACTTTTTTTTTAACCAACTGCACCCGCTTCTCCTGTGATGGGCCTGTTATGGACCCGTTTGCGTGCTACGACCATACCTGTTGCATACAGTTGGCGGTAGATGGTTTGCAATGTGCGGCGCGTTGGATGCTCTCCGTCCGGGTACCATTCTGCATACACCCTGCAGGCTTCAGCTGCATTTCGTCGACACTCGCCATAGATGAGTATCATCTCCGCCTTTTCAGAGTTCGAATACACCATGGTCACAGTTCCTACAACACTACACTATCACAGACGTCTG
This sequence comes from Schistocerca cancellata, assembly GCF_023864275.1. Classification (NCBI taxonomy): domain Eukaryota; kingdom Metazoa; phylum Arthropoda; class Insecta; order Orthoptera; family Acrididae; genus Schistocerca; species Schistocerca cancellata. The sequence continues at coordinate 640,019,764 of NC_064631.1, read as the reverse complement.
GTAACACGGTGTACTACAGTTGGTCTGCGTGCGGAGACGAATGTAGAATAACGATAGCAGCAGGCGCTACATGCGGACACTGCGACAGCCAGACCAAACCACAACAGTGCACTACAGCCACACTCGTAAACACGGTCGTCATCGTAAACATGTCCCTGCAGATGCTGCTCGCCGGCCGTGGCCCGTGTTTGTTACAACACGCAACTGAACGTCGGAGGTTTCAAGCGTCAACTTTAGGTTACAATATCTCCGGATTTAATTAACATTTTACAATGCAACAAACGGCACTGATTACGTATTTGTTTATATGTTCGGATGTGCTAACAAAACTAACGTGGTTCCATTTAAAAAAAACGTAGGTTTGTGTAAAAAAATTTACTTCCATGCTTTTTTGTATGGTCTGTATTAAACAATTAGACTAGCCCCTCTCCTCACGTTCGGTCTGTGGAATCGGTTCGTCAGTATTTGATGTGGTTTACGAAATATATCCAGCGGTAATGTTAGGTGACTCACCCTGTATGATTTCAAAAAGTCGAGCTCCCCGCTGGGGCCTCTCCTTGCAAGCCATCTGTGAAAAGCCTTTCGGGAAAACTGTTATAATCACCGCCAGGTACCACAGGCTGTTCCTGGCGAGACGCGCAGGAAAAACACCACCAAAAGAGAGAACAAGACACTTGCGTTTTTACCTTTCTGTGGCACAGTGTCGCTGAAGATTAGCCGGTTCCTCCGGTTCCTGAAGAGACACAACATCTCATCAGTGTTGAGGCCCCCAGCAAAAATGCGACAGCTGCTGAGGCCTGTTAAAGACGATCTAGGGCTTACAACATCTGTAATGTGTGCAAAACTATGCCAGAGCGGCTGCTGCTACGTCGGCCAAACAGTACGCACAGTGGAGCAATCCCGGGCGGAACACGAGAGGTGCTGACACCTACGCTACCCTGAAAAATCATCCGTGGCAGAACATGCGTTAGAAAATCGACGCCGAATTCTATTCGACGAAACGTCAGTCATTATGAGGACGAAGGGATATTGGGATGGCATCATAAAAGAAACGGGAGAAATAATTATATCTGAAAACAGCATCAACAAGAACGGCGTTTTGCAGCTCACCACAGCTGAGACGCGGTCATTGCGAGAGCGTAGCGGACGCGATGGACGCTGGACGAAAACATTAGCGCAGTTGGCAAGGGAGAGCGTACCAGTGACGTCTCAGCCAGCGTCATGGCTACATAACGGCGACACGGCAGTCATTTACCACTTGTCAATGGCCGAGGAGAGTTCGGCCGAAAGCTTGTAGGTTGTTAACCGCCTGACAAGGCCGGAGACACAAGACTCATATCGCCGCGAGACCATGCATTCAGACATAATAATGTTTAACTTGATTTATTACTTTCCCTCGTAACAGACACGATGCAATTGCGTTGCACTAGCATAAGCTTACAAGTAAATATGAATTCGATACAGGACATAAATTTTTAAATACCAGGACGTACGTAGGTTCAGACGGAGAACCAGCTTTGAAAACTGTATATCGCAGGAAAGGCAGGAAAGTGTTGTGGATGTGCTATCGTTAATCCTAATTTATGTGAATGCTGTAGCAGATCGTCTGAGTACTTGCAATGGATACATGACTGCTTGACTTAACAAAGCACAGGAAGAGACTGCATTGTTACTAAAAGAAGTACAGTGCAAGTGAGAGAAGGCTTCGCGCTCTGAGGGTTCCGTACAAACTTGAATATATATGTAGACGATAATAATAGCAGTAGTAATAATAATAATGTTACACAAAGCAATCACTCATATAAATACATCGGCTACACCACTGCAGTTTCATAACCACTTCTACAACCCTTTAGATCACATAACATCAACAGATACAAAGAAAGTAAATTGGAAAAAGAAAACACTACATGGCAAGCACCCATATCATATAACACAGCCACACATCGATCAAGACGCATCCAACACATGGCTAAGAAAAGGCAATATATACAGTGAGACGGAAGGATTCATGATTGCAATACAGGATCAAACAATAAACACCAGATATTACAGCAAGCATATTATTAAAGATCCCAATACCACAACAGATAAATGCAGACTTTGCAAACAACAAATAGAAACAGTAGATCACATCACAAGCGGATGTACAATACTAGCAAATACAGAATACCCCAGAAGACATGACAATGTAGCAAAAATAATACATCAACAGCTTGCCTTACAACATAAACTTATAAAACAACACGTTCCCACATACAAGTATGCACCACAAAATGTACTGGAGAATGACGAATACAAATTATACTGGAACAGAACCATTATAACAGATAAAACAACACCACACAACAAACCTGACATCATACTCACCAATAAAAAGAAGAAGTTAACACAACTAATCGAAATAATCATACCCAATACAACAAATATACAAAAGAAAACAGGAGAAAAAATTGAAAAATACATCCAACTGGCTGAGGAAGTCAAGGACATGTGGCATCAGGATAAAGTTGACATTATACCAATTATACTGTCAACTACAGGAGTCATACCACACAATATCCACCACTACACCAACCCAATACAGCTACATCCAAACTTATATATACAACTACAGAAATCTGTAATTATTGCTACATGTTCAATTACCCGAAAGTTCCTAAATGCAATATAACATATACCGTACAGTTAAAAGGAAGTCACTCTTGATCAAGGTCCGCGTCACTTTCCATTTTTGACCAGACATAACGTCTGAGAAAAGAAAGAATAATAATAAAAGCGGCCGGTCGGAATGGCCGAGCGGTTCTAGGCGCTACAGTCTGGAACTGCGCGACTGCTACGGTCGCAGGTTCGAATCCTGCCTCGGGCATGGATGTGTGTGATGTCCTTAGGTTAGTTAGGTTTCAGTAGTTCTAAGTTCTAGGGGACTGATGACTTCAGATGTTAAGTCCCATAGTGCTCAGAGCCATTTGAACCATTTTGAATAAAAGCGATTTCGTGTCGGTTAGTGGCCTGGCGCAAGTCTTCCTAGCAGACGCCACTTCAGACACTTGCGTGCCCCTAACCGACCGGAATTATCCAACCGGGGAAAGGGAACCTAGGGCTTAGCACTGAATCCGACCCACGTGTTGTTTCTGGCGTCTCGTCGTATTAAAACCAAGACTAAAAATTCCGCAATCTAAGCGAGATTCGATCTTGCGACATCTTCATTTCCAGGCACACACTTTACCGCCTCCCTCCCCCAATTTTGTTCGTTTGTTCGTCATTGTTCTCGGAATTTGGTTTATGCGGATGTCACATGACGGTTCTTCAAGTATATTGTTGAATACTTCACTGAATTTTCTTTTAGTATAGAGGGCGGACAGCGCTCTGACCGAATACGATGAGTATCGTGCTGGCACCACTGGGTCACCAAACTCGACATCTACGTGTGTAGTCATCCATAGGTTTGTGAGTATCAACATATGTGACACGTATGGCCGTGTCTTCAGATTGCTTTGACTTGAAAGCACTACCAAGGGACCGCAGACATCAGTATTTTACATAAATTTCAATTTGATATCTTTGCCCGTTCCTAACAAAAAGGAGTATTTACAGACGGCCCTTATCGTTTGGTTGCACTGACTTACAAGCTTAAATTTTTTGCACCTCCAAGGGCTCATGGGTCTTAGTATTCGACATAAATTTCAACTTACACAATACCTATACCCCTTTCTGACGAAAACCGGTCTTAGCAGGCGGACCAACAGACAGGACAAAAAAAAAAAAGAAAGACATTGTGTTTCCTTTACTTGTATTGTGAGACTTTGATCGTTACCTAATTTTTTGATTCTAGGTCAACGGGAGGTAGCCTATAGTGAGAAGTGAGTTTCCGACTGTTAAAATATGTAACATAAATGGCCGTATCTTTCGGTTTCATTGACTTATAAGCTTAAATTTCTTACACTGCAACAGACTATAGACTTCAGTACCTGACGTAAATGTCAACTTGATATCTGTACACATTCTGGAGACAAATGAGTCTTAAAAGACGGATTGATAGAAAAAATAGATGATAAAATAACAATTTAACAATTTTTTTCCATTCACTCATATTGAGATACCTTGCTTCTTGGCAAGTTTCATGATTCTAGGTCAAAGGGAAGTACCCTATAGATTTTCATGTGTGAGTTTCTCAGTATCAAATCACGTGACGTAAATGGCCATATCTTTTGATTGCACAGACTTAGAAGCTTGAATTTTTGCAACCGAAAAGAGGCCGTAGGCCATAGTACGTGAGATAAATTTCCACTTGATGTCTCTCCTCGTTACTAGCAAAAAGGGGTTTTCACAGTCGGACAGAAAGATAGACGACAGACATCAAAGTGATCGTATATGGGGTCCGTTCTTACCGATTGACGTACGAAACCCTAAAAGTACCGTCGATTAATACTCGTCTCCTGTAACTTACGTATTTCATAGATAAAGCTTTTATCTTTAGTGTTCACCTGTCGATCAACTTGCGAAACAATGGGTTCACGGGTGGCAACTGAATTAGTCGCAGAAAAAGACTCTTGTAACTCGTAACACTACAGGGTGGTCCAGTGATCGTGACCAGGCCAAATATCTCACGAAATAAGCGTCAAACGAAAAAACTACAAAGAACGAAACTTGTCTAGCTTGAAGGGGGAAGCCAGATGGCGCAATGGTCGGCCCGCTAGATGGCGCTGCCATAGGTCACACGGATATTAACTGCGTTTTTTTAAAAAGGAACCCCCATTTTTATTACGTATTCGTGTAGCACGTAAAGAAATATGAATGTTTTAGTTGGACCATTTTTTCGCTTTGTGATAAATGACGCTGTAATAGTCACAAACGTATGGCTCACAATTTTAGACGAGCAGTTGGTAACAGGTAGGTTCTTTAAATTAAAATACAGAACGTAGGAACGTTTGAACATTTTATTTCGGTTGTTCCAATGTGATACATGTAGCTTTGTGAACTAACCATTTCTGAGAACACGTGCTGTTACAGCGTGATTAAAATACAGAACGTAGGAACGTTTGAACATTTTATTTCGGTTGTTCCAATGTGATACATGTACCTTTGTGAACTAACCATTTCTGAGAACGCATGCTGTTACAGCGTGAGTACCTGTAAATAACACATTAATGCAATAAATGCTCAAAATGATGTCCGTCAACCTCAATACATTTGACAATACGTGTAACAACATTTCTCTCTACAGCGAGTAGTTCGCCTTCCGTAATGTTCGCAATGCATTGACAGTGCGCTGACGGATGTTGTCAGGCGTTGTCGGTGTATCACGATGGCAAATATCGTTCAACTTTCCCCACAGAAAGAAATGATCCAGTGAACGTGTGGGCCATGGTATGGTGTTTCGAAACCAAACCACCTGTCATGAAATATGCTATTCAATACCGCTTCAACCGCACGCGAGCTAAGTGCCGGACATCCATCAAGTTGGAAGTACATCACGATTCTGTCATGCAGTGAAGCATCTTGCAGTAACATCGGTAGAACATTACGTAGGAAATCAACATACATTGCACCATTTAGATTGCCATCGATAAAATGGGGGCCAATTATCCTTCCTCCCATAATGCCGCACCATACATTAACCCGCTAAATTCGCTGATGTTCCACTTGTCGCAGAAATCGTGGATTTTCCGTTACCAAATAGTGCATATTATGCCGGTTTACGTTAACGCTGTTGGTGAATGACGCTTCGTCGCTAAATAGAACGCGTGCAAAAAATCTGTCAACGTCCTGTAAGTAATTTCTCTTGTGCCCAGTGGCAGAACTGTACACGACGTTCAGAGTCGTCGCCATACAATTCATGGTGCATAGAAATATGGTACGGGTGCAATAGATGTTGATGTAGCATTCTCAACACCGACGTTTTTGAGATTCCCGAGTCTAGTGCAATTTGTCTGCTACTGATGTACGAATTAGCCGTGACAGCAGCTAAAACACCTACTTGGGCATCCTCGTTTGTTGCAGGTCGTGGTTGACGTTTCACATGTAGCTGAACACTTCCTGTTTCCTTAAATAACGTAAATATCCGGAGAACGGTCCCGACACTTGGATGATGTTGTCCAGAACACCGAGCAGCATACATAGCACACGCCCGTTGAGCGTTTTGATCACAACGGTCTTACATCAACACGATATCGACCTTTCCCGCGATTGGTAAACGGTTCATTTTAAGGCGGGTAATGTATCGCGAAGCAAATACCGTCCGCACTGGCGGAATGTTACGTGATACCACGTACTTAAATACGTTTGTGAATATTACGGCGCCATCTATCACAAAGCGAAAAAGGTGGTCCAACTAAAACATTCATATTTCTTTACGTACTACGCATATGTGTAATAAAAATGGGGGTTCCTATTTTAAAAAAAGCAATTGATATCCGTTTGACCTATGGCAGCGCCATCTAGCGGACCAACCATAGCGCCATCTGGTTTCCCCTTTTAAGCTAGACGAGTTTCATTCTTTGTAGTTTTTTCGTTTGACGCTTATTTCGTGAGATATTTGGCCTGGTCACTATCAATGGACCAACCTGTATATTGCCCCGATGAAAGATCTGTGAGTTTAAAAAAATCGAGGGGAGAAGGGACGAAGCAACGCAGCAGTCGAGGTGCCGTACGCCTGAGGGGCGGCGTCTCGTGTGGACACGCACCTAGCGCACCGGCCGCGCTGTGGTGCCGCTAGGGCGCCTAACGGACCCACACCGGGGTCCCGATCGGCGTGCCTTATATGCGGGCGTGACTCAGACCGCATCCGGACTGGCATTCCTGCGCCGTGTTTATCAGAGCTTGTCCCGATCGCACGCAGCAGGTGTACTGCAGCGTCAGACTCACCTAACAAGACGTTTACCGCTGACTAACGCCCCATCGGCGTTCTCCAAGTTCACTGCGGTCTAGGCAAAGTCCGTGTAGCGAACCAACTGAACACAGTGCCGCATAGTTGCTGATTCTGTTCAAGCTCTAAGCCCGCCTACAATTAGGCCGCGGTGATCTTATCTGACGCCCCAGCTTGTTCGCCGGTAGACTACGGATTAGCTGACTGACATGACCCAGTGCTTCCAGGATGCGTCCAATAACGGATCTCACCAATCTCCACGGAAGATGTGAGGAGGCCTCTGGCAGATGACGTTCTGTGCAAACTAGCGTGTTTAATTACTGTGTAACCTATTAGTTATTATTATTTTTAAATCAGACTCTCAATATATTCTGTTTACAAGTACATTAATTAGAGGACGTAAACCATTTCAGTTCATACAGGGGATCGAAAGGCTATTTACAATTTGTACAGACGCCAGATGGCAGTTATAAGAGTCGAGGGACATGGAAGGGAAGCAGTGGTTGGGAAGAGAGTGAGACAGGGTTGTAGCCTCTCCCCGATGTTATTCAATCTGTAAATTGAGCAAGCAGTAAAGGAAACAAAAGAAAAATTCGGAGTAGGAATTAAAATCCATGGAGAAGAAATAAAAACTTTGAGGTTCGGCGATGACATTGTAATTCTATCAGAGACAGCAAAGGACCTGGAAGAGCAGCTGAACGGAACGGACAGTGCCTTGAAAGGAGGATATAAGATGAACATCAACAAAAGCAAAACGAGGATAATGGAATGTAGTCGAATTAAATCGGGTGATGCTGAGCGTATTAGATTAGGAGACATGGACGATAAATAGTTCGCACAAGAAGAGAATAGAAGCTTTCGAAATGTGGTGCTACAGAAGAATGTTGAAGATTAGATGGGTAGACCACATAACTAATGATGAGGTATGGAATAGAATTGGGGAGAAGAGGAGTTTGTGGCACAGCTATACTACAATACTACAAGATGGGATCGGGTGGTAGGATATGTTCTGAGGCATCAAGGGATCACCAATATAGTATTGGAGGGCAGCGTGGAGGGTAAAAATCGTAGAGGGAGACCAAGAGATGAATACACTAAACAGATTCAGAAGGATGTAGGTTGCAGTAGGTATTGGGAGATGAAGAAGCTTGTACAGGATAGAGTAGCATGGAGAGCTACGTCAAATCACTCTCAGGACTGAAGACCACAACAACAAACCATTTCAGTGAGCTAGAAGGGAAACTTTGCAATGATACAGTAAAGTCATTAACATATATTTAAGACACACACTGGAAAAACATAAAGGCATAGCGTGTTTTTCATTCGTTTATTTACCAATTTCATTTGATAAATCTGTGTGAGGTATTTTGATGTATGTGCCGAAGCTATGTAAATGTAACAAGCAATGCAATCTGTTAGTATCGTAGTGGACTGTTTCCATAAATGTTGCCATTTTTCTGTCCAGCAAAAAAGTAACTGCACATATCATTATTTTTATGAACCATTCTCACAAAAACTTAAACAATACAGAGACAGGTGGCTGTGTAATGAAAGGAAAGTAAAGTGTGTAAAACATTTTATTATACCTGTAAGAGAACTGTACTGTGTCCAAAATTATAGCAACAATCGGAATTTCTGCAAGGTTGCGTTTATTTTACCTCAAAACAATATAAAAAGGTGATAGTAAAGTAGAAACAATGTAAAGAATGCAGAACGTAAATAAGTGCAACATGCATTACGGTAGACAAAAAAGTTCTTCCTTTTTTTTTCCAACTGAGCGGATTAGCTCAGTTTGTGGACTGACCACCTCTGGGAGAATTGGTTCAAATGGCTCTGAGCACTATGGGACTCAACATCTTAGGTCAAAAGTCCTCTAGAACTTAGAACTACTTAAACCTAACTAACCTAAGGACATCACACACACCCATGCCCGAGGCAGGATTCGAGCCTGCGACCGTAGCAGTCCCGCGGTTCCGGACTGCAGCGCCAGAACCGCTAGACCACCGCGGCCGACTGGGAGAATTACGACGGGGTATGCTGTGAATGGTGTCATTAATCTCATGTTGAGGCAATAACGCTATTCTTCCTGTAGAGCTGCTCGCAAGTCTTGGAGAGTGGCTAGACGATGCTGACGTGTTGCAAGCTGTCTCCCTTGTGCATCCCAGACACGATCCAGATCGGAAGAGCGAGCTGGCTACGCCATGCGTGCAATAGCTTTCCTTCCCAAGAAAAAATTCAATCACGAGATCGAGCATTAACGTCCATTAGTACTAAGTCTGGGCCCACAGCACGCCGCAACAATAGCACATGATGTCCCAAGATCTCGTCACGATACGCGACAGCTATTAAACTTTGCCGATTCACCCGTACAGTTTCATGAAGAGGTATTCGATTGTTCAACATAATCCCTGTCCACACCCTTAGGGAACGCCCTCGATATCGGTCTCTTTCCACAATGTTTTGGGTCCTGAAATCGTATTACACGTTCCTTACAGATGTGAATCCGTCGAGAATCACTCTCCAGACTATATCCCGACTCATCTGTAAAAAGAACAGTGGCCCACCGTTCGACGTCTAGGTGGTATGTTGACAACTCCATTCCATACGTTCCCTTCTGCGAAGACGCATCAGAGTTAGACAAACAGCAGGTCTCCGTCAATAAAGACCATTGTGCTGAAGCCTGCTGTCTCCTTTTGTCTCAATACAGCACATGTAGTGGATATCTGCGAGGTCAAATGCCAGTTGCCGTGCAGCACTAAGGCGGTGCCGTCATGCACGTACAGACAAATAACACTCCTCTCTGTCCAACATGACACGTTGTCGGTCGTGCCCTGGTATTCGGGATATACACTCCTGGAAATTGAAATAAGAACACCGTGAATTCATTGTCCCAGGAAGGGGAAACTTTATTGACACATTTCTGGGGTCAGATACATCACATGATCACACTGACAGAACAACAGGCACATAGACACAGGCAACAGAGCACGCACAATGTCGGCACTAGTACAGTGTATATCCACCTTTCGCGGCAATGCAGGCTGTTATTCTCCCATGGAGACGATCGTAGAGATGCTGGATGTAGTCCTGTGGAACGGCTTGCCATGCCATTTCCACCTGGCGCCTCAGTTGGACCAGCGTTCGTGCTGGACGTGCAGACCGCGTGAGACGACGCTTCATCCAGTCCCAAACATGCTCAATGGGGGACAGATCCGGAGATCTTGCTGGCCAGGGTAGTTGACTTACACCTTCTAGAGCACGTTGGGTGGCACGGGATACATGCGGACGTGCATTGTCCTGTTGGAACAGCAAGTTCCCTTGCCGGTCTAGGAATGGTAGAACGATGGGTTCGATGACGGTTTGGATGTACCGTGCACTATTCAGTGTCCCGTCGACGATCACCAGTGGTGTACGGCCAGTGTAGGAGATCGCTCCCCACACCATGATGCCGGGTGTTGGCCCTGTGTGCCTCGGTCGTATGCAGTCCTGATTGTGGCGCTCACCTGCACGGCGCCAAACACGCATACGACCATCATTGGCACCAAGGCAGAAGCGACTCTCATCGCTGAAGACGACACGTCTCCATTCGTCCCTCCATTCACGCCTGTCGCGACACCACTGGAGGCGGGCTGCACGATGTTGGGGCGTGAGCGGAAGACGGCCTAGCGGTGTGCGGGACCGTAGCCCAGCTTCATGGAGACGGTTGCGAATGGTCCTCGCCGATACCCCAGGAGCAACAGTGTCCCTAATTTGCTGGGAAGTGGCGGTGCGGTCCCCTACGGCACTGCGTAGGATCCTACGGTCTTGGCGTGCATCCGTGCGTCGCTGCGGTCCGGTCCCAGGTCGACGGGCACGTGCACCTTCCGCCGACCACTGGCGACAACATCGATGTACTGTGGAGACCTCACGCCCCACGTGTTGAGCAATTCGGCGGTACGTCCACCCGGCCTCCCGCATGCCCACTATACGCCCTCGCTCAAAGTCCGTCAACTGCACATACGGTTCACGTCCACGCTGTCGCGGCATGCTACCAGTGTTAAAGACTGCGATGGAGCTCCGTATGCCACGGCAAACTGGCTGACACTGACGACGGCGGTGCACAAATGCTGCGCAGCTAGCGCCATTCGACGGCCAACACCGCGGTTCCTGGTGTGTCCGCTGTGCCGTGCGTGTGATCATTGCTTGTACAGCCCTCTCGCAGTGTCCGGAGCAAGTATGGTGGGTCTGACACACCGGTGTCAATGTGTTCTTTTTTTCCATTTCCAGGAGTGTAGTTTCGGACTCTGTAAAGTGTCACCACATCCGAGAAACAACAGAATGATTCACATTAAGCCATCGGGCCACATCAGTTTGCAACTGTCCTGCTTCCATTCTCACAGTCCTCCACCACAGAGTGTCTGGTGGGTATCTTCTCTGTGCCATACTGCACCGTCTCTGCCAGTGTACAAATCGACTGTGCATGTGGGACTACCCTGCGCCGGCCGTGGTGGCCGTGCGGTTCTAGGCGCTTCAGTCTGGAATCGCGTGACCGCTACGGTCGCAGGTTCGAATCCTGCCTCGGGCATCTATGTGTGTGATGTCCTTAAGTTAGTTAGGTTTAAGTACTTCTAAGTTCTAGGGGGCTGATGACCTCAGATGTTAAGTCCCATAGTGCTCAGAGCCATTTGAACCATTGACTACCCTGCAAACACTATCCCGTTTCCAGAATGAGATTTTCACTCTGCAGCGGAGTGTGCGCTGATATGAAACTTCCTGGCAGATTAAAACTGTGTGCCGCACCGAGACTCGAACTCGGGACGTTTGCCTTTCGCGAGCCAGTGCTCTGCCAACTGAGCTATCCAAGCACGACTCACGACCCGTCCTCACAGCTTCAGTTCTGCCAGTACCTCGTCTCCTACCTTCCAAACTTCACAGAAGCTCTTCAGCGGAGTCTCGGTGCGGCACACAGTTTTAATCCGTCAGGAAGTTTCACTGTCCCGTTTGATAGGTGCTTTGATGTTATCGTCGGCGTGGTTGTCAGTTGACCGGAGTGCCATCTTCCGTGCAGAACAAGGTTGTACGGACATCTGCTGACAGTTTGGATGATTATATCCTGAATTAGACACAGTGAGGGGAAATAGCAATTTCTTATTTTGATTTTGGACATCACTGTAGTCACACAGAGACTTTATTTAGTGTGACAGCATCAGGAATAGCAGTCTGTGGCCGGATAGCAATGGGACGATTTATGTTGCTTGAAGTGCAGTGAAATGAAGGCGTATTACTTGGCAGAAAAGCGTGGCTTGTCATAATTTCAGACGTGATACATTAATGAAGGAAGATCAAATTATTGCACTGGATGATGAGATGTAAATGTACCACACAGATAACACTATAATTACGCAAATGTCCACATCAATAACGCATCGAACCAGCCAAGCTTCTTAAGAAATATTGTAAAGGGCACCTTCTCCACGAACATTTCCGTTTTTTTTTCTGTACTAATATAGGGCAGTATAATGATGATCTAGCTTTCTTTCATTCCATAACCTATCACTTTAATGAATTAGAAATTTTGGCGCTTAGGACGATCTAAGAACACTGTGTAACAGAATTAATGGGATCTCTTTTTCGTAAGCGCCATAACTGTCTCCCATTTCGGGGCATAAGTTTGAAATTAGGCTCCAAGCTGCCTGAAACCTCCCTCTTGTAATGGTACTTGAATTACGTAACCATTACGGCAGCTCACCTCAACCTCTCGATACCAGCAATATTCTACTGTTTTTCTGTAGAATAGTTAACATATGTCTGTGACAACATTCAAATTTGATTTCATTAATGTAGAGATATTTTGATACATCGATATGTTTATATTGCAATGATATTATTCTTATGTGTGTTCTTCCTTTGTCACTACGATCTTTGACGTACTTGTAACTCTTGATTTTTGGGCGCGTACGCGATTATTATTTAGTTACAGAGTCGGACCTTAAAAAACTCAAGTCTTTTTTTGTATGTTACGTGATATTGCAACAAAAGCAATAAAAAGGCAGTGTAACTTATATTCGGAGTGCTGATTATTTTTTTACATCACTATTGTGCTAACTTTGAAAGGTTTAATCTTCAAGAATGGTTTGTGAAGCGCATCTACAAAACTTTTGAATATAGCAGAATAAAACCTAGGCCTCTTTGGATCCGAGCTTGGAATCATCACCACCTAGATTTTCGACGATTGAGCCATGATTTTACAACGGGACCAGCGTGGGAAACACGAAAACATGAGTGCCTGGTTTATTCATTATTACATGAAATGACTTCGATTAACTGTGCTCTAATGACATCTGCCACATAATAACTATGTTTTTGCCCGAAAATGCAGTATTTAGCAGCGTGAGCAACACCACAACCATTATTAAATTTTGACCTTTGCTGTGGTAGGTTGTTAGACTCTGTCATAGCGCAAAATCGTGGCGCCCGGCGACGCATCAAACAGCAGGGTATCGACACATGCGATGGAAAGGCAGAACTCAGAAGTTCGTGTGACGTGTAAAGCGAGTTAATGGTATCCAGTCAGCACCAAATTTCACCACAATTCTGTTCAACGCCGCCGTGGACTTACCGCACGATGCGAAGGGCGTCACACCCCCTCCAACCCACATTACACCCCTTTGTTTGATGGCTCTATGATGGAGGTCAGAACCGCGATGCCCAGCGTTGAAGTAACTCAGTTTTATTGTGGATGGCCGAGGAACACTTTCAAGACACGTCGCTGCTCAGAATCGCCACAAATAGGCCTTAGGGGTTGTCAGTAGGGGCATCAATGAAACCACCTCTTTCCTCGAGACGTTAATTCCTGCGCGTTTCGTGGTCAAAAACGATGGTTTGCAGTGCTGTGGGCAACAGGAACACGATGTTGACAATCTTTGATACTAGTGCTGACATTTCCCTGACAGCTCGACCCTTCTCTAAGGACATAGTGAGCTTGCAAATCCGCTGAACGTGATGTCATCTTTTCCGACGTGCAGTGCGATCGCAATTTTTCCTGTGGTGTGCATGGTAGAACCACTATCGACCGTTCAAAATCATTCGACGAAATTTGAACGTGATCTGAAGCAGCAAAGGGCTCTTACATGAATTACATGAATGCGTGGTGTCTGTTCTTTCGGATGTGTCCGAAAGAAGAGACGCCACGCATTCATATAATTGATAAGCCTATGTCGGCAATAAATCCACCTTCTTCATTGCGAATGCACAAATACGTCCGATCTCTTATGGGAATCTCTGCGTAGCGAGCGGGAGTGTAATGGACAGGGACTGTGGATAAGTGCCATGAGGTGTGCCGACAGCAAGCTGGAGATCCCGGATACGAATCCCGGTCCGACACACATTTTCGCTCGTCGCCGCTGATACGGCTTAATGTCCCGCTTCTAATACTATTGGGCTTTCCGTCGTATGGAAGCTATAGGTAGCCTTGGAAAGACATCCACCAAGCTACGTATTAAATGATCAACTTATAGGATGAGACCTATTCTTTGAAAGACATTTAGTTTATATAATTTACGTAAATGTAAAGATGCGCATCTAGCGCCAACGCTAATACATCGACTGCGCAGTCAGAGAAACATTTTAACAGAAGCTGAACTGAGCGTTCCACTTCGATCTAAATAAAATATATGACGGAAAAATCTTGTGTGGATCTTCAGATTTTATCGCACTTCTTCTTGTAATGTGAAATCGTAAAAAAAAAAGTCGATTGTGAGCCATAAAAATGAGCGGTCTTGCCAGCGTGCAGACAACAGTTACTAATTGCTAGAATCCAAGTAATTTATGTTCGATACTGTAAATCGGCAAGTTATTGTTATAAAAGTATTAAACAGTGAAAGAATTGCATCCAAAGAAAGAGGAAGATAATGAGTGTAATTTGTGATGTAGACGTGAACCAAGAAGCGATCGCAGGACAGGCTGAAATTTTATCGCACCAGCATGGGCCAGAAAATTACTTATGTAAGTTATACTGTTTATAAATAAGCCTTAATTGTTTGTGAGAATTAACTGAATATATTCAGTGTTTACCAGAATTCTTATTCTATTCGTTTCCTTTTTGCCTCCATGTAATATTATTTTTATAAATGTCAACCAGCCTTTACTACAGCAAAGAATACTGCGGCATCCTGATCATAGATAGAAGGCCATTCGTTGTTTTCTATACAACTCATAGCCGCCCCATTTATTAATGATTTCATTTACAAATGCAATTTTTATTGTTCATTGTTAAAAGTCCCTTAGGTAATCATAAAATTCATACTGATTACGTAATGGAATCAGGTTGTTCTTTTCCAAATAATAGAAGCCTTTGCGTGATCAGAAACTAGCCTCCTTCTGACAACGATCAGGAGCCGACTAGAAGACGGACGTCTTCGACCTCTTTCGTGTTTCCCGTGGCAAATCTGTGCCAAACTGGGAACACGACAGTCTAGTATGAAATACAACACCCACGTAATTATTAGATTAAAATTGAAAAATATCAATATTTAATTTTTTTATCATACTAGATGTGGCGCCCGAACAGGGGCTCAATAAAAAAAAATCTGTTCTGTTATTGTTTCATGACATCGTCCGGTGGACATCGCGAAGCCATAAAGGAAGTACTGAAAAAAACCGTGGAAGTATTAAAAATTTCGAAAAATA
Organism: Schistocerca cancellata; assembly: GCF_023864275.1. NCBI lineage: Eukaryota > Metazoa > Arthropoda > Insecta > Orthoptera > Acrididae > Schistocerca > Schistocerca cancellata. The sequence goes on along the minus strand of NC_064631.1, from coordinate 640,004,229 downwards.
ACAACAGTGCGCCAAACTACGGATGTAAGTACGGTTTACATTACGCATAAAATCTTGCGTCTTGTATTAAAAAAAAAACTAATTTCCGTAATTTCTTTCCTTACTGCTTTATTTTACCCTAACGCTGTCAATTTCCTTGCAGAATTGCTTATCTACGTAGTTAGAATTAACTTCTGATCATCTCTTCCTGCAAAATTTATTTGTTAGCATTATTAGCATCTTCATTGTTGCTACGGTTAAGAACACAAGATGGATGCCATAATAGTAGGATTCAGTATCTAGTAGGTGATTGTCACTTATTTTCAAAGCTAGGTGCCATCTTGTCTTCTACCCGGTATAGCTCTGCAATTATCAGCTACCGCGGTGAGCCATTTGACTATCGGGAAGCGTCGCAGCATGCGCATCTGAGAGTTGACGATTGGCGTGCCGCGAAAGATTTCTTTGAGCAGTTACGTCACAAACTTGAAAATAAACATGGCAGATGACAGATGCCAGCCGACAAACAGTGGGCATGACGGTGATGACACAATTGTCAAGTCATACCCACTACGTTCGCGAACGGGAATGGGCAGAACTGATTCGCGAATGGAGAGAACGGCAGACGATGACAAGTGTGCTTTCCGTATCGTCACAGCGATCATTGTCATAGCAAGCGGGAGAATTTTCGATGGTTGAAATGATGAGAATTTTTCTTCAAGAAAGAGAACAAGAGAAACTGGAAAGGGAAGCTTATAAATTACAAAAACAACGTGATAGACAAGAAAGGGAACAAAAAGCAAGGCAAAAGGAACAAAGGGAAAAACAGGAAAGGGAACGAAAGGAACAAGAGACAGAGCGAAATTGGTTTGATCTAAATACCACCATTGTTAATCTGACCTCTGTTAGTGGTAGAATGAAAACTCGGTTAGATATTGTTGATGCCAGCTTGGAGGCAAGAGTAAGGGCAGTCACGGTGGAGTGAAACGCGGAATTAAGTACTAAAGTTAAGTACTAAAGTTAATGAAAGGATAGAAGGTATTCTGCAGAAGTCAAAAGTTGCTAGGCAGTTACAACGGATGTCTCAATGAAGTCTGCTGAGGTCGGAACCAAAGTAAACAAGCTTGCAGACAACGTCATCACTCTGCAAGGCGAGGTCAATGACCTGACACAGGCGCTATCCGACATTAATATTGAAAAGAAGGTGAATGATGCTGCCGCAAACGTACGTTCCACGATAGGAAAAGAATTTGAACAATGAGTCGAGACTAAAGAACACTACATAGAAAACAAGGTTCAACAAGACTTAAAGGAAGCCGTTAAGTCAGCCACTACTGAAGTTTTAGCTGCTCCAGGTCCCGGTAACGACACCTCGCTGAGAAAACCGAGTAGTTGAAACAAGAAGTCAACGATTTTCGTAATGACAATAGAAGTGTGTATTCACACTTGCTTTCTTCAGAACATGAATACAATAACCATCCCGTGTCTCGTGTAAAATTCTCTTCACTTGTTCATTGTCACAGCAGTAAGAACCCGTAAGTACGCAACCAGAATGATCAAGTAACTCTTGTCAAGCTCATGAAAGAAGAAAGTGTTCTCAAGCACCGGGTATTCCAGCCTTTTCTGCCAGAGAAACGCAACATACACCCAGTGGTTTTTCTGAAATCATTTAATGATGTCTTTCCCGAGAGCTGGGATGGCAAGCAACGTATGCGCTTTATAGAAGGTTACATTCAAGGAGAGGGTTCTGTCCGGGGAACAGAAGTGATTGACAGACGTAATAATTACGCTGACTTCGAAAAATAATTTATGAACAAATGCTGGAGTTCAGGCACACAACAACGCCTCAGAAAGGAAGTATATAATGCTGAACCGTTTAATGCGATAATTGCTGGTCTCCGTAGGTACTTTGAGAAATATCTGCGAAAAATATAATATTGGGACACGCCCATTTCCACGAAGGACGTGATTATGATCCTAAACTCAAAGCTACCGGTACCAATCAGGGAGAAGTTAGTAAATGTCAGTGACGACGACACGGAGGCTTTTCTGTCAGTACTTGACAACCTTGACATGATTCAAGAGGACGTGCGTGCAAGTGCGCGGAGTAATTGTAATATTGACCCTCACACCTCACAGCCGCACGGCGCAGGCACAGACTCAGGTATGTCATGCCAACCCAACAACAGTAAAGGACACAAAATGCTGCTTGACAATAACAACTACTATCGCCGCAAAGGGAAGCAGAAACATAAATTCCAGGATAAAAACAGGTATCACTCCATATACATGACAACACAACAGCAATACGGTAATTCACCAGTTAACACCAACAGCCAACAGCAGTATGGTAACCAGCCTAGATTCCAGCACTGTTCTCAAGGGAGAAATGCTCAAGATCCTTCCAAACAACACAAACAACGGTATGCTCCAAATTTTAGTAATAGTCCGTCGCCATTTATTAACAATCAACTTCAAAATTATGAACCTCAAAATTCTCACATCTATTATGCCCGAGCAAACCAGCCAACACACACAATCTCGGCTGAAATTCCAGCAAACAGCCCGCAATTTATGTGGAATACGGAAGCAAACTTCATACCGAGCGTACCGCCCGGACTTCAAAGGTAATTGTGAGCTAAATTCAACCTAATGAACATGCGGAAAACTAAAAGCAATTTCTTTTTCTTGCCTCCTGAGGAAGCTGCGGAACATGTTGGGGGGCGATGTCATTAGAGGACAAATCAACCTTATACGATATGACAACGACTGTGACTTATGGGATGACTTGTTGAAAGAGAATGACTTTTTGAATGGTGAGGATTTATGGGAAAACCACGTTCAGGCATCCATTATGATTCATATTCATGATGTACCACTCGTCGCTATAATAGATATTGGTGCCAATATCAATGTTTCATCTTTATGTGTATTGTAACCTTCCCACGTAATATAATAAAATAAATATTATGGATAGTGATTCTAATTTTTGTGTAACCACAGAATAAAATTCATTAAATAATAATATGATTCTAATTTTAGTGTAACCTCAGAACAAAATTGGTTCCCATTTCATGAAAGCTCGAAACAGAAAAATTCCTAAACCTCGTAATAAAAAATAAATTCAGTAACCTGGTAGAATTTGGACGACAGCAGCGCTGTATCATGGCCCTGTAAGATCATTCTGAATAAAAAAAAGGAAAAATTCTTACCTCAATAAAAACGGCGAATATATCTGCTCATATATAAAATTTTTCCGGGACAGCTCTGTGCAATGCTGGCCGATAGATTTGTCATTTATGAAAGGAAGCAACTGATTTTTCTTTTGTAACAATAGGAATGATCATGGATTGAAGAAATTAGTAAATTCTTTAAATTGAAATGAATGTTTTTTTTAAAATTACTTTATATCTCGAAGATTATTATTAGGACATTTTTAAAAGATTTACATGGGACCTTGCATAACATTACTAGATATGCTGCTTTTTACCTTATACAATAATACTCAGGCTCCGGCATCGCTGCACCGCTACCGGCCCAGCCAACATGATACACTATACAGGACAGACAGGCGACTGCTCGCTAGCAACAACTTACTGCTACTGCTACACAGTTCGTACTGCAGTCAACACTGCTCTTTGGTCTCAGATTCTCTTATAGCTTACATATCGCAGGTAGCGCATACCTCTTACAGTATAAAAGAGAGTGTGTTGTGTAGCAAAAGTTCTGTCATTGCCAGTACAAGGGTGTACTGTATCCGGAGCAGTAGGCTCTTTAGTTTAAAAAGTGACGCTACAATTCATGTACCAGTGAGATTTGCATCAGACGCCGTATCATGTACTTTTCTAGTTGTTAAAAATCTGTCAGTACCTTGCCTCCTAGGAATAGAGTTCCTACGTAAGAAACGTGTCATCATAGATTTGTATGAAGGTATATGTACTCTCCGATGCAGTGGTAAGAGTATAGTCATTCGACTTATGAGGACCAAAGTTAAGTTGTCCAGGCAAGAACATAAAGCAAAGCTGCGCAAGCTCACATCTCGACAACAGGACGAAGACTTTAACTTATTACAGACACATGAAGTATTACTGACGAAGGCTAATGAATCTGACGGATTAGGTGACCGACAAAGAAAGGAACTATACGACATGTTGTCACAATTTATCAATGTGTTTTCTAAGAAACCGGGAATCATAGCCAACTATGTATGCGACATGAAAGTTAAGCCCCACAACACCTACCGTAAAACCACCTATGCAGTTCCACAATCAAGCAGTACGTCAGGAAATTCGCAAAATGTTAAACTGGAAAATAATTGAGCCCTCTGACTCTCCATATTTGAGCTCATTATTATCTGTATTTAAACAGGGCGGAAATGTTAGGCTTGTTCTAGACGCTAGGAACATCAACAAAATTATTGTACCTGTATGTACCCGACCGGAAGCATTGGAGGAGCAACTACAAAGGTTTTATGGTATTAAATTTCTGACCTCCATCGATCTTCGAAGTAGCTATTGGCAGGAGAAGTTGTCGACATCTTCTAGAAAGTACACGGCCTTTATCTTTGCAGGTCGGTCATATCAATTTCGTGTCGTACCCTTTGGCTTGAATATTAGTTCAGGTGTCTTTATTGCCGTTCTTGACCATGTCTTAGGTCACGGTTTACTGGACAAAATAACTCTCTATGTCGATGATCTCTTAGTAGCCTCGACTTCATGGGAGTAACATCTTGACTTGTTTCGGAAGATCTGTGTGAGGTTTGTCAACTTTGGCGTTACTGACAATTTACAGAAATCAAAGTTTGCAATGAAAAAAGCTTCCTTGGTCATATCATCTCTTCTGAGGGAATTTCTCCCGATCATAACAAACTATCTGCTATAAGGAACTTCCCTGTGCCCTGCACGAAAAGACAATTAAAATGTTTTCTAGGGTTAACGTCTTTCTTTCGTCGCTTTAAACCAAGTCAATCCATGAACAATCCAGTATTGCACAATCTCTTAAAGAAAAACGTTCATTGGGTATGGACCTCTGAATGTCAGCAAGCCTTTGACAAAATCACACAAGCTTTTCTGAATAGCAATATCCTCAGTCATCCGTATATGAACTCAGAATTCTGCATTTCTTGTGACGCCTCATTTCAAGGTTTGGGCGCTTGTTTGTTCCAGCTAAAGAAAACTGGAGATAAAGAGGAGATTAGGATAATTAGTTTCGCTAGTCGTGTGCTGACGGAGTGCGAGAGATCGTACTCTGTTACGGAGTTAGAAGGATTGGCAGTTGTATGGGCGTTCCGCCGTTTCAGTTATTACATTTATGGTCATCCGATCGAAGTGTTTTCCGACCATCAAGCTCTTAGTTTTCTCCTTTCGTGTAAGCTCTATCGTCCGAGACTTACTCGCTGGTGCCTATTTCCGCAGTAGTACAATTTCGAAATTGTTTACGAGAAAGGCAAGAACAACATCGTTGCAGATGCATTGTCACGCATGCCGGAAGGTATGCTGGAGCCTGCGGAACTTGTAGAACAGGTTTCCAATCACAAGATACTTCTCATGAAAGATCCCTTGAACCGTAGTTATTTTCTACGTCTTTGGCGTCAGATGGGTACTTGCAAGAAGGCGACCGTAAATGGAAGAGAGTCAAACAGATTCTACAAGACAACCCTAAACATCGTTTGTCGAAATTTTATAAACCACACAATGATGTTTTGTTTCATCGTACATGTATCTTGACGGAGCAATGATGTGTTTGTATTATTTCATATGGTACACTCACCTGTCCTGGGGACATTATGGCCCTGAGATGTGTAAAAGAAAGATTTCTGCCTATTGCTATGTACCCAATCTGCACAAGAGAATTTATAAACTGCTAAGCACTTGTTTAATCTGTCATAAGGCAAAGCCCTTCAATTTTTCGAATGTCATACATTTGAATCCTATCTACACTGAGCGTCCTAACCAAATAGTCAGTCTTGACTATGCAGGTCCTCTTCAGAGAGGAAGAGGAGGTGCTTTAACTACATTACTGTTCTGCTAGATTTCTTCACTTTTTTAAGTGCGTCAATTTATACGCGATGAAGTCTTCCAGTGCAAAACCTTTAATAAGACGAATAGAAAAGGATTATTTTCCTCCTTTTGGTAAGCCGGAAACCATGTTATCTGATAATGCTTCAAACTTCTTTGGAAAAGAATGGAGACAGTTTCTTGCCGGTAACGGTATTAGACAGATTCTAATTTCAAGATTTAGACCCCAAAGTAACCCGACAGCGAGTCTTCAAAGAATTTAATCGTTTTATTCGCACCTATGTACCGAACCAGCAAACACGGTGGGTCGATTTCGTTACCCCATTTGAGAGATTGTAAATAACCTTCCACACGCTTCGACCGGTTTCACACCTTCAGAACTAATCTCCAGGCGAAAGAAAAGCAATGAATGGACTGATCCTATCCCCAAGATTCAAGGTCCAGAAGTCGACCTAGATAATAAGTTAAGACAAGCCCTGATCTCTCTCACAACTCATGCTAATTTAAGAAAAAAGGCATTTGACAAGCATGTCAATAAAGTTCTGTCGTGTCACTTGAACGAGCGTGTTCTGAGGACACACTTCAAACCATCTCTCATCTTATCGTAAGTGGCAGCACCTATACGAAGGACCGTTTGTTATAGTCAGGAAGCCATATATTGGTTGTTATGTGTTGGCGGGTCCAGTCAGTGGACGAGTAAAAGGACTTTAACACCATGTAGACCTAATGAAGTACCATGAAAAACACTAAAACAAATCATTTACTATGTTAAGCTGCAACTTGAAACAAGGGTGTGATTTGTTTAGGAAGTATGTGAGTCAACAGCATGTACATGTATTCTGCAGGTGACGTAATCGTTTGAATGAGGTGGACGCAAAGTAATGATGGAGCTTGAAGGATATGAAGTGATTGAAGAAGGTACCGGTACTCTACAAATTTGGAAAATAAGATTTGTCTTAGTTTTAAGTTTCTTGAGCCATAGATGGCTGCAGTCGTCGAATTGAGCTGGGATATGCCGAAGTGCCACCTACTACTTTAGTTTTAAGTAATGGCAAATCTCTCTTTTACCAAGTAGTAAAGATTTTCTTTAAATTCCTCATTCAGACCAGAATGTCGGTATATGTGAAATAATAACCTAAGTTAAGCTTTCAAAGGATTGATATTTTAAGTCGGTAGAACCATATACGATGTAAACTGATACAATGTCATCTGTAGATTACACCGAATATAAGCAGCAACATATAGTTAATGTACAAAGAAATGAGTAATGGTACCCGCAACTGGAGAGCAACTTTAATTTATTTATTACTATGAGTCAACCAGGTCAAGAAAGATGCATTTATAATGATAATTAGGTCCTGTATTGGAGAAACTTAGAGAGACTATTCCTGTGCCTCGTGTATCAAATAGAAACCTTTGATACTAAGATACCTAGTAGAGGACTGAGATAATCTGCTTATATTCTACTGCTATGTCAGCATGGCGTGATTTTGATATATATGTATATTGACGATGCTTTGGAAGCTGATTTGTGCGACATTTTAATGCTGAAGTCATGACATTAAAAGTGGTGTAGCCAAAGAATGAATTTGCTAAACTGATTATTTCACTTCGTATCTTTTATTTCTTTGCATTATCCTATTGCAGTTTTCTTCTTTAGCATTCTTACCTTTCTACCTTACCCGGTAGGGGAAGAAATTTGGAAATTAATTCAAAAGACTTGACGTTTGTATATTGTGTGTATTGACGATCGTGGCTCATTGGTTAATGCGTATCTGCAGCTACCGAAACGCGATGTAAACCTGATTTGCTGTGAGCAAAAGCAGCCTAGGAAATATTAATAATTTTCCCGATTTCTATTGGATGAAGATTTTAATGTGAACTGTTCGCCACGTCAAAGAAGGTATATTTGACTGATTATTGATGTAACGGAGTAAATGAACAAAGAAACTCGAAAAGGCTATTATAGAACAATAAGAAAAGGAAAAGAATAAGATTTAAAATACATATAAAATCTAATGTGCTTCAGAAGCACCATTCAGAATAGCAAACACTACTTTCGTTAGGTCTTGGGCAGAAGGTAAAAAAAACTATATATATTTTGTAAATAATTTTTTGTGATAAGTGATTTCAGCATTACCTGTGTTACTCTGTAGTATAAAGACATAGATTGCTGCGTGTGGCTCACTTAGTGACAAAATGATGGACACATACATATTGGTGCGTGTAAAACCATAATCTGACACATGTATGGACACGAAAAACTAGCTATATCTCGTGTGGATCAAAACTGTGATAAACTTACGGATACGTGTGACATTCCGCGTGTGAAGTAGCATTATAAGTATTCCCACGTTGCAACGACGATACAATGACTACCAAACAAAGGATAGACAAGCTATTGTGCTCACCGCAACAGGTAATAGTAGTCATTTTCTGCGACGGCTCTTCTTCGTCGCTGGTGCAGTCAATTTACCGTCCAGGTTGACCATGTCACCTTGACGAGCTGCTCCAGTATCCACTATTCAACAAGATGTACAAGTTATAAAACGACTGGTAGCCACTAAACTATCTGCGTCGTGCAGGACGCGGACTGCCAACGCTGTTAAACAGCCAATTCGTTACCACGTGACTGTGAAGCTCTGTGGCAACATTCGACGACTGCTGGCCGGCCCACTCTCAACAAGAAACATTCCTCTGCATAACGTGCGTGAGCGTGCTTCTGATTTGGGATGAAAATGGAAATAAAAAATAATAAAACATTAATGAACTACGCATTATTTTACTATATTTTCATGAAAAGGACACTAATTATGACTTTTCCCTAACTATGAAAATTACTACGACAATATTGCTAAATACATTGCTTAGGACAGACCTGTCCAAGACGAAACGTGTTTTGCTAATGCTTGCTAATGAAAGAAAGTGAAACCTAAACACAAACCATGAATAATATATAACATATATGTACATAGTCTGTATAGCAATTTTTATTCTCTTAAATTCTTACTATGTATTCCCTTAGATTAAGATACTAGTTGATTAGCAAGACCTAATACAGATTTTTTTCTCTGTTTTTTTCATGTGCTGAAACATGAATTGGAATGAGATTAAAACAAAAACCAAACTGACTCATTCGTCATTGAACCAGTCATCAACTTTCCGGATTCCCGACACGACCCGATGGATCTTCAAGTCATGAAATATCACTTCCACCCTCACACAGTGAAATTCCCAGTGTTTTCCACCAGAATGTGAAAAGGTGATACCAGTTATAGTGCAGTGAAAAGTGAAAGGTGAGGAAAGAATTCCCCTATGAAAATCACCAGAGTTCATAAGAAATACCCCCAACCACAAAGTGAAGAGTGACGTCGCTGCGAGAAAGACTGATAAAAGTTTTCTGTGCTGTTCAAAATTGGCGGAAATGCACCAATACTTCAAATGAATTCCTGTAAACTAATTTCTTTTCTTCTTGTCATTAGTCACGCGGGATTAGCCGAGCGGTCTAGGGCGCTGCAGTCACGGGCTGTGCGGCTGGTCCCGGCGGAGGTTCGAGTCCTCCCTCGGGCATGGGTGTGTGTGTTTGTCCTTAGGATAATTTAGGTTAAGTAGTGTGTAAGCTTAGGGACTGATGACCTTAGCAGTTAAGTCCCATAAGATTTCACACACATCTGAACATTTCTTGTCATTATTTGTGGAAATATGTATGTGTATGTGTATTTGCATTTGTATTTGTATCTATGTTAATATTTCAATGTTCCTATTGATTGAAAGTAATTCTTGAGAATACGCAAGAAGGAACCTATGTGAAATCCTTGAACACTTATAATGGCATCAAGCCACAACTAAGTTTGTTAATGATCAAGCAATGTGATGATTTTGACTACTTAATGTGAAACGAATATACCTCTATATGCCTTATTTTATGTTTGTCTTGCTCCCTACAAGGAGAGATCCTTAAACACTTCATTCACTAAGTACGTGAATGCAATAATATTACGATTGCGCGTGAGTCGTAAGGATCTTTCAGAATCATTACTTCTCACGCGGGAAGCGATGTGATATTATTGGGCTTTCCGTCGTATGAAAGCTATAAGTACCCTTGGAAAGACATTCACCAAGCTACGTATTAAATGATCAACTTATAGGATGAGACCTATTCTTTGAAAGACATTAGGTTTATATAATTTACGTAACTGTAAAGATGCGCATCTAGCGCAAACGCTAATACATCGACTGCGCAGTCAGAGAAACATTTTAACAGAAGCTGAACTGAGCGTTCCGCTTCGACCTAAATAAAAAATATGACGGTAAAAACTTTTGTAAATCTTCAGATTTTATCGCACTTCTGTAATGTGAAAGGCTAAAAAAAGATCGATTGTGAGCCATAAATTGAGCGGTCTTGCCAGCGTGCGGACAACAGTTATTAATTGCTAAAATTCAAGTAATTTATGTTAGAAATTGTAAATCGGCAAGTTATTGTTATGAAAGTGTTAAACAGTGAAAGAATTGCATCCAAAGAAAGAGAAAGATAATGAGTGTAATTTGTGATGTAGACGTGAACCAAGAAGCGATCGCAGGACAGGCTGAAATCTTATCGCACCAACATAGTCAGAAAATTACTTATGTAAGTTATACTGTTAATAAATAAGCCCTAATTGCTTGTGAGAATTAATTGAATATATTTAGTGTTTACCAGAATTTTTATTCTATTCTTTTCCTTTTTTTTACCTCCATCTCATATTATTTTTATAAATGTCAATCAGCCTTTACTACAGCAGAGAATACTGCGGCATCCTGGTCGTAGTCAGAAGGGCGTTCGTTGTTTTCTGTACAACTCATAGCCACCCCATTTATTAATGATTTCATTTACAAATGCAATTTTTATTGTTCATTGTTAAAGGTCCCTTAGGTAATTATAAAATTCATACTGATTACGTAAAGAAATCCGAGTTGTTCTTTTCCAAATAATAGAAATCATTGCGTAATCAAAAACTAGCCTTCTTCTGACAACGATCAGGAGCCGACCAGAAGACGGACGTCTTTGGCCTCTTTCGTGTTTCCCGTGTCAAATCTGTGCCAAACTGGGAACACGACATTCTAGTATGAAATACAACACCTATATAAGTATTAAATTAAAACTGAAAAAATTGAAATATGTCAATATTTACTTTTTTATAATACTAGATACTGCAGCTGACAGCAGTAAGCCGGTCGCGGTGGTCTAGCGGTTCTGGCGCTGCAGTCCGGAACCGCGGGACTGCTACGGTCGCAGGTTCGAATCCTGCCTCGGGCATGGGTGTGTGTGATGTCCTTAGGTTAGTTAGGTTTAAGTAGTTCTAAGTTCTAGGGGACTTATGGCCTAAGATGTTGAGTCCCATAGTGCTCAGAGCCATTTGACAGCAGTAATCCCCCTTCAATTTACATACACTATGTGATCACAAGTATCCGGACAGCTGGCTAAAAATGAGTTTTGTAGCGCCCTCCATCGGTAATGCTGGAAGTCAATATGGTGCTGGCCCGCCCTTAGCCACCCTTAGCCTCGATGACATTTTCCACTCTCGCAGGCATAGGTTCAATCAGGTGCTGGAAGGTTTCTTGGGGAATGGCATCCAATTCTCCACAGAGCGTGTCACTGAAGAGAGGTAACGATGTCGGTCGGTGAGGCCTTTCACGTAGTCAGTGTTCCAAAATATCCCAAAGGTCTTCTACAGGATTAAGGTATGGACTCTGTGCAGGTCAGTCCATTACAGGGATGTTATTATCATGTAACCACTCCGCCACTCGCCGTGCATTGTGAACAGGTGCTCGATCGTGTTGAAAGATGCAATAGCCACCCTCGAATTGCTCTTCAACAATTGTAAGCAAGAAGGTGGTTAAAACATCAATGTAGGCCTGTGCTGTGATAGTGTCACGCAGAACAACAAGGGGTGCAAGCCCCTCCATGAAAAACACGACCACACCATAACACCACCGCCTCCGGATTTTAGTGTTCACACTACACGCATTGGCAGATGACGTTCACCGCGCATTCGCCATACCCACACCCTGCCATCGGAGCGCCACATTGTGTACCGTGATTCGTCACTCCACACAACGTTTATCCGCTGTTCAGTCATCCAATGTTTACTCTTCTTACACCATGCGAGGCGTCGTTCGGCATTTACTGGCGTGATGTGTGGCTTATGAGTAGCAGCTCGACCATGAAATCCAAGTTGTCTCACCTCCCGCCCAACTGTCATAGTATTTGCAGTGCATCCAGATGCAGTTTGGAATTCCTGTGTGATGGTTCGGACAGATGTCTGCCTATTACACGCTCAACTGTCGGTGGTGTCTGACAGTCAACAGACGAGGTCGGCCTGTATGCTTATTGTGTTATACGTGTCCCTTCACGATTCCACTTCCCTATTGCATCGGAAACAGTGGACCTAGGGGATTTTAGGAGTGGGAAATCTCGCTTACCGACGTATGACACAAGTAGCACCCAATCACCTGACCACGTTCGAAGTCCGTGAGTTCCACAGAGTGCCCCGTTCTGCTCTCTCATGATGTCTAATGACTACTGAGGTCGCTGTTGATATACTTTCCGGGATGTGAGGTCGTGGTCCAAGAACTTTTCTGCTCCTTACGTTTCGTCCAGGACTGCGCTGGACAAAACGTAAGGAGCAGAAAAGTTCTTGGACCACGACCTCACATCCCGGAAAGTATATCAACAGCCATGTCAACCGGTCGTGAAAGCGTTCATTCTACTACTGAGGACGCTGATATAAAGTATCTGGCAGTAGATGGCAGCACAATGCACCTAATATGAAACACATATGTTTTTTTATATTTTTGGAAGTGTCCGGATTCTTTTGATCACATAGTGTATAAAGGATTTAAACACTTTCTCATTGCTTCTGGCTGCCCCTCCTGTAACGTGATGATGGACGGCCACGACATTGACGCATGAATGAATAAAACGGCAAAGGTCTGTCGAAGACCCATCCCTCCCCCCCCCCCCCCCCCATTTCGGCAATAACCCCGAAGGAACCTGCCCCCATTTATTGAAAATTTTGAGGATGTACTTTTATAGAGAAAACTTGGTAGTAGTGCTAGGAGCGCAGGTAGGCAACCACTTTATACGCCTCCAGTGCCACTTGCTTTCCTGCAGGAACCTAGCAGTATTTCACAGGTTTCCTTTTTAAAAGCACGCCACAGGAACGCTTGAAACACCAGCACTGAAAAAGCATAGGAGCCCTTTGTTGCTTCGAATCACGTTCAAATTTCGTCAAATAGTTCTGATTGGTGCTTAGTGGGTCCATCCTGTACATCTGAGCAAAAACTGCGATCGCATTGCACTCCGAAGGGCAAGATCACGTTCAGTGGCTTTGCTATCCCACGGTATCCTTAGAGATGTGTCAACAGTATCAAAGAATGTCCAGAGCGTCTTGCTGTTGCGCATCTCACTGGAAACTATCGTTTTCGACCACGAAATACACTCCTGGAAATTGAAATAAGAACACCGTGAATTCATTGTCCCAGGAAGGGGAAACTTTATTGACACATTCCTGGGGTCAGATACATCACATGATCACACTGACAGAAGAACAGGCACATAGACACAGGCAACGGAGCATGCACAATGTCGGCACTAGTACAGTGTATATCCACCTTTCGCAGCAATGCAGGCTGCTATTCTCCCATGGAGACGATCGTAGAGATGCTGGATGTAGTCCTGTGGAACGGCTTGCCATGCCATTTCCACCTGGCGCCTCAGTTGGACCAGCGTTCGTGCTGGACGTGCAGACCGCGTGAGACGACGCTTCATCCAGTCCAAAACATGCTCAACGGGGGACAGATCCGGAGATCTTGCTGGCCAGGGTAGTTGACTTACACCTTCTAGAGCACGTTGGGTGGCACGGGATACATGCGGACGTGCATTGTCCTGTTGGAACAGCAAATTCCCTTGCCGGTCTAGGAATGGTAGAACGATGGGTTCGATGACGGTTTGGATGTACCGTGCACTATTCAGTGTCCCCTCGACGATCACCAGTGGTGTACGGCCAGTGTAGGAGATCGCTCCCCACACCATGATGCCGGGTGTTGGCCCTGTGTGCCTCGGTCGTATGCAGTCCTGATTGTGGCGCTCACCTGCACGGCGCCAAACACGCATACGACCACCATTGGCACCAAGGCAGAAGCGACTGTCATCGCTGAAGACGACACGTCTCCATTCGTCCCTCCATTCACACCTGTCGCGACACCACTGGAGGCGGGCTGCACGATGTTGGGGCGTGAGCGGAAGACGGCCTAACGATGTGCGGGACCGTAGCCCAGCTTCATGGAGACCGTTGCGAATGGACCTCGCCGATACCCCAGGAGCAACAGTGTCCCTAATTTGCTGGGAAGTGGCGGTGCGGTCCCCTACGGCACTGCGTAGGATCCTACGGTCTTGGCGTGCATCCGTGCGTCGCTGCTGTCCGGTCCCAGTTCGACGGGCACGTGCACCTTCCGCCGACCACTGGCGACAACATCGATGTACTGTAGAGACCTCACGCCCCACGTGTTGAGCAATTCGGCGGTACGTCCACCCGGCCTCCCGCATGCCCACTATACGCCCTCGCTCAAAGTCCGTCAACTGCACATACGGTTCACGTCCACGCAGTCGCGGCATGCTACCAGTGTTAAAGACTGCGATGGAGCTCCGTATGCCACGGCAAACTGGCTGACACTGACGGCGGCGGTGCACAAATGCTGCGCAGCTAGCACCATTCGACGGCCAACACCGCGGTTCCTGGTGTGTCCGCTGTGCCGTGCGTGTGATCATTGCTTGTACAGCCCTCTCGCAGTGTCCGGAGCAAGTATGGTGGGTCTGACACACCGGTGTCAATGTGTTCTTTTTTCCATTTCCAGGAGTGTATTTGGGAATCAACGTCCCAAGGAAAGGAGCGGTTTCATTGAGTTTCATTGACGCGCTTTGTGCTAGTCCCTGGGGACTTTTCGCGTCGATTCTGAGCGGCTGTGTATGAAATGTTTTCCTCGGCCACTCATAAGTAAACGTTTGATTTCAAGGCTGGACGTCGCGATTCTGTCCTCCATCGCAGAGTCGTCAAATGATGGGTTGAAATGTGGGTAAGATGGCATGTGACGATATTCCCATCGCGTGACCCTCCCACGGCGGTGTTGGGAAGAATTGTGCTGAAATTTGATGCCGACCGGACATCACTAACGCACTTTAGACGTCACATAAATTTCTGAACTCTGACCTTTTTTGGCATTTGTCGACAGCTTGCTATCTGAAGCACTGGTGACCCTGAGGGTGACGTCGCAGGGCTCCACGCTTTTGCACCATTACAGAGGAATGTCGTAGGGACCTTTGAGCCAAATTTCAAACTTGGGCGTCGCAATGGGAGACAATTACTGTGTTTCGAAAAAGCGATCCTTTAATTCTGTTACGCAGTGTAGCTGCATTGAAATGTACAATCCTTGCAGAAAAACAGTGGGTTTCACTAGCTGCACAGTATTTGTTGTATTAATATCAATGCTGCTTAGCGCATCCTTAGTTGTGTGGTTCGCATGAATGATTGTGTGAGCGAATACTATTATTATTGCGATGCCATATTATTATCTGACTCGGTTTACAGTATATTACGTCATTAGTAAGACCTTCGTCAAACTTCAAAAACTTTTCTTTTTCATTCAAAATCCCGATTTCCAAATTCTGCAAAGACACTGAGGAGTGGCGCCTTTATATCGCTCCTGTCTGGATCCTGTGTATCAGGAGAATGACTGATCCGTGCACAGTGACAGATGGTCTGAAGCGAGTTAACTCGAGTACATAGTTCTAATTTTCATCCACCAGAGTACAGTAGCGGACAGAGACATTCAAGAAACAGGTCAAGAGAATGTTTTTGGGAACTGTTCTGTTTATTTCTCGGAGGCTTTTTTGTTTATTTATGTTTATGCAGTTCTGTATAAGTATTTAGTAGTGCGAATGCTGCTTGAATGTGGTCTAAAGTAAATATGTAGACCATTGTTATACTGACAAACGCTGTACGAACTAGTGTGAGAAATTTTTAAGACAGTGTGAATGCAGACGATGGGGAATTTTGTATCATAATATGCTGAGTAAGTTTATGGTAAAAGGAAAGCTAATTCGAGTGCCAATGAAAATAGTTAATAACGTAAAGTATACATAAAATATCAGAATGTTAAATATTTATTTCGGGAAAAAGTACAATTCGAAAGGGTATTATTTGTTGATTGGTTAGTCATGAAAAGCATGGCCTAACGCGGGAGAATAATGTTTTTCTATTGGTCTTAAAGGAAACTGACCAGTCAGGACGGAGTATTCTTCGCGCGTGTTTTCTCTTGGGGACAGAGAATGATTGTCAGTAGGCTGTTTAGGTTTTTATGGTGGTAATGCCACGTAGTGCTGTGTATGAAAATAGCTGACTGCGCTGTGTGCAGTCTGTAGCTGGCTGGACTCATTGTTGGAATATTTGCTTGTGCAGTTGGATGTGAACAGCACGCAGCGTTGGGCAGTTGGAGGTGAGCCGCCAGCAGTGGTGGATATGGGGAGAGAGATGCCAGAGTTTTGAGAGCGGACGATCTGACGTGTGTCCATCAGAGACAGTAAATTTGTAATACTGGATGTCATGAACGACTTTTGAACACTATTAAGGTAAATACATTGTTTGTTCTCTAGCAAAATATTTCATCTGCTAACTGTGCCTATCAGTAGTTAGTGCCTTCAGTAGTTAGAATCTTGTATTTAGCTGGCAGTATTGGCGCTCGATGTATTACAGTAGTTCGAGTAACGAAGATTTTTGTGAGGTAAGTGATTCATGAAAGGTATAGGTTATTGTTAGTCAGGGCCATTCTTTTGTAGGGATTATTGAAAGTCAGATTGCGTTGCGCTGAAAAATATTGTGTGTCAGTTTAGTGATAATCAGAATAAGTAAAGAGAGAACTGTGTGAGTACGTTCAACTTTGCTCCGCTGTTTGAAAATCAAATAACGTAGAAGTTTACCAGCACAGTCATGCTTAAGTTTTTGAGGGCAAGTTTCATATGTCGGCCCTTAGCCGAGGATACTTCACTGGAATCTTCCGATTTTTTTTTGTAGTTTGAGTAAGTAGTGTAGTTATTGTTTATTGCCAGCGCATAATTATAGAGAGAATCTCCTTTGTAGTTGTAGTTTTTCATTGTTGTACTGTAAAACAGTTGTGGCATTATAAAGACTCCTTTGGAAAAAAAAAATTTTACTACTATTACTCCCAGGTTAATTACTGTTTAGCTCTACAGGACCTTTATACTGAAATGTTTCTCACACCACCTTGTATTGTCTTTCTGTATGTTCACTGTTGTGGGTAAATACATACAGCTTAAACAGGGCGATGTGTGAAACTGATAGCGATTACACGCTTCCACTGTTGTAGAAATCTGCTCCAGATGCTGCAGATACCGTGTTGAGCTGAAAGTGGTAACCAAAGTACGGAGAAATATTCTTCGGCGCTCTGTTGCATAGCAATCAGATTGATTTTAGTTCTGAGAAATGTCCAGATACTACTGTGGATTTGAATGATCCATGAAGTGACTTCTTTTCCGAAGAAAACATCGAACTATTTCACTAGAACTGAATGCTCCCGTCGGAACTGTTCTCAAGCTGGTATTTATTATTAAATCACAATAGAAGTATACGCTGGGTGTATAATAACACGTACCTTCTTGAAATGAACAATATTTTATTGTTCTATTAACTGATTTCCTTCCATATACACATATATCTTACAATGTGAATCAAAAACTCGCAATGGCGTCGATTTTTACATCATAAGAATGGCTCTCTTCTACTCAAACTTCCTTACAAAAAACCAAAAGCTCTATCTCCTAAGAATAATTATGTGAGCGCTGACCGCCACAGAGTAATAATATCTTTGTCTCTCTCTCTCTCTCTCTCTCGCACTGTCACAGCAAGTTACGCTGCATGATACATCATAGCATGCATGTAGTTTTGCATATTTCGCAGCCATGCCTGCAATTAATTAGATATTATTTTCAGTGCTATGTTAATGTGTATTCTTATTTTGCTCTTCAAATTGTGCTTTTCTGTGTTATCGTGTGAAATATTGTGTTAATAATGGCGTGTGAAAAACGTAACATTGGGCTGCAAAGTAAACTGAGAAATGACAGTGAAGACGAGAGTAGTGTGTTAGCGCCACCGTGAAGTGAATTAACAAATATTCAGAATAGTAATTTGGTAATTGTGCATAGGCAAATGGATCAGGCAATAAATAATGGTGTAGACAGTGAAACAGCTAGTGAAAAGGATAGTATTGTCGATCGGTCGGTCGGCAACAGCTCGCCCCAGGAATCCGAAAAGGCAGGTCACAATCTTGCAAATACTGTAGATTCAGGTTTTGCGTCATTACCCGTTTCTCAATCAAGTCAAGATACATTTTCTTCTTTTCAAAATGCGAATTTTGCTGGTGCAAATGTACTACCGAAATGTACAGAGGAACATGTTTCAGACACCAGTGCATTTTTATTACAATTAATGCAACAAATGGGACACCAGCTTCAAAAGTTAGACGCAATGGAGCAAAATCAAAAACAATCACAGCAACAAGTGGAACAAAATCAGGATCGAACACAGCAACAGATACAAAAGTTAGACACAATGGAACAAAATCTTCAAAAGTTAAACACATCTGAGCAAACGCTTGAACAAACACGTGAAGATTTAACTGCTGAGTTACTTAAAATGGAATCGAAATGTCAAAAGTTCTGTAATGACGTAAAAACACAAATTTGTGATCATTTCCAACCTACTTTTTCGCGTCATGAAAATGCATTACAGAATCACGAAGCAGCCATAAAGGAACTGCTAATTATTGATCATGAAAATCACGACACCTTGCAAGCTAAAATTGACTCAGTTGCATCTACCGATTCGGTTACGCAACTTACAAAAACTCAGGAAAACTTAAAGGACACAGTATATACGCTTTCGGCACAAATGGACACACTGAAACTTGGTTTAGAAAGACACATGGAGGACATTAGTTCATTATCAGAGAAAGTAGTCGAACTTTGCGCTCTAATACGGGAAGAAGGATTTAGAAATACGAAAACGCCACAAAATAATAACACAGGGCATTTTGGAAATTTTGAAAGAAATTGGCAAGGTGCACCGAATTGTGAAATGGAACCGCCGACACGACGTAACAATGACCGATATGCGATTCGCCGACATGATGATTTTGACTATAAGCTGTTCATTACCACACGTAAATTCAAAACATTTAAGAACTCCGGCAACGACATTCAGCCACAAGCGTGGCATCATCATTTCTCTCATTGTTTTCCTCCCAAATGGTCATTAGAGCACAGATTAGAATTTATGTGTGGCTTCTTAGAGAATGAACCAGTTGTAAGAATGCGATCGGTCATTCACGATTGTCACAGAGAAGGAGAATTTTATCATGCCTTCCTCTCAGCCATATTTCATGTGTATGTTCCGATGTTGCAAGTGGAAGATGATATGGAGAAAGTATATGACAATTTAGCATGGATAATTCAGTTTGTAAAGTGAGGTGAAAATCTAATAGTCATGGGGGACTGTTTTATATGGCGACAAGAAAACAAAGGGATAGAAATTTAAACTGCTATTTACTTCAGCTTGAAATGTTAAATTTTAAATGAATGCTATTTGAATTTTAAGTTAAATGTTAATGTGCTTCACAAAGAAGTTTTCCCCTTAGCTAAGAGGGTCTTTAAATGGCTCTAAGCTTTCAGGACTGTCCACATATTTTTATGTTTAATAAGTTTACTTGTATGATGTAGGTTCGTACAGTCGCCGTAATGATCAAATGGCAGCAAAACGAAGCTGTAGCCTCTGCACTCGGCACCGCTGCTGTTGCACGCTGGTCTCCTGATAAGCTTATTTAAGTTTATTTTTCACGTTAGACATGTGTGGCCACTCTGGCATGCGTGAATGTAGCCGTCTCAGTTTTGGGGGTTGAAAATATTAGTAAATCAAAGTCTACTGACACAGGATCGGACCGCATGCAGTCTCGAACTACCACTCATAAGGTCGCAGAGACGAATGTCTAATCGTGCGTGTATGTAATCTTGAAGCACAAATTTCCAAAGTTGTTAAAATGATGAACATGCTCACCGTTAAATAAATATTTATTTATACGATAGTTATCTGTGACAAAACAATCATTTTAGTATTTCTGTTCACAAGATATTACGTCTCAGCACTTAAATAAAATTAATTCTCCAATTAATTCGTAATGACAGCAATGCAACAATACAATTAGATCCGCTCCGACAACACTACTTTTTGGAGTATCTCAAGCCAGAGTAAAAAGTATTATCAATGGAGTGTCAAGGACGCTACATCAGCAAAGAGCAACATCGCTTACACTGAGTTCCTTCTAGCAGTCACTTCCTTTCGCCGCTGCAAATACGTTAATTCTCAAGCGCACATAGCGCGGCGTTCGTTAAACTACAGTCTCAATCGCGAAATGCTGTCAACATTGAGGAGTAGGAGAAGAGAGTCACAGGAGGAGGAGGTATTCTTGGAAAAGGCCGGGTGATATGGGAAGATTTCACTTAGATTACACCATGGTCAGACGGAGATTCAGAAATCAGATACTGTATTGTAAGGCGTACCCGGGAGCAAATATAGACTCAGATCGCAATGTAGTAGTGATGAAGAGCAGGCTGAAGTTTGACAGTCAGGAAGAATAAATACGCAAAGAAGTGAGATACGGAAGTACTAAGGAATGACGAGGTACGCTTGAAGTTCTTATACAGCAATAAGGAATAGCTCAGTAGGCAGTACAGTTGAGAAGGATTGGACATCTCTAAAAAGGGCAGTCACAGAAGTTGGAAAGAAAAACATAGGTGCAAAGAAGATAACTGCGAAGAAACGATGGGTAACAGAAGAAATAATGCAGTTGATCGATGAAAGAAGAAAGTACAAAAATGTTCAGTGAGATTCAGAAATACAGAAATACAATTCGCTAAGGAATGAAATAAATGGGAATTGCAGGGAAGCTAAAACGAAATGGCTGCGCGAATAATGTGAAGAAATCGAAAAAGAAGTGATTGTCGGAAGGAATGGCTCAATATATAGAAAATTCAAAACCTTCGGTGAAATTAGGATGGAAATATTAAGAGTCCAATGGGAATTCCACTATTAAATGCAGTAGAGAAACCGGATACGTGTAAAAAATACACTGAAGGCCTCTATGGAAAGGAAGATTTGTCTGATGTGATATAAGAGGAGCCAGGAATAGATTTAGAAGAGACAGGGGATCCAGTAGTAGAATCAGAATTTTGAAAAGCTTTGGAAGATTTTAGATCGAATAAACAAGAAGGGGTAGATAAAATACAATCAGAAATTCTAAAATCATTGGGAAACGTGGCAACAAAACGACTATTCACGTTGGTGTGTAGAATGTATCAGTCTGCTGATATACCACCTGACTTTCGGGAGAGTACCATCCACTCCAATCTGAGGAACGCAAGAGCTGAGAAGTACGAGATTTATCGCACAATCGGCTTAACATTTCAAGCATCCAAGTTACTGACGAGAATAATATAGGAGAATGGAAAAGAAAATCGAGGATGTATTAGATGACGATCAGTTTGGATTTAGATACGGTAAAGGCACCAAAACGGCAGTTCTGACGTTGCGGTTGATAACAGAAGCAAGACTAACGAGAAATCGAGACACGTTCATAGGATTTGTGAACATGACAAAGCGTTTGACGCTGTCAAATGGTGCAAGATGTAAGCTATTGGGGAAGACGGGTGATAAACAATATGTACAAGAGCCAAGAGGAAACAGTAAGAACCAAGAACGAAGTGCTCGAATTAAAAAGGATAGAAGAAAGGGATGTAGTCTCTTTTCTAATGTTGAGAGTATGAAACTGATGTGAGTGCCTGGTGGACTAAATATGCAAAGAACTTTAATTGCCATTGGCCTCAAATCATTGTATGAAGCCACCAAAGAAGCAAGAATAAGAAGTATGAAAAAGGATAGGGAGAGATAACACCAGAAATAAGATGAATAAGGACATTGGATGTGTTAGCGTTATGGAGGGTAGCTAATTTGAATTTTCAGCAATTTCACTTTTTTGGTATTCTGGTAGACATTGGATAAAAACAATTATAGAGGGCTGAAGTTTATATACTCTCCAAAAACACACTGAACTAAAAAGCAGACTATTTTTATGACTTAAATTTGAAAGTTAAAAGTTTTTTTACAGAAAAACTATGCGATAATTACTGAAATTTTTGGTAATTATTATTAAAAAATTGTTGAACCATACTTTATGACAGCAACATCGTTTTAAAGTCAGCTTTAAACCAAATAGTGTAACGAACTTCTAGAAAAAGTCAAGCTTCTGCTTTGTTTTTATTTCGAGGTGTATGTATCTATGCTGCTCATAAATAATTAACATGCTTTATTTCACTTGCTACACAAAATAGAATCCAGAAAACTATTTGAGACCAAAAGCTGTGGCTCATACATGAATGTGTACCCAGAAGATCTGTTAAGAGAGGGTAAGCATTACATGGCTTACAACTCTTATTCTTGAGCTACGCTATTTACAGAACTGACAATTTTTTCAAAATTTCCCCTTGCGTTCACGAATCAGTCCCCTTATAGGCTGTACGCGGAGCGGCTCACGGGCTTGTCACCTACAGCGAATGAGATGTTCGCAGAGCCACCTGCAAGTAATGTGGAGTTCCAGTTACGTTTTTAGTGTAAACTGAGCTTTGACATGAAATGATTATGCTTTCTGGATCAGCTGATCCTCCGTCGGGATTACGAGTCGTTTATGTGCCGCTGAATGTGCTATCTGTTTCATCTAAAGGTCAAGTGGCACCATCAGAGCGGCATTTAGTAATTTCTCTGGATTTCGCCTCACTGCTTGTCGATTTTCAGCGTAATGAACAGTGAGCTTTACAGTTTGTTACGCAAACGCTTGTCAGCTTTGGTACTGATGTACGCTATGGATCAATCTTGTTTAATAGTCTGACGGTGTTTGAGAGCATTGTGTTCAAGTTTGTATAAAGAGTGGAACACTATGTGGTCAGACGCTTTCCGATATTTAAATAATTTGATTTGTTTGACTGCTATTAAACTTTGTATACTCATGTTGAGACAGATTGGTGCAGCGTTTTTAAAAATTCTATATGAGCATGCACCTTTTTCTTGCTAAATGTTTTTATGAAACTATTTTAAACGCTTATATATTTTTATAGGTCTGCTCATAGTTAATATTAGTGATGGATTTTCCTTATAGAGCAAGATTTTGGCTCTGAAGGTGCTTTTGAAATTATACAGGGTAGGAAATTCTTTTTAATCTTTTAATGCCTGACCTTTACTTCAAGTATTGGTAAAACCTTGTTTTTGAAGTCATAGTTAAGAGCAGAATTTTATTCAATGGGGCACCTGGTTTAAGATCTGTTTTAGGTCTGTTACTTGGTTTTCAGGTCACGTTACCCAAGAAAGTGTTCCTCCTCCTTTTAGACCACAAAGGATGTAGTTGCTTACTTCATTTTAAGACATGTATTACAATTGTTTCTTACATGTGCTTTAGGGCATTGAAGAGTGTTATCTCCTCCATATCATGATTAGCCTGTTTGAGAAACTACTATCTGGGAAGCTATCGTTTTGGAAAACCGAAGCTGGCTGTTACTTTTGAAGCTGTTGTGCGATTTTGTACTATTTACCTAATTTTAATGTTTGAACTGTACATGTCATAAAGAAATATTGTAGTTCCAGCTGACGGCCTGTATTGTTGTTTTAGAATGTTGCAGCTTTCCGCTTTTATTAGGTTTATCTGATATAATAACATTATGTAAAAATTGTATGTATTTATTTATCGGTATGTGCATTTCGTTCCTTCCACTACTGGAATCAGTGTTCTGACATGTGGTACTTTTGAGATAGCTCCCCTTAGTGTGCTTAAGCAAATGGTAAATGTGGAAAGATATGACACATTGTACAATGTTGTATACTGCATACAGCAGAGGAAGAGGTAGGAGATGATTACAGCATCAGGATGACAATGCATCCTATCGTAAAGCAGCATATTTGAAGTAATAGTTTGTGGACAACAACATTCCTGAAATGTACTGGTCTGCTGACAGTTCGAGCCTGAACCAAATGGAACATCTTTGGTATGACTTCGCTCCAGACCCCAGACCCAACATAACTGCTTTACTTGGTTTCGGCTCTTGTGGAAGAATGGGCTACAATTCCTTCACAGACGTTCCCACATCTCATTGAAAGTGTCACCAGCAGAACTGAAGCCGTTATTAAGACGGACAAACTCGTATTAATGTCCATTAATAGGTGTCTGGATACTTTTGTTAGATAGTGTAGATGCGTTGCACCGGAATTATTTTAGTAGCATGTTAAAGTGCTGATTTACTAACTCGGTGGTATTACATCGGTAGGTAAGGTAACGAGCAGCGATACCGTTTCTTCGCTGAAATGAAATGAAATGTGGTGTGGCGAGAGCCTCCCGGCTGGTAGACCCGATCGCCTGGTGCAAGACTTTTGAGGTCTACATCTACATCTACATCTACATTCATACTCCGCAAGCCACCCAACGGTGTGTGGCGGAGGGCACTGTACGTGCCACTGTCATTACCTCCCTTTTCTGTTCCAGTCGCGTATGGTTCGCGGGAAGAACGACTGTCTGAAAGCCTCAGTGCGCGCTCGAATCTCTCTAATTTTACACTCGTATAAGCAGGGGGAAGCAATATATCCGATACCTCATCCAGAAACGCACCCTCTCGAAACTTGGCGAGCAAGCTACACCGCGATGCAGAGCGCCTCTCTTGCAGAGTCTGCCACTTGAGTTTGCTAAACATCTCCGTAACACTATCACGCTTACCAACCCTGTGACGAAACGCGCCGCTCTTCTTTGGATCTTCTCTATCTCTTCCGTCAACCCGATCTGGTACGGATCCCACACTGATGAGCAATACTCAAGTATAGGTCGAACGAGTGTTTTGTAAGCCACCTCCTTTGTTGATGGACTACATTTTCTAAGGACTCTCCCAATGAATCTCAACCTGGTACCCGCCTTACCAACAATTAATTTTATGTGATCATTCCACTTCAAATCGTTCCGCACGCATACTCCCAGTATTTTACAGAAGTAACTGCTACCAGTGTTTGTTACGCTATCATGTAATCATACAATAAAGGATCCTTCTTTCTATGTATTCGCAATACATTACATTTGTCTATGTTAAGGGTCAGTTGCCACTCCCTGCACCAAGTGCCTATCCGCTGCAGATCTTCCTGCATTTCGCTACAATTTTCTAATGCTGCAACCTCTCTGTATACTACAGCATCATCCGCGAAAAGCCGCATAGAACTTCCGACACTATCTACTAGGTCATTTATATATATTGTGAAAAGTAATGGTCCCATAACACTCCCCTGTGGCACGCCAGAGGTTACTTTAACGTCTGTAGACGTCTCTCCATTGATAACAACATGCTGTGTTCTGTTTGCTAAAAATTCTTCAATCCAGCCACACAGCTGGTCTGATATTCCGTAGGCTCTTACTTTGTTTATCAGGCGACAGTGCGGAACTGTATCGAACGCCTTCCGGAAGTCAAGGAAAATAGCATCTACCTGGGAGCCTGTATCTAATATTTTCTGGGTCTCATGAACAAATAAACCGAGTTGGGTCTCACACGATCGGTGTTTCCGGAATCCATGTTGATTCCTACAGAGTAGATTCTGGGTTTCCAAAAACGACATGATACTCGAGCAACTTAGGCAACTTGCTCGTCGATGAGGATGAAATGATGATGAAGACACAAACACCCAGTCCCTGAGCGGAGAAAACCTCCAACCTCCAACCAGCCGGAAATCGAACACGAGCCCCCGGGCATGACAAGCCGGCAGCTGTCGACTCAGCTACGGTGGCGGACGGTAGATGCGCGTAACAGTGCTCACAACCGTGGACGAAGCAGTATGGTTATTGTTAGCTAGCGGCATCCGTTGACGGAGCATATTACTGTTTGAAGAGTTACAAAAAGGCTATAGAGGACAGCTGTAATCTGAAAAAGTAGTTTGGAACAGCAGTACAGCAATGGTATTCTTCAAAGACAAAGTCAAATACGTTTAATGTTAATGCGAACACGATTGTGTTTAGGCATTGTTAAGATGCGGGTAACGTGCAAAACTGGAATAAACGACGTAAAATGATCTGCACTCTTATCCTCTCAAAGCATCGTATTTCAACTTAAATGTGAGGAACCTTAATAACCGTGAAGTTAAGAGACGCGTTTCCATTTTAGGCAACACGGTCATGTTCGATTTTCAGAGAAGAGTGTTCTCTCTGTTAACCATCACATACTAATATTTACTTTTTTTCTGATAAAATTAACTATTTCCGCCTGGTAGCAACCTAATAAGAGGAATATACACACATCAAAAAACGTTTTGTATCGCCTCGGTTCCGAGAGTTCCGGAACACATACAGAAAATTGGAATCGAGATCAACATAAACATCATTTCCGCCCTTTTTATTGCTCATGAAATCCACACGAATGAACAGACCACAGATAAGTATCTGTGGTCTGTTCGTTCGTCAACAGAAACCGAAACATTGCTTTAAAACCAGTGTTCTGTGCATAGTGTTGTGGGATGGCGAAAAAAACCGCAAATTGGCGTTCATAAGAAGAAGAACAACACCAAAAATGCAACAGGAGCGTAATATGTAGGAAATTGTCCACGCAACCTGCCACTGATGATGCCTTGCAGAAAATAAAGGCGAAACGCGTATGGCACTAAAATTGTGTTTTATTCAGTTGCTGTCAGACGGTCCATAAGTAAAAATTATTAATATACCGTAATATTGCGCGCAACTGAGGAGGACAGGACCATAAAATTTGAAGATGACATTACACAATACCTTTCTAATTGAATTAGGTGCAAACAAGAACTTGTTATAACTTCTATACTAACTGTAAGCACTTCAATAATAAAGGGTAAAATCAGTTTCATTTAACAAGAGCACTTGAATAATAAGGTGACAAAAGTTTCTTTTGAAAAAAATACACAAGTCAGAAAAATACATTACACAAAACCTGTCTGATTGAATTACTTGCAAAGAAGAACTTCGTATAACTTTTACACTAACTGTAAGCACTTCAATAATAAAAGATAAAATCAGTTTCATTTAACAAAGGGCACTTGAATAATAGAGGTCAAATAAGTTTCTTTTAAATAGGTCACCTTGGCAAGCGCAATAGGACAATTCACATAATTTTCAATTTCCATTACCCATCAAGTATTTCTCTTTAACACGTACATAAGTTCAACTCCCGCTGGACGTAAGGTATAAATCAGAACCCTAGTCTCCTTCCTTTATGGTTTTGAAGGTAAATATATAAGCAGTATAGCAAACGGAACAGACGCCTTGGCGTCCCAATGCAGAGGAAACTTAACTTAATGCAAGATCCCCACTCACTGCAACCCGAAGAACTCAGTGGCCGCCGTATCGGTTGCCATTTTCCCCGCGGCCAAAAGAATCTCCGTTCCCTCTTGTACTGGTCGGCCAAGGTGTCGTACTCCGGACATCGATTTAGACATGGACTGGGTGCCCGCTGCAGTGCTGCAACAGAAAAGCACAACACACAGCCACAGCCAGAAGAAACAATGTTAACAGCCCCAGAATATAGTAAGATAAAATTCTGCGAAGATAAATCACATCAAGACAAAGGCAAATTCAAAATGGTTAAAAGAATTAACTGTAGACCTAAAATTTCAAAATATGTAAAATTTCCCCAGCACAAACAGACTAGTTTTAAAAGGGCAACGATAAGACAAAGCATAATGTTATTACACCAGTATGTCGCAGTTCCAATACAATATTGGCACTCATAAGAAAAGGTAGAAACTAGTGATAACACGGGTAGGCCCGAATGCAAAACTAGAAAGCTTGAATGTCTACTTCTTCAATAGACAGCTGCGTGGTACATAGTTCAACACCACTAGCCAAAATGAATAACACATTGCTCAGCGTCCTGTGTAGAAGACCATGGCCCAGTCACGCCTCAAGAACTTGCAATAACAGGCCCGCTTCTGCACTCCGAGCCACATACACCGGTCAAATCCAGCTAACTCCACGCAAATACAAGTTTCACTCTCTGAGCAGCGACACGTACCGGCCGTTCCGAAGCCAAAACCCAGTCTGCCCGCCAGCCTACCAGCATCACCACCGGCCAACGAGGCAAAGATAAGCAACACCAGAGGGAAACAATCGATCCTAGCGAATCGAACGGAGTAAGCGACTGGCGCCCGAGCCTCCCCACGTATCTGTAAAAGGGACTGTGTCTATGATGCAATATCCACTGTCAACTTCTATCTTCAGGAGTTCTGGGAACCGGAGCGATGCAAAACTTTTTTTGATGTGTGTACTATATTGCAAATCCCGTGTTGTTCAGAGGTACTATGCAACGTTCCTTCGGACATGCATGCATGCATGTGAAACTATCTGTCACAGGTAATCATTCTTACGTAATACTTCTAAGCAGTATGTAGAAAGAACATAAAGCAAATTGTTATTGTTGGTAATATACTGTAGCTATAACTTCCAAAAACTTTATGCTGCCGAATGTGAACATTCTTATATGGAGTTGCATTGGACGTTGCGAGGAAAATGTCAGGTGGTAATACAACACTGGAAGGCATGTGTGCTGCAGATCAACGCAGTAGTGCTCAGATGATTTGACTTTAACATATGCAAAAAAATGTCTGTTGGGTGGCGGTAAATCTTAATCAATATGCTCCCATTGTGGGTTCTGCACTCTTACCTTGTGTGCATACGTCGGTTTCAGCAGGAAACGTTTCCACCTGAATATATTTCATAAAAAAAATTCTGGTTGTAAAATTACAGTTTTTAACCCCTTTCGACCTATCAGGGCTCGTCCTATCCATGTAACACAGAATCATGCCGCTGCATTGTGTGCGAAGAAAGGTGGACCAACACGCTGTTAAGTATGCATTCCCATTTCTCATGAACCGTCTTAGAGTCTGTATGTAAGTCCATATCGGTAATATCGACCTAATGAGAAATTTTATCATTACACTTTGTGTAAAACGTATCAGAGCATCAAGAAATGATACTTTAGCGAGGTGGAAGTCAAGTGTATGCTTCCGTATGAGTACTCATTCCGAAAGTCTTCGAGGTCCTTAAGGGTGATATGAATCGTCCTGCTGTCTGTCACAGCTGTCACATTAATGTTACAGTAAAAGAACGTCCATACATCTCTGAATTGCAACGACACCTACTGATCGTCCTATTTTATAGCTATAAAATCCATCTCGTTTTCTTTACATTATAGTAAATGGAGAAATTGTTTGGACAGTCACATCTTTGTCATTTTCCGAAACTTTTCATTGTCATAATCTTAACAACATTAACAAGTCGTCATATCAGTGCGCACCTTTCAAACCGTTACTATTACAGTCATGCAACCCTTTCGCAGTTACAGAACAATTATACTCTGACTTCGTAAAATGCAATTTTTATTGGAAAATGCAATGCATTACACGGTGGATTCTGCGTTTTGTGTCATATTCGAGACGTAGAAATGACATCAACAGCATTCTAGTATTGTGCAGCACAGTACCGGCACTGTAACGTAGACAGACATTCTATTAAGAAGTTATTCCCATCTCAAGAACTGGCAGTCAGTCACATTTATTTTCGGATTTCAGTACAAACGATTTATCTGACCGATAGTCTTAGCCATCGAGTGACAGTACTTTAGCGATGGTCGAACGTGAGTGTACTACTGTACATTAAGTGTTGTTTGTCAAGTAGCGTTATCTATAGAGAGAGGAAAACGCCGGGTGCCTACACCGTGGTAATATCTGTAGATCTCCAACAGATCTGCGCAATACTGCCTGGCTGATTTTACTTTAAAACAGGATCTGAGGACTGTAGGTTTGTGTTCAGTCGCCATTGCTACTGTGTTTTCTGTAAACTTTGGTGCTAATGTTTCGCGAAAGGTACGTCTACACACCCAGGCACGTGGTGGGTGTCGGTGTGTGGCCATAATGGTCGTGTCTGTTTCTATGATGAATAGCACGGTAGAGTGCCACGCAGATCTAAAAGTGAGGTAGGGTTAACACCTTGGGAATACTTCTGTGTAAGCGTCTGTTGAGTGAGGTCGTATGCTGCAATGTACTGCAAGCCCCAGATATGTATCACAAATTTACTGCAGTGAGTGGGCAAGGGTGGAGACGGTATTGCTATGCAAGGGTTGCAGCAGGCGGTAGGCGGTAGCTGAGGGGGGTCCAGCACACAGCACAATTCGAGGCCGTACAGATATTCAGTGCAAAATGATGTAGCTGGCTGTGGTACGGGTGCACTACCTATAGAGTATGATAGGCGACGGACACCTGTCTACACATCCACTTGATGACGTGGTGCTGATTCGTAGGTAAATGCAGCCTCTGTGTAGCGGCGCGTCGTGCAGCCTGGAGTAGTCGGGCACCGAGTCTGTCAGCAGTTTAACATTAGCTGTGGAGGACGGCAGTGTGTGGCACAACATCACATGGTCTCAATCTGCGCAGATCACTTGCCATCTGGAACGGTGGTGGTGGGACTTTGCGGCAGTGACGTGGACCTACTCCGACACATGGAGACTTTGTAAGTAGGCTGTTTAGGTTTTGATGTTGGTAACGCCATGTAGCGTTCTATATGCAAATCACTGACTGTGCTGTGTGAAGGCTGTGGTTGGTTTGCATTGTTGGAGTAATATTCGCCATTGTAGTGTTGGGCAGTTGGCTGTTAACAGCGCGTAGCGTTGCGCAGTTGGAGGTGAGCCGCCAGCAGTGGTGGATGTGGGGAGAGAAATGGCGGAGTTTTGAGAGCGGATGATCTGGACGTGTGTCCATCAAAGACAGTAAATTTCTAAGACTGGATGTCATGAACTGCTATATATATTATAACTTTGAAACACTATTAAGGTAAATACATTCTTTGTTCTCTATCAAAATCTTTCATTTGCTAACTATGCCTATCAGTAGTTAGTGCCTTCAGTAGTTTGAATCTTTATTTAGCTGGCAGTAGTGGCGCTCGCTGTATTGCAGTAGTTTGAGTAACAAAGATTTTTGTGAGGTAAGTGATTTGTGAAAGGTATAGCTTAATGTTAGTCAGGACCATTATTTGTAGGGATTATTGAAAGTCAGACTGCGTTGCGCTAAAAATATTGTGTGTCAGTTTAGTGTTGATCAGAATAGGTAAAGAGCGAAATGTCTGAGTACGTTCAGTTCTGCTCAGCTGTTTGAAAATCAAATAATGTAAGAGGTTTATCAGCACAGTCATTCATTAATTTTTCTAAGGGGACGTTTCAACTGCAAAGCCTGGCCCAGCATTGTCTGATACGGAAAAGAACTTCCCCACCCCCACATTCATCGATGTGGTATTTGTTATACACTTTTAATGTTAGGACAAGCGGTCTAGTTCTGACAACTAGTGCACTTCACTTCATAAAGAGCATAGGGGAATTTAAGACCAGTCTAAATTTAAAATAAGTGGATTTGAATTTTTCTACTATTTAAAACATAGGAGTAATGAACTCTTGGGTTTTGAACTTAGGATAACTGGTGTGGTTTAAACTGCGATATCAGATTGGCTGTTGTTTAAATTTTGACAGATGTGATAGCAACATTTTTAAACTTAGAGCTTTCTGCTTCTGTTTCAGAAATGGCAAAAAAAAAAAAAGATTGTACCTCTAAATGTAGTTGCATGTGTAGAACTAAAAATTTGAGTAATATTAATATTAGCACTATTCATGTGTGTATACACACGGTGGTCCATCGATCGTGACTGGGCCAAATATCTCACGAAATAAGCGTCAAACGAAAAAACTACAAAGAACGAAACTTGTCTAGCTTGAAGGGGGAAACCAGATGGCGCTATGGTTGGCCCGCTAGATGGCGATGCCATAGATCAAACGGATATCAACTGCGTCTTTTTAAACAGGAACCCCCATTTTTATTACATATTTGTGTAGTACGTAAAGAAATGTGAATGTTTTAGTTGGACCACTTTTTTCGCTTTGTGATATATGGCGCGGTAGTAGTCACAAACATATGGCTCACAATTTTAGACGAACAGTTGGTAACAGGTAGGTTCTTTAAATTGAAATACAGAACGTAGGAACGTTTGAACATTTTATTTCGGTTGTTCCAATGTGATACATGTACCTTTGTGAACTTATCATTTCTGAGAACGCATGATGTTACAGCGTGAATACCTGTAAATAACACTTTAACGCAATAAATGCTCAAAATGATGTGCGTCAAACTCAATGCACTTGGAAATACGTGTAACGACATTCCTCTCAACAGCGAGTAGTTCGGCTTCCGTAATATTCGCAAAGCATTGACAATGCGCTGACGCATGTTGTCAGGCGTTGTCGGTGGATCACGATAGCAAATATCCTTCAACTTTCCACAGAGAAAGAAATCCGGGGACGTCAGATCCGGCGAACGTGCGGGCCATGGCATGGTGCTTCAACGACCAATCCACCTGTCATGAAATATGCTGTTCAATACCGCTTCAACCGCACGAGAGCTATGTGCCGGACATCAATCATGTTGGAAGTACATCACCATTATGTCATGCAGTGAAACGTAGTAACATCGATAGAACATTACGTAGGAAATCAGCAAACATTGCACCATTTAGATTGCCATAGATAAAATGGGGGCCAATTATCCTTCCCCCCCCCCCATAATGACGCACCATTCATTAACACGTCAATGTCGCAGCCATCGTGGACTTTCCGTTGCCCAATAGTATATATTATGCCGGTTGACGTTACCGCTGTTGGCGAATGGCGCTTCGTTGCTAAATAGAACGCGTGCAAAAAATCTGTCCTCGTCCCGTAATTTATCTCGTGCCCAGTGGCAGAACTGTACACGACGTTCAAAGTCGTCGCCATGCAGTTCCTGGTGCATAGAAATATGGTACGGGTGCAATCGATGTTGATGTAACATTCTCAACACCAACGTTTTTGAGATTCCCGATTCTCGCACACCCGGCAGCGGTGGACGAGCGGTTCTAGGCGCTTCAGTTTGGAACCGCACTGCTGCTACGGTCGCAGGTTCGAATCCTGCCTCGGGCATGGATGTGTGTGATGTCCTTAGGTTAGTTAGGTTTAAATAGTTCTAGGTCTAGGGGACCTCAGATGTTAAGTCCCACAGCGCTTAGAGCCATTTGAACCATTTGAATTTGATTCTCGCACAGTTTGTCTGCGACTGATGTGCGGATTAGCCGCGACAGCAGCTAAAACACCTACTTGGGCATCATCATTTTTTGCAGGTCGTGGTGACGTTTCACATGTGGTTGAACACTTCCTGTTTCCTTAAATAACGTAACTATCCGGTGAACGGTCCCGACACTTGGGTGATGTCGTCCAGAATACCGAGCAGCATACATAGCACACGCCCGTTGAGCGTTTTGATCACAACAGTCTTACAGCAACACGATATCGACCTTTCCCGCAACTGGTAGACAGTTCATTTTAACACGGGTAATGTATCACGGAGCAAATACCGTCCGCACTGGCGGAATGTTACGTGATACCACGTACGTATACGTTTGTGACTATTACAGCGCCATCTATCACAAAGCGAAAAAAGTGGTCCAAGTAAAACATTCATATTTCTTTACGTACTGCACGAATATTTAACAAAAATTATTTTAAAAAAACGCAGTTCATATCCGTTTGACCTATGGCAGCGCCATCTAGCGGGCCAACCATAGCGCCATCTTGTTTCCCCCTTCAAGCTAGACGAGCTTAGTTCTTTGTAGTTTTTTTTGTTTGATGCTTATTTCGTGAGATATTTGGCCCAGTCACTATCAATGGACCACCCTGTATATCTTAAGTTTATACGTAGGACAACAGCTTTACTCTCACAGTGATTAATTGGTGTGTGTGCGTGGGGGTGGGGCAAACCTCATTATTTTGTATTTCCTTCCAGTTTATATGTACGGCAGTTGGCCTTTTTTAGATTCGCTCTTTTTTATATCTATGTTCACCATATTCTCTCCTTTGTTATTTTTAAATGTCTTCTCTTGTTTGTTCTATGTCTTTCAGCTGAAGAGCAGCGCATATGCTGCTGCCAGCCCGCCCCGATGGGGAATTGAAATACAATAAAGGAAAAAAAAACCTTTTTTCGGAGAAGTAGGAGAGCAGGTGACCTTGGGAGGCAATACACTTTGATTCAGAACAATAGAAGGGACAGTGGGCAAGACATAAAGAGCAACCTAACAGATCAAAGGGGCTTTGTGATAGCTTTTTGTTCCAGAACAGTAGGGAGATTAGAGAACAATAGGGAGATTAGAGAAGAATAGCCATTAATTCTAGAAAAAATTGGGTGGAGGGGAGATGAGAGAGAAGTGGGTGAGGGCATTCTTTATTCCTAAATCCACAAAATCTATCTAGTAACATTCAGGATGAGCTTTAGAGATGAAAGAATGAAGGCAGGAGCAACGTAGTTCTAGAATTAAGGGGACTGTGGTGTTGAAAAAAGACCTTACACAGTGTATGTATGGTCAGGCAGTCATTTAAAAGGAAACACTGTATGTTGAGCAGGGGAACAAAATGGTGAATAGATGTTGCTACGACTTGGGCACGCTTAGTTATTATTACAAAACTGAGAATGTTCAATGTGTTAGCTATGCAGAAGTATATAGCCTGATATGATGCGCTACTCGGGGGAAATGCGAATTTTGAAAAATTATTATTTAAATAAGTAAAAGGATAATGACTTATACAGAATTACATACATATGGATGTGTGTGAAGGTACCTACAATTACACGGAAATACTGAGTACTGAAGAGTCGAGTCCATAATCATGAGAACATAAGCAGCAGCCATTTCCGTTGGGAAGTGAGTAGCATGGTTATACATCAGAAAAATATGGTGTGTCAATCTAAAAGAAACTAAGTGCATTGCCTGGAGAAATAATGAACATAAAAAATTAGGCTTTTATAAGAAAGAATTGAAGAACATGTTAATATCACTACTTTACACAGGATTTAAGAATTCGTCTGTGCCTGCAGTGGATAGTGTGTCAAGTCCAAAAGTGGTAGAAACGAGTTAATTCCGTAAATACGTCACAGGGACTTCACTTCATGTTTGGGAACGTTGTGTCAACTTTTACTGGCATCTCTCGTTGAGCTGTGTTACAGCGTATAGTGGCTGGTGTTCGAAAAAGTGAACGTCAAGAGAAGGAGTTCGTTTACAACCACGTTGCAATGCAGAACCAGGTAAGTTTTCAATTTTTTTGTTTATTTTAATAAATAGCTACCTACGTACATATAAACCTTGGTATACCCATTGCAGCAAAGATTAACTAAAAACAAGGATCATCAATCAGTGGCCACCGTGCACCAAATTTCAAGTGCCAAGACCATTCACTTTCGGTGTTCGAAACAAACAATATGAATAATTGTCTTAGCAATAATGTTTTCTGCAAATTAACAAACAGTTCTTATATCCTCGGAAGTAAAGAATTTCGTGACTTTCTTTTTCCAGGTCCAAACACATCCAGCTATGCAGAAATTTCAGACGAAATGATGATAGTGATAGCCCGATAATTTCGAAGAAAAGGAGACGACTATGGCACCTAATTATCAGCGAATCTGACGATGACGTGAGTGATGATTTGCCATCGAAGGGTCTATCAGGAAGAGAGGGCTGAAGTGGGAAACACTGCAGAAAAGAGAGTCTCGTAAAATTCTTCGAATTTTGGGGTGGGAGTGTGAGATGAAGGGAGGCAAAAACAAAACGAACCCCGAGAGAGAACCGCAACCCTTACGCTCGTGCAGGGACAAGTGTTCGGAAAAATTAACAGTTGCAAGAATAGGGGGGAATGGGGGATTTCAACCGGTGATTATTGTACATGCCGAACCTCATAGGACTGAGATCCACAAAGAACAACATTCAGGACAGTAGAACGCAGTTGCAAGGCAGTTACAGTCTCGTACACTGTACTGTTTAATGACGAAAGAATACAGTACTGCTGTTAAAATGTTGTTTCTCGACAGTATTTTGTGCAACCAGGAAATTTGTGGAAACATTTACAAGAGACAGAGAGAGAGAGAGAGAGAGAGAGAGAGAGAGAGAGAGAGAGGGCGCAGTTCTGTCTGCAGTAAGTCGAACAGACATGCGAGGTGCTGATTGATTCTTTGTTAGAGACGGTGTCAGAGAATTTCTTACGAAAATTCCATCCTACAAGAGTCACTATTCAAGATGAGACTGTAGCAAAACATTTTGGCCCCGTCTTACGATTACATCCTTAAGTGAAGAGTATGCTAAAGAAGAAAGGGCTTATGGCAATGAGCCATTGAGGTTTCTTTTGTGAAGAGTTGTGGTGTCCTGCCCTCTCATATTGTATTGGGTGAATAAATGATGCGTCCGCAGCTCGTGGTCGTGCGGTAGCGTTCTCGCGTCCCACGCCCGGGTTCCCGGGTTCGATTCCCGGCGGGGTCAGGGATTTTCTCTGCCTCGTGATGACTGGGTGTTGTGTGATGTCCTTAGGTTAGTTAGGTTTAAGTAGGGACTGATTACCATGGCTGTTGAGTCCCATAGTGCTCAGAGCCATTTGAACCATTTGAATAAAGGATGCTATGTTCTCGGATAGCTATACAACAATTGAAGCAAATCACATTAATGGTTTTTATTAGAATAAAGTAGATTGACAATACTTAACTTTGGTTTACAATGTCGTATCGCAATCTATTGGCGACATACAAATAATCAATGTCTTTCGCTATATAGAATGTCCATGCAAGTAATGGATATGGTTTACAAGTTACAGTTCTTCTAGTGCTCTCTTCTAGTCCGGGTCTACTAGTATCCGTCTTCCACTGGCAGGAGCGGCGCTTATATTATCTTCGGCTAGAGGCCTCTCCTGTCGTGGTGCGGTCCTGGTCAGCGAACTATTGGCTAACGTCGTCTCACAGTCGTCTCGTCTCTGCTCTAGCGTTCTTCATCTTCGTGCCGGCGCTTTCGTTAGGCCGGAACAAGAATTCGGGAGGATGAAACTCAGTATCAAAAAGCCGAACGTGGACACATGTGCGACCTGTGGCAAAATGGAAATGCTACTGAAACTTGCTCCAGAATGTGACAACCCTGGGTTACCATCACGAGGCAGCTGATGCAGCTTACAAAAGTAAGATTGCTAATAAAGAAATTGGGAAGAACAGTAAAGAAAGACAGGCCATTACATTTGATTAGCAGCATTGTCTCCCTACTCCCTTATTAAAAAATTCGATATCATTTTAGAAACGGACGTTATTGACGTACAGTCTAACAGTATACGGCTGTGGGCATGTGGGTGAAGCATGCAAGAGGAGCTAATGAAGTGGAATCCTGCTTGTGCAATTCATTCCGGATATCAGACCAGAAGTAAAAACACTGATAAAACAGCCACATTGCAATGATGTGCATCTTTGCTCTTCAGAAGTGAGTGTAGAACGGGTCAATACTACAGTTTTTGATGCACACTAACTTTAATGTTGAACATCAGTGACTAAAGCTCATTTCAAATGGAAAACCAATTTATGCTGGTGGAATAGGTAATTTGGGAATACAATAAACACTAAAACAGTTCTTCCCACTATTACGGAACTGTCAGACTTTGAAGTGCGATTTGCGGGAAGTCTGCCTTTTGTACTTGACACCATATCCGCTGCAAACACGGACATAAATTAATGACACTGATACAGGCCCGCCTCTTGTACTGCAGATACTAATTAAAGAGCATGAATATTTATGCTATAGCTTCGCTGTTGTGCTTGTTAGGTTAGAGTACGTAGCAGCCTGTAAAAGTGAGCCTGTCCTAGAAGAACCAGGCCTGTGTCAGTGAAGGTGAGTGTGTGAAGTGGTGTGAATGGAATGGTATCAGTGTTTGTATATGCACAGGATGATTCAGCTAAGATTTTCAGCGCAAGTATTTGAGGAACCACTGAAAATATGATAATTACTTACACACTCAGATGAATTCTAAGAAAGTTCTCACTAAAGCCAGTGCAGCCTTAACTGCAGGCATACGGATGAGGACGCTGTGTATCTCGCAAGAATCTGCTCAGAAAATTCCAAGATCCGCATTATTCATTAGAAGCTTGGAATGTTTCTCAGCCGCCTACGTATTTATCTCAAAGAGGAGGCATAGTAAAATTAGGCAAGCAGCAGCTCGCACAGAAGCCTCCAAACAATCATGCAGCCCAGGTCCTTAACAGTGAACGAAAAGCGTAGAAAGTACCCTCCTTTCATACACTTTACGGTGTCGGACAAAGTGTTTTTCGGACAAATTAAAGTATTTAGATTTTACATTACTGGCCATTAAAATTGCTACACCAAGAATAAATGCAGATGATAAACGGGTATTCACTGGACAAATATATTGTACCAGAACTCACATGTGATTACATTTTCACGCAATTTGGGTGCATAGATCCTGAGAAATCAGTATACAGAACAACCAGCTCTGGCCGTAATAACGGCCTTGATACGCCTGGGCATTGAGTCAAACAGAGCTTGGATGGCGTGTACAGGTACAGCTGCCCATGCAGCTTCAACACGATACCACAGTTCATCAAGAGTAGTGACTGGCGTATTGTGATGAGCCAATTGCTCGGCCACCGTTGAACAGACATTTTCAGTTGGTAAGAGATCTGGAAAATGTGCTGGCCAGGACAGCAGTCGAACATTTTCTATATCCATAAAGGCCCGTACAGCACCTGAAACATGCGGTCGTGCATTATCCTGCTGAAATGTAGGGTTTCGCAGGGATCGAATGAAGGGTAGAGCCACGGGTCGTAACACGTCTGAAATGTAACGTCCACTGTTCAAAGTGCCGTCAATGCGAACATGAAGTGACCGAGACGTGTAACCAATGGCACCCCATACCATCACGCCAGGTGATACGCCAGTATAGCGATAACGAATACACGCTTCCAATGTGCTTTCACCTTGATTTCGCCAAACACGGATGCGACCATCATGATGCTGTAAACAGAACCTGAATTCATCCGAAAAAATTAAGTTTTGCCATTCCTGCACCCAGGTTCGTACACCATCACAGGCGCATCTGTCTGTGATGCAGCGTCAAGGGTAACCGCAGCCATGGTCTCCGAGCTGGTAGTCCACGCTGCTGCAAACGTCGTCGAACTGTTCGTGCAGATGGTTGTTGTTTGCAAACGTCCCCATTTGTTGACTCAGGGATCGAGACGTGACTGCACGATCCAGTACAGCCATGCGGATAAGACCTTCCCTCGATATGTTGGCAAAAATACTTGTTCAAAACCGGTGGTAGGCAGAAAACATCTTCCGAGATTGTCCTAAATGCTTTCTCCGAAAATTATTTCGAGCAGTTAGTCCACGAACCCACGCGAATTGTAAATGATTCCGAAAACACACTTGACCTCTTAGCCACAAACAATCCAGAGCTGATAGAGGGCATCATGACTGATACAGGGATTAGTGATCACAAGGTCGTTGTAGCTAGGCTCAATACCGTTTCTTCCAAATCCACCAGAAACAAACGCAAAATAATTTTATTTAAAAAAGCGGATAAATTGTCACTAGAAGCCTTCCTAAGAGACAATCTCCATTCCTTCCTAACTGACTATGCAAATGTAGACGAGATGTGGCTCAAATTCATAGATATAGTAGCAACAGCAATTGAGAGATTCATACCTCATAAATTGGTAAGAGATGGAACTGATCCCCCGTGGTACACAAAACAGGTCCGAACTCGGTTGCAATGGCAACGGAAAAAGCATGCGAAGTTCAGAAGAACGCGAAACCCGAAGATTGGCTAAAGTCTACAGACGCGCGAAATTTGGCACAGACTTCAATGCGAGATGCCTTTAATAGGTTCCACAACGAAACATTGTCTCGAAATTTGGTAGAAAATCCGAAGAAATTCTGGTCGTATGTAAAGTACACAAACGGCAAGACGCAGTCAATACCCTCGCTGCGCAGTGTCGATGGTACTGTTACCGACGACTGTGCCGCTAAAGCGGAGTTATTGAACGCAGTTTTCCGAAATTCCTTCACCAGGGAAGATGAATGGAATATTCCAGAATTTGAAACACGAACAGCTGCTACCATGAGTTTCTTAGAAGATACCTTAGGGGTTGCGAAGCAACTCAAATCGCTTGATACGGGCAAGTCTTCAGGTACAGATTGTATACCGATTAGGTTCCTTTCAGATTACGCTGATACAGTAGCTCCCTACTTAGCACTCATATACAACCGCTCGCTCACCGATAGATCTGTACCTTAAGAAGGGTCGTAGGAGTAATCCATCGAACTACAGACCTATATCATTGACGTCGGTTTGCAGTAGGGTTTTGGAGCATATACTGTATTCAAACATTATGAATCATCTCGAAGGGAACGATCTATTGATACGTAATCAGCATGGTTTCAGAAAACATCGTTTTTGTGCAACGCAGCTAGCTCTTTATTCGCACGAATTAATGGCCGCTGTCGACAGGGGATCTCAAGTTGATTCCGTATTTCTAGATTTCCGGAAAGCTTTTGACACCGTTCCTCACAAACGACTTCTAATCAAGCTGCGGGCCTATGGGGTATCGTCTCAGTTGTGCGACTGGATTCGTGATTTCCTGTCAGGAAGTTCGCAGTTCGTAGTAATAGACGGCAAATCATGGAGTAAAACTGAAGTGATATCAGGTGTTCCTCAGGGAAGCGTCCTGGGACCTCTGCTGTTCCTGATCTATATAAATGACCTGGGTGACAATCTGAGCA
The DNA here is from genome assembly GCF_023864275.1 of Schistocerca cancellata. Classification (NCBI taxonomy): domain Eukaryota; kingdom Metazoa; phylum Arthropoda; class Insecta; order Orthoptera; family Acrididae; genus Schistocerca; species Schistocerca cancellata. The sequence goes on along the minus strand of NC_064631.1, from coordinate 639,963,385 downwards.
GTTATCTTAGGTTGTTCGCAGATGATGCTGTAATTTACCGTCTAATAAGGTCATCCGAAGACCAGTATCAGTTGCAAAGCGATTTAGAAAAGATTGCTGTATGGTGTGGCAGGTGGCAGTTGACGCTAAATAACGAAACGTGTGAGGTGATCCACATGAGTTCCAAAAGAAATCCGTTGGAATTCGATTACTCGATAAATAGTACAATTCTCAAGGGTGTCAATTCAACTAAGTACCTGGGTGTTAAAATTGCGAACAACTTCAGTTGGAAAGACCACATAGATAATATTGTGGGGAAGGCTAGCCAAAGGTTGCGTTTCATTGGCAGGACACTTAGAAGATGCAACAAGACCACTAAAGAGACAGCTTACACTACACTCGTTCGTGCTCTGTTAGAATATTGCTGCGCGGTGTGGGATCCTTACCAGGTGGGATTGACGGAGGACATCGAAAGGGAGCAAAAAAGGGCAGCTCGTTTTGTATTATCACGTAGTAGGGGAGAGAGTGTGGCAGATATGATACGCGAATTCGGATGGAAGTGTCTCGTCGCGGCGAGATCTATTTACGAAATTTCAGCCACCAACTTTCTCTTCCGAATGCGAAAATGTTTTGTTGAGCCCAACCTACATAGGTAGGAATGATCATCAAAATAAAATAAGAGAAATCAGAGCTCGAACAGAAAGGTTTAGGTGTTCGTTTTTCCCGCGCGCTGTTCGGGAGTGGAATGGTAGAGAGATAGTATGATTGTGGTTCGACGAACCCTCTGCCAAGCACTTAAATGTGAATTCCAGAGTAGTCATGTAGATGTAGATGTAGATGTAGATGTAGAGGCTACATAAATAGTGTAGCTCGCTTCAAATGTGTGACTCGTTGTGTTTCTCTTGAATTTAGACATGTGCTTCATATTTTGACCTTTAGTCAAGTAACAATTACAATAAACTTCTCTTGTAGGAAATCTGCACATTTTAGCAAAATATTCATGGAGCCATCCTGTCACCGACCGAAGAAAGTAAAAATTGATTGCGGTAAGAATGTGCTGAAGAAATGTCAATTCAGCTCCGCTATCTTAACATGGCTACAGCCATAGTACACCAAAATATCTTAAGTGCAAGGTCATTTTTACGATACGTAAACAGAGACCAATAGTAGCGCTCTTAGTGGCCTACAGTTAACTTCGAATTCAGGAAAATATGGCGCAATAATCTGTACTCTTACTTTACGATATACGTGTACTAGATGATAATATTTTTCATTTGTGCATTATGTTGGTTCTCGTAGTAAAATGCATTTGTTTGGAAAACCAAATATTGCAATTTCGACAGTGTGGCTGATATCAAGTGGAAATTATGTTCCTGATTACGTTCTTCTTGTGTGCACCGCACTCTTTTAATTTCATTGTAAATATGTTGCTTGATTTTTGCTATCATTCGTAATACACGGTCGGGTAAATATTTAATATTATTATTTTTTCATATGAAACAGAAGCTGGTTTTTTTCACATGGTATTCTGTGATCTAATGTTTGTTACTGCTCACGAATCGATGTGTAAACTGCTCGATTTAAATGCATTGTAAGTATATTGCTCGTAATCTACGTTATTTTCGTTCCCATCTGTTTTTCGTACTCTCACATTCAATAAACACTGCCTAAATTTTCACTGACTTCTGCTAAAATGTACTGTTTGTAGTGCCTGTTAATAACGTGCGAAAACAATTGCGTAACTATTGTCGCGTTTTTAGCATTTTCCAGGAAGAACAATATAGCCACCATGACTACAAAGGATACTCATCTACATCCATACTCTGCAAACGATTGTGTAATGCATGGCATCCAGTTGCGAGGAACAACACCATTCAAAGCAGTATTACATACTCATTCCATGACAAGATGTTATGGAGGTGAATCCCAGTACCGTCAAAACCTGCGCAAAATGGCTCAAATGGCTCTAAGCACTATGGGACTTAACATCTGAGGTCTTCAGTCCCCTAGACTTAGAACTTATTAAACCTAACTAACCTAAGGACATGACACACATTCATGCCCGAGTCAGGATTCGAACCTGCGACCGTAGCAGCAGCGCGGTTCCGGGCTGAAGCGGCTAGAACCGCTCGGTCACAGCGGCCGGCAAAACCTGCTCACACAGAGCTGGGTAAATACGAGGAAGTACGCAAAACGGTTGAAAACAAAAGTAAAGTAGAATAAAAGCAGTGTGCTTAACACACATTTAAATCGAGCAGTTCACACACAGATTCGTAAGCAGTAAAAAATACGCGAAAGTCCACAGAACCTTATCTGTCGAAACCAGCTTCTGTTTTTATATGAAACACTACCAAATATGGAATCATTTACCCAATATTACGGCTGCTAAAAGAATTCAATAAGAATGCGAACACCATACCTACAATGCAACCCAAAGAGTACAACTGACACAAGAAATCGTAATCAGAAGCATAATACCGTGAAACCCACTTCTGTTAACTGCTAATCGAAAAGAAACATTAAAGTTTAAAAATCAGCCAATAAAAAAACGAGACGAGTGACTGATAATCTTGTAGCGCTCGAAGTGGCCTGGCAGCGAATCAAGGTCGTGTTACCGGATGTGCCCATATGAGTTCACCCCCGTGGCTGCAAGAGCTGTCACAGAGCAGGAGTATTTATGAAGTATCAGGTGCGCAGAACAGAATGTTTGTCGCCAACATACGTCGTCTCCAAAGTCGCGTGACTTTGTGGTACTTACATATGGGAAGTAATTGTGGCTTCTTTCGCGTATTTACGTATTTCGAATTGCGTCTCTAGCAACAATAATGATTCACCGTTGCTGTTAGTAATAAGTGGGAGTGTAAAACAATATAAGTAAACCTGATACTAAAGTTTCACTCAAAATTTATATGAGAGTGTTTACCAAGTCACATGATATTTACTTTTTGATGTTAGCGACGTGTGCAATACGTTATGCTTACTTTAGAGATGTTCCTAGTATGTGAATCTCCCGTTTGTGACCCTTTCCTTTGCTATAGAACAGCGGTGAAATCATTAGGCTATTTCAGTGGAGGAATGCTCAAAATACTATGACAGAAAAAAAGACGAAACTGCTATATTAGTGTTGTGCAGTTCTCATTAGAAATAAAGATACGTGGCAGATTTCACCCTACAAGAATTTACACAACATATAACATATCGACATCATTGACAACTGTACTGGCAGCTCTCAATGATGTGGGTGTGAGATACGTTGTGGAATCACTTATAGTCTTATAGGGAGCAATGTGCTTCACACAGCACACAAAACTTTCCAACGAGATTGATAGATGAGCCTATGGTGTCACAAAGACCTCTCGGAGCTTTTCCGGAGATCTCTTTACATGTCATCGAACTGACAGTGAAATGTTGCTCTACATAGTTTTACAGTTGCGGAATGAGAAAACATAGAGATAGCCAACAAAAATGCCAAGAGCAAACAAAAGTGGGAATTGGATACTGAAATAAGTAACAGGTTTGTAGGATCAAATGCTTCCTTTTTCTAACGACATTTCATGCTACATGGAGAATTTTGTCGGTCCCACTCTGTGTGACAATATGCGATTGGCTAAGTGCAGGTGCTGGACAAAATAAACACCTAATACAAATTCATCGGGTTTGGTATTTCTTTTCTGATTAATCTGTAATGTTCTGATGTTGTTGTTCGTTTTCTCCTTACACTGCAACATTTCATTGCGTCTTCAAAGCGGTTAGTGTAAGTCTCTGATCGTTCTGGTGCCATGCTAATCTGCTTCTATGGTGGATTATACTGACTTTCGTAGAGGACAAATTATCAGTGTATGTGTAATCGCTGAGATATTCGTCGCAACACCTACTAAGGGTATCTGTAGTAATTATAATCTAGTGTTCAACAGCATACAGCGTCTAAGGAAACTTAGCCTTCTGGAAGGAAAGTTTAATATATAAATACGGACAAGTGGACAATAACCAAAAATGTTACCGACAGCGTTGGAATGAGAGAGATGCCTTGGATTTAGCAGTGAAGTAATTCTTTATTCGAATAATTTATTTAAAAAATTTAAATGTAGTGGACATCAAACAGAATTTACTTAGTAAACCATTTGTTTTCCTTTTTGTTTTTTTACGTGTGTCCAATGTGAACCTACAGGTAATCAAAGCTTCGCAAGCGACTTACTCCTGATGCACATATGGACCGCACCAATACATATCTCACACTTTCATTTGCCGCAGGCCGATTTTTTGCAGTGATGCTTTGTTTAAATACCTCTAACACTCCCTTGGTATTCATATCCTGAAGTAGCCGTTTCCCTTGTGAATGGTGGGTCTATAGTTGCTTCTCATACGTTTGCTCGAGTAGTTAACGAATACTTTCATGCCTCCACACGTCCTGTAATTACAGGTCTCATGATTTTCAAATCAAATCCATATTCGGGGATCATATTCTAAACCGTTTTGCTCGCATCAGTTGCTGACCGGTAGTAGGAAAGCAGCATTACGTGATGATATCATCGTTTGCTTTTTCTTATTTTTTACTACTGTTGGGAATAAGATGGCTACATGAGAGGCTCTTTCGTTGTACTGTAAATTTATTGGGACGTCATATGCACAACGAAAGTAAGGAATAAAGTACTTGCTGGTTGCTATATTTCTTTGTCTTGCAGATTTACTTTCATTACTAACGTTGAAGACTGCTAAATACTGACCACTTGGTATCTAGAAAAATGGCTGCGTGTCAATAAATCAGTTGGTCGACGTTCGTGAGGTATGCAGAATGTGAGGAGCAGTATATGGAAGTGTTTACAGTCTGTGTCCACGTGCGAATTTCACATATATTACGAAATTTTGGCCATGATATCGACTTCAAGCAATGTGCAATTAACGTCCACGTACCTTCAATAAATAATGGAATCGCTACGGTCGCAGGTTCGAATCCTGCCTCGGGCATGGGTGTGGGTGATGTCCTTAGGTTAGTTAGGTTTAAGTAGTTGTAAGTTCTAGGGGACTGATGACCACAGATGTTAAGTCCCATAGTGCTCAGAACCATTTGAACCATTTGAATAATGGAATCGTACTGTGTGGTCACAAGCAAGAATCATTTCAGGTGCCACACATCACAGAAGAAAACACAACCCTCAGTGAACTTATTACATGCGAGAATAACACATGATATTTGAAATCGACTTTTGAGGCCGAAGCTAACAATAAACATCATGGAGTTTATAAAAGACCATAAATCGTACACAAAGAGTTAAGATACGTGTAATGAACATAGTGCCTGCGAAATCAATTTGGCGGGTGCTGCATGAACAAAATATTCCTGGTACGAAAACGAGGGAAACCAAATTTGGTATACCAACTAATCTCCACTGACAACTGTCTGTATAACAATCCAATTAATCTATGTATGTACTACCTCGTATTGTAGGATTTTTGCTTATGAGAAACATTACTGAGAAGCGCAGAACCCAGAGTTAACGCAACTCTCACATTGTGGCTCTGTAATGAAATTTTATCGATCAGGTCTTCGTTTTATCATGCTGACATTGAAAAGAAAGGTTAGTGGTAAGATCTACGATTCCGCGATACTATTATAACTAACTCTTTTGGACAAGAGATTTATTCTTTCCAAATCAATAACATCGACACTGACACAATTTTTTGATAATGTGTGCTTTGACTGCAGATATGTATTGCACAGAATCATATCTAATCCTAATAGAAGAATGCCAAATTTTGTCCCTGCGTAGTGTGAAGGAGACTAACGAGTAGTGATAATTCATTGGTATTAGCGACTTCAGATACGATTATAAATTTTTCTCCTATGTGTATAAATTTTAACAAAAGTAATCCATGGTGAAATCTATAACTAGTGATTCGTCTCTCCGTTTTATTACTAATTACGTTGGAGTGAGCATAATAAAAATCTTGATACGAATGATATTCAGTCCCCTCAGACAACCTTACGCCAGTAGTGCGTACAAGTGTGAAACCACATTAAATATGTAGAATACTGAAGTTTGTGTCTCAGCGCGATATCTAATCAGCAGTGTCATACCAGCATCGCATTACTATTTGCGATTGTTGATGGCTACATGCAGAGCACCATGGAGGCAAAATACAGGGAGTTGTCCTCATGTCACAAACTTGAAGCCGATGTCTGCCGTACTTGTTGCTGCAGACATTAGCGTCTGCTGGAAACATTTTGATCAAATAATGGCAGCTTGTTTCATCTATTGGAGTGCTAATTGTTCTGATTATATTCCTAAGTACAGAGGAACATGTTTCTTTCGTAAGTGGACTCCTTCAAGTGATATTTTCTTTTGCATACATGAATTTTGGTTGAGCTGATTAATTTTACTGCAGTGGTATTATTTCTGTCAATCGACTTCATATTTCACATTAATCCAACTCTAGAATCTCCCTGGGTGAGCCGGCCGGAGTAGCCGAGCGGTTCTAGGCGCTACAGTCTGGAACTGCGCGACCGCTACGGTCGCAGGTTCGAATCCTGCTTCGGGAATGGATGTGTGTGATGTCCTTAGGTTGGTTAGGTTTAAGTAGTTCTAAGTTCTAGGGGACTGATGACCTCAGATGTTAAGTGCCATAGTGCTCAGAGCCATTTGAACCATTTTTCTCTGGGTGAATGCTGTGAGAGAGAAAGACTGGAAACCGACGAAACATAGCAAATTGTGTTCTAAGTATTTTCGAGAATAGGACGTAGATTGAAGATCAGTTCCATCCTTCTATATTAAGCAATCTGCTTGATTACGAAAATAGCCTTGTGAAATTAGATAGTTCTCCTTCTGTTAATTCAAAATGTATAACAAAAAAAGTTACATGAACGAAGCTAAATGCGTCGCATTACCGCATCACATATGCATTTAAGTACAGACAAAAATTTGAAAGTGCTTTCCAAGCACTGTGTTATTCATGGAAGCAAGGTAACATTTACTATTTAAAAATCTGTAAAATTAAGAACAAGATGCAATCGTAACAGTAACGTGAGAATATTTTTGGGCATTCATTATCCCGGCACCGATTTCAAACCAACATACTGCGTAAGTCTCTCATTATAGTTGTACGCTATGACCACATATATCTACTCTTTGTCGTCGTTAGCTACCATGTCCATGATTTGTTCAATGAACTTGTGGATTAAATAATATGTCTTCTGCAGGGAACACAATAGCCGAATTACAATATCGAACTGCTGCGACTGAAAAAAAAATTAAGCATGCATTATCCGTCTCCGGTTTATTTAATGGAAATGAAACTAAATCTTTTGAAGGAATTGGGTAAAATCCTAAAAAATATAATTAAGGATTTGTATACATCGATCACAAGGAGGTTTCAGCTATTCCGGATGACAAACGGGGACTTAGTCGATGCGCATACAACTTTGTAACATTACTGTAAAACGACTATTACCAGCGAAGAATGAGTTATGTGTAGGAAAACTTCTCTGTGTTTTAACTGTCTTTCCCTGCGACAGTATATATAGTCCACTAAAACGGAGTGCCCGATTTACGTGTGGCTACATGATCGGAATGCGGTAGATGACCCAGCGTGGTGTTTGGGCCGTATTATTCCACAATTAAAATGTACCAGGCAGGCGTGATTTATACGGCGCGAATATTTGTATATTAATCATGCGTGGCGCTGCAGCAGCTCTCCATCATTATGGTAACGGTGCTCTCGAAAGGAGACGGCTGACAGGAAGGGACAAATACAGCACCCGCAGGAGTTGATTGATTTAAAAGCGCACAAACACGGCACGCTGACGTTAATACGCGAGAGCTCTCAGCCAACATGCTGCGTCAGTCGTAATAAGAGGTCCCTGTTGGACTGACAGACAGTCTCCAATACAACACCGTGATTGGCGCGAACATGTCATCCGTAGCAGAGATCTGCTCCCACTGCGCAACATAAAGAGCATGGTAACGGGATCATTAGATCATTTTGAAAGTAAATGTCGTATATACTTTCTTCTGACATGTTTATAAAAAAATCTATGATAAAGCAAAAATAAAAGAACATAGTTATTTAACCCTACACTGCATAGTGTTGCCGTTTGGCAACGCTAATTTTCGTTATGTTTTTCGGGCGTACTTCTTGTTGCCAGATGGGAACACCATGCATATTGTACACATTGGAGTCTGTTCTAAGGATTTAGTTCATCGTTTCCTCCAGCACAGTCTTGAATTGAGGAGAAATGCAACAAAGAGCGCTCCAGTGAATTTTACTCACTGTTGAGCATTAAAATGCGTAATGTAGTTATAAACCTACACAACTTCTGTCAAGTAAAAAAAATTTTATCATGTCACAGAGCTCTAACAGCAGTAGAAAACATGTTAAACACTAATTTTTTCGTTAAGAGTAAGTTTCTATGTAAAGAAAATTACGTGTTGCTGTTTGGCAACACTATGCATTCAGTCATAGCATTGTCGCGTACTTGCTTAGATATCGTGCACGCAGCGCTGACGAAATTTCTGCAATTTCAGTCAATTAATACTCCTTCTTTTATAAAATTGGGTGTCATGAATGCTGAAAAACTTTATTTTGTGGATGACGATGGACGATTAAAGGACTTGACAGAAGAAATTTGGTTTTCAATACCAGTTCCGAGTGAAAGCGAAGATGACAGTCGTGATGAAGATGAAATATGCGACACCGGCAATAAATTAGTGAAACTGTTAATCTTATTGAATCCAATGTGACTTCAAATGATTCTGATTGTGCTGGGCAGTCAATCAATGCAGACACCTAGGTAGTTGCAGCGGGAACTACAACTGCACTTACGAAAGGCGGTTCTGCTGCAATATCTGCCCAAGGTAAGAACAATACATCACAGATAAAGAAAATACGAGATGTGTTGTGGAAGAAAGGAGAAATGAAGTATGTAGAGCAACCATGTCTTGGAAAAGAAGCTTTACCAGATGAGCTATTAGCAAAGGAAACCACATATGATTTCTTTTCGTATTTTTTCAATGAAAATATTTTGGGGTTGATTTCACGCGAATCGACGCTTTATAGTACCCAGACGAATTTTTCTAAGCCCGGCAATGTTACTGTAGAAGATATTCATAAGTTTTTAGGTGTTCGTATCCTCTCTTCTGTTGTAACACTGAACAATGTGAGGATGTATTTGAATAACGTTGTGGGCCCATCAGTTGTACAGGACAATATTACTGTCAATAAATTTGAGCAAGTGAGGCGCTTCTTACACTTTCAAGACCATTTAGCAAATACTAATGGAGAAGACAAGCTCAGAAAGATAAGACCTATTTTTACGCATCTGATTGAAAAAGTTTGGTCAGTTCCAATGGAGGAGTTACTAACTGTGGATGAACAGATGTGTGCTACCAAAGCCAGGCACCGTCTCAAAATGTACATGCCAGATAAACCCCATAAATATGGCTATAAACTGTTTTTACTTTGTGATGTATCTGGGTATGCTTACAAAATGGAGATGTATACAGGACATGAACATGAATGGGACAAGACTGATGCAGAACCGGATCTTGGTGCCAGCAGCAATGTGGTTGTTAGAATGTAAAAGAGAATGTAAATGACAAAATTTACTTTGAAAATTATTACACATCAATACCGCTAATGCATTATTTGAAGTGAGGCATTTTATCTCTAGGAACTGTTCGAAGAAATAGAGTTCACAATAAGAAACTCCCAGATGACAAGTCCCTGAGTAAAGAGGAAAGGGATAAAATACTTGAGTTTCTTGGAAATTATGAAGGAACAGAGATCTCAAATGTACTCTGGAAGGACAACAGGACAGTCATGTTGTTATCCACGTTTGTAGGAAGTGACCCTGTAAGCAATGTAAAGACATATGACAGAAGTAGGAAGGAATATATATTTGTATCTTGTCCAAAAATTGTGCAAATTTATAACAAGCATATGGGGGGAGTGGATCTTCTAGACAATCTCATTGGCTGATGCAGAATCGTAATACGGAGTAAGAAGTGGTACTTTCGAATATTTTACCATTTTGTTGATGTAGCCACAATCAACAGCTGGATTTTGTACCAGAGAGTTAACAGCATCCGCAACCCAGTTTCTCAAGCTAAGGAGCTCCAATTAGCAAAATTTAGGATTGAACTGGCTGAAACTTTGCTCAAAATTGGTTTCAGTTTTACACCAAAGAGAGGAAGGCCAAGTTTTATAGAGAATCCACCAGCAAAGAAGAAGAAGACAGCTTCACAACAACCAACTAAAAATGTCAGATTCGATCAGGTGGGACACTGGCCTGCTTATTTAGATAAAAAACAGAGGTGCAAAAATGGAAATTGCAAAGGTTATACCATTATCAAATGCGAAAAATGTAACGTGGAGCTGTGTCTTAACAAGAAAGGTAACTGTTTCACTAAATATCATGTACTGTGATTTTAATGTTTTCAGATTTATTTCACAGAAATATCCTGCTTTAAATGCCACTGAGATCAATAATATGAAATTTAAATTCAAAATCAAATATCTCATGAAATCTTTGTTCCATAAAATGTATTTGTTACTTAACTTTCCTGTTTGATTTGCTGATGTAAAAGTTTTGGCAACTGGAGAGTGCATTATGTCTATGGCAACAAGTAATAAATAAAGACTTTCACATTGTTAAATGAGTTATATAATTTTTACAATATTTTTTCTCCTTCGTTGGTGAACATTTTCTACCATATATATTTGGGCTAAAATAAAAATTCATGCAGTGTAGGGTTAAATTATTAGACGCTATAGTCAAATGATGTGAAACCGATTGGAGATACACATTCCTCTGTATAAAACGGGAGGAAAAATAGGCAAAATCGTAAAAATACCGCTTTCTCCGAGTAGTAGTTACATAGTAAGCTCAACGTAGTATTGTTGTTGTTGTTGCTGTGGATGTCAGTGCGGAAATGGGTTTGATAAAGCTTTTCAAGCTGGTCTGTCCTCCACAAGAACCACCTCCTTATAACTGCTGCAATCAAAATACATTTTGAGGTACGATATTGCAGTGCCTATGTTGGGCAATCGATTTTCAATTAAAATGTCTCTCCTGTACAAGAATATACATAATGAATGTACGAGTGCAGGTTGCAGACACATGATTGATGGCATATGGAAGTTTGGAAGTGCCCTTGAGCCATGCTCGGCAAGCCAAATGGTAAGGCGCCACTCGCGATAAGCAGGAAATCAGGGATCGAGTTCCGGTAAGGCATAAATTTTCATTGTACAACTGATGGTAGTCCATACTGCGAATACATTTCCTGCATTTTGGGTGTTAACTGTAGTCAAGCTTTGGTCTACCACTACGACTTTTTATCTCCTACGCTTCCTTCCACTAGAAGATAAACGGTTTCTTAGTGCCTCAGAATGCATACTGTCAACTCATCCTTTCTTTCTTTCTTTCTTTCGCTCACGCATAGTCCCGCAGCGATCGCAGGGTCGGCATGGTTACAATGGATTTGGCAATGTTAGTATCAGGGATGGCTGGATGACCTTCCTGCCGCCACCCTGTACCCCCCAGGACGGAACTACTGTACCTCAACTGTCTGCATGTAGTGTGAATCGTGAAATAGTGCGGACATGTTTTAAATGTCTACGACGCGTGTAACTGAGGCGGAACGTGGGCACCGGCCCGGTATTCAGCTTGCGGGATGTGGAAAACTGCCTGAAAACCACATCCAGGCTGGCCAGCACTCCGGCCCTCCTCATTAATCCTCCGGGCGGATACGATCTGGGGCCGGCGCGCCTACCCGAGTCCAGGAAGCAGGGCGTTAGCGCTCTCGGCTACCCTGGCGGGTTACTGTCAACTCTTCCTTTAGTTTACTCAAATTTGTCACAAATTTCTGTTTTTCCAAATTCAAACAATTAACCCCTAATGAGTTATCTGATCTATCTACTTAATTGTCAGCATTTTTCTGTAACAATGCATTTGAAAGATTCTGTTTTCTTTTTGTATGTACCGGTTATCACTCACGTTTCGTTTCCGTATAAGACTCCATTCCAGAGAAATACTTTATGAAAAGACAACATTTAAATTCGTATTAGATGTTAACAAATATCTCCTCTTCAGGAAAGATTTTCATACTATTATCAGGCTACATTTTACACCCTCTTTACTTCTGCCATCGCCAGTTGTTTTGCTTCACGAATAGAAAAATATTAATGTCGCATTCTGCGGAATTTCCATAATGTAATTGAAACTGTCGGGTGATGCTGAGGGAATTAGATTAGGAAATGAGACACCTAAAGTAGTAAAGGAGTTTTGCTATTTGGGGAGCAAAATAACTGACGATGGTCGAAGTAGAGAGGATATAAAATGAAGACTGGCAATAGCAAGGAAAGCGTTTCTGAAGAAGAAAAATTTGTTAACATCGAGTATAGATTTAAATGTCAGGAAGTCGTATGTGAAAGTATTTGTATGGAGTGTAGTCATGTATGGAAGTGAAACGTGGACGATAAATAGTTTAGACAAGAAGAGAATAGAAGCTTTCGAAGTGTGGTGCTACAGAAGAATGCTGAAGATTAGATGGGTAGATCACATAACTAATGAGGAGGTATTGAATAGAATTGGGGAGAAGAGGAGCTTGTGGCACAACTTGACTAGAAGAAGGGATCGGTTGGTAGGACATGTTCAGAGACATCGGGGGATCACCAATTTAGTATTTGAGGGCAGCGTGGAGGGTAAAAATCGTAGAGGGAGACCAAGAGATGAATACGCTAAGCAGATTCAGAAGGATGTAGGCTGCAGTAGGTACTGGGAGATGAAGAAGCTTGCACAGGATAGAGTAGCATGGAGAGCTGCATCAAACCAGTCTCTGGACTGAAGACCACAACAAAAACAACAACAATTGAAACTGTATTGTTGTGGTTGTTGTTGTTGTGGTCTTCAATCTAGAGACTGGTTTGATGCAGCTCTCCATGCTACTCTAACCTGTGCAAGCTTCTTCATCTCCCTGTCCCCCTGCAACCTACATCTTTCTGAATCTGTTTAATGTATTCATCTCTTGGTCTCCCTCTACGATTTTTACCCTCCACGCTGCCCTTCAATACTAAATTGGTGATCCCTTGATGCCTCAGAATATGTCCTACCAAGCGATCCCTTCTTCTAGTCAAGTTGTGCCACTAACTCCTCTTCTCCCCAATTTTATTCAATACCTCATCATTAGTCATGTGATCTACCCATATAAACTTCAGCATTCTTCTGTAGCTCCACATTTCGAAAGCTTCTATTCTGTTCTTGTCTAAACCATTTCTCATCCACGTTTCACTTCCATACATGGCTACACTCCATGCTAATACTTTCAGAAACGACTTCCTGACACTTAAATCTATACTCGAGGTTGACAAATTTCTCTTCTTCAGGAACGCTTTCCTTGCCATTGTCAGTCTACATTTCATATCCTTTCTACTTCGACCATCATCAGTTATTTTGCTCACCAAATAGCAGAACTCGATTACTACTTTTAGTGTCTCATTTCCTAATCTAATTCCCTCAACATCACCCGACTTAATTCGACTACATTCCATTATCCTCGTTTTGCTTTTGTTGCTGTTCATCTTATATCCTCCTTTTAAGACACTGTCCATTCCATTCAGCTGCTCTTTCAGGTCCATTTCTGTCTCTGACAGAATTACAATGTCATCGGCGAACCTCAAAGTTTTTCTTACAATGTAGGCTTTCACGGCCGGTGTTGTCTTCAGTTGAAACTTCCGGGCTGAGAGGCTGTGGTCGATGTATAAAATTTCCACCTGACGTTTCGTCTCCATCTGCGGGAGACATCTTCTGACTGAGGTAGTCCGGCTACTGCCACTGAGGCTCCAGGTACTCTCTCGTTTATCGAGCGCGTAGAGGGCACGACCATCCGTCACGTGATGCCGACGGTATGCCTATCTTTGGAAGCCGTTATCGTTCTCGATTAAGAGTAATCGATTGTTATTCTGCGGGCGCAACGTCGACATCCATATTTTGTCCAACTTTAAAACTTCCTCTTTAACTGTTAAAATTGTTATGGTGTTTGTGAATTTCTGTTGCTTCTCTATACATGCGCGCACGATAATGGGATGTTCGTGGTAGAACGCTTGTCTCATTAAATTTAATTTCGTGATTCCCATCTCGAAAAACATGCTCAGCTACGACCGATTTTTCGATGTGTCCTAAGTGACAGTTTCTTTTATGTTCAGCTAAGCGGGAGTTTACACTTCTTTTCGTTGTTCCAATATATACACTCCTGGAAATTGAAATAAGAACACCGTGAATTCATTGTCCCAGGAAGGGGAAACTTTATTGACACATTCCTGGGGTCAGATACATCACATGATCACACTGACAGAACCACAGGCACATAGACACAGGCAACAGAGCATGCACAATGTCGGCACTAGTACAGTGTATATCCACCTTTCGCAGCAATGCAGGCTGCTATTCTCCCATGGAGACGATCGTAGAGATGCTGGATGTAGTCCTGTGGAACGGCTTGCCATGCCATTTCCACCTGGCGCCTCAGTTGGACCAGCGTTCGTGCTGGACGTGCAGACCGCGTGAGACGACGCTTCATCCAGTCCCAAACATGCTCAATGGGGGACAGATCCGGAGATCTTGCTGGCCAGGGTAGTTGACTTACACCTTCTAGAGCACGTTGGGTGGCACGGGATACATGCGGACGTGCATTGTCCTGTTGGAACAGCAAGTTCCCTTGCCGGTCTAGGAATGGTAGAACGATGGATTCGATGACGGTTTGGATGTACCGTGCACTATTCAGTGTCCCCTCGACGATCACCAGTGGTGTACGGACAGTGTAGGAGATCGCTCCCCACACCATGATGCCGGGTGTTGGCCCTGTGTGCCTCGGTCATAGGCAGTCCTGATTGTGGCGCTCACCTGCACGGCACCAAACACGCATACGACCATCATTAGCACCAAGGCAGAAGCGACTCTCATCGCTGAAGACGACACGTCTCCATTCGTCCCTCCATTCACGCCTGTCGCGACACCACTGGAGGCGGGCTGCACGATGTTGGGGCGTGAGCGGAAGACGGCCTAACGGTGTGCGGGACCGTAGCCCAGCTTGATGGAGACGGTTGCGAATGGTCCTCGCCGATACCCCAGGAGCAACAGTGTCCCTAATTTGCTGGGAAGTGGCGGTGCGGTCCCCTACGGCACTGCGTAGGATCCTACGGTCTTGGCGTGCATCCGTGCGTCGCTGCGGTCTGGTCCCAGGTCGACGGGCACGTGCACCTTCCGCCGACCACTGGCGACAACATCGATGTACTGTGGAGACCTCACGCCCCACGTGTTGAGCAATTCGGCGGTACGTCCACCCGGCCTCCCGCATGCCCACTATACGCCCTCGCTCAAAATCCGTCAACTGCACATACGGTTCACGTCCACGCTGTCGCGGCATGCTACCAGTGTTAAAGACTGCGATGGAGCTCCGTATGCCACGGCAAACTGGCTGACACTGACGGCGGCGGTGCACAAATGCTGCGCAGCTATCGCCATTCGACGGCCAACACCGCGGTTCCTGGTGTTTCCGCTGTGCCGTGCGTGTGATAATTGCTTGTACAGCCCTCTCGCAGTGTCCGGAGCAAGTATGGTGGGTCTGACACACCGGTGTCAATGTGTTCTTTTTTCCATTTCCAGGAGTGTACTTGTCCACAACTGCATGGAATTTTGTATACCCCAGGTGTTGCTAGGGGATGTCGGGCGTCTTTTGCAGTTCTTAAATATTCCTTAATCTTCTTGGTGGGTCTGAAGATTGTTGCGATCCCATACTTGACCGGAACTTTCCCGATTCGGTGCGTGGCCTTATTAATGAACGGTGGGAAAACTTTGCCAGTAAGTGACTGTTGTTGCTCTGGACTTACGGCTTGTTTTCTTCTTCGATGGAGGGCTCGATCAATTTCCTTGCTGGTATATCCGTTTTTCATGATGGCTGACCATAGGTGCTTCACTTCATCTTGTAAGTAAGCCGGCTCGCAGATTTTGTTGGCTCTGTCCGCCAAGGTTTTCATGACACCTCTTTTTTGCCTAGAGAACTCAAGTTTTTATTTCTTCTCCTTGGATTTTAATTCCTACTCCGAATTTTTCTTTTGTTTCCTTTACTGCTTGCTCAGTATACAGATTGAATAACATCGAGGATAGGCTACAACCCTGTTTCACTCTCTTCCCAACCATCGCTTCCCTTTCATGCCATCGACTCTTATAACTGCCATCTGGTTTCTGTACAAATTGTAAATAGCCTTTCGCTCCTTGTATTTTACTCCTGCCACCTTCAGAATTTGAAAGAGAGTATTCCACTCAACATTGTCAAAAGCTGTCTCTAAGTCTACAAGAGCTAGAAACGTAGGTTTGCCTTCCTTTAATCTATTTTCTAAGATAAGTCGTGGGGTCATTATTGCCTCACGTGTTCCAACATTTCCATGGAATCCAAACTGATCTTCCCCGAGGTCGGTTTCTACCAGTTTTTCCATTCGTCTGTAAAGAATTCGTGTTAGTATTTTGCAGCCGTGTCTTATTACGCTGATAGTTCGGTAATTTTCACATCTGTCAACACCTGCTTTCTTTGGGATTGGAATTATTATATTCTTCTTGATGTCTGAGGATATTTCGCCTGTCTCGTACATCTTGCTCACCAGATGGTAGAGTTTTGTCAGGGCTGGCTCTCCCAAGGCTATCAGTAGTTCTAATGGAATGTTGTCTACTCCCAGGGCCTTGTTTCGACTTAGGTCTTTCAGGTGTACATATACAAGGTAAGGAATTGGATTCCAAGATATGATCTAGGGGAGATAATCCAGAAAAATGCTTTGGAAACGTTGCAAGCTTGCTACTCTTTTAAAATCGGGAATTTAATAGAAATGCAAGGTACCGTTAATCAGAACACAGGGATAACTTGTGATCTAAATGACAATAGATTTATTCATTCTTAACGTAACAAGACAAAGAAAATTACCGAAGATACGTCACACAAACATCTTTATTTGACAACCCCTTTCACTAACATGTGGTCTATGGTGGACAAAGTGATCAGCTGGGGATCGACACACGGCACTAATCAGAATGCTAATCGCTCTATCTGATTTCATACACGTGAATCCGGGGTATGGCACAACAACTACCCCACAATCAAGCATCTGTTCTCTACCATTCCAAGAAGAAATATATGGCTCGGAAGAACAGACTGCTGAGAAACATATATTGGAGCCCTACGCCGTAGCAGTGAATACTTTACCCTCCTGCTGGACACGGCGGCACGCCACGATGCTTTCGGTGACTCAAGTCACGGGCGGCCACAATCTGTTATTAATGGCGCGCGTCCGAAAAATGCAAGTACTCGGTCGCGCGTTCGCTTAATTCGGAACGCAGGTGATTTCCTATGAGCCTCGGAAACCCCAGTGGATTCCAGTGTGCAGGTGGACCCGTTTGCTGGTCTAGCAAACGAATTTGACTCCGTGCCACGACTATGCATGACAGGATACGTCAAATGTTTAGACGGCCGACTCAAGACAAATAAGAACATCCACGCATTACTCGTTGTGTGCGTCATGCTAGAAGCAGTACCTCTGACGGTTCAGAAGGTGACTGGCACATGCTTTAAGTGGCACACTAGCAAAGGACACAGGTCTCACCGTTTAGGTAGAGACCTGCAGTTCTTTACTAGAGAAGCGGCAGTACAAGAGTGATCTTCTGTTTCTGTCTGCTTTCCTCCTCAGCTCGGCAGCGAAAGCCTATTTACATCAATCAGGAACTGGAGCGCAGCATTCGAAGCTCGGAGATCGCCCCTTGCTCTGCATACACCGATTTGGCCAATGAGAGACTTTAAAGTTAATTGGGAGAAAAGGAAAAAAGAGTCAGCTTCGTGGCCTCTTTCCCACCTGTTTACACCGTGTCTTTTGCTAACAACACGACCAAAATGGAACCACAGCCCTCCATAAAAAGCTTGTTATTTCCCCTGTTGTGTCCATTTAGAAGTTTCCAAAGAACGGCCATAAACTTGCTAAAAGCCTCGTGCTTTCCACAAATACGTTTTGTAACAGAGTCTGGACGTCTGGGCGCCATTGGCCTGTCCCACGGAAATTCGCAGAACACACACAGTTACCTCATCGGCTTCCTGCCTAACAAGGGCCCATCCTCTGTTTTATTGCCGATCTACAGTGCGCTGGACATTGCAGTGGCGACTTCTCAGCGCTAGTCAGTCTACTTGGAAGCGGATGCCGACCGACTGGCGCCAACCAACGTGTCTGCACAATGAGACCGCAGAATTCGGCCGTCTTGAAATGTTTCTGTTGTGTTGTCAGAAGAGCCAACACCGTGTTACTAAAGCAGGCTGGCGTGAGGAGGGAAGAACCCGGTACATGATTCACAATATTATCTGTTCAGAATTCATTCTAATTACTGAATATCGCGCCTTGCTAGGTCGTAGCAAATCACGTAGCTGAAGGCTATGCTAAACTGTCGTCTCGGCAAATGAGAGCGTATGTAGACAGTGAACCATCGCTAGCAAAGTCGGCTGTACAACTGGGGCGAGTGCTAGGGAGTCTCTCTCGACTACACCTGCCGTGTGGCGGCGCTCGGTCTGCAATCACTGATAGTGGCGACACTCGGGTCCGACGTATACTAACGGACCGCGGCCGATTTAAAGGTCTTATTCTTCCAATGTTTTGGGGAACCACAACGCTGTTACCTTTGGCATGATAATTTAACGAAAAAGTCACTCAAAACGACACTTCCAAAAACATCTTTCTATCATCATCACAACTGAAGACTACATTACACAGAAGAACAGGGTACAAATGGGAAGAGAAACATCAACCTTCGATACGCTTTAAAGGACAATATTATAAGGGTGTGGATGTGGATATGTTGGGATGGGCGCACGACAGGAACGTCGTAAGCGTCCAAGCGAAAAAGTCTGAGACAAGTGTCAGAAAATTACTCGAAACAGGAGTATAAAACAGCAATGAAACTAAAAGAACACGATGTCGAAAACTATGTGTGTACGCACACAGAAGCACGAAATGAAGTATCATACCAATATCAAAACTTTAACGAGACAGGAAGGAAGGGGAACAAAAGGTTAAAACAATATATCAGGTGGAGGTGGCTGCCTGACAGCAAGAATAAAAATGAGGAGCTAGCTACTCTGCAACAAACTAAAACCTCCAGGCTAAAAGCTTAGGCCAGAGACCAGACGCATTACAAAACTTGAAACTGTAATCAGACACGTCTCATCTTCATCTAAAATATAGAGCAGATCCCCACCGATATTTGCCTCTGCCCTTGCACCATGGTAGGCAATATTACGGACAAGCCAGACATCCCTCGAAGCACTGGCTCCACACAATGAAAGAGAATAAATAGTTTATCAGTTCCATAATTCGCAACAGATTTAATCGTGGATCATTCCCTGGCCATCTTCGTCCAGATAATACTCATTCCAGATAATACTCATTGTGACTGCGATAAAATAACAGCAGGAGATATCAGTCACAGTTTTTTTCGAATGAAACTGTACGCAAACCAGCAAACTGATTTCACACAGCAGTTAATAAGGCCTCATAAACCATTTTTTTTTTTGGTCATCAGTCTACTGACTGATTTGATGCGGCCCGCCACGAATTCCTTTCCTGTGCTAACCTCTTCATCTCAGAGTAGCACTTGCAACCTATGTTCTCAATTATTTGCTTGACGTTTTCCAATCTCTGTCTTCCTCTACAGTTTTTGCCCTCTACAGCTCCCTCTAGTACCATGGAAGTCATTCCCTCATGTCTTAGCAGACGTCCTATCATCCTGTCCCTTCTCCTTATCAGTGTTTTCCACATATTCCTTTCCTCTCCGATTCTGCGTAGAACCTCCTCATTCCTTATCTTATCAGTCCACCTAATTTTCAACATTCGTCTATAGCACCACATCTCAAATGCTTCGATTCTCTTCTGTTCCGGTTTTCCCACAGTCCATGTTTCACTACCATACAATGCTGTACTCCTGACGTACATCCTCAGAAATTTCTTCCTCAAATTAAGGCCGGTATTTGATATTAGTAGACTTCTCTTGGCCAGAAATGCCTTTTTTTCCATAGCGAGTCTGCTTTTGATGTCCTCCTTGCTCCGTCCGTCATTGGTTATTTTACTGCCTAGGTAGTAATTGACTTAATTGACTTCGTGACCATCAATCCTGATGTTAAGTTTCTCGCTGTTCTCATTTCTACTACTTCTCATTACCTTCGTCTTTTTCCGATTTACTCTCAAACCATACTGTGTACTCATTAGACTGTTCATTCCGTTCAGCAGATCATTTAATTCTTCTTCACTTTCACTCGGGATAGCAATGTCATCAGCGAATCGTATCATTGATATCCTTTCACCTTGTATTTTAATTCCACTCCTGGACCTTTCTTTTATATCCATCATTGCTTCCTCGATGTGCATATTGAAGAGTAGGGGCGAAAGGCTACAGCCTTGTCTTACACCCTTCTTAATACGAGCACTTTGTTCTTGATCGTCCACTCTTATTATTCCCTCTTGGTTGTTGTACATATTGTATATGACCCGTCTCTCCCTATAGCTTACCCTTACTTTTTTCAGAATGTCGAATAGCTTGCACCATTTTATATTGTCGAACGCTTTTTCCAGGTCGACAAATCCTATGAAAGTGTCTTGATTTTTCTTTAGCCTTGCTTCCATTATTAGCCGTAACGTCAGAGTTGCCTCTCTCGTCCCTTTACTTTTCCTAAAGCCAAACTGATCGTCACCTAGCGTATTCTCAATTTTCTTTTCCATTCTTCTGTATATTATTCTTGTAAGCAACTTCGATGCATGAGCAGTTAAGCTGATTGTGCGATAATTCTCGGACTTACCAACTAATAAAACAACGCTCCTTCATCAAAATATTATCTTAATTTCAAAACTAATTATGAAATTTTTAGATAAATGTGAACTTAATTTGTAAAATTCAAAAACAGTGACAGATGTGTCTGTCGCCTTCAGGCAAAAAGTGGCAAATTTTAAAATAAGAAAGGACTCCTAGCCTCATGGTGTGAGGAGCCGCCGGTTGTGAGTTCAGATCAGTGTTGGTAGTGATTAGAGCAACTCTGACGGCACAACAGTACATCGCGGACATCCTGCGGCCTTGTGTGTTACATCTCATGTGACAGTATCGTGGTGCCATGTTGTAACAGGAGAATATGTAGCCAATCATGGCACGTGTCTCTATTAAGTATGTGCTTGATGTTGAGGTGTGTATTATGCATGTGTGTATTAGACTGGGGACCTAGAAATGACGGAGAGGCTTCGTCCCGTTGTAGCCCTCCGTGGTTCACAATCCCACAACAGACCACAGCAATCCACCCACCTCACCGCCGGCCACTGTTTGCGCAGCAATTGCCGACATAGTGTAACTGATTTGGAATAAGGGGAACCACCCCGCATTCGCTGAGGTAGATGGAAAACGGCCTTAAACACCATCCACGGGCTGGCTACCACATCGGACCTCGACACTAATCCGCCCTGTGGATTCGTGCCGGGGACCGGCACGCCTTCCCGCTCGGGAAGCAGCGCGTTAGACCGCGCGGCTAGATTCATGTTTATGTACAGTGTGTAAACTTTTGGATGGAAGACCTCTCCATAGTCCTGAATCGGTAGAAGTAGGTAAACGTCGGGAGGCTTCGGTAGGCACGCAGTTTCGGCTGCTGCCAACATTACGTAGCTGACTGTGTTGTACAAGGTAGCCATTGTCGTCTGCTTCGTTATTGTTTTGCGCTGTACTATTCTGCGTGTTTTTATTGTGCAGTTGTGCTAAACATTATCAAAATGAGTGAAGAGGCAGTTGCTGGCCCATCTCGGGAGTCGCCAACAATCCCTACCGGTAGGCCTACGGTTAGAAGGAAACCAGTACTACGTATCGATGCTCGCAAAATTATATTGCGTGTGATTGAATGTTGCGAAAGGGAAAGGGAGCAGAAAAAATTGCTTCACCCCGTTTACAAATCTTCACTGAGAGTTGCTACATACACGGGACAAAGCATGGAAGATTCAAACAGATTTCCAAGAATCATCCTGGCGTATCACCACAAACGCCTAGCAAGAAAAGGTGAGTTTCCATTTCAGATATTTTGTTCGCGATCACTTTGAAGGAGCCCCCTATTTCGTCGGAATTACCTTATATTTCATTTTTCCTTGCTACCTTATTGCTTTGTATGGAAACACCACTGGTTACTGTATTATTTCGAAACACATTCATATTACAGTTCATTTCCAAATTCAAAACGCACAGAGGGCAGATATACATACATTCATTTGTATATGTAGAGATTGACAATTACGTTATACTATATGACCTGTTTAAGTACATTTAAATTTCATAATTAATAGTTTAACATTGCGGGGAATGAAATAAAAAATTGCGAGCAGTGGGAATCAAACCCGGGTCCGCTGCATGACAAGCCTTTACCTAATCAATTGGGCTACGCATGCAACAGTAACGTAAGTGTTGAAAGATTGTGTACTACTCTTTTCGGGCGTTCGGAGAACAACTCACCGAAGTCTCATTGCAATCGTGTGAATGGTTTGTGAGCGCATAGTAGACAAACACACATACATTCATTTATATATATATAGATTTCAATGTACATGACGATTTCAGTTTCGTTTACGAACAACATTTAAAGCGAGTTTTACTTCCAAGCCTGTCGTCTGCTTTCTTGTAAGCATGACGCGCAATTTGTAGTGCCAGCACTGCAACTGGTAGGCGTGCCTTGTCCCCCCCCCCCCTTTCCCCAACGGCTCCTCTCCCCTCGCCAGCCAATGCTTGCTTCCTCCTCTCCCCGCACTCCCCTCGCAACTCTGTCGTCTTACAGTTAGCACACTGTACTCACTTGGTTAGCAATATCCCCGCGTGTGTCCGCCACAGAACGTTTGTGGGACCTATTTGGACGTCAGCTCCGTCCTAGTGTCAATCTTCAGCGCACCAATAACCTGTCACAACAGTTGTGGGCCAGCTTACCTCGGGAAACGATGCAACCGCTTAATGAGACTATTCCCAACGAATGAGTGCGTTCATCCATACCAGAGGAGAAACAATGTCACACTAATTAGTTGGCTCATGCTGCCAAGTCCTTTAATTTGCTTCGATACTGTAATCGTCAAAACAGCATCACATATCCTCTCAAGTCGTGATCATTTTCTCCTCCTCTTCTGGGTGCTTCGCTTTTTAGTCAATCAGTTCAATTCCTTCGACTGCACTTCAGTACATTTATATTTTGACCTTATATTCTCTTTCAGAGACATTTCCTTTGTATATATTCGTATGTTACTTGATTTGAAGTTACGATAAATACTCTACTGATACAGGGTGTTTCAAAAATGACCGGTATATTTGAAACGGCAATAAAAACTAAACGAGCAGCGATAGAAATACACCGTTTGTTGCAATATGCTTGGGACAACAGTACATTTTCAGGCAGACAAACTTTCGAAATTACAGTAGTTACAATTTTCAACAACAGATGGCGCTGCGGTCTGGGAAACAGTATAGTAAGATATTTTCCACATATCCACCATGCGTAGCAATAATATGGCGTAGTCTCTGAATGAAATTACCCGAAACCTTTGACAACGTATCTGGCGGAATGGCTTCACATGCAGATGAGATGTACTGCTTCAGCTGTTCAATTGTTTCTGGATTCTGGCGGTACACCTGGTCTTTCAATTGTCCCCACAGAAAGAAGTCACAGGGGTTCATGTCTGGCGAATAGGGAGGCCAATCCACGCCGCCTCCTGTATGTTTCGGATAGCCCAAAGCAATCACACGACCATCGAAATATTCATTCAGGAAATTAAAGACGTCGGCCGTACGATGTGGCCGGGCACCATCTTGCATAAACCACGAGGTGTTCGCAGTGTCGTCTAAGGCAGTTTGTACCGCCACAAATTCACGAAGAATGTCCAGGTAGTAATCGTTTCGGATCTGAAAAATGGGCCAATGATTCCTTTGGAAGAAATGGCGGCCCAGACCAGTACTTTTTGAGGATGCAGGGACGATGGGACTGCAACATGGGGCTTTTCGGTTCCCCATATGCGCCAGTTCTGTTTATTGACGAAGCCGTCCAGGTAAAAATAAGCTTCGTCAGTAAACCAAATGCTGCCCACATGCATATCGCCGTCATCAACCCTGTGCACTATATCGTTAGCGAATGTCTCTCGTGCCGCAATGGTAGCGGCGCTGAGGGGTTGCCGCGTTTGAATTTTGTATGGATAGAGGTGTAAACTCTGGCGCATGAGACGTTACGTGGACGTTGGCGTCATTTGGACCGCAGCTGCAACACGGCGAACGGAAATCCGAGGCCGCTGTTGGATCACCTGCTGCACTAGCTGCGCGTTGCCCTCTGTGGTTGCCATACGCGGTCGCCCTACCTTTCCAGCACATTCATCCGTCACGTTCCCAGTCCGTTGAAATTTTTCAAACAGATCCTTTATTGTATCGCTTTTCGCTCCTTTGGTTACATTAAACCTCCATTGAAAACTTCGTCTTGTTGCAACAACACTGTGTTCTAGGCGGTGGAATTCCAACACCAGAAAAATCCTCTGTTCTAAGGAATAAACCATGTTGTCTACAGCACACTTGCACGTTGTGAACAGCACACACTTACAGCAGAAAGACGACGTACAGAATGGCGCACCCACAGACTGCGTTGTCTTCTATATCTTTCACATCACTTGCAGCGCCATCTGTTGTTGAAAATTGTAACTACTGTAATTTCGAAAGTTTGTCCGCCTGAAAATGTACTGTTGTCCCAAGCATATTGCAACAAACGGTGTATTTCTATCGCTGCTCGTTTAGTTTTTATTGCCGTTTCAAATATACCGGTCATTTTTGAAACACCCTGTACTTGTCGTGTGCATATATCAAGAACTTGATTTGTGACGGTATGCACCGCTACTCTTTATCGTTACCTGTGACGAAAAGAAGACAAACCGCAAATTTTTATATGTGCTACGTGAGAACTTTATATTTTACTAGTAAAAATGTCGTATTCGCCTTTTAAAAAGCACAGAAAAGTCAGGTTACCTTCCACTAGGAACGTGGGTGCACTCAGCGAAAGTTATGTAATTTATAAATGATAGAGCGCAGCAATCAGTCGTCCTTTTTGCCGGTTTTATTACGTAAATCCAGATTTCGGCTAGTGCCTAGCCATTACCAATGTACTATTTTTTAATCTCTATGCACGTTAGTTCCCTGTTGTTCGGGAGTCAGTCACAGTTCCTTGAATACTACTGGATCATACAGCAGTATTCAGGGAACTAGCGTACTAGCTAGTGGGCCGAGCCCCCTAGAACCCCGGTCCAATGCTGTTGCTATATCATGCAGTTGCTGTATACATGTGTGTTGTGTCAATCACCATTTGCATTTATATTATTAATTAGTAATATTATTATTAGTATTTTTAAATTAATAATGCTGTTGCATCCTTGAGCAAATGGTTCGTGATGTACCCTTGTCCGGTTCTCAGCTACGCTACAGATCAGTAACACTGATGGTTATTCATATTTGTTCATCAGTAATATTTATTATGTTGTCTCTGAAATAGTGATTTGTTAATAACTTCGGTATTTGTTAATATTTTTGTGTCAAATTTGGCATGTTTGCCGATAGGACAAGGGTACGTCGAATGTCATTGTTAAATATGCAATATTTTGAATTTCGATTTTTGACGTTATCCCGTACGCGCATACCGGCCGTACTAGGTATGCGCGTACCAGCTAGTGGGCCGAGCCCCCTAGAACCCCGTACCTACCACATGGCTGAACTTGCAAATAAAGACTTTGGTAAATCTGCTTATACACTTCTGGAAATTGAAATAAGAACACCGTGAATTCATTGTCCCAGGAAGGGGAAACTTTATTGACACATTCCTGGGGTCAGATACATCACATGATCACACTGACAGAACCACAGGCACATAGGCACAGGCAACAGAGCATGCACAATGTCGGCACTAGTACAGTGTATATCCACCTTTCGCAGCAATGCAGGCTGCTATTCTCCCATGGAGACGATCGTAGAGATGCTGGATGTAGCCCTGTGGAACGGCTTGCCATGCCATTTCCACCTGGCGCCTCAGTTGGACCAGCGTTCGTGCTGGACGTGCAGACCGCGTGAGACGACGCTTCATCCAGTCCCAAACATGCTCAATGGGGGACAGATCCGGAGATCTTGCTGGCCAGGGTAGTTGACTTACACCTTCTAGAGCACGTTGGGTGGCACGGGATACATGCGGACGTGCATTGTCCTGTTGGAACAGCAAGTTCCCTTGCCGGTCTAGGAATGGTAGAACGATGGGTTCGATGACGGTTTGGATGTACCGTGCACTATTCAGTGTCCCCTCAACGATCACCAGTGGTGTACGGCCAGTGTAGGAGATCGCTCCCCACACCATGATGCCGGGTGTTGGCCCTGTGTGCCTCGGTCGTATGCAGTCCTGATTGTGGCGCTCACCTGCACGGCGCCAAACACGCATACGACCATCATTGGCACCAAGGCAGAAGCGACTCTCATCGCTGAAGACGACACGTCTCCATTCGTCCCTCCATTCACGCCTGTCGCGACACCACTGGAGGCGGGCTGCACGATGTTGGGGCGTGAGCGGAAGACGGCCTAACGGTGTGCGGGACCGTAGCCCAGCTTCATGGAGACGGTTGCGAATGGTCCTCGCCGATACCCCAGGAGCAACAGTGTCCCTAATTTGCTGGGAAGTGGCGGTGCGGTCCCCTACGGCACTGCGTAGGATCCTACGGTCTTGGCGTGCATCCGTGCGTCGCTGCGGTCCGGTCCCAGGTCGACGGGCACGTGCACCTTCCGCCGACCACTGGCGAGAACATCGATGTACTGTGGAGACCTCACGCCCCACGTGTTGAGCAATTCGGCGGTACGTCCACCCGGCCTCCCGCATGCCCACTATACGCCCTCGCTCAAAGTCCGTCAACTGCACATACGGTTCACGTCCACGCTGTCGCGGCATGCTACCAGTGTTAAAGACTGCGATGGAGCTCCGTATGCCACGGCAAACTGGCTGACACTGACGGCGGCGGTGCACAAATGCTGCGCAGCTAGCGCCATTCGATGGCCAACACCGCGGTTCCTGGCGTGTTCGCTGTGCCGTGCGTGTGATCATTGCTTGTACAGCCCTCTCGCAGTGTCCGGAGCAAGTATGGTGGGTCTGACACACCGGTGTCAATGTGTTCTTTTTTCCATTTCCAGGAGTGTATGTCTACCTCTGCATTGTCATTGTATACTCGTAATAAGAGAAAAATATCTGTTAATGAGTCTGTATTCATTTGGGTTAAAGGTAAAGGAGTATGTGAATATGTAAAGTTTGTTGGTGATTGTACATTGTATTTTCATAAATAAAGTGATCTGTAGCGTAGCTGAGAACCGGACAAGGGTACATCTAGAACCTGTCGACATAGTGTATGTAACAGCATGTTACGTCATCACACTGACCAGTTGACCTTTGACCCCACGCCGATAAGGCTGGCCGACGTCATCTTGGCACTGTGAAATATTCTAAGTCCGAATCAAGGTCACGCGCTATCGCGCGTCTATACAAGCGAGCGAGCTCCGCGTAGCGGATCACTCGCGCTGCTGCTGCTGCACAGGCAACTGCATTAAACGCTGCCAAGATGCGTTACAGAAGATACCGTCGTCGTTCTAAACAAACGATTTATAAAACAATTGAGAACATAGAATTTGCCACATCCGCTGCAGACAAGAAGAACCGCACACAAGTGAAGACTGTTGCTGCTACTGCACTTGTCGACGGACCCTGTGTGTTCTGTGGATGTAGACTTAATTTTAGTATAGACATTAATGATTCTTTTTCACACGGTAATGTTTGGCTTACTGTCGCCATTGTACGTGGAGGTACAGGAGTACCTAATGTTCCCGGACTTGAAAGTTTTATAGACAGAGACATTATTGCCTACCGTACCTACCACATGGCTGAACTTGCAAATAAAGACTTTGGTAAATCTGCTTATATGTCTACCTCTGCATTGTCATTGTATACTCGTGCACGTTAATTCCCTGTTGTTCGGGAGTCAGTCACAGTTCCTTGAATACTACTGGATCATACAGTAGTATTCAGGGAACTAACATGCATCGAGATTAAAAAATAGTGCATTGATAATGACTAGGCACTAGCCTGGATTTGCGTAATAAAATCTGCAGAAAGGACGACTGATTGCTGCGCTCTAGCACAGAAAAACGTTAAGATAATGTTTTAAGAAGTCTAAATTTCAGAAACACTACTCCAGAAGGTCACTGTATTGGAACCTCCTTTTTTTGTTTACAAATAAAGCGCTGTTTATACCACAAAATCTTGAGATGTTGGTTATAGAAATGCGTCGTATATAACGAAAATGCAATGTAAATCTCGACGAGGAATTTGTTGTGTATCACTGAATACATTTATAAGACTCGTGTGATACGAATTGGAGGCCGAAGTTGAGAAAGGAGTGAGACAGCGTTGCAGCCTAACCCAGTCTGTTATTCGATCTGGAAATAGAGCAAGCAATATATGAAACTGAGAATCAATTTTGAATATAAAGTGAAGGTAGAAGAAGGAAAATTTTTTCAAAATTGTTAAGGCTTTCGTGGCCACTTGTTGACAAACTGCCTATTGGCTTCTGTCTCGGGTTCTTCGGCCGACGTTCATCTAATGATTTTTCTGACGTTTCGCCAGCACGAGTGGCTGGCATTGTCAAAGCTTCACCCTCCATTGCCGGTGGTGAACTGGAGGCGAGCTCGCGGCCGCAGACTATATGTACCTGGTGATTTCTACGAACAGCTGGAAGGCGTCGCCATGGGTAGTCCTCTCAGTCCAGTGGTGGCCAACTTCTTCATGGAACAATTCGAAGCACAGGCACTGGACTCGGCGACTTGCAAACCTACGGTGTGGTACAGGTACGTCGATGATACTTTCGTGGTGTGGAGCCATGGTGAAGAACAGCTCGGTGAATTCCTGAGACACTTGAACAGCCTCCATGCCAACATAACATTTACCATGGAAGTAGAAAAGGACAAGAAACTGCCATTTCTAGATGTGCTGGTCACAAGGGACGGCGAAAACCTGGGACACAGCGTGTATCGAAAACCGACACACACGGACCGATACCTGCACAAACTGTCAAACCACCACCCGAGCCAGAAAAGAGGCATGATTAGTACGCTCGTAACGAGAGCAGGACGAATATGTGAGCCTCAACACCTCAAACGAGAAATGCAACACCTGCAAACTGTTCTGAGGAGCAATGGGTACTCCACAAATTACATTAGAAGTATAACAGAGCCAAACACTCGGCGTAGTAAGGAACCAGAAAAAGAAATGTCGGGTACGGCCTTACTGCCATACATTCCCAGAGTGACGGACAGAATCGGCCGTATATTGCGCAAACACAGCGTAAAGACGATTTTCAAACCGACAAGGGAGATCAAAGAGTGTCTTGGATCGGCGAAGGAGAAAAGAGACCCACTTGCAATGTCGGGAATATACCGTATACCATGCACATGCGGAAAAGTTTATGTCGGAATGACTGGACGATCAATTAACACCAGGATCAAAGAGCATAGGCGACATTGCAGGTTGGGGCAGGTGGAGAAATCGGCCGTGGCAGAGCACGCACTGAATGAGACCGACCACGTAATAAAATTCGCCAACACGGAAGTTCTGGCTGTAGAGAAGCACTATCACACGCGCTTGTTCAGAGAAGCTGTAGAAATCCAAAAAACACGCGAACAGTTTCAACATAAAAGAGGAAAGCCTTAAGGTAAACGGATCCTGGCTTCCCGTACTGCAGCGAACGACCGTCGCAGGTAGCAAGAGGAGAACCGCACCGGAAATGACCGCGGAGAAGCCCTCGGACGTTGGCGCGCCAGGTACATATAGTCTGCGGCCGCGAGCTCGCCTCCAGTTCACCACCGGCAGTGGAGGGTGAAGCTTTGCCAATGCCAGCCACTCGTGCTGGCGAAACGTCAGAAAAATCATTAGATGAACGTCGGCCGAAGAACCCGAGACAGAAGCCAATAGGCAGTTTGTCGAAAATTTTTTCGTTTGACAATGACGTTGTAATTGTAATAGTATATCAGACGCAACGAACTTCTGTTCAGCAGATCTCCCCTAGTCATTTGCTGTCTCTGACATAATTACAGTGTGACCGCAAACGGCAATTTGTCTTTCTTTCACCTGAACTTTAATTTCAGTTTAAAATTTCTTCACAATTTAATTAACTGTTGCATTACTAACTCTCAGTATAGCTAACTTGAAAATCTATTAATTTGTCTTTTCAAGTTCTCTAACGTATCTAAACGAATAATGGAACTAACACCCCAGGCTCTTAGAACGTCAGATATCTCTTTCTTCCCTGAGCAGACACTGTCTGGACGTCCAAATAGGGACCAACTTACCTTATAAATATTGAACCGTCCACCACCATAGCTGAATAGACAGCGCGCCAGCTTGTCATGGCGGGAGGGCCCATGTTCGATTCCCGATTGGGTTGGAGATTTTCTCCACTCGGGAACTGGCTGTTTGTGTCATCATCATCGTTTCATCATCATCGACGCGTAAGTCGCCCAAGTGGAGTCACCTCAAAAGACTTGCACTAGGCGATCGGATCTACCTGTCGGGAGGCCCTCGCCTCACGACATTATTAATATTAAACTCTAGAGAACGCCATCACCATTAAACAAAGTGGTAGAACTGTTGTATACATAGCTGTAGACTCCCTTTTGCTTTCAGCCCACTCGCAGTATTAACGGAGCCTGGCCGTGTAGCCGGCCGAGGTGGCCTAGCGGTTCTAGGCGCTACAGTCTGGAACCGCGCGACCGCTACGCTCGCAGGTTCGAATCCTGCCTCGGGCATGGCTGTTTGTGATGTCCTTAGGTTAGTTAGGTTTAAGTAGTTCTAAGTTCTAGGGGACTGATGACCTCAGCAGTTAAGTCCCATAGTGCTCAGAGCCATCTGAACCTGGCCATGTAGGACACTGTCAGAGTCCAGGCCAGTGACTGATTCCGACTGTTGCACCTGTAACTAGCGTCTATTCAGGAACCAGATGTTAGTGTCGCCTCTGCACATACATCTCAATGTGGTTTCACTTACTGTACGTCCATCCGTTACACTGAAGCAAGCAAGCTTTCCCAGCACGGCCACGTCCCTGGTACGTGTTTGAGAAAATCAATTTAGGATGAAAAATGTATAACTTTCGTTTCGTGTAGATTGATAAATGACACGTTAAATGAAACAGCGACGAAAACAAGTGGGTTCTTCAAACACGTTCAATAACAGCAAAAATCGCCCATGGCACATGTTCAGTAGAGAGGAAAGTTCTTCCTATACCTTTATTATTAGTTTATCCAAGCGTGTACCCGTGGGCTTCGCGTTGCCGGCAACTCAGCATGCCCTCTGTAAATAATAATAATAATAAGGCAATATATACAGAGAGACGGAAGGATTTATGATTGCAATACAGGATCAAACAATAAACACCAGATATTACAGCAAGCATATTATTAAAGATCCCAATACCACAACAGATAAATGCAGACTTTGCAAACAACAAATAGAAACAGTAGATCACATCACAAGCGGATGTACAATACTAGCAAATACAGAATACCCCAGAAGACATGACAAAGTAGCAAAAATAATACATCAACAACTTGCCATACAACATAAACTAATAAAACAACAAGTTCCCACATACAAGTATGCACCACAAAATGTACTGGAGAATGATGAATACCAATTATACTGGAGCAGAACCATTATAACAGATAAAACAACATCCGTGCACAAAGAAGTAGGATACGGAACCAATAAGAAATGAAGAAATACGATTAAAATGAAGAGATCATACTAAATTACTCAGTCGGCAGTTCCGTGGAAGAGGAACGGACACCTCTAAAAAGAGCGATCACGGAATTTCAAAATGGTTCAAATGGTTCTGAGCACTATGGGACTTAACTTCTGAGGTCATCAGTCCCCTAGAAGTTAGAACTGCTTAAACCTAACTAACCTAAGGACAGCACACTCAACCATGCCCGAGGCAGGATTCGAACCTGCGACCGTAGCGGTCGCGCGTTTCCAGACTGTAGTAACTAGAACCACTCGGCCACGCCGGCCGGCGATCACGGAATATGAAGAGAAAAACGTAGGTACGAGGAAGATAAGTGCGAAGAAACCATGAGTAACAGAAGAGATACTTCAGCTGATAGACGAAAGAAAGAAATATTAAACTGTCGAAGGAAATTCAGGAATACAGAAATACAAGTCACTTAGGAATGAAACAAATAGGAAGTGGAGGGAAATTAAGGCGAAATGCCTACATGAAAACTGTGAAGAAACGGAAAAAGAAATGACTGTCGGAACGACGGACTCAGAATATACGAAAGTCAAAACAAGGACGGTAACATTAAGAATGAAATGAGAATTCCACTGTTACATGCCTAGGAGAGAGCGGATAGGCAGAAAGAGCACAATGAGGCATCAAAAGTAATGTACCACTCGCATATCTCGCAAATGGAAATGAGACCTGTTTTGCGTCTATGGAAGACCCTCTTTCTCTGGAATTTTTTTTCGTTGTTTAGACTATAGACTAACGAAATAAAACAGCTTAGTTCCAGTAACTATGTGACATTGCTGCACAAAAAAAAGAGCTTTTACGACAGACTGCTGTATAGGTCATATAGAAGAGCACCGACACAGTGATGGCAAAATTTTCTGAGGTATCGATGTAACGACAGTTCGCTAAGTGCCATCGACAATGACGACATCTCGAATGCAAAAATCTATATTTTCAATATATCAGTTTTCAGATGCAACGAAATGAGTGATTTTTGTTTGAAAAAAAAAGTTATGTCTGAAAGAAGAAATAATTATTATTGAATTTGTTCTACGTGAGGCCATGAGTACTGATTTATATAAGGCTTGCCAAGATATTTGTTTATTTTGTATGAACATGCTTGAGCATTCCTATTGCTTATGAATTAAAGGAAGTTTATAAAGTGGACGCCAATGGGTATAACCCTCGTGCACCACTGGAATCAGCGGAGGCAGAGACCACCAAAGGACGCCTCTACGCCGTTTTACTATATCATCCGTAGAAAAGACAGTAAACTCCACACTGTTTCCTACCGTATGCTGTACTTTACTATAATTTTTCCTAGGCTTTAAAGCAAATGAAATGGGATTTGAACGAAAATTCTGAAAGCATTCTTATTGTTCGTCAACGTAATTTAAATTAGAAATAATATTCTGAAATATTTGTCTTAATTAATTATTCTCATTAATTTAATTCAAGCCATTCTATAAGCTATATGCAGTTCTGACTATAATCAAACGTTTGTGACTCAGAAACCTAACGTGAATCAAACACATTGTTGAAACTTCCTGGCAGATTAAAACTGTGTGCCCGACCGAGACTCGTACTCGGGACCTTTGCCTTTCGCGGGCAAGTGCTCTACCATCTGAGCAACCGAGGCACGACTCACGCCCGGTACTCACAGCTTTACTTCTGCCAGTATCTCGTCTCCTACATTCCAAACTTTACCGGGCGTGAGTCGTGCTTCGGTTGCTCAGATGGTAGAGCACTTGCCTGCGAAAGGCAAAGGTCCCGAGTTCGAGTCTCGGTCGGGCACACAGTTTTAATCTGCCAGGAAGTTTCATATCAGCGCACACTCCGCTGCAGAGTGAAAATCTCATTCTGGAAACACATTGTTGTCAACTTACTAATGAAAGATTGAAGAACGTTCATAAGAGATAACTTTGGAAATCTAAGGCCATGACGGCCCAACGGTACCGACAGGCCGCCGTGTCATCCTCAGCCCATAGGCGTCACTGGATGCAGATACGGAGGGGCATGTAGTCAGCACACCGCTCTCCCTGCCGTATGTCAGTTTCCCAGACCGGAGCCGCTACTTCTCAATCAAGTAGCTCCTCAGTTTGCCTCACAAGGGCTGAGTGCACCCCGCTTGCCAACAGCGCTCGGCAGACCGGATGGTCACCCATCCAAGCGCTAGCCCAGCTGGACAGCGGTTAACTTCGGTGATCTGACGGGAACCGGTGATACCAATGCGGCAAGGCCGTTGGATGATAAACCATACGGTGGACATTAATGGATTAATTGCTGTTGTTGTTGTTGTTGTGGTCTTCAGTCCAGAGACTGGTTTGATGCAGCTCTCCATTCTACTCTATCCTGTGCAAGCTTCATCATCTAACAGTACTTACTGCAACCTAGATCCTTCTGAATCTGCTTAGTGTATTCACCTCTTGGTCTCCCTCTACGATTTTTACCCTCCACGCTGCCCTCCAGTACTAAATTGGTGATCCCTTGATGCCTCAGAATATGTCCTACCAACCGATCCCTTCTTCTAGTCAAGTTGTGCCAGAAATTTCTCTTCTCCCCAATTCTAGTCAATACCTCCTCATTCTTCTGTAACACCACATTTCGAAGGCTTCTATTCTCTTCTTGTCCAAACCACTTATCGTCCATGTTTCACTTCCATACATACCTACACTCCATACAAACACTTTCAGAAACGACTTCCTGACACTTAAATCTACACTTGATGTTAACAAATTTCTCTTCTTCAGAAACGCTTTCCTTGCCAATTCCAGTCTAAACTTTATATCCTCTCTACTTCGACTATCATCAGTTATTTTACCCCCCAAATAGCAAAACTTCTTTTCTAATTTGTCTCATTTCCTAATCAAATTCCCTTGGCATCGCCCGAATTAATTCGACTACATTCCATTATCCTCGCTTTGCTTTTGTTGATGTTCATCTTATATCCTCCTTTCAAGACACTGTCCATTCCATTCAACTGCTCTTCCAGGTCCTTTGCTGTCTCTGACATAATTACAATGTCATCGGCGAACCTCAAAGTTTTTATTTCTTCTCCATGGATTTTAATACCTACTCCATATTTTTCTTTTGTTTCCTTTACTGCTTGCTCAATATACAGATTGAATAACATCGGGGTTAGGCTACAACCCCGCCTCACTCCCTTCCCAACCACTGCTTCCCATTCATGTTCCTCGACTCCTATAACTGCCTTTTGGTTTCTGTACAAATTGTAAATAGCCTTTCGCTCCCTGTATTTTTACCCCTTCCACCTTCAGAATTCGAAAGTGAGCATTCCAGTCAACATTGTCAAAAGCTTTCTCTAAGTCTACAAATGCTATAAACGTAGGTTTGCCTTTTCTTAAGCTAGCTTCTAAGATAAGTCATAGGGTCAGTATTGCCTCACGTGTTCCAATATTTTTACGGAATCCAAATTGGTCTTCGCCGAGGTCAGCTTCTACTAGTTTTTCCATTAGTCTGTAAAGAATTCGCGTTAGTATTTTGCAGCCGTGACTTATTAAACTGATAGTTCGGTAATTTTCACATCTGTCAACACCCGCTTTCTTTGGGATTGGAATTATTATATTCTTCTTGAAGTCTGAGGGTATTTCGCCTGTCTCATAAATCTTACTCACCAGATGGTAGAGTTTTGTCAGGACTGGCTCTCCCAAGCCTTTCAGTAGTTCTAATGGAATGTTTTCTACTAATTGGTACAGTATTACTACTATCAACAGATCTTAAAAGATAGTAGTAATACTTCTGAGTTTCACAGATTCAGAAAATGAAAGAGAATCAGCAAGCTTATTTTGAAGTTATTTCATTACTATTCTGTAAAACATTGGACCAGCCGCAGTGCTGCCACACTGTGTATGCTGTTGTCGAACACGGTATTAGCTAGTAGACGTTCGTAAGTATTTGGAAGTCGTTCTGACTGTTGCCAGGTGATTGGAAGCTGCTACGAATGAGTGTCTTGGTAGGGCTCTCAGAGTCGTGTACCACCAAGGAAACCAAAGGCACCTCGAGTATTATCATCTGCTGTGGGTCCTACCGCTACTCTCCCACTTGACTTTGAGTAGCGTATCAGTGGTAGTGGCAAGTGCTCTGTGCAGGGGGAAAGGGGCCAGGGAGAATACAGGGTGTTATACACAACCGCTAAGGAAAAAATCCGAGATTCTGTCATTCATAGATTGCAGAACTGAGCCAGTGGGACTCACTTCACCTGTTGCGGAACCTTCTATGTCCTGCTCAAGAGTAGGCCAATGCAAAAGGGTAGGAATCTACGAATCGTCGGCAATTCAATCGTACAGGAATAGGATGCTGCTTAGTGACATGGCAGGAAAAGATGGGAAGAATGCGCTGTACGCTCAATTTGTTTCTATGGGGGGGGGGGGGGGCTTATTTAATAAGCCGATGAAGCTATTCCCACGCCCAGTGTGAGAACAGTGTGCAACCAATGGCAGATAATGGAGCACACAGGAACAAAAGATGCCCGTCGTCTGGGCTCCAGAAGTCAAACTTGGATCATTCCAGCGAGTAAACACAGTTGCGACATAAAGTCACGTAAGAGGAAAACGACCCTTTTGATAATTAACAGTAACAATCTGCTTATGGTTGTTGCTTGCAAATCTTGTAACCGTTATATCTACGTGCAGAATGCTGCTCCCAAATATCTGATGACTTCGA
Organism: Schistocerca cancellata; assembly: GCF_023864275.1. Lineage (NCBI taxonomy): Eukaryota > Metazoa > Arthropoda > Insecta > Orthoptera > Acrididae > Schistocerca > Schistocerca cancellata. Next base: position 639,926,818 of record NC_064631.1, on the reverse strand, counting down.
AGTCCGAAACGCGTCATGTTACGAGCAATAAAGTCATTCTATTTTTGATGCATGGCTTTTTGATCCAGCGACCAATCCAGTCTTTATGGAGTGTTATTTTTAATTCCAGTGAATGTCAGAGAAAGTTGAGAAGACCAGTCTTACTCACGGTGGTTACAGTTTGTAGCATCTTCCCCAGAAATGATCGTGGCCACCTGGTCTTGAGAGCCGGCCGCGGTGGTCTAGCGGTTCTGGCGCTGCAGTCCGGAACCGCGGGACTGCTACGGTCGCAGGTTCGAATCCTGCCTCGGGCATGGGTGTGTGTGATGTCCTTAGGTTAGTTAGGTTTAAGTAGTTCTAAGTTCTAGGGGACTTATGGCCTAAGATGTTGAGTCCCATAGTGCTCAGAGCCATTTGAACCATTTTGAACCTGGTCTTGAGTGGAAGGCTTGAACCAGAGACTTCTCAAGGCTGCAAAGTCTTTCGTGCTGGATAAGAGTTGTCGATTATTTTGCCGCGTCAAACTCGGGAATAAAATCCCAAGCTTCTGATTAGCTCTTATCGTCGTTTTCAGAGGCAAAGTCTGATTACAAGCAGAAACTGGTGGCACTAAGTTACTGAAAAAAAAAGCTGTCTGTCGAAAAGACGGGATAATGGTAAATGGACGTTGTGTATTTCTAACAGTAGACGAAAAACTCATTTCCACCGAATTATAAATTGAAGATACATGAGAGAATGTTTGGACCAGACTCAGTATCAATGGTGGGCACAAACTGATAACGAGATCCTTCTAACGACCATCAGAAACACGAATCACATCCATATGTAACCGAAAACTTAAGAAGAAATGGAAGTTTAATAGTTCCTAAGTTACCCAATCACACTGTCGTCATCAAAGGAGACTTTAATAATCCAACAATCAATCTGGAAAATTACACTTTTGTAAGTGGTGAAACTGACAAGATATTCTCAAACACATTAATAAAGAACTTCTCTGAGAACTGTCTAGAACGAATAGTTCGTATGGTCACTCATGACGGAAGTAAATTGGATCTAATGGCAAAAATATACCTCTTTGATGATCTCCACATTGTTGTAGCAACAATAACTATCATAGTACAAAGAGCAACAAGTAGAAGAATTTACATCTTCATCAAACTAGGTAAAGTGGTAATGGTGTTGTATCTCAATAGGGAAGTCGAAACAGTTTGCTCTAGAGAGGAGCATGTAGAAGAACTGTAGCTCAGGTATTAATGATTAGTTAATATGCACTTGATAAATGCAGGGTGCTTCAGGAGGGATCTCACATAATTTGTGAGATGACTCCACGTGTGCCCGATTGTCGATCGTTACGAAACTGGAACGTGTTGAAGACTGCACACATCCATGAATGAATAGAATGAATATGAAGACAAGTGTGAATATTACGTACCGAAATGCTGTGTAGGCGCTGCGGTGGACAGAATAATGGTGCGATGGATGACTGATCCATCCTCCTAGAGATGTGGGCGTTCACCAACAGATGGCAGCACTGTGACATCGCGCAGAGCCGACGGCTGCAAATGTACACAGTGTGCGATCGTGGGTTGGATCAGTTGTAAGTAGCGCGTTAGTATGTTTGTATGTTGGCAGCGCTATAGACTGTATTAATATCGCTGACAGCGCTCTGCGCCCTCGGCAAGAGACTCTGTGATTGGACGGACTAGCAGTTTAGCGAGCGGCCGGTCGCGGTGGTCTAGCGGTTCTAGGCACTTCAGTCCGGAACCGCGCGACCGCTACGGTCGCAGGTTCGAATCCTGCCTCGGGCATGGATGTGTGTGATGTCCTTAGCTTAGTTAGGTTTCAGTAGTTCTAAGTTCTAAGGGACTTATGACCACAGATGTTGAGTCCCATAGTGCTCAGAGCCATTTTTTAGTTAGCGAGCGGATAGAGAAGGGTTTGGACATGATTTTCTTAGTGAAGACTCAGTGTTAGTAGGACATGCATTGTAAAATGGGGATGGATGTAGTTGGTAATGTTTGGGTAGTGGAATTATTGACAACTATATAATTTTTGGAACTGGATGTCGCATGAATAAGATAAAACCTTATAGATACATTGTTTGCTGTTCAACAAAATCTTTCTTTTGCTAACCAAATGCCTACTAGTAGTTTGAGTATATAGTACTTGGAATCTTTTTATTTAGCTGGCTGTAGTTGTTGCTTGCTGTAATTGCTGTAGTTCGTGCTGTGAAGGTTTTCTGTGAGGTAAGTGACTTATGAAAAAGTTTGGGTTATTGTTAGGATTTCTTACAATTCAAGGCCATTCTTTTGTGTTAATTATTTGAAAACATGTTGTCACTGTATTGCAGTTAGATTGCATTGGGCGTGTATATTGTGGGTAATAAGTGAATGGGTTAAGTTTGAGTTGTCTTTGTCTGGGAATATTCCCTAGGTCAGTGTTTGAAATGATAAAAATAAGTAAAGAGACAGTAGTTTCACCAGTGGTTTCAGTTATACTCAGTAGTTTCACAGTGAGCAGTCATGAGGCCGTGTGCATGCTGTGCTTGAGTGTCGTTAACTGAGCAACACCACTGTGTCTGTGAATAACAAAATGCCTCATACGTTCACCCACGCAGAACATGCGGACATGTCGTTTGTGTACGGGTACTGCAATGGCAGTACCCGTGTGGTTGTATTGAATATCAGAGACGTTTCTCTGACCGTCGCACCCCCATACCAGGGTATTTATCAGGTTTTTTATACATTAAGTTAAAAATAAACAGTCGAGATGGTAATAATATTTATTTGTTTACCGGTTTCGGCTTATGTTAAAGCCATCTTCAGAATTTTTGGCCCTGTAAGGGTAGGAACTGCTAAGTTACAAACCGTACTATGGCATTAAAATAAGGCAGAGAAAAATTTTAGTAAAATTGCAAACAATACGGTTACATATGGCGTTAAAAGAAAAAAGAGAAAGTTTATAGCGTTTACCCCTACGCCTGGTGCAGGCGGCTCCTCGGTTTTCTCGTGACGCCGCGATCGTACACTGTGACTGATGGCTGTGGAGGCACGGGTCAAATTAGTGTGCAGTTCACGCACCGACCATGGATTACGTCATCACCAGCCACTGGCAATCGCTTCACAAGATCTGAAATGTCGTTGCTGTATGAAGTTTGTACTGTAAGTTCTCGTACACCATCTACGAGTACTTAAGAACTTAAAACATCATAAAGCGTCAACGCAAGTAGTCATTTATGTTAAAATAAAATTAACAACATAATAAGCAGTGTAATCTATAACACTGGTGTAAAAGACAAAAACGTCGTTCTTATTAATGTTTTGTCGATAAACGAATAAACTAGAGAGTGGTAATTATAAGCACATACAGAAATTTCATAAAAACGTACTAACAGGTAAAATTTCATTAGAAGATACAGCTTTTAAAACATTACGTGAAACCGCAGTACTAGTCAGTGTTCACGTAACATCAGAACGTGAGGCTATGCCGCGCCTGGGAGCCGTGCGGTCAGAGGAGCCTTATCACGGTTCTAGGCGCGTCAGTCTGGATCCGCGTGACCGCTACGGTCGCAGGTTCGAATCCTGCCTCGGACATGGATGTGTGTGATGTCCTTCGGTTAGTTAGGTTTTTAGTAGTTCTAAGTTCTAGGGGACTAATGACCTCAGATGTTAAGTCCCATAGTGCTCAGAGCCATTTGAACCATTTGAACCTTACCACGGTTCGTGCGGCTCCCCCGTCGGAGGTTCGAGTCCTCCCTCGGGCATGGGTGTGTGTGTTGTCCTTAGCGTAAGTTAGTTTGAGTTAGATTAAGTAGTGTGTAAGTCTAGGGACCGATGACATCAGCAGTTTGGTCCCACAGGTTCAAATGGTTCAAATGGCTCTGAGCACTATGAGACTTAACTACTGTGGTCATCAGTCCCCTAGAACTTAGAACTACTTAAACCTAACTAACCTAAGAACATCACACACATCCATGCCCGAGGCAGGATTCGAACCTGCGACCGTAGCAGTCGCGCGGTTCCGGACTGCGCGCCTAGAACCGCTAGACCACCGCGGCCGGCGGTCCCACAGGAACTTACCACAAATTTCCAATTTCTGTGAGGCCTTCCAGTCAGTTGAGGCAAGGGAAGACATCATTGCAATGGTATAATGGAGTCCCACCATCATCGCTGCCAAAACAATTAATATAGTAATAAGCTTTATTTCAAAAGAGCCAGAAATAAAATCATAATAATAAATTAGTACACAGCGCGTTAGCCATCAGCTCAATATTCCACAAAAACGAGTGTTGCGTACATTAAATTCCGAGTGCTTGTACCCAATCCATGTTCAGCCCGTGCAACGTACCTGTATGCATCCAGATGACTCAGTATGAAGACAATAATTTTGTAAATGGTTGACTGTACATAGAGACGTCGTGCAATACACTTCATTTACAGATGAGAGCACATTTACACGCAGTGGTATCATAAACACTCGCAATTCTCATACATGGGCGATGGAGAATCCACATGACATTAGGGAATCAAGATTTCAAGTCAGACTCTAAGCGGATGTCTTGTGCGGTATAACTGATGACATTGTGATACGTCCTGCGTTCCTGCTGAATCGCGTGACAGCCACTGCATATCCACATTTCATGACAGAAAACCTACCTGCACTTTTGGAAGACGTGACATTAGAACAACGACGGCAAATGTACTGTACGTGCAATGTGATGGATGACCGATTCACTGTACCAGTCAAGTATTCCAGTTCTTGAATAAGACTTTTCCTCAACGGTGGATTGGCCGTGGTGAACCCGTGCCAGACCGAACCTTAGTAGACTTCTGTTTCTGGGGCTGGTCAAAGGGGGATGTGTACGCTGCGGAAGCGGACACACGTGAAGAACTTGTCGCTCGATCACCGACGCTGTTGCCCGCATTAAAGCCGGCAGAGATGATATTCGAAGCGCAACAGAACACACCCTCTAACGCGTTGACAATTGCATTGAGATTGGTGGGGGACTTTTTGAACACCTTTTGTGGTATGGATCAGTCATCTGTTCTTCCGTTATTCTGTTCACCACAGCCGCTACTCAGCACTTTGGTAAGTAATGTTCACACTTGTTTCCATAATCATTCATGGATGTGTAGCCAGCAAGCTTTTCCAGTTCCGTAACGATCGAAAACCGGACCATGTTCGTAGGACTTTTTCAATCTTTTTCACGTGTAGAATCACGTGTATGTAGGTAGTAGAACAGCTCGTGACAGGAGAGATTCTCCACAGTTTACAAACTTCCAAAAATAGAGAGACTATTCAACAATAGATATAAAACAAAGGTAAGAGCTATAGACAGAGAAATGCTGAATGAAACACGTTTACCTGTCAAGAGACCAATGCGTGGAGTCTTCAACGACTACCTTGGCAGAATATTATCGAAAGATCTGTCACTAGCCCAACGAAATTCTGGTCATTTGTTAAAATTCATTAGTGGCACCAAAGAAAGTGTACAGGAACTCATGGAAGATACAGGAACTGAAACTGAGAGTAGCAAACCAAAAGCAGAAACGCTGGATTCTGTTTTCAAATAATAACAGTCATGTTACTAGGGTCTCCCGTCGGGTAGACCGCTCGCCTGGTGCAAGTGTTTTTAATTGACGCCACTTCTCCGACTTGCGTGTTGATGGGGATGAGTCGATGATGATGAAGACTACACAATACCCTGTCCCTGAGAGAAGAAAATCTCCGGCCCAGCCGGGAATCTAACCCGGGCCCCTTAGCATGCCATTCCGTCGCATTGACCACTTTTTATTCGGTTTTGTTCGTTGCGTTTCTGGGCGGACATCACAAGACAAGGGTTCAAGTTGATCGTTGATTCCTTCACTCATTTTTTTTATTACAGAGGACTCTTCGCCCTCTGACCGAACATGCTGGTCTACCGTGCCGGCGCCACTCAGCTATCGAGACAGACTCTTCAAATAATACTTTACAAAGGAAAATCCATGAGCATTGTCCCAATTTAATCGTCGAAACACTGAAAAGATGATTGAAATAAATATTATTGCCAGTGGCGTACAAAAACAAATGAAATTGCTAAAATCGAACACGGCTCCGGAGCACGATGGTACCGTTATCAGAGTCTACGCCGAATTCGCGTCTGATTAGTCCCTCTTTCAATCATAATCTACCTTAGATCCCTTGAACAAACATCCACGTCTAACAGTTGAAAGAAAGCACAGGTCACATCCATCTACAAGAAAGCTACGGCAGTCGAAGTGATCCACAAAACTCCCGTCCAGTATCCTTGATGTCTATTTGTTGTGAATTTAGGACATATTCTGAGCTCAGACTAAATGATGTACCTCGAACAGAGTGACGTCCTCCACGCCACTAAGCATGGATTCCGAAAACGTTTGTAACATCGAAAATGCAGGTAAAATACCTTCTGCACCATCCAAAATTTTCGCCGTTTAGTATGGGACCTGGATAAACTGAATAAACCAGAGGTTGTAGATAACTTCAGGGAGAGCACTAGGGATCGATTCACAGGAATGAGGGAAACAAATACAGTAGAAGAAGAATGGGTAGCTTTGAGAAACGAAATAGTGAAGGTAGCAGAGGATCAAGAAGGTAAAAAGACGAGAGCTAATAGAAATCCTTGGGTAACAGAAGAGATATTGAATTTAATTGATAAAAGGAGAAAATATAAAAATGCAGTAAATGAAGCAGGCAAAAAGGAATACAAACGTCTCAAAAATGAGATCGACAGGAAGTGCAAAATGGCTAATCAGGGATGGCTAGAGGACAAATGTAAGGATGTAGAGGCTTATCTCACTAGGGGTAAGATAGATGCTGCCTACAGGAAAATTAAAGAGACCTTTGGAGAAAAGAGAACCAGTTGCATGAATATGAAGAGCTCAGATGGAAAACCAGTTCTAAGCAAAGAAGGGAAAGCAGAAAGGTGGAAGGAGTATACAGAGGGTCTATACAAGGGCGATGTTCTTGAGGACAATAATATAGAAATGGAAGAGAATGTAGATGAAGATGAAATGGGAGATATGATACTGCGTGAAGAGTTTGACAGAGAACTGAAAGACCAAAGTCGAAAAAAGTCCCCGGGAGTAGACAACATCCCATTAGAACTAATGGCAGCCTTGGCAGAGCCAGTCCTGACAAAACTCTACCATCTGGTGAGCAAGATGTATGAGACAGGCGAAATACCCTCAGACTTCAAGAAGAATATAATAATTCCAATCCCAAAGAAATCAGGTGTTGAAAGATGTGAAAATTACCGAACTATCAGTTTAATAAGCCACAGATGCAAAATACTAACACGAATTCTTTATAGACGAATGGAAAAACTGGTAGAAGCCGACCTCGGGGAAGATCAGTTTGGATTCCGTAGAAATGTTGGAACACGAGAGGCAATACTGACCCTACGACTTATCTTAGAAACTAGATTAAGGAAAGGCAAACCTACGTTTCTAGCATTTGTAGACTTAGAGAAAGCTTTTGACAATGTTGACTGGAATACTCTCTTTCAAATTCTGAAGGTGGCAGGGGTAAAATACAGGGAGCGAAAGGCTATTTACAATTTGTACAGAAACCAGATGGCAGTTATAAGAGTCGACGGACATGAAAGGGAAGCAGTGGTTGGGAAGGGAGTGAGACAGGGTTGTAGACTCCCCCAGATGTTATTCAGTCTGTATATTGAACAAGCAGTAAAGGAAACAAAAGAAAAATATGGAGCAGGAATTAAAATCCATGGAGAAGAAATAAAAACTTTGAGGTTCGCCGATGACATTATAATTCTGTCAGAGACAGCAAAGGACCTGGAAGAGCAGCTGAACGGAATAAACATGGTCTTGAAAGGAGGATATAAGATGAACATCAACAAAAGCGAAACGAGAATAATGGAATGAGGTCGAATTAAATCCGGTGATGCTGCGGGACTTAGATTAGGAAATGAGACGCTTAAAATAAAAAATGAGTACTGATATTTGGGGAGCAAAACAACTGATGATGGTCGAAGTTGTGAGGATAGAAAATGTAGACTGGCAATGGCAAGGAAAGAATTTCTGAAGAATAGAAATTTGTTAACATCGGGTATAGATTAAGTGTCAGGAAGTCGTTTCTGAAAGTATTTGTATGGAGTGTAGCCATGTGTGGAAGTGAAACATGGACGATAAATGATTTAGAACAAGAAGAGGCTAGAAGCTTTCGAAATGTGGTGCTACAGAAGAATGCTGAAGATTAGATGAGTAGATCACATAATTAATGAGAAGGTATTGAATAGAATTGGAGTAAAGAGAAATTTGTGGCACAACTTGACTAGAAGAAGGGAACGGTTGGTAGGGCATATTCTGAGATATCAAGGGATCACCAATTTAGTATTGGAGGGCAGTGTGGAGGGTAAAAATCGCAGAGGGAGACCAAGAGATTCAGAAGGATGTAGGTTGCAGTAGGCACTGGGAGATGAAGAAGCTTGCACAGGATAGAGTGCATGGAGAGCTGCATCAAACCAGTCTCTGGACTGAAGACCACAACAGCAACAACAGCATAAATTAAGAGTGCGCTGTTTTATTTATTGTGTATTTCTCTTAGCAAGTTACACCCGCTGGCTTGATATGTATTTCAAAGGTAAAACCAATTGCTCATTTGCTTAAATTAATTTCAAATCAGTCTTTCAGTAATCGAAAGTAAATTGCTAGGCTTCGTGTAAATTTTGCATTACGTTACACCGAAGTTACTGAAAGTTATTGCTTTACATAAGAAAGTATAAGTTAAGCCTGTCATTTATTTAACCGGAATTTCATTTAACGTTACGTTCAGGATTTAGTATTTCAGAATGAGTAAGTGCAAACTCAGTGCTTTCTGATTCATTTATGTTCTCGTGAACTGTGGTGCTGCGGAAAAGCGTGAAAACCTTCTGTTGCCACAGTAGTGATTATTTGCTTAAAATTCTTTGCCATTACCTTTCTCATTTGCTTAAAATTCTTTGCCATTATCTTTCTCAAGATTCTGGAGATTCATTGCTCTAGCGGGCTGGCGACCGTTTAATTTCTCCTTTTTTTAACTATCAGTGTTGTCTTTGTGTTATCGGTGATTTTTGCAGTAAATATTAGGTGGTACCCTTTTCCCTCCTGTTCGGTTCGTGAGACATTGCATTATATTCCAGCCATTTCAAAATTATCATCAGTTTTTAGCTTAAGTTTAGAATAGATTTTTCCTTCAGAAGAGTCTGTTGTACACTTTTTTTCAATTAACCGGCGTTATTTTCCTTCGATAACGATAGCCTTACTAAATGCAAAATTTCATTAGGCACATGCGATCACGTTCAGTTATATCGCAATCTAGTAGGCCAATTAGGAAGGGGGAGGTTACACGTTGATTACGTGAAACACGACCTGCACTGTTCTCATATGACGTGCAGTAGGCCACGGGTCGATGCAGTCAGGTACAAGAAATATTTCTGAAAAGCTTTTCCCTCAGTATCATACTTACACTTGTTATCACAAGTACAATCGTATGGCGTATCAAGCGATATTTGTGTGACTGGACTGGGGAATTTTTGGTGGGGAGGACGCAACATATTATCTTCGATAGAGAGTCAT